>NW_026526768.1:0-623000 GCF_024362965.1 Panthera pardus
ACCACAGCTCTGCTGTGGGTTCGTAGCCTCTAGCTTCCTGGGACCTAACCCTAAACCTAACCCTACCCCGAACCGTACCCTCCACCGGGCCCTCACCCGGTCTCGAACCGTAACCCTACCCTTGAGCCGCCCCGTCACGTTAGCCCTCACTTGAGCCCTCGAGGGACATCACGAGAACGGAGTCGCTTCGGCCTCTGCGACGTCCCTGGACCGAACCCTAACCCTAGCTAAGGCACTGTCCCCATGGGTACCCAATCCCAAAATCTGACAACACCACGCACCTGGGCTTCACAAGCGGTTCAGCCAACTCGGCATGGAACCTGCAAGCTGACCATGTCGTTTCCCAGGCGCGGCTACAGCTGCCCGAGAGGATTCCTGAGGTCTCCCCGATCTCGGTCCCATCAACGTGTGTGGCCTTGGCAGCCAAAGACTGATCGTGAGCGGCAGCCTCCCTTGTGCCCTCAACTCAGCCCTTCGGGGAGACCACAGCTCTGCTGTGTGTTCGTAGCGTGTAGCTTCCTGGGACCTAACCCTAACCCTAACCCTACCCCGAACCGTACCCTCCACCGGGCCCTCACCCGGTCTCGAACCCTAACCCTACACTTGAGCCGCCCCGTCACATTAGCCCTCACTTCAGCCCTCGAGGGACATCACGAGAACGGAGTCGCTTCGGCCCTGGCGACGTCCCTGGACCGAACCCTAACCCTAGCTAAGGCACTGTCCCCATGGGTACCCAATCCCAAAATCTGACAACACCACGCACCTGGGCTTCACAAGCGGTGCAGTCTCACTCGGCATGGAACCTGGAAGCTGACCATGTGGTTTCCCAGGCGCGGCTGCAGCTGCCCGACGGGATTCCTGAGTCCTCTCCGACCCGGGTTCCATCGACGTGTGTGCCTTGGCAGCCAAAGACTGATCCTGAGCGGCAGCCTACTTTGTGCCCTCAACTCAGCCCTTCTGCGAGACCACAGCCCTGCTGTGGGTTCGGCGTCTGGAGCCTCCTGGGACCTAACCCTAACCCTAACCCAATGTCGGACCGGGACCCTCCACCGAAACCTAAGCCGGCTTCGATATCAAAACGAACACTTGAGTCGCCTGTTCGCATGAGCCCTCACTTCAGCCCTCGATGGAGATCACGAGACCGGAGTCGCTTCGTCCCTGGACACTTGCCTGGACTGAACCCTAACCCTAGCTAAGGCACTCTCCCCATGTGAACCCTATACGAAAATCGGACAAGACCATGCGCCTGGGGTCCAGAAGCGGTGCAGGCTCACTCGGCCTGGAACCTGGAGCTCACCATGTCGTTTCCCTGGCCCGCCTGCAGCTGCCCGAGAGGATTCCTGAGGCCTCCCCGACCAGGGGCCCATCGACGTGGGTGTCCTTGGCAGCCAAAGACTTATCCTGATCGGCACCTTCCCTTGTGCCCTCAACTGAGCCCTTCGGGGAGACCATAGCTCTGCTGTGGGTTCGTAGCCTGTAGCTTCCTGGGACCTAACCCTAACCCTAGCCCTACCCCGAACCGTACCCTCCACCGGGCCCTCACCCGGTCTCGAACCCTAACCCTACACTTGAGCCGCCCCGTCACGTTAGCCCACACTTGAGCCCTCGAGGGAGATGACGAGAACGGAGTCGCTTCGGCCTCTGCGACGTCCCTGGACTGAACCCTAACCCTAGCTAAGGCACTGTCCCCATGGGTACCCAATCCCAAAATCTGACAGCACCACGCACCTGGGCTTCACAAGCGGTGCAGCCAACTCGGCATGGCCCTGCAAGCTGACCATGTCGTTTCCCAGGCGGGGCTACAGCTGCCCGAGAGGATTCCTGAGGCTTCCCCGACCTCGGTCCCATCAACGTGTGTGGCCTTGGCAGCCAAAGACTGATCGTGAGCGGCAGCCTCCCTTGTGCCCTCAACTCAGCCCTTCGGGGAGACCACAGCTCTACTGTGTGTTCGTAGCGTGTAGCTTCCTGGGACCTAACCCTAACCCTAACCCGACCCCGAACCGTACCCACCACCGGGCCCTCACCCGGTCTCGAACCCTAACCCTACACTTGAGCCGCCCCGTCACGTTAGCCCACACTTGAGCCCTCGAGGGAGATGACGAGAACGGAGTCGCTTCGGCCTCTGCGACGTCCCTGGACCGAACCCTAACCCTAGCTAAGGCACTGTCCCCATGGGTACCCAATCCCAAAATCTGACAGCACCACGCACCTGGGCTTCACAAGCGGTGCAGCCAACTCGGCATGGCCCTGCAAGCTGACCATGTCGTTTCCCAGGCGGGGTACAGCTGCCCGAGAGGATTCCTGAGGCTTCCCCGACCTCGGTCCCATCAACGTGTGTGGCCTTGGCAGCCAAAGACTGATCGTGAGCGGCAGCCACCCTTGTGCCCTCAACTCAGCCCTTCGGGGAGACCACAGCTCTACTGTGTGTTCGTAGCGTGTAGCTTCCTGGGACCTAACCCTAACCCTAACCCTACCCCGAACCGTACCCACCACCGGGCCCTCACCCGGTCTCGAACCCTAACCCTACACTTGAGCCACCCTGTCACGTTAGCCATCACTTGAGCCCTAGAGGGAGATGACGAGAACGGAGTCGCTTCGGCCTCTGCGACGTCCCTGGACCGAACCCTAACCCTAGCTAAGGGACTGTCCCCATGGGTACCCAATCCCAAAATCTGACAGCACCACGCACCTGGGCTTCACAAGCGGTGCAGCCAACTCGGCATGGAACCTGCAAGCTGACCATGTCGTTTCCCAGGCGCGGCTACAGCTGCCCGAGAGGATTCCTGAGGCCTCCCCGACCTCGGTCCCATCAACGTGTGTGGCCTTGGCAGCCAAAGACTGATCGTGAGCGGCAACCTCCCTTGTTCCCTCAACTCAGCCCTTCGGGGAGACCACAGCTCTGCTGTGTGTTCGTAGCGTGTAGCTTCCTGGGACCTAACCCTAACCCTAACCCTACCCCGAACCGTACCCTCCACCGGGCCCTCACCCGGTCTCGAACCCTAACCCTACACTTGAGCCGCCCCGTCACATTAGCCCTCACTTCAGCCCTCGATGGACATCACGAGAACGGAGTCGCTTCGGCCCTGGCGACGTCCCTGGACCGAACCCTAACCCTAGCTAAGGCACTGTCCCCATGGGTACCCAATCCCAAAATCTGACAACACCACGCACCTGGGCTTCACAAGCGGTGCAGTCTCACTCGGCATGGAACCTGGAAGCTGACCATGTGGTTTCCCAGGCGCGGCTGCAGCTGCCCGAGGGGATTCCTGAGTCCTCCACGACCAGGGTTCCATCGACGTGTGTGCCTTGGCAGCCAAAGACTGATCCTGAGCGGCAGCCTACTTTGTGTCCTCAACTCAGCCCTTCTGCGAGACCACAGCCCTGCTGTGGGTTCGGCGTCTGGAGCCTCCTGGGACCTAACCCTAACCCTAACCCAATGTCGGACGGGGACCCTCCACCGAAACCTAAGCCGGCTTCGATATCAAAACGAACACTTGAGTCGCCTGTTCGCATGAGCCCTCACTTCAGCCCTCGATGGAGATCACGAGACCGGAGTCGCTTCGTCCCTGGACACTTGCCTGGACTGAACCCTAACCCTAGCTAAGGCCCTCTCCCCATGTGAACCCTATACGAAAATCGGACAAGACCATTCGCCTGGGGTCCAGAAGCGGTGCCGCTCACTCGGCCTGGAACCTGGAGCTCACCATGTCGTTTCCCTGGCCCGCCTGCAGCTGCCCGAGAGGATTCCTGAGGCCTCCCCGACCAGGGGCCCATCGACGTGGGTGTCCTTGGCAGCCAAAGACTTATCCTGATCGGCACCTTCCCTTGTGCCCTCAACTAAGCCCTTAGGGGAGACCACAGCTCTGCTGTGGGTTCGTAGCCTCTAGCTTCCTGGGACCTAACCCTAAACCTAACCCTACCCCGAACCGTACCCTCCACCGGGCCCTCACCCGGTCTCGAACCCTAACCCTACCCTTGAGCCGCCCCGTCACGTTAGCCCTCACTTGAGCCCTCGAGGGACATCACGAGAACGGAGTCGCTTCGGCCTCTGCGACGTCCCTGGACCGAACCCTAACCCTAGCTAAGGCACTGTCCCCATGGGTACCCAATCCCAAAATCTGACAACACCACGCACCTGGGCTTCACAAGCGGTGCAGCCAACTCGGCATGGAACCTGCAAGCTGACCATGTCGTTTGCCAGGCGCGGCTACAGCTGCCCGAGAGGATTCATGAGGTCTCCCCGATCTCGGTCCCATCAACGTGTGTGGCCTTGGCAGCCAAAGACTGATCGTGAGCGGCAGCCTCCCTTGTGCCCTCAACTCAGCCCTTCGGGGAGACCACAGCTCTGCTGTGTGTTCGTAGCGTGTAGCTTCCTGGGACCTAACCCTAACCCTAACCCTACCCCGAACCGTACACTCCACCGGGCCCTCACCCGGTCTCGAACCCTAACCCTACACTTGAGCCGCCCCGTCACATTAGCCCTCACTTCAGCCCTCGAGGGACATCACGAGAACGGAGTCGCTTCGGCCCTGGCGACATCCCTGGACCGAACCCTAACCCTAGCTAAGGCACTGTCCCCATGGGTACCCAATCCCAAAATCTGACAACACCACGCACCTGGGCTTCACAAGCGGTGCAGTCTCACTCGGCATGGAACCTGGAAGCTGACCATGTGGTTTCCCAGGCGCGGCTGCAGCTGCCCGACGGGATTCCTGAGTCCTCTCCGACCCGGGTTCCATCGACGTGTGTGCCTTGGCAGCCAAAGACTGATCCTGAGCGGCAGCCTACTTTGTGCCCTCAACTCAGGCCTTCTGGGAGACCACAGCCCTGCTGTGGGTTCGGCGTCTGGAGCCTCCTGGGACCTAACCCTAACCCTAACCCAATGTCGGACCGGGACCCTCCACCGAAACCTAAGCCGGCTTCGATATCAAAACGAACACTTGAGTCGCCTGTTCGCATGAGCCCTCACTTCAGCCCTCCATGGAGATCACGAGACCGGAGTCGCTTCGTCCCTGGACACTTGCCTGGACTGAACCCTAACCCTAGCTAAGGCCCTCTCCCCATGTGAACCCTATACGAAAATCGGACAAGACCATGCGCCTGGGGTCCAGAAGCGGTGCAGGCTCACTCGGCCTAGAACCTGGAGCTCACCATGTCGTTTCCCTGGCCCGCCTGCAGCTGCCCGAGAGGATTCCTGAGGCCTCCCCGACCAGGGGCCCATCGACGTGGGTGTCCTTGGCAGCCAAAGACTTATCCTGATCGGCACCTTCCCTTGTGCCCTCAACTGAGGCCTTCGGGGAGACCACAGCTCTGCTGTGGGTTCGTAGCCTGTAGCTTCCTGGGACCTAACCCTAACCCTAACCCTACCCCGAACCGTACCCTCCACCGGGCCCTCACCCGGTCTCGAACCCTAACCCTACACTTGAGCCGCCCCGTCACGTTAGCCCTCACTTGAGCCCTCGAGGGAGATGACGAGAACGCAGTCGCTTCGGCCTCTGCGACGTCCCTGGACCGAACCCTAACCCTAGCTAAGGCACTGTCCCCATGGGTACCCAATCCCAAAATCTGACAGCACCACGCACCTGGGCTTCACAAGCGGTGCAGCCAACTCGGCATGGCCCTGCAAGCTGACCATGTCGTTTCCCAGGCGGGGCTACAGCTGCCCGAGAGGATTCCTGAGGCTTCCCCGACCTCGGTCCCATCAACGTGTGTGGCCTTGGCAGCCAAAGACTGATCGTGAGCGGCAGCCTCCCTTGTGCCCTCAACTCAGCCCTTCGGGGAGACCACAGCTCTACTGTGTGTTCGTAGCGTGTAGCTTCCTGGGACCTAACCCTAACCCTAACCCTACCACGAACCGTACCCACCACCGGGCCCTCACCCGGTCTCGAACCCTAACCCTACACTTGATCCACCCTGTCACGTTAGCCATCACTTGAGCCCTCGAGGGAGATGACGAGAACGGAGTCGCTTCGGCCTCTGCGACGTCCCTGGACCGAACCCTAACCCTAGCTAAGGGACTGTCCCCATGGGTACCCAATCCCAAAATCTGACAGCACCACGCACCTGGGCTTCACAAGCGGTGCAGCCAACTCGGCATGGCCCTGCAAGCTGACCATGTCGTTTCCCAGGCGCGGCTACAGCTGCCCGAGAGGATTCCTGAGGCCTCCCCGACCTCGGTCCCATCAACGTGTGTGGCCTTGGCAGCCAAAGACTGATCGTGAGCGGCAGCCTCCCTTGTGCCCTCAACTCAGCCCTTCGGGGAGACCACAGCTCTGCTGTGTGTTCGTAGCCTGTAGCTTCCTGAGACCTAACCCTAACCCTAACCCTACCCCGAACCGTACCCTCCACCGGGCCCTCACCCGGTCTCGAACCCTAACCCTACACTTGAGCCGCCCCGTCACGTTAGCCCTCACTTGAGCCCTCGAGGGACATCACGAGAACGGAGTCGCTTCGGCCCTGGCGACGTCCCTGGACCGAACCCTAACCCTAGCTTAGGCACTGTCCCCATGGGTACCCAATCCCAAAATCTGACAACACCACGCACCTGGGCTTCACAAGCGGTGCAGTCTCACTCGGCATGGAACCTGGAAGCTGACCATGTGGTTTCCCAGGCGCGGCTGCAGCTGCCCGACGGGATTCCTGAGTCCTCTCCGACCCGGGTTCCATCGACGTGTGTGCCTTGGCAGCCAAAGACTGATCCTGAGCGGCAGCCTACTTTGTGCCCTCAACTCATCCCTTCTGCGAGACCACAGCCCTGCCGTGGGTTCGGCGTCTGGAGCCTCCTGGGACCTAACCCTAACCCTAACCCAATGTCGGACCGGGACCCTCCACCGAAACCTAAGCCGGCTTCGATATCAAAACGAACACTTGAGTCGCCTGTTCGCATGAGCCCTCACTTCAGCCCTCGATGGACATCACGAGACCGGAGTCGCTTCGTCCCTGGACACTTGCCTGGACTGAACCCTAACCCTAGCTAAGGCCCTCTCCCCATGTGAACCCTATACGAAAATCGGACAAGACCATGCTCCTGGGGTCCAGAAGCGGTGCAGGCTCACTCGGCCTGGAACCTGGAGCTGACCATGTCGTTTCCCTGGCCCGCCTGCAGCTGCCCGAGAGGATTCCTGAGGCCTCCCCGACCAGGGGCCCATCGACGTGGGTGTCCTTGGCAGCCAAAGACTTATCCTGATCGGCACCTTCCCTTGTGCCCTCAACTGAGCCCTTCGGGGAGACCACAGCTCTGCTGTGGGTTCGTAGCCTGTAGCTTCCTGGGACCTAACCCTAACCCTAGCCCTACCCCGAACCGTACCCTCCACCGGGCCCTCACCCGGTCTCGAACCCTAACCCTACACTTGAGCCGCCCTGTCACGTTAGCCCACACTTGAGCCCTCGAGGGAGATGACGAGAACGGAGTCGCTTCGGCCTCTGCGACGTCCCTGGACCGAACCCTAACCCTAGCTAAGGCACTGTCCCCATGGGTACCCAATCCCAAAATCTGACAGCACCACGCACCTGGGCTTCACAAGCGGTGCAGCCAACTCGGCATGGCCCTGCAAGCTGACCATGTCGTTTCCCAGGCGGGGCTACAGCTGCCCGAGAGGATTCCTGAGGCTTCCCCGACCTCGGTCCCATCAACGTGTGTGGCCTTGGCAGCCAAAGACTGATCGTGAGCGGCAGCCTCCCTTGTGCCCTCAACTCAGCCCTTCGGGGAGACCACAGCTCTACTGTGTGTTCGTAGCGTGTAGCTTCCTGGGACCTAACCCTAACCCTAACCCTACCCCGAACCGTACCCACCACCGGGCCCCCACCCGGTCTCGAACCCTAACCCTACACTTGAGCCACCCTGTCACGTTAGCCATCACTTGAGCCCTCGAGGGAGATGACGAGAACGGAGTCGCTTCGGCCTCTGCGACGTCCCTGGACCGAACCCTAACCCTAGCTAAGGGACTGTCCCCATGGGTACCCAATCCCAAAATCTGACAGCACCACGCACCTGGGCTTCACAAGCGGTGCAGCCAACTCGGCATGGCCCTGCAAGCTGACCATGTCGTTTCCCAGGCGCGGCTACAGCTGCCCGAGAGGATTCCTGAGGCCTCCCCGACCTCGGTCCCATCAACGTGTGTGGCCTTGGCAGCCAAAGACTGATCGTGAGCGGCAGCCTCCCTTGTGCCCTCAACTCAGCCCTTCGGGGAGACCACAGCTCTGCTGTGTGTTCGTAGCGTGTAGCTTCCTGGGACCTAACCCTAACCCTAACCCTACCCCGAACCGTACCCTCCACCGGGCCCACACCCGGTCTCGAACCCTAACCCTACACTTCATCCGCCCCGTCACATTAGCCCTCACTTCAGCCCTCAAGGGACATCACAAGAACGGAGTCGCTTCGTCCCTGGACACTTGCCTGGACTGAACCCTAACCCTAGCTAAGGCACTCTCCCCATGTGAACCCTATACGAAAATCGGACAAGACCATGCGCCTGGGGTCCAGAAGCGGTGCAGGCTCACTCGGCCTGGAACCTGGAGCTCACCATGTCGTTTCCCTGGCCCGCCGGCAGCTGCCCGAGAGGATTCCTGAGGCCTCCCCGACCAGGGGCCCATCGACGTGGGTTTCCTTGGCAGCCAAAGACTTATCCTGATCGGCACCTTCCCTTGTGCCCTCAACTGAGCCCTTCGGGGAGACCACAGCTCTGCTGTGGGTTCGTAGCCTGTAGCTTCCTGAGACCTAACCCTAACCCTAACCCTACCCCGAACCGTACCCTCCACCGGGCCCTCACCCGGTCTCGAACCCTAACCCTACACTTGAGCCGCCCCGTCACGTTAGCCCTCACTTGAGCCCTCGAGGGAGATGACGAGAACGGAGTCGCTTCGGCCTCTGCGACGTCCCTGGACCGAAACCTAACCCTAGCTAAGGCACTGTCCCCATGGGTACCCAATCCCAAAATCTGACAACACCACGCACCTGGGCTTCACAAGCGGTGCAGTCTCACTCGGCATGGAACCTGGAAGCTGACCATGTGGTTTCCCAGGCGCGGCTGCAGCTGCCCGAGGGGATTCCTGAGTCCTCTCCGACCCGGGTTCCATCGACGTGTGTGCCTTGGCAGCCAAAGACTGATCCTGAGCGGCAGCCTACTTTGTGCCCTCAACTCAGCCCTTCTGGGAGACCACAGCCCTGCTGTGGGTTCGGCGTCTGGAGCCTCCTGGGACCTAACCCTAACCCTAACCCAATTCGGACCGGGACCCTCCACCGAAACCTAAGCCGGCTTCGATATCAAAACGAACACTTGAGTCGCCTGTTCGCATGAGCCCTCACTTCAGCCCTCGATGGAGATCACGAGACCGGAGTCGCTTCGTCCCTGGACACTTGCCTGGACTGAACCCTAACCCTAGCTAAGGCCCTCTCCCCATGTGAACCCTATACGAAAATCGGACAAGACCATTCGCCTGGGGTCCAGAAGCGGTGCCGCTCACTCGGCCTGGAACCTGGAGCTCACCATGTCGTTTCCCTGGCCCGCCTGCAGCTGCCCGAGAGGATTCCTGAGGCCTCCCCGACCAGGGGCCCATCGACGTGGGTGTCCTTGGCAGCCAAAGACTTATCCTGATCGGCACCTTCCCTTGTGCCCTCAACTCAGGCCTTAGGGGAGACCACAGCTCTGCTGTGGGTTCGTAGCCTCTAGCTTCCTGGGACCTAACCCTAAACCTAACCCTACCCCGAACCGTACCCTCCACCGGGCCCTCACCCGGTCTCGAACCGTAACCCTACCCTTGAGCCGCCCCGTCACGTTAGCCCTCACTTGAGCCCTCGAGGGACATCACGAGAACGGAGTCGCTTCGGCCTCTGCGACGTCCCTGGACCGAACCCTAACCCTAGCTAAGGCACTGTCCCCATGGGTACCCAATCCCAAAATCTGACAACACCACGCACCTGGGCTTCACAAGCGGTTCAGCCAACTCGGCATGGAACCTGCAAGCTGACCATGTCGTTTCCCAGGCGCGGCTACAGCTGCCCGAGAGGATTCCTGAGGTCTCCCCGATCTCGGTCCCATCAACGTGTGTGGCCTTGGCAGCCAAAGACTGATCGTGAGCGGCAGCCTCCCTTGTGCCCTCAACTCAGCCCTTCGGGGAGACCACAGCTCTGCTGTGTGTTCGTAGCGTGTAGCTTCCTGGGACCTAACCCTAACCCTAACCCTACCCCGAACCGTACCCTCCACCGGGCCCTCACCCGGTCTCGAACCCTAACCCTACACTTGAGCCGCCCCGTCACATTAGCCCTCACTTCAGCCCTCGAGGGACATCACGAGAACGGAGTCGCTTCGGCCCTGGCGACGTCCCTGGACCGAACCCTAACCCTAGCTAAGGCACTGTCCCCATGGGTACCCAATCCCAAAATCTGACAACACCACGCACCTGGGCTTCACAAGCGGTGCAGTCTCACTCGGCATGGAACCTGGAAGCTGACCATGTGGTTTCCCAGGCGCGGCTGCAGCTGCCCGAGGGGATTCCTGAGTCCTCTCCGACCCGGGTTCCATCGACGTGTGTGCCTTGGCAGCCAAAGACTGATCCTGAGCGGCAGCCTACTTTGTGCCCTCAACTCAGCCCTTCTGGGAGACCACAGCCCTGCTGTGGGTTCGGCGTCTGGAGCCTCCTGGGACCTAACCCTAACCCTAACCCAATTCGGACCGGGACCCTCCACCGAAACCTAAGCCGGCTTCGATATCAAAACGAACACTTGAGTCGCCTGTTCGCATGAGCCCTCACTTCAGCCCTCGATGGAGATCACGAGACCGGAGTCGCTTCGTCCCTGGACACATGCCTGGACTGAACCCTAACCCTAGCTAAGGCCCTCTCCCCATGTGAACCCTATACGAAAATCGGACAAGACCATTCGCCTGGGGTCCAGAAGCGGTGCCGCTCACTCGGCCTGGAACCTGGAGCTCACCATGTCGTTTCCCTGGCCCGCCTGCAGCTGCCCGAGAGGATTCCTGAGGCCTCCCCGACCAGGGGCCCATCGACGTGGGTGTCCTTGGCAGCCAAAGACTTATCCTGATCGGCACCTTCCCTTGTGCCCTCAACTCAGGCCTTAGGGGAGACCACAGCTCTGCTGTGGGTTCGTAGCCTCTAGCTTCCTGGGACCTAACCCTAAACCTAACCCTACCCCGAACCGTACCCTCCACCGGGCCCTCACCCGGTCTCGAACCGTAACCCTACCCTTGAGCCGCCCCGTCACGTTAGCCCTCACTTGAGCCCTCGAGGGACATCACGAGAACGGAGTCGCTTCGGCCTCTGCGACGTCCCTGGACCGAACCCTAACCCTAGCTAAGGCACTGTCCCCATGGGTACCCAATCCCAAAATCTGACAACACCACGCACCTGGGCTTCACAAGCGGTTCAGCCAACTCGGCATGGAACCTGCAAGCTGACCATGTCGTTTCCCAGGCGCGGCTACAGCTGCCCGAGAGGATTCCTGAGGTCTCCCCGATCTCGGTCCCATCAACGTGTGTGGCCTTGGCAGCCAAAGACTGATCGTGAGCGGCAGCCTCCCTTGTGCCCTCAACTCAGCCCTTCGGGGAGACCACAGCTCTGCTGTGTGTTCGTAGCGTGTAGCTTCCTGGGACCTAACCCTAACCCTAACCCTACCCCGAACCGTACCCTCCACCGGGCCCTCACCCGGTCTCGAACCCTAACCCTACACTTGAGCCGCCCCGTCACATTAGCCCTCACTTCAGCCCTCGAGGGACATCACGAGAACGGAGTCGCTTCGGCCCTGGCGACGTCCCTGGACCGAACCCTAACCCTAGCTAAGGCACTGTCCCCATGGGTACCCAATCCCAAAATCTGACAACACCACGCACCTGGGCTTCACAAGCGGTGCAGTCTCACTCGGCATGGAACCTGGAAGCTGACCATGTGGTTTCCCAGGCGCGGCTGCAGCTGCCCGAGGGGATTCCTGAGTCCTCTCCGACCCGGGTTCCATCGACGTGTGTGCCTTGGCAGCCAAAGACTGATCCTGAGCGGCAGCCTACTTTGTGCCCTCAACTCAGCCCTTCTGCGAGACCACAGCCCTGCTGTGGGTTCGGCGTCTGGAGCCTCCTGGGACCTAACCCTAACCCTAACCCAATGTCGGACCGGGACCCTCCACCGAAACCTAAGCCGGCTTCGATATCAAAACGAACACTTGAGTCGCCTGTTCGCATGAGCCCTCACTTCAGCCCTCGATGGAGATCACGAGACCGGAGTCGCTTCGTCCCTGGACACTTGCCTGGACTGAACCCTAACCCTAGCTAAGGCACTCTCCCCATGTGAACCCTATACGAAAATCGGACAAGACCATGCGCCTGGGGTCCAGAAGCGGTGCAGGCTCACTCGGCCTGGAACCTGGAGCTCACCATGTCGTTTCCCTGGCCCGCCTGCAGCTGCCCGAGAGGATTCCTGAGGCCTCCCCGACCAGGGGCCCATCGACGTGGGTGTCCTTGGCAGCCAAAGACTTATCCTGATCGGCACCTTCCCTTGTGCCCTCAACTGAGCCCTTCGGGGAGACCACAGCTCTGCTGTGGGTTCGTAGCGTGTAGCTTCCTGGGACCTAACCCTAACCCTAACACTACCCCGAACCGTACCCACCACGGGGCCCTCACCCGGTCTCGAACCCTAACCCTACACTTGAGCCGCCCCGTCACGTTAGCCCACACTTGAGCCCTCGAGGGAGATGACGAGAACGGAGTCGCTTCGGCCTCTGCGACGTCCCTGGACTGAACCCTAACCCTAGCTAAGGCACTGTCCCCATGGGTACCCAATCCCAAAATCTGACAGCACCACGCACCTGGGCTTCACAAGCGGTGCAGCCAACTCGGCATGGAACCTGCAAGCTGACCATGTCGTTTCCCAGGCGCGGCTACAGCTGCCCGAGAGGATTCCTGAGGCCTCCCCGACCTCGGTCCCATCAACGTGTGTGGCCTTGGCAGCCAAAGACTGATCGTGAGCGGCAGCCTCCCTTGTGCCCTCAACTCAGCCCTTCGGGGAGACCACAGCTCTGCTGTGTGTTCGTAGCGTGTAGCTTCCTGGGACCTAACCCTAACCCTAACCCTACCCCGAACCGTACCCTCCACCGGGCCCTCACCCGGTCTCGAACCCTAACCCTACACTTGAGCCGCCCCGTCACATTAGCCCTCCCTTGAGCCCTCGAGGGACATCACGAGAACGGAGTCGCTTCGGCCCTGGCCACGTCCCTGGACCGAACCCTAACCCTAGCTAAGGCACTGTCCCCATGGGTACCCAATCCCAAAATCTGACAACACCACGCACCTGGGCTTCACAAGCGGTGCAGTCTCACTCGGCATGGAACCTGGAAGCTGACCATGTGGTTTCCCAGGCGCGGCTGCAGCTGCCCGAGGGGATTCCTGAGTCCTCCCCGACCAGGGTTCCATCGACGTGTGTGCCTTGGCAGCCAAAGACTGATCCTGAGCGGCAGCCTACTTTGTGCCCTCAACTCAGCCCTTCTGCGAGACCACAGCCCTGCTGTGGGTTCGGCGTCTGGAGCCTCCTGGGACCTAACCCTAACCCTAACCCAATGTCGGACCCGGACCCTCCACCGAAACCTAAGCCGGCTTCGATATCAAAACGAACACTTGAGTCGCCTGTTCGCATGAGCCCTCACTTCAGCCCTCGATGGAGATCACGAGACCGGAGTCGCTTCGTCCCTGGACACTTGCCTGGACTGAACCCTAACCCTAGATAAGGCCCTCTCCCCATGTGAACCCTATACGAAAATCGGACAAGACCATGCGCCTGGGGTCCCGAAGCGGTGCAGGCTCACTCGGCCTGGAACCTGGAGCTCACCATGTCGTTTCCCTGGCCCGCCTGCAGCTGCCCGAGAGGATTCCTGAGGCCTCCCCGACCAGGGACCCATCGACGTGGGTGTCCTTGGCAGCCAAAGATTTATCCTGATCTGCAGCTTCCCTTGTGCCCTCAACTGAGCCCTTCGGGGAGACCACAGCTCTGCTGTGGGTTCGTAGCCTCTAGCTTCCTGGGACCTAACCCTAACCCTAACCCTACCCCGAACCGTACCCTCCACCGGGCCCTCACCCGGTCTCGAACCCTAACCCTACACTTGAGCCGCCCCGTCACGTTAGCCCTCACTTGAGCCCTCGAGGGAGATGACGAGAACGGAGTCGCTTCGGCCTCTGCGACGTCCCTGGACCGAACCCTAACCCTAGCTAAGGCACTGTCCCCATGGGTACCCAATCCCAAAATCTGACAACACCACGCACCTGGGCTTCACAAGCGGTGCAGCCAACTCGGCATGGAACCTGCAAGCTGACCATGTCGTTTCCCAGGCGCGGCTACAGCTGCCCGAGAGGATTCCTGAGGCTTCCCCGACCTCGGTCCCATCAACGTGTGTGGCCTTGGCAGCCAAAGACTGATCGTGAGCGGCAGCCTCCCTGGTGCCCTCAACTCAGCCCTTCGGGGAGACCACAGCTCTGCTGTGTGTTCGTAGCGTGTAGCTTCCTGGGACCTAACCCTAACCCTAACCCTACCCCGAACCGTACCCTCCACCGGGCCCTCACCCGGTCTCGAACCCTAACCCTACACTTGAGCCGCCCCGTCACATTAGCCCTCCCTTGAGCCCTCGAGGGACATCACGAGAACGGAGTCGCTTCGGCCCTGGCCACGTCCCTGGACCGAACCCTAACCCTAGCTAAGGCACTGTCCCCATGGGTACCCAATCCCAAAATCTGACAACACCACGCACCTGGGCTTCACAAGCGGTGCAGTCTCACTCGGCATGGAACCTGGAAGCTGACCATGTGGTTTCTCAGGCGCGGCTGCAGCTGCCCGAGGGGATTCCTGAGTCCTCCCTGACCAGGGTTCCATCGACGTGTGTGCCTTGGCAGCCAAAGACTGATCCTGAGCGGCTGCCTACTTTGTGCCCTCAACTCAGCCCTTCTGCGAGACCACAGCCCTGCTGTGGGTTCGGCGTCTGGAGCCTCCTGGGACCTAACCCTAACCCTAACCCAATGTCGGACCGGGACCCTCCACCGAAACCTAAGCCGGCTTCGATATCAAAACGAACACTTGAGTCGCCTGTTCGCATGAGCCCTCACTTCAGCCCTCGATGGAGATCACGAGACCGGAGTCGCTTCGTCCCTGGACACTTGCCTGGACTGAACCCTAACCCTAGCTAAGGCCCTCTCCCCATGTGAACCCTATACGAAAATCGGACAAGACCATGCGCCTGGGGTCCAGAAGCGGTGCAGGCTCACTCGGCCTGGAACCTGGAGCTCACCATGTCGTTTCCCTGGCCCGCCTGCAGCTGCCCGAGAGGATTCCTGAGGCCTCCCCGATCAGGGGCCCATCGACGTGGGTGTCCTTGGCAGCCAAAGACTTATCCTGATCGGCACCTTCCCTTGTGCCCTCAACTGAGCCCTTCGGGGAGACCACAGCTCTGCTGTGGGTTCGTAGCCTGTAGCTTCCTGGGACCTAACCCTAACCCTAACCCTACCCCGAACCGTACCCTCCACCGGGCCCTCACCCGGTCTCGAACCCTAACCCTACACTTGAGCCGCCCCGTCACATTAGCCCTCCCTTGAGCCCTCGAGGGACATCACGAGAACGGAGTCGCTTCGGCCCTGGCCACGTCCCTGGACCGAACCCTAACCCTAGCTAAGGCACTGTCCCCATGGGTACCCAATCCCAAAATCTGACAACACCACGCACCTGGGCTTCACAAGCGGTGCAGTCTCACTCGGCATGGAACCTGGAAGCTGACCATGTGGTTTCCCAGGCGCGGCTGCAGCTGCCCGAGGGGATTCCTGAGTCCTCCCCGACCAGGGTTCCATCGACGTGTGTGCCTTGGCAGCCAAAGACTGATCCTGAGCGGCAGCCTACTTTGTGCCCTCAACTCAGCCCTTCTGCGAGACCACAGCCCTGCTGTGGGTTCGGCGTCTGGAGCCTCCTGGGACCTAACCCTAACCCTAACCCAATGTCGGACCGGGACCCTCCACCGAAACCTAAGCCGGCTTCGATATCAAAACGAACACTTGAGTCGCCTGTTCGCATGAGCCCTCACTTCAGCCCTCGATGGAGATCACGAGACCGGAGTCGCTTCGTCCCTGGACACTTGCCTGGACTGAACCCTAACCCTAGCTAAGGCACTCTCCCCATGTGAACCCTATACGAAAATCGGACAAGACCATGCGCCTGGGGTCCAGAAGCGGTGCAGGCTCACTCGGCCTGGAACCTGGAGCTCACCATGTCGTTTCCCTGGCCCGCCTGCAGCTGCCCGAGAGGATTCCTGAGGCCTCCCCGACCAGGGGCCCATCGACGTGGGTGTCCTTGGCAGCCAAAGACTTATCCTGATCGGCAGCTTCCCTTGTGCCCTCAACTGAGCCCTTCGGGGAGACCACAGCTCTGCTGTGGGTTCGTAGCCTCTAGCTTCCTGGGACCTAACCCTAACCCTAACCCTACCCCGAACCGTACACTCCACCGGGCCCTCACCCGGTCTCGAACCCTAACCCTACACTTGAGCCGCCCCGTCACGTTAGCCCTCACTTGAGCCCTCGAGGGAGATGACGAGAACGGAGTCGCTTCGGCCTCTGCGACGTCCCTGGACCGAACCCTAACCCTAGCTAAGGCACTGTCCCCATGGGTACCCAATCCCAAAATCTGACAACACCACGCACCTGGGCTTCAAAAGCGGTGCAGCCAACTCGGCATGGAACCTGCAAGCTGACCATGTCGTTTCCCAGGCGCGGCTTCAACTGCCCAAGAGGATTCCTGAGGCCTCCCCGACCTCGGTCCCATCAACGTGTGTGGCCTTGGCAGCCAAAGACTGATCGTGAGCGGCAGCCTCCCTTGTGCCCTCAACTCAGCCCTTCGGGGAGACCACAGCTCTGCTGTGTGTTCGTAGCGTGTAGCTTCCTGGGACCTAAGCCTAACCCTAACCCTACCCCGAACCGTACCCTCCACCGGGCCCTCACCCGGTCTCGAACCCTAACCCTACACTTGAGCCGCCCCGTCACATTAGCCCTCCCTTGAGCCCTCGAGGGACATCACGAGAACGGAGTCGCTTCGGCCCTGGCCACGTCCCTGGACCGAACCCTAACCCTAGCTAAGGCACTGTCCCCATGGGTACCCAATCCCAAAATCTGACAACACCACGCACCTGGGCTTCACAAGCGGTGCAGTCTCACTCGGCATGGAACCTGGAAGCTGACCATGTGGTTTGCCAGGCGCGGCTGCAGCTGCCCGAGGGGATTCCTGAGTCCTCCCCGACCAGGGTTCCATCGACGTGTGTGCCTTGGCAGCCAAAGACTGATCCTGAGCGGCAGCCTACTTTGTGCCCTCAACTCAGCCCTTCTGCGAGACCACAGCCCTGCTGTGGGTTCGGCGTCTGGAGCCTCCTGGGACCTAACCCTAACCCTAACCCAATGTCGGACCGGGACCCTCCACCGAAACCTAAGCCGGCTTCGATATCAAAACGAACACTTGAGTCGCCTGTTCGCATGAGCCCTCACTTCAGCCCTCGATGGAGATCACGAGACCGGAGTCGCTTCGTCCCTGGACACTTGCCTGGACTGAACCCTAACCCTAGCTAAGGCCCTCTCCCCATGTGAACCCTATACGAAAATCGGACAAGACCATGCGCCTGGGGTCCAGAAGCGGTGCAGACTCACTCGGCCTGGAACCTGGAGCTCACCATGTCGTTTCCCTGGCCCGCCTGCAGCTGCCCGAGAGGATTCCTGAGGCCTCCCCGACCAGGGGCCCATCGACGTGGGTGTCCTTGGCAGCCAAAGACTGATCCTGAGCGGCAGCTTCCCTTGTGCCCTCAACTGAGCCCTTCGGGGAGACCACAGCTCTGCTGTGGGTTCGTAGCCTCTAGCTTCCTGGGACCTAACCCTAACCCTAACCCTACCCCGAACCGTACCCTCCACCGGGCCCTCACCCGGTCTCGAACCCTAACCCTACACTTGAGCCGCCCCGTCACGTGAGCCCTCACTTGAGCCCTCGAGGGAGATGACGAGAACGGAGTCGCTTCGGCCTCTGCGACGTCCCTGGACCGAACCCTAACCCTAGCTAAGGCACTGTCCCCATGGGTACCCAATCCCAAAATCTGACAACACCACGCACCTGGGCTTCACAAGCGGTGCAGCCAACTCGGCATGGAACCTGCAAGCTGACCATGTCGTTTCCCAGGCGCGGCTACAGCTGCCCGAGAGGATTCCTGAGGCCTCCCCGACCTCGGTCCCATCAACGTGTGTGGCCTTGGCAGCCAAAGACTGATCGTGAGCGGCAGCCTCCCTTGTGCCCTCAACTCAGCCCTTCGGGGAGACCACAGCTCTGCTGTGTGTTCGTAGCGTGTAGCTTCCTGGGACCTAAGCCTAACCCTAACCCTACCCCGAACCGTACCCTCCACCGGGCCCTCACCCGGTCTCGAACCCTAACCCTACACTTGAGCCGCCCCGTCACATTAGCCCTCCCTTGAGCCCTCGAGGGACATCACGAGAACGGAGTCGCTTCGGCCCTGGCCACGTCCCTGGACCGAACCCTAACCCTAGCTAAGGCACTGTCCCCATGGGTACCCAATCCCAAAATCTGACAACACCACGCACCTGGGCTTCACAAGCGGTGCAGTCTCACTCGGCATGGAACCTGGAAGCTGACCATGTGGTTTCCCGTGCGCGGCTGCAGCTGCCCGAGGGGATTCCTGAGTCCTCCCCGACCAGGGTTCCATCGACGTGTGTGCCTTGGCAGCCAAAGACTGATCCTGAGCGGCAGCCTACTTTGTGCCCTCAACTCAGCCCTTCTGCGAGACCACAGCCCTGCTGTGGGTTCGGCGTCTGGAGCCTCCTGGGACCTAACCCTAACCCTAACCCAATGTCGGACCGGGACCCTCCACCGAAACCTAAGCCGGCTTCGATATCAAAACGAACACTTGAGTCGCCTGTTCGCATGAGCCCTCACTTCAGCCCTCGATGGAGATCACGAGACCGGAGTCGCTTCGTCCCTGGACACTTGCCTGGACTGAACCCTAACCCTAGCTAAGGCCCTCTCCCCATGTGAACCCTATACGAAAATCGGACAAGACCATGCGCCTGGGGTCCAGAAGCGGTGCAGGCTCACTCGGCCTGGAACCTGGAGCTCACCATGTCGTTTCCCTGGCCCGCCTGCAGCTGCCCGAGAGGATTCCTGAGGCCTCCCCGACCAGGGTCCCATCGACGTGGGTGTCCTTGGCAGCCAAAGACTTATCCTGATCGGCAGCTTCCCTTGTGCCCTCAACTGAGCCCTTCGGGGAGACCACAGCTCTGCTGTGGGTTCGTAGCCTCTAGCTTCCTGGGACCTAACCCTAACCCTAACCCTACCCCGAACCGTACCCTCCACCGGGCCCTCACCCGGTCTCGAACCCTAACCCTACACTTGAGCCGCCCCGTCACGTGAGCCCTCACTTGAGCCCTCGAGGGAGATGACGAGAACGGAGTCGCTTCGGCCTCTGCGACGTCCCTGGACCGAACCCTAACCCTAGCTAAGGCACTGTCCCCATGGGTACCCAATCCCAAAATCTGACAACACCACGCACCTGGGCTTCACAAGCGGTGCAGCCAACTCGGCATGGAACCTGCAAGCTGACCATGTCGTTTCCCAGGCGCGGCTACAGCTGCCCGAGAGGATTCCTGAGGCCTCCCCGACCTCGGTCCCATCAACGTGTGTGGCCTTGGCAGCCAAAGACTGATCGTGAGCGGCAGCCTCCCTTGTGCCCTCAACTCAGCCCTTCGGGGAGACCACAGCTCTGCTGTGTGTTCGTAGCGTGTAGCTTCCTGGGACCTAACCCTAACCCTAACCCTACCCCGAACCGTACCCTCCACCGGGCCCTCACCCGGTCTCGAACCCTAACCCTACACTTGAGCCGCCCCGTCACATTAGCCCTCACTTGAGCCCTCGAGGGACATCACGAGAACGGAGTCGCTTCGGCCCTGGCCACGTCCCTGGACCGAACCCTAACCGTAGCTAAGGCACTGTCCCCATGGGTACCCAATCCCAAAATCTGACAACACCACGCACCTGGGCTTCACAAGCGGTGCAGTCTCACTCGGCATGGAACCTGGAAGCTGACCATGTGGTTTCCCAGGCGCGGCTGCAGCTGCCCGAGGGGATTCCTGAGTCCTCCCCGACCAGGGTTCCATCGACGTGTGTGCCTTGGCAGCCAAAGACTGATCCTGAGCGGCAGCCTACTTTGTGCCCTCAACTCAGCCCTTCTGCGAGACCACAGCCCTGCTGTGGGTTCGGCGTCTGGAGCCTCCTGGGACCTAACCCTAACCCTAACCCAATGTCGGACCGGGACCCTCCACCGAAACCTAAGCCGGCTTCGATATCAAAACGAACACTTGAGTCGCCTGTTCGCATGAGCCCTCACTTCAGCCCTCGATGGAGATCACGAGACCGGAGTCGCTTCGTCCCTGGACACTTGCCTGGACTGAACCCTAACCCTAGCTAAGGCCCTCTCCCCATGTGAACCCTATACGAAAATCGGACAAGACCATGCGCCTGGGGTCCAGAAGCGGTGCAGGCTCACTCGGCCTGGAACCTGGAGCTCACCATGTCGTTTCCCTGGCCCGCCTGCAGCTGCCCGAGAGGATTCCTGAGGCCTCCCCGACCAGGGTCCCATCGACATGGGTGTCCTTGGCAGCCAAAGACTTATCCTGATCGGCAGCTTCCCTTGTGCCCTCAACTGAGCCCTTCGGGGAGACCACAGCTCTGCTGTGGGTTCGTAGCCTCTAGCTTCCTGGGACCTAACCCTAACCCTAACCCTACCCCGAACCGTACCCTCCACCGGGCCCTCACCCGGTCTCGAACCCTAACCCTACACTTGAGCCGCCCCGTCACGTTAGCCCTCACTTGAGCCCTCGAGGGAGATGACGAGAACGGAGTCGCTTCGGCCTCTGTGACGTCCCTGGACCGAACCCTAACCCTAGCTAAGGCACTGTCCCCATGGGTACCCAATCCCAAAATCTGACAACACCACGCACCTGGGCTTCACAAGCGGTGCAGCCAACTCGGCATGGAACCTGCAAGCTGACCATGTCGTTTCCCAGGCGCGGCTACAGCTGCCCGAGAGGATTCCTGAGGCCTCCCCGACCTCGGTCCCATCAACGTGTGTGGCCTTGGCAGCCAAAGACTGATCGTGAGCGGCAGCCTCCCTTGTGCCCTCAACTCAGCCCTTCGGGGAGACCACAGCTCTGCTGTGTGTTCGTAGCGTGTAGCTTCCTGGGACCTAAGCCTAACCCTAACCCTACCCCGAACCGTACCCTCCACCGGGCCCTCACCCGGTCTCGAACCCTAACCCTACACTTGAGCCGCCCCGTCACATTAGCCCTCCCTTGAGCCCTCGAGGGACATCACGAGAACGGAGTCGCTTCGGCCCTGGCCACGTCCCTGGACCGAACCCTAACCCTAGCTAAGGCACTGTCCCCATGGGTACCCAATCCCAAAATCTGACAACACCACGCACCTGGGCTTCACAAGCGGTGCAGTCTCACTCGGCATGGAACCTGGAAGCTGACCATGTGGTTTGCCAGGCGCGGCTGCAGCTGCCCGAGGGGATTCCTGAGTCCTCCCCGACCAGGGTTCCATCGACGTGTGTGCCTTGGCAGCCAAAGACTGATCCTGAGCGGCAGCCTACTTTGTGCCCTCAACTCAGCCCTTCTGCGAGACCACAGCCCTGCTGTGGGTTCGGCGTCTGGAGCCTCCTGGGACCTAACCCTAACCCTAACCCAATGTCGGACCGGGACCCTCCACCGAAACCTAAGCCGGCTTCGATATCAAAACGAACACTTGAGTCGCCTGTTCGCATGAGCCCTCACTTCAGCCCTCGATGGAGATCACGAGACCGGAGTCGCTTCGTCCCTGGACACTTGCCTGGACTGAACCCTAACCCTAGCTAAGGCCCTCTCCCCATGTGAACCCTATACGAAAATCGGACAAGACCATGCGCCTGGGGTCCAGAAGCGGTGCAGGCTCACTCGGCCTGGAACCTGGAGCTCACCATGTCGTTTCCCTGGCCCGCCTGCAGCTGCCCGAGAGGATTCCTGAGGCCTCCCCGACCAGGGTCCCATCGACGTGGGTGTCCTTGGCAGCCAAAGACTTATCCTGATCGGCAGCTTCCCTTGTGCCCTCAACTGAGCCCTTCGGGGAGACCACAGCTCTGCTGTGGGTTCGTAGCCTCTAGCTTCCTGGGACCTAACCCTAACCCTAACCCTACCCCGAACCGTACCCTCCACCGGGCCCTCACCCGGTCTCGAACCCTAACCCTACACTTGAGCCGCCCCGTCACGTGAGCCCTCACTTGAGCCCTCGAGGGAGATGACGAGAACGGAGTCGCTTCGGCCTCTGCGACGTCCCTGGACCGAACCCTAACCCTAGCTAAGGCACTGTCCCCATGGGTACCCAATCCCAAAATCTGACAACACCACGCACCTGGGCTTCACAAGCGGTGCAGCCAACTCGGCATGGAACCTGCAAGCTGACCATGTCGTTTCCCAGGCGCGGCTACAGCTGCCCGAGAGGATTCCTGAGGCCTCCCCGACCTCGGTCCCATCAACGTGTGTGGCCTTGGCAGCCAAAGACTGATCGTGAGCGGCAGCCTCCCTTGTGCCCTCAACTCAGCCCTTCGGGGAGACCACAGCTCTGCTGTGGGTTCGTAGCGTGTAGCTTCCTGGGACCTAAGCCTAACCCTAACCCTACCCCGAACCGTACCCTCCACCGGGCCCTCACCCGGTCTCGAACCCTAACCCTACACTTGAGCCGCCCCGTCACATTAGCCCTCCCTTGAGCCCTCGAGGGACATCACGAGAACGGAGTCGCTTCGGCCCTGGCCACGTCCCTGGACCGAACCCTAACCCTAGCTAAGGCACTGTCCCCATGGGTACCCAATCCCAAAATCTGACAACACCACGCACCTGGGCTTCACAAGCGGTGCAGTCTCACTCGGCATGGAACCTGGAAGCTGACCATGTGGTTTCCCGTGCGCGGCTGCAGCTGCCCGAGGGGATTCCTGAGTCCTCCCCGACCAGGGTTCCATCGACGTGTGTGCCTTGGCAGCCAAAGACTGATCCTGAGCGGCAGCCTACTTTGTGCCCTCAACTCAGCCCTTCTGCGAGACCACAGCCCTGCTGTGGGTTCGGCGTCTGGAGCCTCCTGGGACCTAACCCTAACCCTAACCCAATGTCGGACCGGGACCCTCCACCGAAACCTAAGCCGGCTTCGATATCAAAACGAACACTTGAGTCGCCTGTTCGCATGAGCCCTCACTTCAGCCCTCGATGGAGATCACGAGACCGGAGTCGCTTCGTCCCTGGACACTTGCCTGGACTGAACCCTAACCCTAGCTAAGGCCCTCTCCCCATGTGAACCCTATACGAAAATCGGACAAGACCATGCGCCTGGGGTCCAGAAGCGGTGCAGGCTCACTCGGCCTGGAACCTGGAGCTCACCATGTCGTTTCCCTGGCCCGCCTGCAGCTGCCCGAGAGGATTCCTGAGGCCTCCCCGACCAGGGTCCCATCGACGTGGGTGTCCTTGGCAGCCAAAGACTTATCCTGATCGGCAGCTTCCCTTGTGCCCTCAACTGAGCCCTTCGGGGAGACCACAGCTCTGCTGTGGGTTCGTAGCCTCTAGCTTCCTGGGACCTAACCCTAACCCTAACCCTACCCCGAACCGTACCCTCCACCGGGCCCTCACCCGGTCTCGAACCCTAACCCTACACTTGAGCCGCCCCGTCACGTGAGCCCTCACTTGAGCCCTCGAGGGAGATGACGAGAACGGAGTCGCTTCGGCCTCTGCGACGTCCCTGGACCGAACCCTAACCCTAGCTAAGGCACTGTCCCCATGGGTACCCAATCCCAAAATCTGACAACACCACGCACCTGGGCTTCACAAGCGGTGCAGCCAACTCGGCATGGAACCTGCAAGCTGACCATGTCGTTTCCCAGGCGCGGCTACAGCTGCCCGAGAGGATTCCTGAGGCCTCCCCGACCTCGGTCCCATCAACGTGTGTGGCCTTGGCAGCCAAAGACTGATCGTGAGCGGCAGCCTCCCTTGTGCCCTCAACTCAGCCCTTCGGGGAGACCACAGCTCTGCTGTGTGTTCGTAGCGTGTAGCTTCCTGGGACCTAAGCCTAACCCTAAACCTACCCCGAACCGTACCCTCCACCGGGCCCTCACCCGGTCTCGAACCCTAACCCTACACTTGAGCCGCCCCGTCACATTAGCCCTCCCTTGAGCCCTCGAGGGACATCACGAGAACGGAGTCGCTTCGGCCCTGGCCACGTCCCTGGACCGAACCCTAACCCTAGCTAAGGCACTGTCCCCATGGGTACCCAATCCCAAAATCTGACAACACCACGCACCTGGGCTTCACAAGCGGTGCAGTCTCACTCGGCATGGAACCTGGAAGCTGACCATGTGGTTTCCCAGGCGCGGCTGCAGCTGCCCGAGGGGATTCCTGAGTCCTCCCCGACCAGGGTTCCATCGACGTGTGTGCCTTGGCAGCCAAAGACTGATCCTGAGCGGCAGCCTACTTTGTGCCCTCAACTCAGCCCTTCTGCGAGACCACAGCCCTGCTGTGGGTTCGGCGTCTGGAGCCTCCTGGGACCTAACCCTAACCCTAACCCAATGTCGGACCGGGACCCTCCACCGAAACCTAAGCCGGCTTCGATATCAAAACGAACACTTGAGTCGCCTGTTCGCATGAGCCCTCACTTCAGCCCTCGATGGAGATCACGAGACCGGAGTCGCTTCGTCCCTGGACACTTGCCTGGACTGAACCCTAACCCTAGCTAAGGCCCTCTCCCCATGTGAACCCTATACGAAAATCGGACAAGACCATGCGCCTGGGGTCCAGAAGCGGTGCAGGCTCACTCGGCCTGGAACCTGGAGCTCACCATGTCGTTTCCCTGGCCCGCCTGCAGCTGCCCGAGAGGATTCCTGAGGCCTCCCCGACCAGGGGCCCATCGACGTGGGTGTCCTTGGCAGCCAAAGACTGATCCTGAGCGGCAGCTTCCCTTGTGCCCTCAACTGAGCCCTTCGGGGAGACCACAGCTCTGCTGTGGGTTCGTAGCCTCTAGCTTCCTGGGACCTAACCCTAACCCTAACCCTACCCCGAACCGTACCCTCCACCGGGCCCTCACCCGGTCTCGAACCCTAACCCTACACTTGAGCCGCCCCGTCACGTGAGCCCTCACTTGAGCCCTCGAGGGAGATGACGAGAACGGAGTCGCTTCGGCCTCTGCGACGTCCCTGGACCGAACCCTAACCCTAGCTAAGGCACTGTCCCCATGGGTACCCAATCCCAAAATCTGACAACACCACGCACCTGGGCTTCACAAGCGGTGCAGCCAACTCGGCATGGAACCTGCAAGCTGACCATGTCGTTTCCCAGGCGCGGCTACAGCTGCCCGAGAGGATTCCTGAGGCCTCCCCGACCTCGGTCCCATCAACGTGTGTGGCCTTGGCAGCCAAAGACTGATCGTGAGCGGCAGCCTCCCTTGTGCCCTCAACTCAGCCCTTCGGGGAGACCACAGCTCTGCTGTGTGTTCGTAGCGTGTAGCTTCCTGGGACCTAAGCCTAACCCTAACCCTACCCCGAACCGTACCCTCCACCGGGCCCTCACCCGGTCTCGAACCCTAACCCTACACTTGAGCCGCCCCGTCACATTAGCCCTCCCTTGAGCCCTCGAGGGACATCACGAGAACGGAGTCGCTTCGGCCCTGGCCACGTCCCTGGACCGAACCCTAACCCTAGCTAAGGCACTGTCCCCATGGGTACCCAATCCCAAAATCTGACAACACCACGCACCTGGGCTTCACAAGCGGTGCAGTCTCACTCGGCATGGAACCTGGAAGCTGACCATGTGGTTTCCCAGGCGCGGCTGCAGCTGCCCGAGGGGATTCCTGAGTCCTCCCCGACCAGGGTTCCATCGACGTGTGTGCCTTGGCAGCCAAAGACTGATCCTGAGCGGCAGCCTACTTTGTGCCCTCAACTCAGCCCTTCTGCGAGACCACAGCCCTGCTGTGGGTTCGGCGTCTGGAGCCTCCTGGGACCTAACCCTAACCCTAACCCAATGTCGGACCGGGACCCTCCACCGAAACCTAAGCCGGCTTCGATATCAAAACGAACACTTGAGTCGCCTGTTCGCATGAGCCCTCACTTCAGCCCTCGATGGAGATCACGAGACCGGAGTCGCTTCGTCCCTGGACACTTGCCTGGACTGAACCCTAACCCTAGCTAAGGCCCTCTCCCCATGTGAACCCTATACGAAAATCGGACAAGACCATGCGCCTGGGGTCCAGAAGCGGTGCAGGCTCACTCGGCCTGGAACCTGGAGCTCACCATGTCGTTTCCCTGGCCCGCCTGCAGCTGCCCGAGAGGATTCCTGAGGCCTCCCCGACCAGGGGCCCATCGACGTGGGTGTCCTTGGCAGCCAAAGACTGATCCTGAGCGGCAGCTTCCCTTGTGCCCTCAACTGAGCCCTTCGGGGAGACCACAGCTCTGCTGTGGGTTCGTAGCCTCTAGCTTCCTGGGACCTAACCCTAACCCTAACCCTACCCCGAACCGTACCCTCCACCGGGCCCTCACCCGGTCTCGAACCCTAACCCTACACTTGAGCCGCCCCGTCACGTGAGCCCTCACTTGAGCCCTCGAGGGAGATGACGAGAACGGAGTCGCTTCGGCCTCTGCGACGTCCCTGGACCGAACCCTAACCCTAGCTAAGGCACTGTCCCCATGGGTACCCAATCCCAAAATCTGACAACACCACGCACCTGGGCTTCACAAGCGGTGCAGCCAACTCGGCATGGAACCTGCAAGCTGACCATGTCGTTTCCCAGGCGCGGCTACAGCTGCCCGAGAGGATTCCTGAGGCCTCCCCGACCTCGGTCCCATCAACGTGTGTGGCCTTGGCAGCCAAAGACTGATCGTGAGCGGCAGCCTCCCTTGTGCCCTCAACTCAGCCCTTCGGGGAGACCACAGCTCTGCTGTGTGTTCGTAGCGTGTAGCTTCCTGGGACCTAAGCCTAACCCTAACCCTACCCCGAACCGTACCCTCCACCGGGCCCTCACCCGGTCTCGAACCCTAACCCTACACTTGAGCCGCCCCGTCACATTAGCCCTCCCTTGAGCCCTCGAGGGACATCACGAGAACGGAGTCGCTTCGGCCCTGGCCACGTCCCTGGACCGAACCCTAACCCTAGCTAAGGCACTGTCCCCATGGGTACCCAATCCCAAAATCTGACAACACCACGCACCTGGGCTTCACAAGCGGTGCAGTCTCACTCGGCATGGAACCTGGAAGCTGACCATGTGGTTTCCCAGGCGCGGCTGCAGCTGCCCGAGGGGATTCCTGAGTCCTCCCCGACCAGGGTTCCATCGACGTGTGTGCCTTGGCAGCCAAAGACTGATCCTGAGCGGCAGCCTACTTTGTGCCCTCAACTCAGCCCTTCTGCGAGACTACAGCCCTGCTGTGGGTTCGGCGTCTGGAGCCTCCTGGGACCTAACCCTAACCCTAACCCAATGTCGGACCGGGACCCTCCACCGAAACCTAAGCCGGCTTCGATATCAAAACGAACACTTGAGTCGCCTGTTCGCATGAGCCCTCACTTCAGCCCTCGATGGAGATCACGAGACCGGAGTCGCTTCGTCCCTGGACACTTGCCTGGACTGAACCCTAACCCTAGCTAAGGCCCTCTCCCCATGTGAACCCTATACGAAAATCGGACAAGACCATGCGCCTGGGGTCCAGAAGCGGTGCAGGCTCACTCGGCCTGGAACCTGGAGCTCACCATGTCGTTTCCCTGGCCCGCCTGCAGCTGCCCGAGAGGATTCCTGAGGCCTCCCCGACCAGGGTCCCATCGACGTGGGTGTCCTTGGCAGCCAAAGACTTATCCTGATCGGCAGCTTCCCTTGTGCCCTCAACTGAGCCCTTCGGGGAGACCACAGCTCTGCTGTGGGTTCGTAGCCTCTAGCTTCCTGGGACCTAACCCTAACCCTAACCCTACCCCGAACCGTACCCTCCACCGGGCCCTCACCCGGTCTCGAACCCTAACCCTACACTTGAGCCGCCCCGTCACGTTAGCCCTCACTTGAGCCCTCGAGGGAGATGACGAGAACGGAGTCGCTTCGGCCTCTGCGACGTCCCTGGACCGAACCCTAACCCTAGCTAAGGCACTGTCCCCATGGGTACCCAATCCCAAAATCTGACAACACCACACACCTGGGCTTCACAAGCGGTGCAGCCAACTCGGCATGGAACCTGCAAGCTGACCATGTCGTTTCCCAGGCGCGGCTACAGCTGCCCGAGAGGATTCCTGAGGCCTCCCCGACCTCGGTCCCATCAACGTGTGTGGCCTTGGCAGCCAAAGACTGATCGTGAGCGGCAGCCTCCCTTGTGCCCTCAACTCAGCCCTTCGGGGAGACCACAGCTCTGCTGTGTGTTCGTAGCGTGTAGCTTCCTGGGACCTAAGCCTAACCCTAACCCTACCCCGAACCGTACCCTCCACCGGGCCCTCACCCGGTCTCGAACCCTAACCCTACACTTGAGCCGCCCCGTCACATTAGCCCTCCCTTGAGCCCTCGAGGGACATCACGAGAACGGAGTCGCTTCGGCCCTGGCCACGTCCCTGGACCGAACCCTAACCCTAGCTAAGGCACTGTCCCCATGGGTACCCAATCCCAAAATCTGACAACACCACGCACCTGGGCTTCACAAGCGGTGCAGTCTCACTCGGCATGGAACCTGGAAGCTGACCATGTGGTTTCCCGTGCGCGGCTGCAGCTGCCCGAGGGGATTCCTGAGTCCTCCCCGACCAGGGTTCCATCGACGTGTGTGCCTTGGCAGCCAAAGACTGATCCTGAGCGGCAGCCTACTTTGTGCCCTCAACTCAGCCCTTCTGCGAGACCACAGCCCTGCTGTGGGTTCGGCGTCTGGAGCCTCCTGGGACCTAACCCTAACCCTAACCCAATGTCGGACCGGGACCCTCCACCGAAACCTAAGCCGGCTTCGATATCAAAACGAACACTTGAGTCGCCTGTTCGCATGAGCCCTCACTTCAGCCCTCGATGGAGATCACGAGACCGGAGTCGCTTCGTCCCTGGACACTTGCCTGGACTGAACCCTAACCCTAGCTAAGGCCCTCTCCCCATGTGAACCCTATACGAAAATCGGACAAGACCATGCGCCTGGGGTCCAGAAGCGGTGCAGGCTCACTCGGCCTGGAACCTGGAGCTCACCATGTCGTTTCCCTGGCCCGCCTGCAGCTGCCCGAGAGGATTCCTGAGGCCTCCCCGACCAGGGGCCCATCGACGTGGGTGTCCTTGGCAGCCAAAGACTGATCCTGAGCGGCAGCTTCCCTTGTGCCCTCAACTGAGCCCTTCGGGGAGACCACAGCTCTGCTGTGGGTTCGTAGCCTCTAGCTTCCTGGGACCTAACCCTAACCCTAACCCTACCCCGAACCGTACCCTCCACCGGGCCCTCACCCGGTCTCGAACCCTAACCCTACACTTGAGCCGCCCCGTCACGTGAGCCCTCACTTGAGCCCTCGAGGGAGATGACGAGAACGGAGTCGCTTCGGCCTCTGCGACGTCCCTGGACCGAACCCTAACCCTAGCTAAGGCACTGTCCCCATGGGTACCCAATCCCAAAATCTGACAACACCACGCACCTGGGCTTCACAAGCGGTGCAGCCAACTCGGCATGGAACCTGCAAGCTGACCATGTCGTTTCCCAGGCGCGGCTACAGCTGCCCGAGAGGATTCCTGAGGCCTCCCCGACCTCGGTCCCATCAACGTGTGTGGCCTTGGCAGCCAAAGACTGATCGTGAGCGGCAGCCTCCCTTGTGCCCTCAACTCAGCCCTTCGGGGAGACCACAGCTCTGCTGTGTGTTCGTAGCGTGTAGCTTCCTGGGACCTAAGCCTAACCCTAACCCTACCCCGAACCGTACCCTCCACCGGGCCCTCACCCGGTCTCGAACCCTAACCCTACACTTGAGCCGCCCCGTCACATTAGCCCTCCCTTGAGCCCTCGAGGGACATCACGAGAACGGAGTCGCTTCGGCCCTGGCCACGTCCCTGGACCGAACCCTAACCCTAGCTAAGGCACTGTCCCCATGGGTACCCAATCCCAAAATCTGACAACACCACGCACCTGGGCTTCACAAGCGGTGCAGTCTCACTCGGCATGGAACCTGGAAGCTGACCATGTGGTTTCCCGTGCGCGGCTGCAGCTGCCCGAGGGGATTCCTGAGTCCTCCCCGACCAGGGTTCCATCGACGTGTGTGCCTTGGCAGCCAAAGACTGATCCTGAGCGGCAGCCTACTTTGTGCCCTCAACTCAGCCCTTCTGCGAGGCCACAGCCCTGCTGTGGGTTCGGCGTCTGGAGCCTCCTGGGACCTAACCCTAACCCTAACCCAATGTCGGACCGGGACCCTCCACCGAAACCTAAGCCGGCTTCGATATCAAAACGAACACTTGAGTCGCCTGTTCGCATGAGCCCTCACTTCAGCCCTCGATGGAGATCACGAGACCGGAGTCGCTTCGTCCCTGGACACTTGCCTGGACTGAACCCTAACCCTAGCTAAGGCCCTCTCCCCATGTGAACCCTATACGAAAATCGGACAAGACCATGCGCCTGGGGTCCAGAAGCGGTGCAGGCTCACTCGGCCTGGAACCTGGAGCTCACCATGTCGTTTCCCTGGCCCGCCTGCAGCTGCCCGAGAGGATTCCTGAGGCCTCCCCGACCAGGGGCCCATCGACGTGGGTGTCCTTGGCAGCCAAAGACTTATCCTGATCGGCAGCTTCCCTTGTGCCCTCAACTGAGCCCTTCGGGGAGACCACAGCTCTGCTCTGGGTTCGTAGCCTCTAGCTTCCTGGGACCTAACCCTTACCCTAACCCTACCCCGAACCGTACCCTCCACCGGGCCCTCACCCGGTCTCGAACCCTAACCCTACACTTGAGCCGCCCCGTCACGTTAGCCCTCACTTGAGCCCTCGAGGGAGATGACGAGAACGGAGTCGCTTCGGCCTCTGCGACGTCCCTGGACCGAACCCTAACCCTAGCTAAGGCACTGTCCCCATGGGTACCCAATCCCAAAATCTGACAACACCACGCACCTGGGCTTCACAAGCGGTGCAGCCAACTCGGCATGGAACCTGCAAGCTGACCATGTCGTTTCCCAGGCGCGGCTACAGCTGCCCGAGAGGATTCCTGAGGCCTCCCCGACCTCGGTCCCATCAACGTGTGTGGCCTTGGCAGCCAAAGACTGATCGTGAGCGGCAGCCTCCCTTGTGCCCTCAACTCAGCCCTTCGGGGAGACCACAGCTCTGCTGTGTGTTCGTAGCGTGTAGCTTCCTGGGACCTAAGCCTAACCCTAACCCTACCCCGAACCGTACCCTCCACCGGGCCCTCACCCGGTCTCGAACCCTAACCCTACACTTGAGCCGCCCCGTCACATTAGCCCTCCCTTGAGCCCTCGAGGGACATCACGAGAACGGAGTCGCTTCGGCCCTGGCCACGTCCCTGGACCGAACCCTAACCCTAGCTAAGGCACTGTCCCCATGGGTACCCAATCCCAAAATCTGACAACACCACGCACCTGGGCTTCACAAGCGGTGCAGTCTCACTCGGCATGGAACCTGGAAGCTGACCATGTGGTTTCCCGTGCGCGGCTGCAGCTGCCCGAGGGGATTCCTGAGTCCTCCCCGACCAGGGTTCCATCGACGTTTGTGCCTTGGCAGCCAAAGACTGATCCTGAGCGGCAGCCTACTTTGTGCCCTCAACTCAGCCCTTCTGCGAGACCACAGCCCTGCTGTGGGTTCGGCGTCTGGAGCCTCCTGGGACCTAACCCTAACCCTAACCCAATGTCGGACCGGGACCCTCCACCGAAACCTAAGCCGGCTTCGATATCAAAACGAACACTTGAGTCGCCTGTTCGCATGAGCCCTCACTTCAGCCCTCGATGGAGATCACGAGACCGGAGTCGCTTCGTCCCTGGACACTTGCCTGGACTGAACCCTAACCCTAGCTAAGGCCCTCTCCCCATGTGAACCCTATACGAAAATCGGACAAGACCATGCGCCTGGGGTCCAGAAGCGGTGCAGGCTCACTCGGCCTGGAACCTGGAGCTCACCATGTCGTTTCCCTGGCCCGCCTGCAGCTGCCCGAGAGGATTCCTGAGGCCTCCCCGACCAGGGGCCCATCGACATGGGTGTCCTTGGCAGCCAAAGACTTATCCTGATCGGCAGCTTCCCTTGTGCCCTCAACTGAGCCCTTCGGGGAGACCACAGCTCTGCTCTGGGTTCGTAGCCTCTAGCTTCCTGGGACCTAACCCTTACCCTAACCCTACCCCGAACCGTACCCTCCACCGGGCCCTCACCCGGTCTCGAACCCTAACCCTACACTTGAGCCGCCCCGTCACGTTAGCCCTCACTTGAGCCCTCGAGGGAGATGACGAGAACGGAGTCGCTTCGGCCTCCGCGACGTCCCTGGAACGAACCCTAACCCTAGCTAAGGCAGTGTCCCCATGGGTACCCAATCCCAAAATCTGACAACACCACGCACCTGGGCTTCACAAGCGGTGCAGCCAACTCGGCATGGAACCTGCAAGCTGACCATGTCGTTTCCCAGGCGCGGCTACAGCTGCCCGAGAGGATTCCTGAGGCCTCCCCGACCTCGGTCCCATCAACGTGTGTGGCCTTGGCAGCCAAAGACTGATCGTGAGCGGCAGCCTCCCTTGTGCCCTCAACTCAGCCCTTCGGGGAGACCACAGCTCTGCTGTGTGTTCGTAGCGTGTAGCTTCCTGGGACCTAACCCTAACCCTAACCCTACCCCGAACCGTACCCTCCACCGGGCCCTCACCCGGTCTCGAACCCTAACCCTACACTTGAGCCGCCCCGTCACATTAGCCCTCCCTTGATCCCTCGAGGGACATCACGAGAACGGAGTCGCTTCGGCCCTGGCCACGTCCCTGGACCGAACCCTAACCCTAGCTAAGGCACTGTCCCCATGGGTACCCAATCGCAAAATCTGACAACACCACGCACCTGGGCTTCACAAGCGGCGCAGTCTCACTCGGCATGGAACCTGGAAGCTGACCATGTGGTTTCCCAGGCGCGGCTGCAGCTGCCCGAGGGGATTCCTGAGTCCTCCCCGACCAGGGTTCCATCGACGTGTGTGCCTTGGCAGCCAAAGACTGATCCTGAGCGGCAGCCTACTTTGTGCCCTCAACTCAGCCCTTCTGCGAGACCACAGCCCTGCTGTGGGTTCGGCGTCTGGAGCCTCCTGGGACCTAACCCTAACCCTAACCCAATGTCGGACCGGGACCCTCCACCGAAACCTAAGCCGGCTTCGATATCAAAACGAACACTTGAGTCGCCTGTTCGCATGAGCCCTCACTTCAGCCCTCGATGGAGATCACGAGACCGGAGTCGCTTCGTCCCTGGACACTTGCCTGGACTGAACCCTAACCCTAGCTAAGGCCCTCTCCCCATGTGAACCCTATACGAAAATCGGACAAGACCATGCGCCTGGGGTCCAGAAGCGGTGCAGGCTCACTCGGCCTGGAACCTGGAGCTCACCATGTCGTTTCCCTGGCCCGCCTGCAGCTGCCCGAGAGGATTCCTGAGGCCTCCCCGACCAGGGGCCCATCGACGTGGGTGTCCTTGGCAGCCAAAGACTTATCCTGATCGGCAGCTTCCCTTGTGCCCTCAACTGAGCCCTTCGGGGAGACCACAGCTCTGCTGTGTGTTCGTAGCCTCTAGCTTCCTGGGACCTAACCCTAACCCTAACCCTACCCCGAACCGTACCCTCCACCGGGCCCTCACCCGGTCTCGAACCCTAACCCTACACTTGAGCCGCCCCGTCACGTGAGCCCTCACTTGAGCCCTCGAGGGAGATGACGAGAACGGAGTCGCTTCGGCCTCTGCGACGTCCCTGGACCGAACCCTAACCCTAGCTAAGGCACTGTCCCCATGGGTACCCAATCCCAAAATCTGACAACACCACGCACCTGGGCTTCATAAGCGGTGCAGCCAACTCGGCATGGAACCTGCAAGCTGACCATGTCGTTTCCCAGGCGCGGCTACAGCTGCCCGAGAGGATTCCTGAGGCCTCCCCGACCTCGGTCCCATCAACGTGTGTGGCCTTGGCAGCCAAAGACTGATCGTGAGCGGCAGCCTCCCTTGTGCCCTCAACTCAGCCCTTCGGGGAGACCACAGCTCTGCTGTGTGTTCGTAGCGTGTAGCTTCCTGGGACCTAACCCTAACCCTAACCCTACCCCGAACCGTACCCTCCACCGGGCCCTCACCCGGTCTCGAACCCTAACCCTACACTTGAGCCGCCCCGTCACATTAGCCCTCACTTGAGCCCTCGAGGGACATCACGAGAACGGAGTCGCTTCGGCCCTGGCCACGTCCCTGGACCGAACCCTAACCCTAGCTAAGGCACTGGCCCCATGGGTACCCAATCCCAAAATCTGACAACACCACGCACCTGGGCTTCACAAGCGGTGCAGTCTCACTCGGCATGGAACCTGGAAGCTGACCATGTGGTTTCCCAGGCGCGGCTGCAGCTGCCCGAGGGGATTCCTGAGTCCTCCCCGACCAGGGTTCCATCGACGTGTGTGCCTTGGCAGCCAAAGACTGATCCTGAGCGGCAGCCTACTTTGTGCCCTCAACTCAGCCCTTCTGCGAGACCACAGCCCTGCTGTGGGTTCGGCGTCTGGAGCCTCCTGGGACCTAACCCTAATAACCTAACCCAATGTCGGACCGGGACCCTCCACCGAAACCTAAGCCGGCTTCGATATCAAAACGAACACTTGAGTCGCCTGTTCGCATGAGCCCTCACTTCAGCCCTCGATGGAGATCACGAGACCGGAGTCGCTTCGTCCCTGGACACTTGCCTGGACTGAACCCTAACCCTAGCTAAGGCCCTCTCCCCATGTGAACCCTATACGAAAATCGGACAAGACCATGCGCCTGGGGTCCAGAAGCGGTGCAGGCTCACTCGGCCTGGAACCTGGAGCTCACCATGTCGTTTCCCTGGCCCGCCTGCAGCTGCCCGAGAGGATTCCTGAGGCCTCCCCGACCAGGGGCCCATCGACGTGGGTGTCCTTGGCAGCCAAAGACTTATCCTGATCGGCAGCTTCCCTTGTGCCCTCAACTGAGCCCTTCGGGGAGACCACAGCTCTGCTGTGGGTTCGTAGCCTGTAGCTTCCAGGGACCTAACCCTAACCCTAACCCTACCCCGAACCGTACCCTCCACCGGGCCCTCACCCCGTCTCGAACCCTAACCCTACACTTGAGCCGCCCCGTCACGTGAGCCCTCACTTGAGCCCTCGAGGGAGATGACGAGAACGGAGTCGCTTCGGCCTCTGCGACGTCCCTGGACCGAACCCTAACCCTAGCTAAGGCACTGTCCCCATGGGTACCCAATCCCAAAATCTGACAACACCACGCACCTGGGCTTCACAAGCGGTGCAGCCAACTCGGCATGGAACCTGCAAGCTGACCATGTCGTTTCCCAGGTGCGGCTACAGCTGCCCGAGAGGATTCCTGAGGCCTCCCCGACCTCGGTCCCATCAACGTGTGTGGCCTTGGCAGCCAAAGACTGATCGTGAGCGGCAGCCTCCCTTGTGCCCTCAACTCAGCCCTTCGGGGAGACCACAGCTCTGCTGTGGGTTCGTAGCGTGTAGCTTCCTGGGACCTAACCCTAACCCTAACCCTACCCCGAACCGTACCCTCCACCGGGCCCTCACCCGGTCTCGAACCCTAACCCTACACTTGAGCCGCCCCGTCACATTAGCCCTCCCTTGAGCCCTCGAGGGACATCACGAGAACGGAGTCGCTTCGGCCCTGGCCACGTCCCTGGACCGAACCCTAACCCTAGCTAAGGCACTGTCCCCATGGGTACCCAATCCCAAAATCTGACAACACCACGCACCTGGGCTTCACAAGCGGTGCAGTCTCACTCGGCATGGAACCTGGAAGCTGACCATGTGGTTTCCCGTGCGCGGCTGCAGCTGCCCGAGGGGATTCCTGAGTCCTCCCCGACCAGGGTTCCATCGACGTGTGTGCCTTGGCAGCCAAAGACTGATCCTGAGCGGCAGCCTACTTTGTGCCCTCAACTCAGCCCTTCTGCGAGACCACAGCCCTGCTGTGGGTTCGGCGTCTGGAGCCTCCTGGGACCTAACCCTAACCCTAACCCAATGTCGGACCGGGACCCTCCACCGAAACCTAAGCCGGCTTCGATATCAAAACGAACACTTGAGTCGCCTGTTCGCATGAGCCCTCACTTCAGCCCTCGATGGAGATCACGAGACCGGAGTCGCTTCGTCCCTGGACACTTGCCTGGACTGAACCCTAACCCTAGCTAAGGCCCTCTCCCCATGTGAACCCTATACGAAAATCGGACAAGACCATGCGCCTGGGGTCCAGAAGCGGTGCAGGCTCACTCGGCCTGGAACCTGGAGCTCACCATGTCGTTTCCCTGGCCCGCCTGCAGCTGCCCGAGAGGATTCCTGAGGCCTCCCCGACCAGGGGCCCATCGACGTGGGTGTCCTTGGCAGCCAAAGACTGATCCTGAGCGGCAGCTTCCCTTGTGCCCTCAACTGAGCCCTTCGGGGAGACCACAGCTCTGCTGTGGGTTCGTAGCCTCTAGCTTCCTGGGACCTAACCCTAACCCTAACCCTACCCCGAACCGTACCCTCCACCGGGCCCTCACCCGGTCTCGAACCCTAACCCTACACTTGAGCCGCCCCGTCACGTGAGCCCTCACTTGAGCCCTCGAGGGAGATGACGAGAACGGAGTCGCTTCGGCCTCTGCGACGTCCCTGGACCGAACCCTAACCCTAGCTAAGGCACTGTCCCCATGGGTACCCAATCCAAAATCTGACAACACCACGCACCTGGGCTTCACAAGCGGTGCAGCCAACTCGGCATGGAACCTGCAAGCTGACCATGTCGTTTCCCAGGCGCGGCTACAGCTGCCCGAGAGGATTCCTGAGGCCTCCCCGACCTCGGTCCCATCAACGTGTGTGGCCTTGGCAGCCAAAGACTGATCGTGAGCGGCAGCCTCCCTTGTGCCCTCAACTCAGCCCTTCGGGGAGACCACAGCTCTGCTGTGTGTTCGTAGCGTGTAGCTTCCTGGGACCTAAGCCTAACCCTAACCCTACCCCGAACCGTACCCTCCACCGGGCCCTCACCCGGTCTCGAACCCTAACCCTACACTTGAGCCGCCCCGTCACATTAGCCCTCCCTTGAGCCCTCGAGGGACATCACGAGAACGGAGTCGCTTCGGCCCTGGCCACGTCCCTGGACCGAACCCTAACCCTAGCTAAGGCACTGTCCCCATGGGTACCCAATCCCAAAATCTGACAACACCACGCACCTGGGCTTCACAAGCGGTGCAGTCTCACTCGGCATGGAACCTGGAAGCTGACCATGTGGTTTCCCGTGCGCGGCTGCAGCTGCCCGAGGGGATTCCTGAGTCCTCCCGACCAGGGTTCCATCGACGTGTGTGCCTTGGCAGCCAAAGACTGATCCTGAGCGGCAGCCTACTTTGTGCCCTCAACTCAGCCCTTCTGCGAGGCCACAGCCCTGCTGTGGGTTCGGCGTCTGGAGCCTCCTGGGACCTAACCCTAACCCTAACCCAATGTCGGACCGGGACCCTCCACCGAAACCTAAGCCGGCTTCGATATCAAAACGAACACTTGAGTCGCCTGTTCGCATGAGCCCTCACTTCAGCCCTCGATGGAGATCACGAGACCGGAGTCGCTTCGTCCCTGGACACTTGCCTGGACTGAACCCTAACCCTAGCTAAGGCCCTCTCCCCATGTGAACCCTATACGAAAATCGGACAAGACCATGCGCCTGGGGTCCAGAAGCGGTGCAGGCTCACTCGGCCTGGAACCTGGAGCTCACCATGTCGTTTCCCTGGCCCGCCTGCAGCTGCCCGAGAGGATTCCTGAGGCCTCCCCGACCAGGGTCCCATCGACGTGGGTGTCCTTGGCAGCCAAAGACTTATCCTGATCGGCAGCTTCCCTTGTGCCCTCAACTGAGCCCTTCGGGGAGACCACAGCTCTGCTGTGGGTTCGTAGCCTCTAGCTTCCTGGGACCTAACCCTAACCCTAACCCTACCCCGAACCGTACCCTCCACCGGGCCCTCACCCGGTCTCGAACCCTAACCCTACACTTGAGCCGCCCCGTCACGTGAGCCCTCACTTGAGCCCTCGAGGGAGATGACGAGAACGGAGTCGCTTCGGCCTCTGCGACGTCCCTGGACCGAACCCTAACCCTAGCTAAGGCACTGTCCCCATGGGTACCCAATCCCAAAATCTGACAACACCACGCACCTGGGCTTCACAAGCGGTGCAGCCAACTCGGCATGGAACCTGCAAGCTGACCATGTCGTTTCCCAGGCGCGGCTACAGCTGCCCGAGAGGATTCCTGAGGCCTCCCCGACCTCGGTCCCATCAACGTGTGTGGCCTTGGCAGCCAAAGACTGATCGTGAGCGGCAGCCTCCCTTGTGCCCTCAACTCAGCCCTTCGGGGAGACCACAGCTCTGCTGTGTGTTCGTAGCGTGTAGCTTCCTGGGACCTAAGCCTAACCCTAAACCTACCCCGAACCGTACCCTCCACCGGGCCCTCACCCGGTCTCGAACCCTAACCCTACACTTGAGCCGCCCCGTCACATTAGCCCTCCCTTGAGCCCTCGAGGGACATCACGAGAACGGAGTCGCTTCGGCCCTGGCCACGTCCCTGGACCGAACCCTAACCCTAGCTAAGGCACTGTCCCCATGGGTACCCAATCCCAAAATCTGACAACACCACGCACCTGGGCTTCACAAGCGGTGCAGTCTCACTCGGCATGGAACCTGGAAGCTGACCATGTGGTTTCCCAGGCGCGGCTGCAGCTGCCCGAGGGGATTCCTGAGTCCTCCCCGACCAGGGTTCCATCGACGTGTGTGCCTTGGCAGCCAAAGACTGATCCTGAGCGGCAGCCTACTTTGTGCCCTCAACTCAGCCCTTCTGCGAGACCACAGCCCTGCTGTGGGTTCGGCGTCTGGAGCCTCCTGGGACCTAACCCTAACCCTAACCCAATGTCGGACCGGGACCCTCCACCGAAACCTAAGCCGGCTTCGATATCAAAACGAACACTTGAGTCGCCTGTTCGCATGAGCCCTCACTTCAGCCCTCGATGGAGATCACGAGACCGGAGTCGCTTCGTCCCTGGACACTTGCCTGGACTGAACCCTAACCCTAGCTAAGGCCCTCTCCCCATGTGAACCCTATACGAAAATCGGACAAGACCATGCGCCTGGGGTCCAGAAGCGGTGCAGGCTCACTCGGCCTGGAACCTGGAGCTCACCATGTCGTTTCCCTGGCCCGCCTGCAGCTGCCCGAGAGGATTCCTGAGGCCTCCCCGACCAGGGGCCCATCGACGTGGGTGTCCTTGGCAGCCAAAGACTGATCCTGATCGGCAGCTTCCCTTGTGCCCTCAACTGAGCCCTTCGGGGAGACCACAGCTCTGCTGTGGGTTCGTAGCCTCTAGCTTCCTGGGACCTAACCCTAACCCTAACCCTACCCCGAACCGTACCCTCCACCGGGCCCTCACCCGGTCTCGAACCCTAACCCTACACTTGAGCCGCCCCGTCACGTGAGCCCTCACTTGAGCCCTCGAGGGAGATGACGAGAACGGAGTCGCTTCGGCCTCTGCGACGTCCCTGGACCGAACCCTAACCCTAGCTAAGGCACTGTCCCCATGGGTACCCAATCCCAAAATCTGACAACACCACGCACCTGGGCTTCACAAGCGGTGCAGCCAACTCGGCATGGAACCTGCAAGCTGACCATGTCGTTTCCCAGGCGCGGCTACAGCTGCCCGAGAGGATTCCTGAGGCCTCCCCGACCTCGGTCCCATCAACGTGTGTGGCCTTGGCAGCCAAAGACTGATCGTGAGCGGCAGCCTCCCTTGTGCCCTCAACTCAGCCCTTCGGGGAGACCACAGCTCTGCTGTGTGTTCGTAGCGTGTAGCTTCCTGGGACCTAAGCCTAACCCTAACCCTACCCCGAACCGTACCCTCCACCGGGCCCTCACCCGGTCTCGAACCCTAACCCTACACTTGAGCCGCCCCGTCACATTAGCCCTCCCTTGAGCCCTCGAGGGACATCACGAGAACGGAGTCGCTTCGGCCCTGGCCACGTCCCTGGACCGAACCCTAACCCTAGCTAAGGCACTGTCCCCATGGGTACCCAATCCCAAAATCTGACAACACCACGCACCTGGGCTTCACAAGCGGTGCAGTCTCACTCGGCATGGAACCTGGAAGCTGACCATGTGGTTTCCCAGGCGCGGCTGCAGCTGCCCGAGGGGATTCCTGAGTCCTCCCCGACCAGGGTTCCATCGACGTGTGTGCCTTGGCAGCCAAAGACTGATCCTGAGCGGCAGCCTACTTTGTGCCCTCAACTCAGCCCTTCTGCGAGACCACAGCCCTGCTGTGGGTTCGGCGTCTGGAGCCTCCTGGGACCTAACCCTAACCCTAACCCAATGTCGGACCGGGACCCTCCACCGAAACCTAAGCCGGCTTCGATATCAAAACGAACACTTGAGTCGCCTGTTCGCATGAGCCCTCACTTCAGCCCTCGATGGAGATCACGAGACCGGAGTCGCTTCGTCCCTGGACACTTGCCTGGACTGAACCCTAACCCTAGCTAAGGCCCTCTCCCCATGTGAACCCTATACGAAAATCGGACAAGACCATGCGCCTGGGGTCCAGAAGCGGTGCAGGCTCACTCGGCCTGGAACCTGGAGCTCACCATGTCGTTTCCCTGGCCCGCCTGCAGCTGCCCGAGAGGATTCCTGAGGCCTCCCCGACCAGGGGCCCATCGACGTGGGTGTCCTTGGCAGCCAAAGACTGATCCTGAGCGGCAGCTTCCCTTGTGCCCTCAACTGAGCCCTTCGGGGAGACCACAGCTCTGCTGTGGGTTCGTAGCCTCTAGCTTCCTGGGACCTAACCCTAACCCTAACCCTACCCCGAACCGTACCCTCCACCGGGCCCTCACCCGGTCTCGAACCCTAACCCTACACTTGAGCCGCCCCGTCACGTGAGCCCTCACTTGAGCCCTCGAGGGAGATGACGAGAACGGAGTCGCTTCGGCCTCTGCGACGTCCCTGGACCGAACCCTAACCCTAGCTAAGGCACTGTCCCCATGGGTACCCAATCCCAAAATCTGACAACACCACGCACCTGGGCTTCACAAGCGGTGCAGCCAACTCGGCATGGAACCTGCAAGCTGACCATGTCGTTTCCCAGGCGCGGCTACAGCTGCCCGAGAGGATTCCTGAGGCCTCCCCGACCTCGGTCCCATCAACGTGTGTGGCCTTGGCAGCCAAAGACTGATCGTGAGCGGCAGCCTCCCTTGTGCCCTCAACTCAGCCCTTCGGGGAGACCACAGCTCTGCTGTGTGTTCGTAGCGTGTAGCTTCCTGGGACCTAAGCCTAACCCTAACCCTACCCCGAACCGTACCCTCCACCGGGCCCTCACCCGGTCTCGAACCCTAACCCTACACTTGAGCCGCCCCGTCACATTAGCCCTCCCTTGAGCCCTCGAGGGACATCACGAGAACGGAGTCGCTTCGGCCCTGGCCACGTCCCTGGACCGAACCCTAACCCTAGCTAAGGCACTGTCCCCATGGGTACCCAATCCCAAAATCTGACAACACCACGCACCTGGGCTTCACAAGCGGTGCAGTCTCACTCGGCATGGAACCTGGAAGCTGACCATGTGGTTTCCCAGGCGCGGCTGCAGCTGCCCGAGGGGATTCCTGAGTCCTCCCCGACCAGGGTTCCATCGACGTGTGTGCCTTGGCAGCCAAAGACTGATCCTGAGCGGCAGCCTACTTTGTGCCCTCAACTCAGCCCTTCTGCGAGACTACAGCCCTGCTGTGGGTTCGGCGTCTGGAGCCTCCTGGGACCTAACCCTAACCCTAACCCAATGTCGGACCGGGACCCTCCACCGAAACCTAAGCCGGCTTCGATATCAAAACGAACACTTGAGTCGCCTGTTCGCATGAGCCCTCACTTCAGCCCTCGATGGAGATCACGAGACCGGAGTCGCTTCGTCCCTGGACACTTGCCTGGACTGAACCCTAACCCTAGCTAAGGCCCTCTCCCCATGTGAACCCTATACGAAAATCGGACAAGACCATGCGCCTGGGGTCCAGAAGCGGTGCAGGCTCACTCGGCCTGGAACCTGGAGCTCACCATGTCGTTTCCCTGGCCCGCCTGCAGCTGCCCGAGAGGATTCCTGAGGCCTCCCCGACCAGGGTCCCATCGACGTGGGTGTCCTTGGCAGCCAAAGACTTATCCTGATCGGCAGCTTCCCTTGTGCCCTCAACTGAGCCCTTCGGGGAGACCACAGCTCTGCTGTGGGTTCGTAGCCTCTAGCTTCCTGGGACCTAACCCTAACCCTAACCCTACCCCGAACCGTACCCTCCACCGGGCCCTCACCCGGTCTCGAACCCTAACCCTACACTTGAGCCGCCCCGTCACGTTAGCCCTCACTTGAGCCCTCGAGGGAGATGACGAGAACGGAGTCGCTTCGGCCTCTGCGACGTCCCTGGACCGAACCCTAACCCTAGCTAAGGCACTGTCCCCATGGGTACCCAATCCCAAAATCTGACAACACCACACACCTGGGCTTCACAAGCGGTGCAGCCAACTCGGCATGGAACCTGCAAGCTGACCATGTCGTTTCCCAGGCGCGGCTACAGCTGCCCGAGAGGATTCCTGAGGCCTCCCCGACCTCGGTCCCATCAACGTGTGTGGCCTTGGCAGCCAAAGACTGATCGTGAGCGGCAGCCTCCCTTGTGCCCTCAACTCAGCCCTTCGGGGAGACCACAGCTCTGCTGTGTGTTCGTAGCGTGTAGCTTCCTGGGACCTAAGCCTAACCCTAACCCTACCCCGAACCGTACCCTCCACCGGGCCCTCACCCGGTCTCGAACCCTAACCCTACACTTGAGCCGCCCCGTCACATTAGCCCTCCCTTGAGCCCTCGAGGGACATCACGAGAACGGAGTCGCTTCGGCCCTGGCCACGTCCCTGGACCGAACCCTAACCCTAGCTAAGGCACTGTCCCCATGGGTACCCAATCCCAAAATCTGACAACACCACGCACCTGGGCTTCACAAGCGGTGCAGTCTCACTCGGCATGGAACCTGGAAGCTGACCATGTGGTTTCCCGTGCGCGGCTGCAGCTGCCCGAGGGGATTCCTGAGTCCTCCCCGACCAGGGTTCCATCGACGTGTGTGCCTTGGCAGCCAAAGACTGATCCTGAGCGGCAGCCTACTTTGTGCCCTCAACTCAGCCCTTCTGCGAGACCACAGCCCTGCTGTGGGTTCGGCGTCTGGAGCCTCCTGGGACCTAACCCTAACCCTAACCCAATGTCGGACCGGGACCCTCCACCGAAACCTAAGCCGGCTTCGATATCAAAACGAACACTTGAGTCGCCTGTTCGCATGAGCCCTCACTTCAGCCCTCGATGGAGATCACGAGACCGGAGTCGCTTCGTCCCTGGACACTTGCCTGGACTGAACCCTAACCCTAGCTAAGGCCCTCTCCCCATGTGAACCCTATACGAAAATCGGACAAGACCATGCGCCTGGGGTCCAGAAGCGGTGCAGGCTCACTCGGCCTGGAACCTGGAGCTCACCATGTCGTTTCCCTGGCCCGCCTGCAGCTGCCCGAGAGGATTCCTGAGGCCTCCCCGACCAGGGGCCCATCGACGTGGGTGTCCTTGGCAGCCAAAGACTGATCCTGAGCGGCAGCTTCCCTTGTGCCCTCAACTGAGCCCTTCGGGGAGACCACAGCTCTGCTGTGGGTTCGTAGCCTCTAGCTTCCTGGGACCTAACCCTAACCCTAACCCTACCCCGAACCGTACCCTCCACCGGGCCCTCACCCGGTCTCGAACCCTAACCCTACACTTGAGCCGCCCCGTCACGTGAGCCCTCACTTGAGCCCTCGAGGGAGATGACGAGAACGGAGTCGCTTCGGCCTCTGCGACGTCCCTGGACCGAACCCTAACCCTAGCTAAGGCACTGTCCCCATGGGTACCCAATCCCAAAATCTGACAACACCACGCACCTGGGCTTCACAAGCGGTGCAGCCAACTCGGCATGGAACCTGCAAGCTGACCATGTCGTTTCCCAGGCGCGGCTACAGCTGCCCGAGAGGATTCCTGAGGCCTCCCCGACCTCGGTCCCATCAACGTGTGTGGCCTTGGCAGCCAAAGACTGATCGTGAGCGGCAGCCTCCCTTGTGCCCTCAACTCAGCCCTTCGGGGAGACCACAGCTCTGCTGTGTGTTCGTAGCGTGTAGCTTCCTGGGACCTAAGCCTAACCCTAACCCTACCCCGAACCGTACCCTCCACCGGGCCCTCACCCGGTCTCGAACCCTAACCCTACACTTGAGCCGCCCCGTCACATTAGCCCTCCCTTGAGCCCTCGAGGGACATCACGAGAACGGAGTCGCTTCGGCCCTGGCCACGTCCCTGGACCGAACCCTAACCCTAGCTAAGGCACTGTCCCCATGGGTACCCAATCCCAAAATCTGACAACACCACGCACCTGGGCTTCACAAGCGGTGCAGTCTCACTCGGCATGGAACCTGGAAGCTGACCATGTGGTTTCCCGTGCGCGGCTGCAGCTGCCCGAGGGGATTCCTGAGTCCTCCCCGACCAGGGTTCCATCGACGTGTGTGCCTTGGCAGCCAAAGACTGATCCTGAGCGGCAGCCTACTTTGTGCCCTCAACTCAGCCCTTCTGCGAGGCCACAGCCCTGCTGTGGGTTCGGCGTCTGGAGCCTCCTGGGACCTAACCCTAACCCTAACCCAATGTCGGACCGGGACCCTCCACCGAAACCTAAGCCGGCTTCGATATCAAAACGAACACTTGAGTCGCCTGTTCGCATGAGCCCTCACTTCAGCCCTCGATGGAGATCACGAGACCGGAGTCGCTTCGTCCCTGGACACTTGCCTGGACTGAACCCTAACCCTAGCTAAGGCCCTCTCCCCATGTGAACCCTATACGAAAATCGGACAAGACCATGCGCCTGGGGTCCAGAAGCGGTGCAGGCTCACTCGGCCTGGAACCTGGAGCTCACCATGTCGTTTCCCTGGCCCGCCTGCAGCTGCCCGAGAGGATTCCTGAGGCCTCCCCGACCAGGGGCCCATCGACGTGGGTGTCCTTGGCAGCCAAAGACTTATCCTGATCGGCAGCTTCCCTTGTGCCCTCAACTGAGCCCTTCGGGGAGACCACAGCTCTGCTCTGGGTTCGTAGCCTCTAGCTTCCTGGGACCTAACCCTTACCCTAACCCTACCCCGAACCGTACCCTCCACCGGGCCCTCACCCGGTCTCGAACCCTAACCCTACACTTGAGCCGCCCCGTCACGTTAGCCCTCACTTGAGCCCTCGAGGGAGATGACGAGAACGGAGTCGCTTCGGCCTCTGCGACGTCCCTGGACCGAACCCTAACCCTAGCTAAGGCACTGTCCCCATGGGTACCCAATCCCAAAATCTGACAACACCACGCACCTGGGCTTCACAAGCGGTGCAGCCAACTCGGCATGGAACCTGCAAGCTGACCATGTCGTTTCCCAGGCGCGGCTACAGCTGCCCGAGAGGATTCCTGAGGCCTCCCCGACCTCGGTCCCATCAACGTGTGTGGCCTTGGCAGCCAAAGACTGATCGTGAGCGGCAGCCTCCCTTGTGCCCTCAACTCAGCCCTTCGGGGAGACCACAGCTCTGCTGTGTGTTCGTAGCGTGTAGCTTCCTGGGACCTAAGCCTAACCCTAACCCTACCCCGAACCGTACCCTCCACCGGGCCCTCACCCGGTCTCGAACCCTAACCCTACACTTGAGCCGCCCCGTCACATTAGCCCTCCCTTGAGCCCTCGAGGGACATCACGAGAACGGAGTCGCTTCGGCCCTGGCCACGTCCCTGGACCGAACCCTAACCCTAGCTAAGGCACTGTCCCCATGGGTACCCAATCCCAAAATCTGACAACACCACGCACCTGGGCTTCACAAGCGGTGCAGTCTCACTCGGCATGGAACCTGGAAGCTGACCATGTGGTTTCCCGTGCGCGGCTGCAGCTGCCCGAGGGGATTCCTGAGTCCTCCCCGACCAGGGTTCCATCGACGTTTGTGCCTTGGCAGCCAAAGACTGATCCTGAGCGGCAGCCTACTTTGTGCCCTCAACTCAGCCCTTCTGCGAGACCACAGCCCTGCTGTGGGTTCGGCGTCTGGAGCCTCCTGGGACCTAACCCTAACCCTAACCCAATGTCGGACCGGGACCCTCCACCGAAACCTAAGCCGGCTTCGATATCAAAACGAACACTTGAGTCGCCTGTTCGCATGAGCCCTCACTTCAGCCCTCGATGGAGATCACGAGACCGGAGTCGCTTCGTCCCTGGACACTTGCCTGGACTGAACCCTAACCCTAGCTAAGGCCCTCTCCCCATGTGAACCCTATACGAAAATCGGACAAGACCATGCGCCTGGGGTCCAGAAGCGGTGCAGGCTCACTCGGCCTGGAACCTGGAGCTCACCATGTCGTTTCCCTGGCCCGCCTGCAGCTGCCCGAGAGGATTCCTGAGGCCTCCCCGACCAGGGGCCCATCGACATGGGTGTCCTTGGCAGCCAAAGACTTATCCTGATCGGCAGCTTCCCTTGTGCCCTCAACTGAGCCCTTCGGGGAGACCACAGCTCTGCTCTGGGTTCGTAGCCTCTAGCTTCCTGGGACCTAACCCTTACCCTAACCCTACCCCGAACCGTACCCTCCACCGGGCCCTCACCCGGTCTCGAACCCTAACCCTACACTTGAGCCGCCCCGTCACGTTAGCCCTCACTTGAGCCCTCGAGGGAGATGACGAGAACGGAGTCGCTTCGGCCTCCGCGACGTCCCTGGAACGAACCCTAACCCTAGCTAAGGCAGTGTCCCCATGGGTACCCAATCCCAAAATCTGACAACACCACGCACCTGGGCTTCACAAGCGGTGCAGCCAACTCGGCATGGAACCTGCAAGCTGACCATGTCGTTTCCCAGGCGCGGCTACAGCTGCCCGAGAGGATTCCTGAGGCCTCCCCGACCTCGGTCCCATCAACGTGTGTGGCCTTGGCAGCCAAAGACTGATCGTGAGCGGCAGCCTCCCTTGTGCCCTCAACTCAGCCCTTCGGGGAGACCACAGCTCTGCTGTGTGTTCGTAGCGTGTAGCTTCCTGGGACCTAACCCTAACCCTAACCCTACCCCGAACCGTACCCTCCACCGGGCCCTCACCCGGTCTCGAACCCTAACCCTACACTTGAGCCGCCCCGTCACATTAGCCCTCCCTTGATCCCTCGAGGGACATCACGAGAACGGAGTCGCTTCGGCCCTGGCCACGTCCCTGGACCGAACCCTAACCCTAGCTAAGGCACTGTCCCCATGGGTACCCAATCGCAAAATCTGACAACACCACGCACCTGGGCTTCACAAGCGGCGCAGTCTCACTCGGCATGGAACCTGGAAGCTGACCATGTGGTTTCCCAGGCGCGGCTGCAGCTGCCCGAGGGGATTCCTGAGTCCTCCCCGACCAGGGTTCCATCGACGTGTGTGCCTTGGCAGCCAAAGACTGATCCTGAGCGGCAGCCTACTTTGTGCCCTCAACTCAGCCCTTCTGCGAGACCACAGCCCTGCTGTGGGTTCGGCGTCTGGAGCCTCCTGGGACCTAACCCTAACCCTAACCCAATGTCGGACCGGGACCCTCCACCGAAACCTAAGCCGGCTTCGATATCAAAACGAACACTTGAGTCGCCTGTTCGCATGAGCCCTCACTTCAGCCCTCGATGGAGATCACGAGACCGGAGTCGCTTCGTCCCTGGACACTTGCCTGGACTGAACCCTAACCCTAGCTAAGGCCCTCTCCCCATGTGAACCCTATACGAAAATCGGACAAGACCATGCGCCTGGGGTCCAGAAGCGGTGCAGGCTCACTCGGCCTGGAACCTGGAGCTCACCATGTCGTTTCCCTGGCCCGCCTGCAGCTGCCCGAGAGGATTCCTGAGGCCTCCCCGACCAGGGGCCCATCGACGTGGGTGTCCTTGGCAGCCAAAGACTTATCCTGATCGGCAGCTTCCCTTGTGCCCTCAACTGAGCCCTTCGGGGAGACCACAGCTCTGCTGTGTGTTCGTAGCCTCTAGCTTCCTGGGACCTAACCCTAACCCTAACCCTACCCCGAACCGTACCCTCCACCGGGCCCTCACCCGGTCTCGAACCCTAACCCTACACTTGAGCCGCCCCGTCACGTGAGCCCTCACTTGAGCCCTCGAGGGAGATGACGAGAACGGAGTCGCTTCGGCCTCTGCGACGTCCCTGGACCGAACCCTAACCCTAGCTAAGGCACTGTCCCCATGGGTACCCAATCCCAAAATCTGACAACACCACGCACCTGGGCTTCATAAGCGGTGCAGCCAACTCGGCATGGAACCTGCAAGCTGACCATGTCGTTTCCCAGGCGCGGCTACAGCTGCCCGAGAGGATTCCTGAGGCCTCCCCGACCTCGGTCCCATCAACGTGTGTGGCCTTGGCAGCCAAAGACTGATCGTGAGCGGCAGCCTCCCTTGTGCCCTCAACTCAGCCCTTCGGGGAGACCACAGCTCTGCTGTGTGTTCGTAGCGTGTAGCTTCCTGGGACCTAACCCTAACCCTAACCCTACCCCGAACCGTACCCTCCACCGGGCCCTCACCCGGTCTCGAACCCTAACCCTACACTTGAGCCGCCCCGTCACATTAGCCCTCACTTGAGCCCTCGAGGGACATCACGAGAACGGAGTCGCTTCGGCCCTGGCCACGTCCCTGGACCGAACCCTAACCCTAGCTAAGGCACTGGCCCCATGGGTACCCAATCCCAAAATCTGACAACACCACGCACCTGGGCTTCACAAGCGGTGCAGTCTCACTCGGCATGGAACCTGGAAGCTGACCATGTGGTTTCCCAGGCGCGGCTGCAGCTGCCCGAGGGGATTCCTGAGTCCTCCCCGACCAGGGTTCCATCGACGTGTGTGCCTTGGCAGCCAAAGACTGATCCTGAGCGGCAGCCTACTTTGTGCCCTCAACTCAGCCCTTCTGCGAGACCACAGCCCTGCTGTGGGTTCGGCGTCTGGAGCCTCCTGGGACCTAACCCTAACCCTAACCCAATGTCGGACCGGGACCCTCCACCGAAACCTAAGCCGGCTTCGATATCAAAACGAACACTTGAGTCGCCTGTTCGCATGAGCCCTCACTTCAGCCCTCGATGGAGATCACGAGACCGGAGTCGCTTCGTCCCTGGACACTTGCCTGGACTGAACCCTAACCCTAGCTAAGGCCCTCTCCCCATGTGAACCCTATACGAAAATCGGACAAGACCATGCGCCTGGGGTCCAGAAGCGGTGCAGGCTCACTCGGCCTGGAACCTGGAGCTCACCATGTCGTTTCCCTGGCCCGCCTGCAGCTGCCCGAGAGGATTCCTGAGGCCTCCCCGACCAGGGGCCCATCGACGTGGGTGTCCTTGGCAGCCAAAGACTTATCCTGATCGGCAGCTTCCCTTGTGCCCTCAACTGAGCCCTTCGGGGAGACCACAGCTCTGCTGTGGGTTCGTAGCCTGTAGCTTCCAGGGACCTAACCCTAACCCTAACCCTACCCCGAACCGTACCCTCCACCGGGCCCTCACCCCGTCTCGAACCCTAACCCTACACTTGAGCCGCCCCGTCACGTGAGCCCTCACTTGAGCCCTCGAGGGAGATGACGAGAACGGAGTCGCTTCGGCCTCTGCGACGTCCCTGGACCGAACCCTAACCCTAGCTAAGGCACTGTCCCCATGGGTACCCAATCCCAAAATCTGACAACACCACGCACCTGGGCTTCACAAGCGGTGCAGCCAACTCGGCATGGAACCTGCAAGCTGACCATGTCGTTTCCCAGGCGCGGCTACAGCTGCCCGAGAGGATTCCTGAGGCCTCCCCGACCTCGGTCCCATCAACGTGTGTGGCCTTGGCAGCCAAAGACTGATCGTGAGCGGCAGCCTCCCTTGTGCCCTCAACTCAGCCCTTCGGGGAGACCACAGCTCTGCTGTGGGTTCGTAGCGTGTAGCTTCCTGGGACCTAACCCTAACCCTAACCCTACCCCGAACCGTACCCTCCACCGGGCCCTCACCCGGTCTCGAACCCTAACCCTACACTTGAGCCGCCCCGTCACATTAGCCCTCCCTTGAGCCCTCGAGGGACATCACGAGAACGGAGTCGCTTCGGCCCTGGCCACGTCCCTGGACCGAACCCTAACCCTAGCTAAGGCACTGTCCCCATGGGTACCCAATCCCAAAATCTGACAACACCACGCACCTGGGCTTCACAAGCGGTGCAGTCTCACTCGGCATGGAACCTGGAAGCTGACCATGTGGTTTCCCGTGCGCGGCTGCAGCTGCCCGAGGGGATTCCTGAGTCCTCCCCGACCAGGGTTCCATCGACGTGTGTGCCTTGGCAGCCAAAGACTGATCCTGAGCGGCAGCCTACTTTGTGCCCTCAACTCAGCCCTTCTGCGAGACCACAGCCCTGCTGTGGGTTCGGCGTCTGGAGCCTCCTGGGACCTAACCCTAACCCTAACCCAATGTCGGACCGGGACCCTCCACCGAAACCTAAGCCGGCTTCGATATCAAAACGAACACTTGAGTCGCCTGTTCGCATGAGCCCTCACTTCAGCCCTCGATGGAGATCACGAGACCGGAGTCGCTTCGTCCCTGGACACTTGCCTGGACTGAACCCTAACCCTAGCTAAGGCCCTCTCCCCATGTGAACCCTATACGAAAATCGGACAAGACCATGCGCCTGGGGTCCAGAAGCGGTGCAGGCTCACTCGGCCTGGAACCTGGAGCTCACCATGTCGTTTCCCTGGCCCGCCTGCAGCTGCCCGAGAGGATTCCTGAGGCCTCCCCGACCAGGGGCCCATCGACGTGGGTGTCCTTGGCAGCCAAAGACTGATCCTGAGCGGCAGCTTCCCTTGTGCCCTCAACTGAGCCCTTCGGGGAGACCACAGCTCTGCTGTGGGTTCGTAGCCTCTAGCTTCCTGGGACCTAACCCTAACCCTAACCCTACCCCGAACCGTACCCTCCACCGGGCCCTCACCCGGTCTCGAACCCTAACCCTACACTTGAGCCGCCCCGTCACGTGAGCCCTCACTTGAGCCCTCGAGGGAGATGACGAGAACGGAGTCGCTTCGGCCTCTGCGACGTCCCTGGACCGAACCCTAACCCTAGCTAAGGCACTGTCCCCATGGGTACCCAATCCCAAAATCTGACAACACCACGCACCTGGGCTTCACAAGCGGTGCAGCCAACTCGGCATGGAACCTGCAAGCTGACCATGTCGTTTCCCAGGCGCGGCTACAGCTGCCCGAGAGGATTCCTGAGGCCTCCCCGACCTCGGTCCCATCAACGTGTGTGGCCTTGGCAGCCAAAGACTGATCGTGAGCGGCAGCCTCCCTTGTGCCCTCAACTCAGCCCTTCGGGGAGACCACAGCTCTGCTGTGTGTTCGTAGCGTGTAGCTTCCTGGGACCTAAGCCTAACCCTAACCCTACCCCGAACCGTACCCTCCACCGGGCCCTCACCCGGTCTCGAACCCTAACCCTACACTTGAGCCACCCCGTCACATTAGCCCTCCCTTGAGCCCTCGAGGGACATCACGAGAACGGAGTCGCTTCGGCCCTGGCCACGTCCCTGGACCGAACCCTAACCCTAGCTAAGGCACTGTCCCCATGGGTACCCAATCCCAAAATCTGACAACACCACGCACCTGGGCTTCACAAGCGGTGCAGTCTCACTCGGCATGGAACCTGGAAGCTGACCATGTGGTTTCCCAGGCGCGGCTGCAGCTGCCCGAGGGGATTCCTGAGTCCTCCCCGACCAGGGTTCCATCGACGTGTGTGCCTTGGCAGCCAAAGACTGATCCTGAGCGGCAGCCTACTTTGTGCCCTCAACTCAGCCCTTCTGCGAGACCACAGCCCTGCTGTGGGTTCGGCGTCTGGAGCCTCCTGGGACCTAACCCTAACCCTAACCCAATGTCGGACCGGGACCCTCCACCGAAACCTAAGCCGGCTTCGATATCAAAACGAACACTTGAGTCGCCTGTTCGCATGAGCCCTCACTTCAGCCCTCGATGGAGATCACGAGACCGGAGTCGCTTCGTCCCTGGACACTTGCCTGGACTGAACCCTAACCCTAGCTAAGGCCCTCTCCCCATGTGAACCCTATACGAAAATCGGACAAGACCATGCGCCTGGGGTCCAGAAGCGGTGCAGGCTCACTCGGCCTGGAACCTGGAGCTCACCATGTCGTTTCCCTGGCCCGCCTGCAGCTGCCCGAGAGGATTCCTGAGGCCTCCCCGACCAGGGGCCCATCGACGTGGGTGTCCTTGGCAGCCAAAGACTTATCCTGATCGGCAGCTTCCCTTGTGCCCTCAACTGAGCCCTTCGGGGAGACCACAGCTCTGCTGTGGGTTCGTAGCCTCTAGCTTCCTGGGACCTAACCCTTACCCTAACCCTACCCCGAACCGTACCCTCCACCGGGCCCTCACCCGGTCTCGAACCCTAACCCTACACTTGAGCCGCCCCGTCACGTGAGCCCTCACTTGAGCCCTCGAGGGAGATGACGAGAACGGAGTCGCTTCGGCCTCCGCGACGTCCCTGGAACGAACCCTAACCCTAGCTAAGGCAGTGTCCCCATGGGTACCCAATCCCAAAATCTGACAACACCACGCACCTGGGCTTCACAAGCGGTGCAGCCAACTCGGCATGGAACCTGCAAGCTGACCATGTCGTTTCCCAGGCGCGGCTACAGCTGCCCGAGAGGATTCCTGAGGCCTCCCCGACCTCGGTCCCATCAACGTGTGTGGCCTTGGCAGCCAAAGACTGATCGTGAGCGGCAGCCTCCCTTGTGCCCTCAACTCAGCCCTTCGGGGAGACCACAGCTCTGCTGTGTGTTCGTAGCGTGTAGCTTCCTGGGACCTAAGCCTAACCCTAACCCTACCCCGAACCGTACCCTCCACCGGGCCCTCACCCGGTCTCGAACCCTAACCCTACACTTGAGCCGCCCCGTCACATTAGCCCTCCCTTGAGCCCTCGAGGGACATCACGAGAACGGAGTCGCTTCGGCCCTGGCCACGTCCCTGGACCGAACCCTAACCCTAGCTAAGGCACTGTCCCCATGGGTACCCAATCCCAAAATCTGACAACACCACGCACCTGGGCTTCACAAGCGGTGCAGTCTCACTCGGCATGGAACCTGGAAGCTGACCATGTGGTTTCCCAGGCGCGGCTGCAGCTGCCCGAGGGGATTCCTGAGTCCTCCCCGACCAGGGTTCCATCGACGTGTGTGCCTTGGCAGCCAAAGACTGACCCTGAGCGGCAGCCTACTTTGTGCCCTCAACTCAGCCCTTCTGCGAGACCACAGCCCTGCTGTGGGTTCGGCGTCTGGAGCCTCCTGGGACCTAACCCTAACCCTAACCCAATGTCGGACCGGGACCCTCCACCGAAACCTAAGCCGGCTTCGATATCAAAACGAACACTTGAGTCGCCTGTTCGCATGAGCCCTCACTTCAGCCCTCGATGGAGATCACGAGACCGGAGTCGCTTCGTCCCTGGACACTTGCCTGGACTGAACCCTAACCCTAGCTAAGGCCCTCTCCCCATGTGAACCCTATACGAAAATCGGACAAGACCATGCGCCTGGGGTCCAGAAGCGGTGCAGGCTCACTCGGCCTGGAACCTGGAGCTCACCATGTCGTTTCCCTGGCCCGCCTGCAGCTGCCCGAGAGGATTCCTGAGGCCTCCCCGACCAGGGGCCCATCGACGTGGGTGTCCTTGGCAGCCAAAGACTTATCCTGATCGGCAGCTTCCCTTGTGCCCTCAACTGAGCCCTTCGGGGAGACCACAGCTCTGCTCTGGGTTCGTAGCCTCTAGCTTCCTGGGACCTAACCCTTACCCTAACCCTACCCCGAACCGTACCCTCCACCGGGCCCTCACCCGGTCTCGAACCCTAACCCTACACTTGAGCCGCCCCGTCACGTTAGCCCTCACTTGAGCCCTCGAGGGAGATGACGAGAACGGAGTCGCTTCGGCCTCCGCGACGTCCCTGGAACGAACCCTAACCCTAGCTAAGGCAGTGTCCCCATGGGTACCCAATCCCAAAATCTGACAACACCACGCACCTGGGCTTCACAAGCGGTGCAGCCAACTCGGCATGGAACCTGCAAGCTGACCATGTCGTTTCCCAGGCGCGGCTACAGCTGCCCGAGAGGATTCCTGAGGCCTCCCCGACCTCGGTCCCATCAACGTGTGTGGCCTTGGCAGCCAAAGACTGATCGTGAGCGGCAGCCTCCCTTGTGCCCTCAACTCAGCCCTTCGGGGAGACCACAGCTCTGCTGTGTGTTCGTAGCGTGTAGCTTCCTGGGACCTAACCCTAACCCTAAACCTACCCCGAACCGTACCCTCCACCGGGCCCTCACCCGGTCTCGAACCCTAACCCTACACTTGAGCCGCCCCGTCACATTAGCCCTCCCTTGATCCCTCGAGGGACATCACGAGAACGGAGTCGCTTCGGCCCTGGCCACGTCCCTGGACCGAACCCTAACCCTAGCTAAGGCACTGTCCCCATGGGTACCCAATCGCAAAATCTGACAACACCACGCACCTGGGCTTCACAAGCGGCGCAGTCTCACTCGGCATGGAACCTGGAAGCTGACCATGTGGTTTCCCAGGCGCGGCTGCAGCTGCCCGAGGGGATTCCTGAGTCCTCCCCGACCAGGGTTCCATCGACGTGTGTGCCTTGGCAGCCAAAGACTGATCCTGAGCGGCAGCCTACTTTGTGCCCTCAACTCAGCCCTTCTGCGAGACCACAGCCCTGCTGTGGGTTCGGCGTCTGGAGCCTCCTGGGACCTAACCCTAACCCTAACCCAATGTCGGACCGGGACCCTCCACCGAAACCTAAGCCGGCTTCGATATCAAAACGAACACTTGAGTCGCCTGTTCGCATGAGCCCTCACTTCAGCCCTCGATGGAGATCACGAGACCGGAGTCGCTTCGTCCCTGGACACTTGCCTGGACTGAACCCTAACCCTAGCTAAGGCCCTCTCCCCATGTGAACCCTATACGAAAATCGGACAAGACCATGCGCCTGGGGTCCAGAAGCGGTGCAGGCTCACTCGGCCTGGAACCTGGAGCTCACCATGTCGTTTCCCTGGCCCGCCTGCAGCTGCCCGAGAGGATTCCTGAGGCCTCCCCGACCAGGGGCCCATCGACGTGGGTGTCCTTGGCAGCCAAAGACTTATCCTGATCGGCAGCTTCCCTTGTGCCCTCAACTGAGCCCTTCGGGGAGACCACAGCTCTGCTGTGGGTTCGTAGCCTCTAGCTTCCTGGGACCTAACCCTAACCCTAACCCTACCCCGAACCGTACCCTCCACCGGGCCCTCACCCGGTCTCGAACCCTAACCCTACACTTGAGCCGCCACGTCACGTTAGCCCTCACTTGAGCCCTCGAGGGAGATGACGAGAACGGAGTCGCTTCGGCCTCTGCGACGTCCCTGGACCGAACCCTAACCCTAGCTAAGGAACTGTCCCCATGGGTACCCAATCCCAAAATCTGACAACACCACGCACCTGGGCTTCACAAGCGGTGCAGCCAACTCGGCATGGAACCTGCAAGCTGACCATGTCGTTTCCCAGGCGCGGCTACAGCTGCCCGAGAGGATTCCTGAGGCCTCCCCGACCTCGGTCCCATCAACGTGTGTGGCCTTGGCAGCCAAAGACTGATCGTGAGCGGCAGCCTCCCTTGTGCCCTCAACTCAGCCCTTCGGGGAGACCACAGCTCTGCTGTGTGTTCGTAGCGTGTAGCTTCCTGGGACCTAAGCCTAACCCTAACCCTACCCCGAACCGTACTCTCCACCGGGCCCTCAGCCGGTCTCGAACCCTAACCCTACACTTGAGCCGCCCCGTCACATTAGCCCTCCCTTGAGCCCTCGAGGGACATCACGAGAACGGAGTCGCTTCGGCCCTGGCCACGTCCCTGGACCGAACCCTAACCCTAGCTAAGGCACTGTCCCCATGGGTACCCAATCCCAAAATCTGACAACTCCACGCACCTGGGCTTCACAAGCGGTGCAGTCTCACTCGGCATGGAACCTGGAAGCTGACCATGTGGTTTCCCAGGCGCGGCTGCAGCTGCCCGAGGGGATTCCTGAGTCCTCCCCGACCAGGGTTCCATCGACGTGTGTGCCTTGGCAGCCAAAGACTGATCCTGAGCGGCAGCCTACTTTGTGCCCTCAACTCAGCCCTTCTGCGAGACCACAGCCCTGCTGTGGGTTCGGCGTCTGGAGCCTCCTGGGACCTAACCCTAACCCTAACCCAATGTCGGACCAGGACCCTCCACCGAAACCTAAGCCGGCTTCGATATCAAAACGAACACTTGAGTCGCCTGTTCGCATGAGCCCTCACTTCAGCCCTCGATGGAGATCACGAGACCGGAGTCGCTTCGTCCCTGGACACTTGCCTGGACTGAACCCTAACCCTAGCTAAGGCCCTCTCCCCATGTGAACCCTATACGAAAATCGGACAAGACCATGCGCCTGGGGTCCAGAAGCGGTGCAGGCTCACTCGGCCTGGAACCTGGAGCTCACCATGTCGTTTCCCTGGCCCGCCTGCAGCTGCCCGAGAGGATTCCTGAGGCCTCCCCGACCAGGGGCCCATCGACATGGGTGTCCTTGGCAGCCAAAGACTGATCCTGAGCGGCAGCTTCCCTTGTGCCCTCAACTGAGCCCTTCGGGGAGACCACAGCTCTGCTGTGGGTTCGTAGCCTCTAGCTTCCTGGGACCTAACCCTAACCCTAACCCTACCCCGAACCGTACCCTCCACCGGGCCCTCACCCGGTCTCGAACCCTAACCCTACACTTGAGCTGCCCCGTCACGTGAGCCCTCACTTGAGCCCTCGAGGGAGATGACGAGAACGGAGTCGCTTCGGCCTCTGCGACGTCCCTGGACCGAACCCTAACCCTAGCTAAGGCACTGTCCCCATGGGTACCCAATCCCAAAATCTGACAACACCACGCACCTGGGCTTCACAAGCGGTGCAGCCAACTCGGCATGGAACCTGCAAGCTGACCATGTCGTTTCCCAGGCGCGGCTACAGCTGCCCGAGAGGATTCCTGAGGCCTCCCCGACCTCGGTCCCATCAACGTGTGTGGCCTTGGCAGCCAAAGACTGATCGTGAGCGGCAGCCTCCCTTGTGCCCTCAACTCAGCCCTTCGGGGAGACCACAGCTCTGCTGTGTGTTCGTAGCGTGTAGCTTCCTGGGACCTAACCCTAACCCTAACCCTACCCCGAACCGTACCCTCCACCGGGCCCTCACCCGGTCTCGAACCCTAACCCTACACTTGAGCCGCCCCGTCACATTAGCCCTCACTTGAGCCCTCGAGGGACATCACGAGAACGGAGTCGCTTCGGCCCTGGCCACGTCCCTGGACCGAACCCTAACCCTAGCTAAGGCACTGTCCCCATGGGTACCCAATCCCAAAATCTGACAACACCACGCACCTGGGCTTCACAAGCGGTGCAGTCTCACTCGGCATGGAACCTGGAAGCTGACCATGTGGTTTCCCAGGCGCGGCTGCAGCTGCCCGAGGGGATTCCTGAGTCCTCCCCGACCAGGGTTCCATCGACCTGTGTGCCTTGGCAGCCAAAGACTGATCCTGAGCGGCAGCCTACTTTGTGCCCTCAACTCAGCCCTTCTGCGAGACCACAGCCCTGCTGTGGGTTCGGCGTCTGGAGCCTCCTGGGACCTAACCCTAACCCTAACCCAATGTCGGACCGGGACCCTCCACCGAAACCTAAGCCGGCTTCGATATCAAAACGAACACTTGAGTCGCCTGTTCGCATGAGCCCTCACTTCAGCCCTCGATGGAGATCACGAGACCGGAGTCGCTTCGTCCCTGGACACTTGCCTGGACTGAACCCTAACCCTAGCTAAGGCCCTCTCCCCATGTGAACCCTATACGAAAATCGGACAAGACCATGCGCCTGGGGTCCAGAAGCGGTGCAGGCTCACTCGGCCTGGAACCTGGAGCTCACCATGTCGTTTCCCTGGCCCGCCTGCAGCTGCCCGAGAGGATTCCTGAGGCCTCCCCGACCAGGGGCCCATCGACGTGGGTGTCCTTGGCAGCCAAAGACTTATCCTGATCGGCAGCTTCCCTTGTGCCCTCAACTGAGCCCTTCGGGGAGACCACAGCTCTGCTGTGGGTTCGTAGCCTGTAGCTTCCAGGGACCTAACCCTAACCCTAACCCTACCCCGAACCGTACCCTCCACCGGGCCCTCACCCGGTCTCGAACCCTAACCCTACACTTGAGCCGCCCCGTCACGTGAGCCCTCACTTGAGCCCTCGAGGGAGATGACGAGAACGGAGTCGCTTCGGCCTCTGCGACGTCCCTGGACCGAACCCTAACCCTAGCTAAGGCACTGTCCCCATGGGTACCCAATCCCAAAATCTGACAACACCACGCACCTGGGCTTCACAAGCGGTGCAGCCAACTCGGCATGGAACCTGCAAGCTGACCATGTCGTTTCCCAGGTGCGGCTACAGCTGCCCGAGAGGATTCCTGAGGCCTCCCCGACCTCGGTCCCATCAACGTGTGTGGCCTTGGCAGCCAAAGACTGATCGTGAGCGGCAGCCTCCCTTGTGCCCTCAACTCAGCCCTTCGGGGAGACCACAGCTCTGCTGTGGGTTCGTAGCGTGTAGCTTCCTGGGACCTAACCCTAACCCTAACCCTACCCCGAACCGTACCCTCCACCGGGCCCTCACCCGGTCTCGAACCCTAACCCTACACTTGAGCCGCCCCGTCACATTAGCCCTCCCTTGAGCCCTCGAGGGACATCACGAGAACGGAGTCGCTTCGGCCCTGGCCACGTCCCTGGACCGAACCCTAACCCTAGCTAAGGCACTGTCCCCATGGGTACCCAATCCCAAAATCTGACAACACCACGCACCTGGGCTTCACAAGCGGTGCAGTCTCACTCGGCATGGAACCTGGAAGCTGACCATGTGGTTTCCCGTGCGCGGCTGCAGCTGCCCGAGGGGATTCCTGAGTCCTCCCCGACCAGGGTTCCATCGACGTGTGTGCCTTGGCAGCCAAAGACTGATCCTGAGCGGCAGCCTACTTTGTGCCCTCAACTCAGCCCTTCTGCGAGACCACAGCCCTGCTGTGGGTTCGGCGTCTGGAGCCTCCTGGGACCTAACCCTAACCCTAACCCAATGTCGGACCGGGACCCTCCACCGAAACCTAAGCCGGCTTCGATATCAAAACGAACACTTGAGTCGCCTGTTCGCATGAGCCCTCACTTCAGCCCTCGATGGAGATCACGAGACCGGAGTCGCTTCGTCCCTGGACACTTGCCTGGACTGAACCCTAACCCTAGCTAAGGCCCTCTCCCCATGTGAACCCTATACGAAAATCGGACAAGACCATGCGCCTGGGGTCCAGAAGCGGTGCAGGCTCACTCGGCCTGGAACCTGGAGCTCACCATGTCGTTTCCCTGGCCCGCCTGCAGCTGCCCGAGAGGATTCCTGAGGCCTCCCCGACCAGGGGCCCATCGACGTGGGTGTCCTTGGCAGCCAAAGACTGATCCTGAGCGGCAGCTTCCCTTGTGCCCTCAACTGAGCCCTTCGGGGAGACCACAGCTCTGCTGTGGGTTCGTAGCCTTTAGCTTCCTGGGACCTAACCCTAACCCTAACCCTACCCCGAACCGTACCCTCCACCGGGCCCTCACCCGGTCTCGAACCCTAACCCTACACTTGAGCCGCCCCGTCACGTGAGCCCTCACTTGAGCCCTCGAGGGAGATGACGAGAACGGAGTCGCTTCGGCCTCTGCGACGTCCCTGGACCGAACCCTAACCCTAGCTAAGGCACTGTCCCCATGGGTACCCAATCCCAAAATCTGACAACACCACGCACCTGGGCTTCACAAGCGGTGCAGCCAACTCGGCATGGAACCTGCAAGCTGACCATGTCGTTTCCCAGGCGCGGCTACAGCTGCCCGAGAGGATTCCTGAGGCCTCCCCGACCTCGGTCCCATCAACGTGTGTGGCCTTGGCAGCCAAAGACTGATCGTGAGCGGCAGCCTCCCTTGTGCCCTCAACTCAGCCCTTCGGGGAGACCACAGCTCTGCTGTGGGTTCGTAGCGTGTAGCCTCCTGGGACCTAACCCTAACCCTAACCCTACCCCGAACCGTACCCTCCACCGGGCCCTCACCCGGTCTCGAACCCTAACCCTACACTTGAGCCGCCCCGTCACATTAGCCCTCCCTTGAGCCCTCGAGGGACATCACGAGAACGGAGTCGCTTCGGCCCTGGCCACGTCCCTGGACCGAACCCTAACCCTAGCTAAGGCACTGTCCCCATGGGTACCCAATCCCAAAATCTGACAACACCACGCACCTGGGCTTCACAAGCGGTGCAGTCTCACTCGGCATGGAACCTGGAAGCTGACCATGTGGTTTCCCGTGCGCGGCTGCAGCTGCCCGAGGGGATTCCTGAGTCCTCCCCGACCAGGGTTCCATCGACGTGTGTGCCTTGGCAGCCAAAGACTGATCCTGAGCGGCAGCCTACTTTGTGCCCTCAACTCAGCCCTTCTGCGAGACCACAGCCCTGCTGTGGGTTCGGCGTCTGGAGCCTCCTGGGACCTAACCCTAACCCTAACCCAATGTCGGACCGGGACCCTCCACCGAAACCTAAGCCGGCTTCGATATCAAAACGAACACTTGAGTCGCCTGTTCGCATGAGCCCTCACTTCAGCCCTCGATGGAGATCACGAGACCGGAGTCGCTTCGTCCCTGGACACTTGCCTGGACTGAACCCTAACCCTAGCTAAGGCCCTCTCCCCATGTGAACCCTATACGAAAATCGGACAAGACCATGCGCCTGGGGTCCAGAAGCGGTGCAGGCTCACTCGGCCTGGAACCTGGAGCTCACCATGTCGTTTCCCTGGCCCGCCTGCAGCTGCCCGAGAGGATTCCTGAGGCCTCCCCGACCAGGGGCCCATCGACGTGGGTGTCCTTGGCAGCCAAAGACTGATCCTGAGCGGCAGCTTCCCTTGTGCCCTCAACTGAGCCCTTCGGGGAGACCACAGCTCTGCTGTGGGTTCGTAGCCTCTAGCTTCCTGGGACCTAACCCTAACCCTAACCCTACCCCGAACCGTACCCTCCACCGGGCCCTCACCCGGTCTCGAACCCTAACCCTACACTTGAGCCGCCCCGTCACGTGAGCCCTCACTTGAGCCCTCGAGGGAGATGACGAGAACGGAGTCGCTTCGGCCTCTGCGACGTCCCTGGACCGAACCCTAACCCTAGCTAAGGCACTGTCCCCATGGGTACCCAATCCCAAAATCTGACAACACCACGCACCTGGGCTTCACAAGCGGTGCAGCCAACTCGGCATGGAACCTGCAAGCTGACCATGTCGTTTCCCAGGCGCGGCTACAGCTGCCCGAGAGGATTCCTGAGGCCTCCCCGACCTCGGTCCCATCAACGTGTGTGGCCTTGGCAGCCAAAGACTGATCGTGAGCGGCAGCCTCCCTTGTGCCCTCAACTCAGCCCTTCGGGGAGACCACAGCTCTGCTGTGGGTTCGTAGCGTGTAGCTTCCTGGGACCTAAGCCTAACCCTAACCCTACCCCGAACCGTACCCTCCACCGGGCCCTCACCCGGTCTCGAACCCTAACCCTACACTTGAGCCGCCCCGTCACATTAGCCCTCCCTTGAGCCCTCGAGGGACATCACGAGAACGGAGTCGCTTCGGCCCTGGCCACGTCCCTGGACCGAACCCTAACCCTAGCTAAGGCACTGTCCCCATGGGTACCCAATCCCAAAATCTGACAACACCACGCACCTGGGCTTCACAAGCGGTGCAGTCTCACTCGGCATGGAACCTGGAAGCTGACCATGTGGTTTCCCGTGCGCGGCTGCAGCTGCCCGAGGGGATTCCTGAGTCCTCCCCGACCAGGGTTCCATCGACGTGTGTGCCTTGGCAGCCAAAGACTGATCCTGAGCGGCAGCCTACTTTGTGCCCTCAACTCAGCCCTTCTGCGAGACCACAGCCCTGCTGTGGGTTCGGCGTCTGGAGCCTCCTGGGACCTAACCCTAACCCTAACCCAATGTCGGACCGGGACCCTCCACCGAAACCTAAGCCGGCTTCGATATCAAAACGAACACTTGAGTCGCCTGTTCGCATGAGCCCTCACTTCAGCCCTCGATGGAGATCACGAGACCGGAGTCGCTTCGTCCCTGGACACTTGCCTGGACTGAACCCTAACCCTAGCTAAGGCCCTCTCCCCATGTGAACCCTATACGAAAATCGGACAAGACCATGCGCCTGGGGTCCAGAAGCGGTGCAGGCTCACTCGGCCTGGAACCTGGAGCTCACCATGTCGTTTCCCTGGCCCGCCTGCAGCTGCCCGAGAGGATTCCTGAGGCCTCCCCGACCAGGGGCCCATCGACGTGGGTGTCCTTGGCAGCCAAAGACTTATCCTGATCGGCAGCTTCCGTTGTGCCCTCAACTGAGCCCTTCGGGGAGACCACAGCTCTGCTCTGGGTTCGTAGCCTCTAGCTTCCTGGGACCTAACCCTTACCCTAACCCTACCCCGAACCGTACCCTCCACCGGGCCCTCACCCGGTCTCGAACCCTAACCCTACACTTGAGCCGCCCCGTCACGTTAGCCCTCACTTGAGCCCTCGAGGGAGATGACGAGAACGGAGTCGCTTCGGCCTCCGCGACGTCCCTGGAACGAACCCTAACCCTAGCTAAGGCAGTGTCCCCATGGGTACCCAATCCCAAAATCTGACAACACCACGCACCTGGGCTTCACAAGCGGTGCAGCCAACTCGGCATGGAACCTGCAAGCTGACCATGTCGTTTCCCAGGCGCGGCTACAGCTGCCCGAGAGGATTCCTGAGGCCTCCCCGACCTCGGTCCCATCAACGTGTGTGGCCTTGGCAGCCAAAGACTGATCGTGAGCGGCAGCCTCCCTTGTGCCCTCAACTCAGCCCTTCGGGGAGACCACAGCTCTGCTGTGTGTTCGTAGCGTGTAGCTTCCTGGGACCTAACCCTAACCCTAAACCTACCCCGAACCGTACCCTCCACCGGGCCCTCACCCGGTCTCGAACCCTAACCCTACACTTGAGCCGCCCCGTCACATTAGCCCTCCCTTGATCCCTCGAGGGACATCACGAGAACGGAGTCGCTTCGGCCCTGGCCACGTCCCTGGACCGAACCCTAACCCTAGCTAAGGCACTGTCCCCATGGGTACCCAATCGCAAAATCTGACAACACCACGCACCTGGGCTTCACAAGCGGCGCAGTCTCACTCGGCATGGAACCTGGAAGCTGACCATGTGGTTTCCCAGGCGCGGCTGCAGCTGCCCGAGGGGATTCCTGAGTCCTCCCCGACCAGGGTTCCATCGACGTGTGTGCCTTGGCAGCCAAAGACTGATCCTGAGCGGCAGCCTACTTTGTGCCCTCAACTCAGCCCTTCTGCGAGACCACAGCCCTGCTGTGGGTTCGGCGTCTGGAGCCTCCTGGGACCTAACCCTAACCCTAACCCAATGTCGGACCGGGACCCTCCACCGAAACCTAAGCCGGCTTCGATATCAAAACGAACACTTGAGTCGCCTGTTCGCATGAGCCCTCACTTCAGCCCTCGATGGAGATCACGAGACCGGAGTCGCTTCGTCCCTGGACACTTGCCTGGACTGAACCCTAACCCTAGCTAAGGCCCTCTCCCCATGTGAACCCTATACGAAAATCGGACAAGACCATGCGCCTGGGGTCCAGAAGCGGTGCAGGCTCACTCGGCCTGGAACCTGGAGCTCACCATGTCGTTTCCCTGGCCCGCCTGCAGCTGCCCGAGAGGATTCCTGAGGCCTCCCCGACCAGGGGCCCATCGACGTGGGTGTCCTTGGCAGCCAAAGACTTATCCTGATCGGCAGCTTCCCTTGTGCCCTCAACTGAGCCCTTCGGGGAGACCACAGCTCTGCTGTGGGTTCGTAGCCTCTAGCTTCCTGGGACCTAACCCTAACCCTAACCCTACCCCGAACCGTACCCTCCACCGGGCCCTCACCCGGTCTCGAACCCTAACCCTACACTTGAGCCGCCCCGTCACGTGAGCCCTCACTTGAGCCCTCGAGGGAGATGACGAGAACGGAGTCGCTTCGGCCTCTGCGACGTCCCTGGACCGAACCCTAACCCTAGCTAAGGCACTGTCCCCATGGGTACCCAATCCCAAAATCTGACAACACCACGCACCTGGGCTTCACAAGCGGTGCAGCCAACTCGGCATGGAACCTGCAAGCTGACCATGTCGTTTCCCAGGCGCGGCTACAGCTGCCCGAGAGGATTCCTGAGGCCTCCCCGACCTCGGTCCCATCAACGTGTGTGGCCTTGGCAGCCAAAGACTGATCGTGAGCGGCAGCCTCCCTTGTGCCCTCAACTCAGCCCTTCGGGGAGACCACAGCTCTGCTGTGGGTTCGTAGCGTGTAGCTTCCTGGGACCTAACCCTAACCCTAACCCTACCCCGAACCGTACCCTCCACCGGGCCCTCACCCGGTCTCGAACCCTAACCCTACACTTGAGCCGCCCCGTCACATTAGCCCTCCCTTGAGCCCTCGAGGGACATCACGAGAACGGAGTCGCTTCGGCCCTGGCCACGTCCCTGGACCGAACCCTAACCCTAGCTAAGGCACTGTCCCCATGGGTACCCAATCCCAAAATCTGACAACACCACGCACCTGGGCTTCACAAGCGGTGCAGTCTCACTCGGCATGGAACCTGGAAGCTGACCATGTGGTTTCCCGTGCGCGGCTGCAGCTGCCCGAGGGGATTCCTGAGTCCTCCCCGACCAGGGTTCCATCGACGTGTGTGCCTTGGCAGCCAAAGACTGATCCTGAGCGGCAGCCTACTTTGTGCCCTCAACTCAGCCCTTCTGCGAGACCACAGCCCTGCTGTGGGTTCGGCGTCTGGAGCCTCCTGGGACCTAACCCTAACCCTAACCCAATGTCGGACCGGGACCCTCCACCGAAACCTAAGCCGGCTTCGATATCAAAACGAACACTTGAGTCGCCTGTTCGCATGAGCCCTCACTTCAGCCCTCGATGGAGATCACGAGACCGGAGTCGCTTCGTCCCTGGACACTTGCCTGGACTGAACCCTAACCCTAGCTAAGGCCCTCTCCCCATGTGAACCCTATACGAAAATCGGACAAGACCATGCGCCTGGGGTCCAGAAGCGGTGCAGGCTCACTCGGCCTGGAACCTGGAGCTCACCATGTCGTTTCCCTGGCCCGCCTGCAGCTGCCCGAGAGGATTCCTGAGGCCTCCCCGACCAGGGGCCCATCGACGTGGGTGTCCTTGGCAGCCAAAGACTGATCCTGAGCGGCAGCTTCCCTTGTGCCCTCAACTGAGCCCTTCGGGGAGACCACAGCTCTGCTGTGGGTTCGTAGCCTCTAGCTTCCTGGGACCTAACCCTAACCCTAACCCTACCCCGAACCGTACCCTCCACCGGGCCCTCACCCGGTCTCGAACCCTAACCCTACACTTGAGCCGCCCCGTCACGTGAGCCCTCACTTGAGCCCTCGAGGGAGATGACGAGAACGGAGTCGCTTCGGCCTCTGCGACGTCCCTGGACCGAACCCTAACCCTAGCTAAGGCACTGTCCCCATGGGTACCCAATCCCAAAATCTGACAACACCACGCACCTGGGCTTCACAAGCGGTGCAGCCAACTCGGCATGGAACCTGCAAGCTGACCATGTCGTTTCCCAGGCGCGGCTACAGCTGCCCGAGAGGATTCCTGAGGCCTCCCCGACCTCGGTCCCATCAACGTGTGTGGCCTTGGCAGCCAAAGACTGATCGTGAGCGGCAGCCTCCCTTGTGCCCTCAACTCAGCCCTTCGGGGAGACCACAGCTCTGCTGTGTGTTCGTAGCGTGTAGCTTCCTGGGACCTAACCCTAACCCTAACCCTACCCCGAACCGTACCCTCCACCGGGCCCTCACCCGGTCTCGAACCCTAACCCTACACTTGAGCCGCCCCGTCACATTAGCCCTCCCTTGAGCCCTCGAGGGACATCACGAGAACGGAGTCGCTTCGGCCCTGGCCACGTCCCTGGACCGAACCCTAACCGTAGCTAAGGCACTGTCCCCATGGGTACCCAATCCCAAAATCTGACAACACCACGCACCTGGGCTTCACAAGCGGTGCAGTCTCACTCGGCATGGAACCTGGAAGCTGACCATGTGGTTTCCCAGGCGCGGCTGCAGCTGCCCGAGGGGATTCCTGAGTCCTCCCCGACCAGGGTTCCATCGACGTGTGTGCCTTGGCAGCCAAAGACTGATCCTGAGCGGCAGCCTACTTTGTGCCCTCAACTCAGCCCTTCTGCGAGACCACAGCCCTGCTGTGGGTTCGGCGTCTGGAGCCTCCTGGGACCTAACCCTAACCCTAACCCAATGTCGGACCGGGACCCTCCACCGAAACCTAAGCCGGCTTCGATATCAAAACGAACACTTGAGTCGCCTGTTCGCATGAGCCCTCACTTCAGCCCTCGATGGAGATCACGAGACCGGAGTCGCTTCGTCCCTGGACACTTGCCTGGACTGAACCCTAACCCTAGCTAAGGCCCTCTCCCCATGTGAACCCTATACGAAAATCGGACAAGACCATGCGCCTGGGGTCCAGAAGCGGTGCAGGCTCACTCGGCCTGGAACCTGGAGCTCACCATGTCGTTTCCCTGGCCCGCCTGCAGCTGCCCGAGAGGATTCCTGAGGCCTCCCCGACCAGGGGCCCATCGACGTGGGTGTCCTTGGCAGCCAAAGACTTATCCTGATCGGCAGCTTCCCTTGTGCCCTCAACTGAGCCCTTCGGGGAGACCACAGCTCTGCTCTGGGTTCGTAGCCTCTAGCTTCCTGGGACCTAACCCTTACCCTAACCCTACCCCGAACCGTACCCTCCACCGGGCCCTCACCCGGTCTCGAACCCTAACCCTACACTTGAGCCGCCCCGTCACGTTAGCCCTCACTTGAGCCCTCGAGGGAGATGACGAGAACGGAGTCGCTTCGGCCTCCGCGACGTCCCTGGAACGAACCCTAACCCTAGCTAAGGCAGTGTCCCCATGGGTACCCAATCCCAAAATCTGACAACACCACGCACCTGGGCTTCACAAGCGGTGCAGCCAACTCGGCATGGAACCTGCAAGCTGACCATGTCGTTTCCCAGGCGCGGCTACAGCTGCCCGAGAGGATTCCTGAGGCCTCCCCGACCTCGGTCCCATCAACGTGTGTGGCCTTGGCAGCCAAAGACTGATCGTGAGCGGCAGCCTCCCTTGTGCCCTCAACTCAGCCCTTCGGGGAGACCACAGCTCTGCTGTGTGTTCGTAGCGTGTAGCTTCCTGGGACCTAACCCTAACCCTAAACCTACCCCGAACCGTACCCTCCACCGGGCCCTCACCCGGTCTCGAACCCTAACCCTACACTTGAGCCGCCCCGTCACATTAGCCCTCCCTTGATCCCTCGAGGGACATCACGAGAACGGAGTCGCTTCGGCCCTGGCCACGTCCCTGGACCGAACCCTAACCCTAGCTAAGGCACTGTCCCCATGGGTACCCAATCGCAAAATCTGACAACACCACGCACCTGGGCTTCACAAGCGGCGCAGTCTCACTCGGCATGGAACCTGGAAGCTGACCATGTGGTTTCCCAGGCGCGGCTGCAGCTGCCCGAGGGGATTCCTGAGTCCTCCCCGACCAGGGTTCCATCGACGTGTGTGCCTTGGCAGCCAAAGACTGATCCTGAGCGGCAGCCTACTTTGTGCCCTCAACTCAGCCCTTCTGCGAGACCACAGCCCTGCTGTGGGTTCGGCGTCTGGAGCCTCCTGGGACCTAACCCTAACCCTAACCCAATGTCGGACCGGGACCCTCCACCGAAACCTAAGCCGGCTTCGATATCAAAACGAACACTTGAGTCGCCTGTTCGCATGAGCCCTCACTTCAGCCCTCGATGGAGATCACGAGACCGGAGTCGCTTCGTCCCTGGACACTTGCCTGGACTGAACCCTAACCCTAGCTAAGGCCCTCTCCCCATGTGAACCCTATACGAAAATCGGACAAGACCATGCGCCTGGGGTCCAGAAGCGGTGCAGGCTCACTCGGCCTGGAACCTGGAGCTCACCATGTCGTTTCCCTGGCCCGCCTGCAGCTGCCCGAGAGGATTCCTGAGGCCTCCCCGACCAGGGGCCCATCGACGTGGGTGTCCTTGGCAGCCAAAGACTTATCCTGATCGGCAGCTTCCCTTGTGCCCTCAACTGAGCCCTTCGGGGAGACCACAGCTCTGCTGTGGGTTCGTAGCCTCTAGCTTCCTGGGACCTAACCCTAACCCTAACCCTACCCCGAACCGTACCCTCCACCGGGCCCTCACCCGGTCTCGAACCCTAACCCTACACTTGAGCCGCCCCATCACGTTAGCCCTCACTTGAGCCCTCGAGGGAGATGACGAGAACGGAGTCGCTTCGGCCTCTGCGACGTCCCTGGACCGAACCCTAACCCTAGCTAAGGCACTGTCCCCATGGGTACCCAATCCCAAAATCTGACAACACCACGCACCTGGGCTTCACAAGCGGTGCAGCCAACTCGGCATGGAACCTGCAAGCTGACCATGTCGTTTCCCAGGCGCGGCTACAGCTGCCCGAGAGGATTCCTGAGGCCTCCCCGACCTCGGTCCCATCAACGTGTGTGGCCTTGGCAGCCAAAGACTGATCGTGAGCGGCAGCCTCCCTTGTGCCCTCAACTCAGCCCTTCGGGGAGACCACAGCTCTGCTGTGTGTTCGTAGCGTGTAGCTTCCTGGGACCTAAGCCTAACCCTAACCCTACCCCGAACCGTACCCTCCACCGGGCCCTCAGCCGGTCTCGAACCCTAACCCTACACTTGAGCCGCCCCGTCACATTAGCCCTCCCTTGAGCCCTCGAGGGACATCACGAGAACGGAGTCGCTTCGGCCCTGGCCACGTCCCTGGACCGAACCCTAACCCTAGCTAAGGCACTGTCCCCATGGGTACCCAATCCCAAAATCTGACAACTCCACGCACCTGGGCTTCACAAGCGGTGCAGTCTCACTCGGCATGGAACCTGGAAGCTGACCATGTGGTTTCCCAGGCGCGGCTGCAGCTGCCCGAGGGGATTCCTGAGTCCTCCCCGACCAGGGTTCCATCGACGTGTGTGCCTTGGCAGCCAAAGACTGATCCTGAGCGGCAGCCTACTTTGTGCCCTCAACTCAGCCCTTCTGCGAGACCACAGCCCTGCTGTGGGTTCGGCGTCTGGAGCCTCCTGGGACCTAACCCTAACCCTAACCCAATGTCGGACCAGGACCCTCCACCGAAACCTAAGCCGGCTTCGATATCAAAACGAACACTTGAGTCGCCTGTTCGCATGAGCCCTCACTTCAGCCCTCGATGGAGATCACGAGACCGGAGTCGCTTCGTCCCTGGACACTTGCCTGGACTGAACCCTAACCCTAGCTAAGGCCCTCTCCCCATGTGAACCCTATACGAAAATCGGACAAGACCATGCGCCTGGGGTCCAGAAGCGGTGCAGGCTCACTCGGCCTGGAACCTGGAGCTCACCATGTCGTTTCCCTGGCCCGCCTGCAGCTGCCCGAGAGGATTCCTGAGGCCTCCCCGACCAGGGGCCCATCGACATGGGTGTCCTTGGCAGCCAAAGACTGATCCTGAGCGGCAGCTTCCCTTGTGCCCTCAACTGAGCCCTTCGGGGAGACCACAGCTCTGCTGTGGGTTCGTAGCCTCTAGCTTCCTGGGACCTAACCCTAACCCTAACCCTACCCCGAACCGTACCCTCCACCGGGCCCTCACCCGGTCTCGAACCCTAACCCTACACTTGAGCCGCCCCGTCACGTGAGCCCTCACTTGAGCCCTCGAGGGAGATGACGAGAACGGAGTCGCTTCGGCCTCTGCGACGTCCCTGGACCGAACCCTAACCCTAGCTAAGGCACTGTCCCCATGGGTACCCAATCCCAAAATCTGACAACACCACGCACCTGGGCTTCACAAGCGGTGCAGCCAACTCGGCATGGAACCTGCAAGCTGACCATGTCGTTTCCCAGGCGCGGCTACAGCTGCCCGAGAGGATTCCTGAGGCCTCCCCGACCTCGGTCCCATCAACGTGTGTGGCCTTGGCAGCCAAAGACTGATCGTGAGCGGCAGCCTCCCTTGTGCCCTCAACTCAGCCCTTCGGGGAGACCACAGCTCTGCTGTGTGTTCGTAGCGTGTAGCTTCCTGGGACCTAACCCTAACCCTAACCCTACCCCGAACCGTACCCTCCACCGGGCCCTCACCCGGTCTCGAACCCTAACCCTACACCTGAGCCGCCCCGTCACATTAGCCCTCACTTGAGCCCTCGAGGGACATCACGAGAACGGAGTCGCTTCGGCCCTGGCCACGTCCCTGGACCGAACCCTAACCCTAGCTAAGGCACTGTCCCCATGGGTACCCAATCCCAAAATCTGACAACACCACGCACCTGGGCTTCACAAGCGGTGCAGTCTCACTCGGCATGGAACCTGGAAGCTGACCATGTGGTTTCCCAGGCGCGGCTGCAGCTGCCCGAGGGGATTCCTGAGTCCTCCCCGACCAGGGTTCCATCGACGTGTGTGCCTTGGCAGCCAAAGACTGATCCTGAGCGGCAGCCTACTTTGTGCCCTCAACTCAGCCCTTCTGCGAGACCACAGCCCTGCTGTGGGTTCGGCGTCTGGAGCCTCCTGGGACCTAACCCTAACCCTAACCCAATGTCGGACCGGGACCCTCCACCGAAACCTAAGCCGGCTTCGATATCAAAACGAACACTTGAGTCGCCTGTTCGCATGAGCCCTCACTTCAGCCCTCGATGGAGATCACGAGACCGGAGTCGCTTCGTCCCTGGACACTTGCCTGGACTGAACCCTAACCCTAGCTAAGGCCCTCTCCCCATGTGAACCCTATACGAAAATCGGACAAGACCATGCGCCTGGGGTCCAGAAGCGGTGCAGGCTCACTCGGCCTGGAACCTGGAGCTCACCATGTCGTTTCCCTGGCCCGCCTGCAGCTGCCCGAGAGGATTCCTGAGGCCTCCCCGACCAGGGGCCCATCGACGTGGGTGTCCTTGGCAGCCAAAGACTTATCCTGATCGGCAGCTTCCCTTGTGCCCTCAACTGAGCCCTTCGGGGAGACCACAGCTCTGCTGTGGGTTCGTAGCCTGTAGCTTCCAGGGACCTAACCCTAACCCTAACCCTACCCCGAACCGTACCCTCCACCGGGCCCTCACCCGGTCTCGAACCCTAACCCTACACTTGAGCCGCCCCGTCACGTGAGCCCTCACTTGAGCCCTCGAGGGAGATGACGAGAACGGAGTCGCTTCGGCCTCTGCGACGTCCCTGGACCGAACCCTAACCCTAGCTAAGGCACTGTCCCCATGGGTACCCAATCCCAAAATCTGACAACACCACGCACCTGGGCTTCACAAGCGGTGCAGCCAACTCGGCATGGAACCTGCAAGCTGACCATGTCGTTTCCCAGGTGCGGCTACAGCTGCCCGAGAGGATTCCTGAGGCCTCCCCGACCTCGGTCCCATCAACGTGTGTGGCCTTGGCAGCCAAAGACTGATCGTGAGCGGCAGCCTCCCTTGTGCCCTCAACTCAGCCCTTCGGGGAGACCACAGCTCTGCTGTGTGTTCGTAGCGTGTAGCTTCCTGGGACCTAACCCTAACCCTAAACCTACCCCGAACCGTACCCTCCACCGGGCCCTCACCCGGTCTCGAACCCTAACCCTACACTTGAGCCGCCCCGTCACATTAGCCCTCCCTTGATCCCTCGAGGGACATCACGAGAACGGAGTCGCTTCGGCCCTGGCCACGTCCCTGGACCGAACCCTAACCCTAGCTAAGGCACTGTCCCCATGGGTACCCAATCGCAAAATCTGACAACACCACGCACCTGGGCTTCACAAGCGGCGCAGTCTCACTCGGCATGGAACCTGGAAGCTGACCATGTGGTTTCCCAGGCGCGGCTGCAGCTGCCCGAGGGGATTCCTGAGTCCTCCCCGACCAGGGTTCCATCGACGTGTGTGCCTTGGCAGCCAAAGACTGATCCTGAGCGGCAGCCTACTTTGTGCCCTCAACTCAGCCCTTCTGCGAGACCACAGCCCTGCTGTGGGTTCGGCGTCTGGAGCCTCCTGGGACCTAACCCTAACCCTAACCCAATGTCGGACCGGGACCCTCCACCGAAACCTAAGCCGGCTTCGATATCAAAACGAACACTTGAGTCGCCTGTTCGCATGAGCCCTCACTTCAGCCCTCGATGGAGATCACGAGACCGGAGTCGCTTCGTCCCTGGACACTTGCCTGGACTGAACCCTAACCCTAGCTAAGGCCCTCTCCCCATGTGAACCCTATACGAAAATCGGACAAGACCATGCGCCTGGGGTCCAGAAGCGGTGCAGGCTCACTCGGCCTGGAACCTGGAGCTCACCATGTCGTTTCCCTGGCCCGCCTGCAGCTGCCCGAGAGGATTCCTGAGGCCTCCCCGACCAGGGGCCCATCGACGTGGGTGTCCTTGGCAGCCAAAGACTTATCCTGATCGGCAGCTTCCCTTGTGCCCTCAACTGAGCCCTTCGGGGAGACCACAGCTCTGCTGTGGGTTCGTAGCCTCTAGCTTCCTGGGACCTAACCCTAACCCTAACCCTACCCCGAACCGTACCCTCCACCGGGCCCTCACCCGGTCTCGAACCCTAACCCTACACTTGAGCCGCCCCATCACGTTAGCCCTCACTTGAGCCCTCGAGGGAGATGACGAGAACGGAGTCGCTTCGGCCTCTGCGACGTCCCTGGACCGAACCCTAACCCTAGCTAAGGAACTGTCCCCATGGGTACCCAATCCCAAAATCTGACAACACCACGCACCTGGGCTTCACAAGCGGTGCAGCCAACTCGGCATGGAACCTGCAAGCTGACCATGTCGTTTCCCAGGCGCGGCTACAGCTGCCCGAGAGGATTCCTGAGGCCTCCCCGACCTCGGTCCCATCAACGTGTGTGGCCTTGGCAGCCAAAGACTGATCGTGAGCGGCAGCCTCCCTTGTGCCCTCAACTCAGCCCTTCGGGGAGACCACAGCTCTGCTGTGTGTTCGTAGCGTGTAGCTTCCTGGGACCTAAGCCTAACCCTAACCCTACCCCGAACCGTACCCTCCACCGGGCCCTCAGCCGGTCTCGAACCCTAACCCTACACTTGAGCCGCCCCGTCACATTAGCCCTCCCTTGAGCCCTCGAGGGACATCACGAGAACGGAGTCGCTTCGGCCCTGGCCACGTCCCTGGACCGAACCCTAACCCTAGCTAAGGCACTGTCCCCATGGGTACCCAATCCCAAAATCTGACAACTCCACGCACCTGGGCTTCACAAGCGGTGCAGTCTCACTCGGCATGGAACCTGGAAGCTGACCATGTGGTTTCCCAGGCGCGGCTGCAGCTGCCCGAGGGGATTCCTGAGTCCTCCCCGACCAGGGTTCCATCGACGTGTGTGCCTTGGCAGCCAAAGACTGATCCTGAGCGGCAGCCTACTTTGTGCCCTCAACTCAGCCCTTCTGCGAGACCACAGCCCTGCTGTGGGTTCGGCGTCTGGAGCCTCCTGGGACCTAACCCTAACCCTAACCCAATGTCGGACCAGGACCCTCCACCGAAACCTAAGCCGGCTTCGATATCAAAACGAACACTTGAGTCGCCTGTTCGCATGAGCCCTCACTTCAGCCCTCGATGGAGATCACGAGACCGGAGTCGCTTCGTCCCTGGACACTTGCCTGGACTGAACCCTAACCCTAGCTAAGGCCCTCTCCCCATGTGAACCCTATACGAAAATCGGACAAGACCATGCGCCTGGGGTCCAGAAGCGGTGCAGGCTCACTCGGCCTGGAACCTGGAGCTCACCATGTCGTTTCCCTGGCCCGCCTGCAGCTGCCCGAGAGGATTCCTGAGGCCTCCCCGACCAGGGGCCCATCGACATGGGTGTCCTTGGCAGCCAAAGACTGATCCTGAGCGGCAGCTTCCCTTGTGCCCTCAACTGAGCCCTTCGGGGAGACCACAGCTCTGCTGTGGGTTCGTAGCCTCTAGCTTCCTGGGACCTAACCCTAACCCTAACCCTACCCCGAACCGTACCCTCCACCGGGCCCTCACCCGGTCTCGAACCCTAACCCTACACTTGAGCCGCCCCGTCACGTGAGCCCTCACTTGAGCCCTCGAGGGAGATGACGAGAACGGAGTCGCTTCGGCCTCTGCGACGTCCCTGGACCGAACCCTAACCCTAGCTAAGGCACTGTCCCCATGGGTACCCAATCCCAAAATCTGACAACACCACGCACCTGGGCTTCACAAGCGGTGCAGCCAACTCGGCATGGAACCTGCAAGCTGACCATGTCGTTTCCCAGGCGCGGCTACAGCTGCCCGAGAGGATTCCTGAGGCCTCCCCGACCTCGGTCCCATCAACGTGTGTGGCCTTGGCAGCCAAAGACTGATCGTGAGCGGCAGCCTCCCTTGTGCCCTCAACTCAGCCCTTCGCGGAGACCACAGCTCTGCTGTGGGTTCGTAGCGTGTAGCTTCCTGGGACCTAACCCTAACCCTAACCCTACCCCGAACCGTACCCTCCACCGGGCCCTCACCCGGTCTCGAACCCTAACCCTACACCTGAGCCGCCCCGTCACATTAGCCCTCCCTTGATCCCTCGAGGGACATCACGAGAACGGAGTCGCTTCGGCCCTGGCCACGTCCCTGGACCGAACCCTAACCCTAGCTAAGGCACTGTCCCCATGGGTACCCAATCCCAAAATCTGACAACACCACGCACCTGGGCTTCACAAGCGGTGCAGTCTCACTCGGCATGGAACCTGGAAGCTGACCATGTGGTTTCCCAGGCGCGGCTGCAGCTGCCCGAGGGGATTCCTGAGTCCTCCCCGACCAGGGTTCCATCGACGTGTGTGCCTTGGCAGCCAAAGACTGATCCTGAGCGGCAGCCTACTTTGTGCCCTCAACTCAGCCCTTCTGCGAGACCACAGCCCTGCTGTGGGTTCGGCGTCTGGAGCCTCCTGGGACCTAACCCTAACCCTAACCCAATGTCGGACCGGGATCCTCCACCGAAACCTAAGCCGGCTTCGATATCAAAACGAACACTTGAGTCGCCTGTTCGCATGAGCCCTCACTTCAGCCCTCGATGGAGATCACGAGACCGGAGTCGCTTCGTCCCTGGACACTTGCCTGGACTGAACCCTAACCCTAGCTAAGGCCCTCTCCCCATGTGAACCCTATACGAAAATCGGACAAGACCATGCGCCTGGGGTCCAGAAGCGGTGCAGGCTCACTCGGCCTGGAACCTGGAGCTCACCATGTCGTTTCCCTGGCCCGCCTGCAGCTGCCCGAGAGGATTCCTGAGGCCTCCCCGACCAGGGGCCCATCGACGTGGGTGTCCTTGGCAGCCAAAGACTTATCCTGATCGGCAGCTTCCCTTGTGCCCTCAACTGAGCCCTTCGGGGAGACCACAGCTCTGCTGTGGGTTCGTAGCCTCTAGCTTCCTGGGACCTAACCCTAACCCTAACCCTACCCCGAACCGTACCCTCCACCGGGCCCTCACCTGGTCTCGAACCCTAACCCTACACTTGAGCCGCCCCATCACGTTAGCCCTCACTTGAGCCCTCGAGGGAGATGACGAGAACGGAGTCGCTTCGGCCTCTGCGACGTCCCTGGACCGAACCCTAACCCTAGCTAAGGAACTGTCCCCAAAATCTGACAACACCACGCACCTGGGCTTCACAAGCGGTGCAGCCAACTCGGCATGGAACCTGCAAGCTGACCATGTCGTTTCCCAGGCGCGGCTACAGCTGCCCGAGAGGATTCCTGAGGCCTCCCCGACCTCGGTCCCATCAACGTGTGTGGCCTTGGCAGCCAAAGACTGATCGTGAGCGGCAGCCTCCCTTGTGCCCTCAACTCAGCCCTTCGGGGAGACCACAGCTCTGCTGTGTGTTCGTAGCGAGTAGCTTCCTGGGACCTAAGCCTAACCCTAACCCTACCCCGAACCGTACCCTCCATCCCGGGCCCCTCAAGCCGGTCTCGAACCCTAACCCTACACTTGAGCCGCCCCGTCACATTAGCCCTCCCTTGAGCCCCTCGAGGGACATCACGAGAACGGAGTCGCTTCGGCCCTGGCCACCGTCCCTGGACCGAACCCTAACCCTAGCTAAGGCACTGTCCCCATGGGTACCCAATCCCAAAATCTGACAACTCCACGCACCTGGGCTTCACAAGCGGTGCAGTCTCACTCGGCATGGAACCTGGGAAGCTGACCATGTGGTTTCCCAGGCGCGGCTGCAGCTGCCCGAGGGGATTCCTGAGTCCTCCCCGACCAGGGTTCCATCGACGTGTGTGCCTTGGCAGCCAAAGACTGATCCTGAGCGGCAGCCTACTTTGTGCCCTCAACCAGCCCTTCTGCGAGACCACAGCCCTGCTGTGGGTTCGGCGTCCTGGAGCCTCCTGGGACCTAACCCTAACCCTAACCCAATGTCGGACCAGGACCCTCCACCGAAACCTAAGCCGGCTTCGATATCAAAACGAACACTTGAGTCGCCTGTTCGCATGAGCCCTCACTTCAGCCCTCGATGGGAGATCACGAGACCCGGAGTCGCTTCGTCCCTGGACACTTGCCTGGACTGAACCCTAACCCTAGCTAAGGCCCTCTCCCCATGTGAACCCTATACGAAAATCGGACAAGACCATGCGCCTGGGGTCCAGAAGCGGGTGCAGGCTCACTCGGCCTGGAACCTGGAGCTCACCATGTCGTTTCCCTGGCCCGCCTGCAGCTGCCCGAGAGGATTCCTGAGGCCTCCCCGACCAGGGGCCCATCGACATGGGTGTCCTTGGCAGCCAAAGACTGATCCTGAGCGGCAGCTTCCCTTGTGCCCTCAACTGAGCCCTTCGGGGAGACCACAGCTCTGCTGTGGGTTCGTAGCCTCTAGCTTCCTGGGACCTAACCCTAACCCTAACCCTACCCCGAACCGTACCCTCCACCGGGCCCTCATCCCGGTCTCGAACCCTAACCCTACACTTGAGCCGCCCCGTCACGTGAGCCCTCACTTGAGCCCTCGAGGGAGATGACGAGAACGGAGTTCGCTTCGGCCTCTGCGACGTCCCTGGACCGAACCCTAACCCTAGCTAAGGCACTGTCCCATGGGTACCCAATCCCAAAATCTGACAACACCACGCACCTGGGCTTCACAAGCGGTGCAGCCAACTCGGCATGGAACCTGCAAGCTGACCATGTCGTTTCCCAGGCGCGGCTACAGCTGCCCGAGAGGATTCCTGAGGCCTCCCCGACCTCGGTCCCATCAACGTGTGTGGCCTTGGCAGCCAAAGACTGATCGTGAGCGGCAGCCTCCCTTGTGCCCTCAACTCAGCCCTTCGGGGAGACCACAGCTCTGCTGTGTGTTCGTAGCGTGTAGCTTCCTGGGACCTAACCCTAACCCTAAACCCTACCCCGAACCGTACCCTCCACCGGGCCCTCACCCGGTCTCGAACCCTAACCCTACACCTGAGCCGCCCCGTCACATTAGCCCTCACTTGAGCCCCTCGAGGGACATCACGAGAACGGAGTCGCTTCGGCCCTGGCCACGTCCCTGGACCGAACCCTAACCCTAGCTAAGGCACTGTCCCCATGGGTACCCAATCCCAAAATCTGACAACACCACGCACCTGGGCTTCACAAGCGGTGCAGTCTCACTCGGCATGGAACCTGGAAGCTGACCATGTGGTTTCCCAGGCGCGGCTGCAGCTGCCCGAGGGGATTCCTGAGTCCTCCCCGACCAGGGTTCCATCGACGTGTGTGCCTTGGCAGCCAAAGACTGATCCTGAGCGGCAGCCTACTTTGTGCCCTCAACTCAGCCCTTCTGCGAGACCACAGCCCTGCTGTGGGTTCGGCGTCTGGAGCCTCCTGGGGACCTAACCCTAACCCTAACCCAATGTCGGACCGGGACCCTCCACCGAAACCTAAGCGGCTTCGATATCAAAACGAACACTTGAGTCGCCTGTTCGCATGAGCCCTCACTTCAGCCCTCGATGGAGATCACGAGACCGGAGTCGCTTCGTCCCTGGACACTTGCCTGGACTGAACCCTAACCCTAGCTAAGGCCCTCTCCCCATGTGAACCCTATACGAAAATCGGACAAGACCATGCGCCTGGGGTCCAGAAGCGGTGCAGGCTCACTCGGCCCTGGAACCTGGAGCTCACCATGTCGTTTCCCTGGCCCGCCTGCAGCTGCCCGAGAGGATTCCTGAGGCCTCCCCGACCAGGGGCCCATCGACGTGGGTGTCCTTGGCAGCCAAAGACTTATCCTGATCGGCAGCTTCCCTTGTGCCCTCAACTGAGCCCTTCGGGGAGACCACAGCTCTGCTGTGGGTTCGTAGCCTGTAGCTTCCAGGGACCTAACCCTAACCCTAACCCTACCCCCGAACCGTACCCTCCACCGGGCCCCTCACCCGGTCTCGAACCCTAACCCTACACTTGAGCCGCCCCGTCACGTGAGCCCTCACTTGAGCCCTCGAGGGAGATGACGAGAACGGAGTCGCTTCGGCCTCTGCGACGTCCCTGGACCGAACCCTAACCCTAGCTAAGGCACTGTCCCCATGGGTACCCAATCCCAAAATCTGACAACACCACGCACCTGGGCTTCACAAGCGGTGCAGCCAACTCGGCATGGAACCTGCAAGCTGACCATGTCGTTTCCCAGGTGCGGCTACAGCTGCCCGAGAGGATTCCTGAGGCCTCCCCGACCTCGGTCCCATCAACGTGTGTGGCCTTGGCAGCCAAAGACTGATCGTGAGCGGCAGCCTCCCTTGTGCCCTCAACTCAGCCCTTCGGGGAGACCACAGCTCTGCTGTGGGTTCGTAGCGTGTAGCTTCCTGGGACCTAACCCTAACCCTAACCCTACCCCGAACCGTACCCTCCACCGGGCCCTCACCCGGTCTCGAACCCTAACCCTACACTTGAGCCGCCCCGTCACATTAGCCCTCCCTTGAGCCCTCGAGGGACATCACGAGAACGGAGTCGCTTCGGCCCTGGCCACGTCCCTGGACCGAACCCTAACCCTAGCTAAGGCACTGTCCCCATGGGTACCCAATCCCAAAATCTGACAACACCACGCACCTGGGCTTCACAAGCGGTGCAGTCTCACTCGGCATGGAACCTGGAAGCTGACCATGTGGTTTCCCGTGCGCGGCTGCAGCTGCCCGAGGGGATTCCTGAGTCCTCCCCGACCAGGGTTCCATCGACGTGTGTGCCTTGGCAGCCAAAGACTGATCCTGAGCGGCAGCCTACTTTGTGCCCTCAACTCAGCCCTTCTGCGAGACCACAGCCCTGCTGTGGGTTCGGCGTCTGGAGCCTCCTGGGACCTAACCCTAACCCTAACCCAATGTCGGACCGGGACCCTCCACCGAAACCTAAGCCGGCTTCGATATCAAAACGAACACTTGAGTCGCCTGTTCGCATGAGCCCTCACTTCAGCCCTCGATGGAGATCACGAGACCGGAGTCGCTTCGTCCCTGGACACTTGCCTGGACTGAACCCTAACCCTAGCTAAGGCCCTCTCCCCATGTGAACCCTATACGAAAATCGGACAAGACCATGCGCCTGGGGTCCAGAAGCGGTGCAGGCTCACTCGGCCTGGAACCTGGAGCTCACCATGTCGTTTCCCTGGCCCGCCTGCAGCTGCCCGAGAGGATTCCTGAGGCCTCCCCGACCAGGGGCCCATCGACGTGGGTGTCCTTGGCAGCCAAAGACTTATCCTGATCGGCAGCTTCCCTTGTGCCCTCAACTGAGCCCTTCGGGGAGACCACAGCTCTGCTGTGGGTTCGTAGCCTGTAGCTTCCAGGGACCTAACCCTAACCCTAACCCTACCCCGAACCGTACCCTCCACCGGGCCCTCACCCGGTCTCGAACCCTAACCCTACACTTGAGCCGCCCCGTCACGTGAGCCCTCACTTGAGCCCTCGAGGGAGATGACGAGAACGGAGTCGCTTCGGCCTCTGCGACGTCCCTGGACCGAACCCTAACCCTAGCTAAGGCACTGTCCCCATGGGTACCCAATCCCAAAATCTGACAACACCACGCACCTGGGCTTCACAAGCGGTGCAGCCAACTCGGCATGGAACCTGCAAGCTGACCATGTCGTTTCCCAGGTGCGGCTACAGCTGCCCGAGAGGATTCCTGAGGCCTCCCCGACCTCGGTCCCATCAACGTGTGTGGCCTTGGCAGCCAAAGACTGATCGTGAGCGGCAGCCTCCCTTGTGCCCTCAACTCAGCCCTTCGGGGAGACCACAGCTCTGCTGTGTGTTCGTAGCGTGTAGCTTCCTGGGACCTAACCCTAACCCTAAACCTACCCCGAACCGTACCCTCCACCGGGCCCTCACCCGGTCTCGAACCCTAACCCTACACTTGAGCCGCCCCGTCACATTAGCCCTCCCTTGATCCCTCGAGGGACATCACGAGAACGGAGTCGCTTCGGCCCTGGCCACGTCCCTGGACCGAACCCTAACCCTAGCTAAGGCACTGTCCCCATGGGTACCCAATCGCAAAATCTGACAACACCACGCACCTGGGCTTCACAAGCGGCGCAGTCTCACTCGGCATGGAACCTGGAAGCTGACCATGTGGTTTCCCAGGCGCGGCTGCAGCTGCCCGAGGGGATTCCTGAGTCCTCCCCGACCAGGGTTCCATCGACGTGTGTGCCTTGGCAGCCAAAGACTGATCCTGAGCGGCAGCCTACTTTGTGCCCTCAACTCAGCCCTTCTGCGAGACCACAGCCCTGCTGTGGGTTCGGCGTCTGGAGCCTCCTGGGACCTAACCCTAACCCTAACCCAATGTCGGACCGGGACCCTCCACCGAAACCTAAGCCGGCTTCGATATCAAAACGAACACTTGAGTCGCCTGTTCGCATGAGCCCTCACTTCAGCCCTCGATGGAGATCACGAGACCGGAGTCGCTTCGTCCCTGGACACTTGCCTGGACTGAACCCTAACCCTAGCTAAGGCCCTCTCCCCATGTGAACCCTATACGAAAATCGGACAAGACCATGCGCCTGGGGTCCAGAAGCGGTGCAGGCTCACTCGGCCTGGAACCTGGAGCTCACCATGTCGTTTCCCTGGCCCGCCTGCAGCTGCCCGAGAGGATTCCTGAGGCCTCCCCGACCAGGGGCCCATCGACGTGGGTGTCCTTGGCAGCCAAAGACTTATCCTGATCGGCAGCTTCCCTTGTGCCCTCAACTGAGCCCTTCGGGGAGACCACAGCTCTGCTGTGGGTTCGTAGCCTCTAGCTTCCTGGGACCTAACCCTAACCCTAACCCTACCCCGAACCGTACCCTCCACCGGGCCCTCACCCGGTCTCGAACCCTAACCCTACACTTGAGCCGCCCCGTCACGTGAGCCCTCACTTGAGCCCTCGAGGGAGATGACGAGAACGGAGTCGCTTCGGCCTCTGCGACGTCCCTGGACCGAACCCTAACCCTAGCTAAGGAACTGTCCCCATGGGTACCCAATCCCAAAATCTGACAACACCACGCACCTGGGCTTCACAAGCGGTGCAGCCAACTCGGCATGGAACCTGCAAGCTGACCATGTCGTTTCCCAGGCGCGGCTACAGCTGCCCGAGAGGATTCCTGAGGCCTCCCCGACCTCGGTCCCATCAACGTGTGTGGCCTTGGCAGCCAAAGACTGATCGTGAGCGGCAGCCTCCCTTGTGCCCTCAACTCAGCCCTTCGGGGAGACCACAGCTCTGCTGTGTGTTCGTAGCGTGTAGCTTCCTGGGACCTAAGCCTAACCCTAACCCTACCCCGAACCGTACCCTCCACCGGGCCCTCAGCCGGTCTCGAACCCTAACCCTACACTTGAGCCGCCCCGTCACATTAGCCCTCCCTTGAGCCCTCGAGGGACATCACGAGAACGGAGTCGCTTCGGCCCTGGCCACGTCCCTGGACCGAACCCTAACCCTAGCTAAGGCACTGTCCCCATGGGTACCCAATCCCAAAATCTGACAACTCCACGCACCTGGGCTTCACAAGCGGTGCAGTCTCACTCGGCATGGAACCTGGAAGCTGACCATGTGGTTTCCCAGGCGCGGCTGCAGCTGCCCGAGGGGATTCCTGAGTCCTCCCCGACCAGGGTTCCATCGACGTGTGTGCCTTGGCAGCCAAAGACTGATCCTGAGCGGCAGCCTACTTTGTGCCCTCAACTCAGCCCTTCTGCGAGACCACAGCCCTGCTGTGGGTTCGGCGTCTGGAGCCTCCTGGGACCTAACCCTAACCCTAACCCAATGTCGGACCAGGACCCTCCACCGAAACCTAAGCCGGCTTCGATATCAAAACGAACACTTGAGTCGCCTGTTCGCATGAGCCCTCACTTCAGCCCTCGATGGAGATCACGAGACCGGAGTCGCTTCGTCCCTGGACACTTGCCTGGACTGAACCCTAACCCTAGCTAAGGCCCTCTCCCCATGTGAACCCTATACGAAAATCGGACAAGACCATGCGCCTGGGGTCCAGAAGCGGTGCAGGCTCACTCGGCCTGGAACCTGGAGCTCACCATGTCGTTTCCCTGGCCCGCCTGCAGCTGCCCGAGAGGATTCCTGAGGCCTCCCCGACCAGGGGCCCATCGACATGGGTGTCCTTGGCAGCCAAAGACTGATCCTGAGCGGCAGCTTCCCTTGTGCCCTCAACTGAGCCCTTCGGGGAGACCACAGCTCTGCTGTGGGTTCGTAGCCTCTAGCTTCCTGGGACCTAACCCTAACCCTAACCCTACCCCGAACCGTACCCTCCACCGGGCCCTCACCCGGTCTCGAACCCTAACCCTACACTTGAGCCGCCCCGTCACGTGAGCCCTCACTTGAGCCCTCGAGGGAGATGACGAGAACGGAGTCGCTTCGGCCTCTGCGACGTCCCTGGACCGAACCCTAACCCTAGCTAAGGCACTGTCCCCATGGGTACCCAATCCCAAAATCTGACAACACCACGCACCTGGGCTTCACAAGCGGTGCAGCCAACTCGGCATGGAACCTGCAAGCTGACCATGTCGTTTCCCAGGCGCGGCTACAGCTGCCCGAGAGGATTCCTGAGGCCTCCCCGACCTCGGTCCCATCAACGTGTGTGGCCTTGGCAGCCAAAGACTGATCGTGAGCGGCAGCCTCCCTTGTGCCCTCAACTCAGCCCTTCGGGGAGACCACAGCTCTGCTGTGGGTTCGTAGCGTGTAGCTTCCTGGGACCTAACCCTAACCCTAACCCTACCCCGAACCGTACCCTCCACCGGGCCCTCACCCGGTCTCGAACCCTAACCCTACACCTGAGCCGCCCCGTCACATTAGCCCTCCCTTGATCCCTCGAGGGACATCACGAGAACGGAGTCGCTTCGGCCCTGGCCACGTCCCTGGACCGAACCCTAACCCTAGCTAAGGCACTGTCCCCATGGGTACCCAATCCCAAAATCTGACAACACCACGCACCTGGGCTTCACAAGCGGTGCAGTCTCACTCGGCATGGAACCTGGAAGCTGACCATGTGGTTTCCCAGGCGCGGCTGCAGCTGCCCGAGGGGATTCCTGAGTCCTCCCCGACCAGGGTTCCATCGACGTGTGTGCCTTGGCAGCCAAAGACTGATCCTGAGCGGCAGCCTACTTTGTGCCCTCAACTCAGCCCTTCTGCGAGACCACAGCCCTGCTGTGGGTTCGGCGTCTGGAGCCTCCTGGGACCTAACCCTAACCCTAACCCAATGTCGGACCGGGATCCTCCACCGAAACCTAAGCCGGCTTCGATATCAAAACGAACACTTGAGTCGCCTGTTCGCATGAGCCCTCACTTCAGCCCTCGATGGAGATCACGAGACCGGAGTCGCTTCGTCCCTGGACACTTGCCTGGACTGAACCCTAACCCTAGCTAAGGCCCTCTCCCCATGTGAACCCTATACGAAAATCGGACAAGACCATGCGCCTGGGGTCCAGAAGCGGTGCAGGCTCACTCGGCCTGGAACCTGGAGCTCACCATGTCGTTTCCCTGGCCCGCCTGCAGCTGCCCGAGAGGATTCCTGAGGCCTCCCCGACCAGGGGCCCATCGACGTGGGTGTCCTTGGCAGCCAAAGACTTATCCTGATCGGCAGCTTCCCTTGTGCCCTCAACTGAGCCCTTCGGGGAGACCACAGCTCTGCTGTGGGTTCGTAGCCTGTAGCTTCCAGGGACCTAACCCTAACCCTAACCCTACCCCGAACCGTACCCTCCACCGGGCCCTCACCCGGTCTCGAACCCTAACCCTACACTTGAGCCGCCCCGTCACGTGAGCCCTCACTTGAGCCCTCGAGGGAGATGACGAGAACGGAGTCGCTTCGGCCTCTGCGACGTCCCTGGACCGAACCCTAACCCTAGCTAAGGCACTGTCCCCATGGGTACCCAATCCCAAAATCTGACAACACCACGCACCTGGGCTTCACAAGCGGTGCAGCCAACTCGGCATGGAACCTGCAAGCTGACCATGTCGTTTCCCAGGTGCGGCTACAGCTGCCCGAGAGGATTCCTGAGGCCTCCCCGACCTCGGTCCCATCAACGTGTGTGGCCTTGGCAGCCAAAGACTGATCGTGAGCGGCAGCCTCCCTTGTGCCCTCAACTCAGCCCTTCGGGGAGACCACAGCTCTGCTGTGTGTTCGTAGCGTGTAGCTTCCTGGGACCTAACCCTAACCCTAAACCTACCCCGAACCGTACCCTCCACCGGGCCCTCACCCGGTCTCGAACCCTAACCCTACACTTGAGCCGCCCCGTCACGTGAGCCCTCACTTGAGCCCTCGAGGGAGATGACGAGAACGGAGTCGCTTCGGCCTCTGCGACGTCCCTGGACCGAACCCTAACCCTAGCTAAGGCACTGTCCCCATGGGTACCCAATCCCAAAATCTGACAACACCACGCACCTGGGCTTCACAAGCGGTGCAGCCAACTCGGCATGGAACCTGCAAGCTGACCATGTCGTTTCCCAGGCGCGGCTACAGCTGCCCGAGAGGATTCCTGAGGCCTCCCCGACCTCGGTCCCATCAACGTGTGTGGCCTTGGCAGCCAAAGACTGATCGTGAGCGGCAGCCTCCCTTGTGCCCTCAACTCAGCCCTTCGGGGAGACCACAGCTCTGCTGTGGGTTCGTAGCGTGTAGCTTCCTGGGACCTAACCCTAACCCTAACCCTACCCCGAACCGTACCCTCCACCGGGCCCTCACCCGGTCTCGAACCCTAACCCTACACCTGAGCCGCCCCGTCACATTAGCCCTCCCTTGATCCCTCGAGGGACATCACGAGAACGGAGTCGCTTCGGCCCTGGCCACGTCCCTGGACCGAACCCTAACCCTAGCTAAGGCACTGTCCCCATGGGTACCCAATCGCAAAATCTGACAACACCACGCACCTGGGCTTCACAAGCGGCGCAGTCTCACTCGGCATGGAACCTGGAAGCTGACCATGTGGTTTCCCAGGCGCGGCTGCAGCTGCCCGAGGGGATTCCTGAGTCCTCCCCGACCAGGGTTCCATCGACGTGTGTGCCTTGGCAGCCAAAGACTGATCCTGAGCGGCAGCCTACTTTGTGCCCTCAACTCAGCCCTTCTGCGAGACCACAGCCCTGCTGTGGGTTCGGCGTCTGGAGCCTCCTGGGACCTAACCCTAACCCTAACCCAATGTCGGACCGGGACCCTCCACCGAAACCTAAGCCGGCTTCGATATCAAAACGAACACTTGAGTCGCCTGTTCGCATGAGCCCTCACTTCAGCCCTCGATGGAGATCACGAGACCGGAGTCGCTTCGTCCCTGGACACTTGCCTGGACTGAACCCTAACCCTAGCTAAGGCCCTCTCCCCATGTGAACCCTATACGAAAATCGGACAAGACCATGCGCCTGGGGTCCAGAAGCGGTGCAGGCTCACTCGGCCTGGAACCTGGAGCTCACCATGTCGTTTCCCTGGCCCGCCTGCAGCTGCCCGAGAGGATTCCTGAGGCCTCCCCGACCAGGGGCCCATCGACGTGGGTGTCCTTGGCAGCCAAAGACTTATCCTGATCGGCAGCTTCCCTTGTGCCCTCAACTGAGCCCTTCGGGGAGACCACAGCTCTGCTGTGGGTTCGTAGCCTCTAGCTTCCTGGGACCTAACCCTAACCCTAACCCTACCCCGAACCGTACCCTCCACCGGGCCCTCACCCGGTCTCGAACCCTAACCCTACACTTGAGCCGCCCCATCACGTTAGCCCTCACTTGAGCCCTCGAGGGAGATGACGAGAACGGAGTCGCTTCGGCCTCTGCGACGTCCCTGGACCGAACCCTAACCCTAGCTAAGGAACTGTCCCCATGGGTACCCAATCCCAAAATCTGACAACACCACGCACCTGGGCTTCACAAGCGGTGCAGCCAACTCGGCATGGAACCTGCAAGCTGACCATGTCGTTTCCCAGGCGCGGCTACAGCTGCCCGAGAGGATTCCTGAGGCCTCCCCGACCTCGGTCCCATCAACGTGTGTGGCCTTGGCAGCCAAAGACTGATCGTGAGCGGCAGCCTCCCTTGTGCCCTCAACTCAGCCCTTCGGGGAGACCACAGCTCTGCTGTGTGTTCGTAGCGTGTAGCTTCCTGGGACCTAAGCCTAACCCTAACCCTACCCCGAACCGTACCCTCCACCGGGCCCTCAGCCGGTCTCGAACCCTAACCCTACACTTGAGCCGCCCCGTCACATTAGCCCTCCCTTGAGCCCTCGAGGGACATCACGAGAACGGAGTCGCTTCGGCCCTGGCCACGTCCCTGGACCGAACCCTAACCCTAGCTAAGGCACTGTCCCCATGGGTACCCAATCCCAAAATCTGACAACTCCACGCACCTGGGCTTCACAAGCGGTGCAGTCTCACTCGGCATGGAACCTGGAAGCTGACCATGTGGTTTCCCAGGCGCGGCTGCAGCTGCCCGAGGGGATTCCTGAGTCCTCCCCGACCAGGGTTCCATCGACGTGTGTGCCTTGGCAGCCAAAGACTGATCCTGAGCGGCAGCCTACTTTGTGCCCTCAACTCAGCCCTTCTGCGAGACCACAGCCCTGCTGTGGGTTCGGCGTCTGGAGCCTCCTGGGACCTAACCCTAACCCTAACCCAATGTCGGACCAGGACCCTCCACCGAAACCTAAGCCGGCTTCGATATCAAAACGAACACTTGAGTCGCCTGTTCGCATGAGCCCTCACTTCAGCCCTCGATGGAGATCACGAGACCGGAGTCGCTTCGTCCCTGGACACTTGCCTGGACTGAACCCTAACCCTAGCTAAGGCCCTCTCCCCATGTGAACCCTATACGAAAATCGGACAAGACCATGCGCCTGGGGTCCAGAAGCGGTGCAGGCTCACTCGGCCTGGAACCTGGAGCTCACCATGTCGTTTCCCTGGCCCGCCTGCAGCTGCCCGAGAGGATTCCTGAGGCCTCCCCGACCAGGGGCCCATCGACATGGGTGTCCTTGGCAGCCAAAGACTGATCCTGAGCGGCAGCTTCCCTTGTGCCCTCAACTGAGCCCTTCGGGGAGACCACAGCTCTGCTGTGGGTTCGTAGCCTCTAGCTTCCTGGGACCTAACCCTAACCCTAACCCTACCCCGAACCGTACCCTCCACCGGGCCCTCACCCGGTCTCGAACCCTAACCCTACACTTGAGCCGCCCCGTCACGTGAGCCCTCACTTGAGCCCTCGAGGGAGATGACGAGAACGGAGTCGCTTCGGCCTCTGCGACGTCCCTGGACCGAACCCTAACCCTAGCTAAGGCACTGTCCCCATGGGTACCCAATCCCAAAATCTGACAACACCACGCACCTGGGCTTCACAAGCGGTGCAGCCAACTCGGCATGGAACCTGCAAGCTGACCATGTCGTTTCCCAGGCGCGGCTACAGCTGCCCGAGAGGATTCCTGAGGCCTCCCCGACCTCGGTCCCATCAACGTGTGTGGCCTTGGCAGCCAAAGACTGATCGTGAGCGGCAGCCTCCCTTGTGCCCTCAACTCAGCCCTTCGGGGAGACCACAGCTCTGCTGTGGGTTCGTAGCGTGTAGCTTCCTGGGACCTAACCCTAACCCTAACCCTACCCCGAACCGTACCCTCCACCGGGCCCTCACCCGGTCTCGAACCCTAACCCTACACCTGAGCCGCCCCGTCACATTAGCCCTCCCTTGATCCCTCGAGGGACATCACGAGAACGGAGTCGCTTCGGCCCTGGCCACGTCCCTGGACCGAACCCTAACCCTAGCTAAGGCACTGTCCCCATGGGTACCCAATCCCAAAATCTGACAACACCACGCACCTGGGCTTCACAAGCGGTGCAGTCTCACTCGGCATGGAACCTGGAAGCTGACCATGTGGTTTCCCAGGCGCGGCTGCAGCTGCCCGAGGGGATTCCTGAGTCCTCCCCGACCAGGGTTCCATCGACGTGTGTGCCTTGGCAGCCAAAGACTGATCCTGAGCGGCAGCCTACTTTGTGCCCTCAACTCAGCCCTTCTGCGAGACCACAGCCCTGCTGTGGGTTCGGCGTCTGGAGCCTCCTGGGACCTAACCCTAACCCTAACCCAATGTCGGACCGGGATCCTCCACCGAAACCTAAGCCGGCTTCGATATCAAAACGAACACTTGAGTCGCCTGTTCGCATGAGCCCTCACTTCAGCCCTCGATGGAGATCACGAGACCGGAGTCGCTTCGTCCCTGGACACTTGCCTGGACTGAACCCTAACCCTAGCTAAGGCCCTCTCCCCATGTGAACCCTATACGAAAATCGGACAAGACCATGCGCCTGGGGTCCAGAAGCGGTGCAGGCTCACTCGGCCTGGAACCTGGAGCTCACCATGTCGTTTCCCTGGCCCGCCTGCAGCTGCCCGAGAGGATTCCTGAGGCCTCCCCGACCAGGGGCCCATCGACGTGGGTGTCCTTGGCAGCCAAAGACTTATCCTGATCGGCAGCTTCCCTTGTGCCCTCAACTGAGCCCTTCGGGGAGACCACAGCTCTGCTGTGGGTTCGTAGCCTCTAGCTTCCTGGGACCTAACCCTAACCCTAACCCTACCCCGAACCGTACCCTCCACCGGGCCCTCACCTGGTCTCGAACCCTAACCCTACACTTGAGCCGCCCCATCACGTTAGCCCTCACTTGAGCCCTCGAGGGAGATGACGAGAACGGAGTCGCTTCGGCCTCTGCGACGTCCCTGGACCGAACCCTAACCCTAGCTAAGGAACTGTCCCCATGGGTACCCAATCCCAAAATCTGACAACACCACGCACCTGGGCTTCACAAGCGGTGCAGCCAACTCGGCATGGAACCTGCAAGCTGACCATGTCGTTTCCCAGGCGCGGCTACAGCTGCCCGAGAGGATTCCTGAGGCCTCCCCGACCTCGGTCCCATCAACGTGTGTGGCCTTGGCAGCCAAAGACTGATCGTGAGCGGCAGCCTCCCTTGTGCCCTCAACTCAGCCCTTCGGGGAGACCACAGCTCTGCTGTGTGTTCGTAGCGTGTAGCTTCCTGGGACCTAAGCCTAACCCTAACCCTACCCCGAACCGTACCCTCCACCGGGCCCTCAGCCGGTCTCGAACCCTAACCCTACACTTGAGCCGCCCCGTCACATTAGCCCTCCCTTGAGCCCTCGAGGGACATCACGAGAACGGAGTCGCTTCGGCCCTGGCCACGTCCCTGGACCGAACCCTAACCCTAGCTAAGGCACTGTCCCCATGGGTACCCAATCCCAAAATCTGACAACTCCACGCACCTGGGCTTCACAAGCGGTGCAGTCTCACTCGGCATGGAACCTGGAAGCTGACCATGTGGTTTCCCAGGCGCGGCTGCAGCTGCCCGAGGGGATTCCTGATTCCTCCCCGACCAGGGTTCCATCGACGTGTGTGCCTTGGCAGCCAAAGACTGATCCTGAGCGGCAGCCTACTTTGTGCCCTCAACTCAGCCCTTCTGCGAGACCACAGCCCTGCTGTGGGTTCGGCGTCTGGAGCCTCCTGGGACCTAACCCTAACCCTAACCCAATGTCGGACCAGGACCCTCCACCGAAACCTAAGCCGGCTTCGATATCAAAACGAACACTTGAGTCGCCTGTTCGCATGAGCCCTCACTTCAGCCCTCGATGGAGATCACGAGACCGGAGTCGCTTCGTCCCTGGACACTTGCCTGGACTGAACCCTAACCCTAGCTAAGGCCCTCTCCCCATGTGAACCCTATACGAAAATCGGACAAGACCATGCGCCTGGGGTCCAGAAGCGGTGCAGGCTCACTCGGCCTGGAACCTGGAGCTCACCATGTCGTTTCCCTGGCCCGCCTGCAGCTGCCCGAGAGGATTCCTGAGGCCTCCCCGACCAGGGGCCCATCGACATGGGTGTCCTTGGCAGCCAAAGACTGATCCTGAGCGGCAGCTTCCCTTGTGCCCTCAACTGAGCCCTTCGGGGAGACCACAGCTCTGCTGTGGGTTCGTAGCCTCTAGCTTCCTGGGACCTAACCCTAACCCTAACCCTACCCCGAACCGTACCCTCCACCGGGCCCTCACCCGGTCTCGAACCCTAACCCTACACTTGAGCCGCCCCGTCACGTGAGCCCTCACTTGAGCCCTCGAGGGAGATGACGAGAACGGAGTCGCTTCGGCCTCTGCGACGTCCCTGGACCGAACCCTAACCCTAGCTAAGGCACTGTCCCCATGGGTACCCAATCCCAAAATCTGACAACACCACGCACCTGGGCTTCACAAGCGGTGCAGCCAACTCGGCATGGAACCTGCAAGCTGACCATGTCGTTTCCCAGGCGCGGCTACAGCTGCCCGAGAGGATTCCTGAGGCCTCCCCGACCTCGGTCCCATCAACGTGTGTGGCCTTGGCAGCCAAAGACTGATCGTGAGCGGCAGCCTCCCTTGTGCCCTCAACTCAGCCCTTCGGGGAGACCACAGCTCTGCTGTGTGTTCGTAGCGTGTAGCTTCCTGGGACCTAACCCTAACCCTAACCCTACCCCGAACCGTACCCTCCACCGGGCCCTCACCCGGTCTCGAACCCTAACCCTACACCTGAGCCGCCCCGTCACATTAGCCCTCACTTGAGCCCTCGAGGGACATCACGAGAACGGAGTCGCTTCGGCCCTGGCCACGTCCCTGGACCGAACCCTAACCCTAGCTAAGGCACTGTCCCCATGGGTACCCAATCCCAAAATCTGACAACACCACGCACCTGGGCTTCACAAGCGGTGCAGTCTCACTCGGCATGGAACCTGGAAGCTGACCATGTGGTTTCCCAGGCGCGGCTGCAGCTGCCCGAGGGGATTCCTGAGTCCTCCCCGACCAGGGTTCCATCGACGTGTGTGCCTTGGCAGCCAAAGACTGATCCTGAGCGGCAGCCTACTTTGTGCCCTCAACTCAGCCCTTCTGCGAGACCACAGCCCTGCTGTGGGTTCGGCGTCTGGAGCCTCCTGGGACCTAACCCTAACCCTAACCCAATGTCGGACCGGGACCCTCCACCGAAACCTAAGCCGGCTTCGATATCAAAACGAACACTTGAGTCGCCTGTTCGCATGAGCCCTCACTTCAGCCCTCGATGGAGATCACGAGACCGGAGTCGCTTCGTCCCTGGACACTTGCCTGGACTGAACCCTAACCCTAGCTAAGGCCCTCTCCCCATGTGAACCCTATACGAAAATCGGACAAGACCATGCGCCTGGGGTCCAGAAGCGGTGCAGGCTCACTCGGCCTGGAACCTGGAGCTCACCATGTCGTTTCCCTGGCCCGCCTGCAGCTGCCCGAGAGGATTCCTGAGGCCTCCCCGACCAGGGGCCCATCGACGTGGGTGTCCTTGGCAGCCAAAGACTTATCCTGATCGGCAGCTTCCCTTGTGCCCTCAACTGAGCCCTTCGGGGAGACCACAGCTCTGCTGTGGGTTCGTAGCCTGTAGCTTCCAGGGACCTAACCCTAACCCTAACCCTACCCCGAACCGTACCCTCCACCGGGCCCTCACCCGGTCTCGAACCCTAACCCTACACTTGAGCCGCCCCGTCACGTGAGCCCTCACTTGAGCCCTCGAGGGAGATGACGAGAACGGAGTCGCTTCGGCCTCTGCGACGTCCCTGGACCGAACCCTAACCCTAGCTAAGGCACTGTCCCCATGGGTACCCAATCCCAAAATCTGACAACACCACGCACCTGGGCTTCACAAGCGGTGCAGCCAACTCGGCATGGAACCTGCAAGCTGACCATGTCGTTTCCCAGGTGCGGCTACAGCTGCCCGAGAGGATTCCTGAGGCCTCCCCGACCTCGGTCCCATCAACGTGTGTGGCCTTGGCAGCCAAAGACTGATCGTGAGCGGCAGCCTCCCTTGTGCCCTCAACTCAGCCCTTCGGGGAGACCACAGCTCTGCTGTGGGTTCGTAGCGTGTAGCTTCCTGGGACCTAACCCTAACCCTAACCCTACCCCGAACCGTACCCTCCACCGGGCCCTCACCCGGTCTCGAACCCTAACCCTACACTTGAGCCGCCCCGTCACATTAGCCCTCCCTTGAGCCCTCGAGGGACATCACGAGAACGGAGTCGCTTCGGCCCTGGCCACGTCCCTGGACCGAACCCTAACCCTAGCTAAGGCACTGTCCCCATGGGTACCCAATCCCAAAATCTGACAACACCACGCACCTGGGCTTCACAAGCGGTGCAGTCTCACTCGGCATGGAACCTGGAAGCTGACCATGTGGTTTCCCGTGCGCGGCTGCAGCTGCCCGAGGGGATTCCTGAGTCCTCCCCGACCAGGGTTCCATCGACGTGTGTGCCTTGGCAGCCAAAGACTGATCCTGAGCGGCAGCCTACTTTGTGCCCTCAACTCAGCCCTTCTGCGAGACCACAGCCCTGCTGTGGGTTCGGCGTCTGGAGCCTCCTGGGACCTAACCCTAACCCTAACCCAATGTCGGACCGGGACCCTCCACCGAAACCTAAGCCGGCTTCGATATCAAAACGAACACTTGAGTCGCCTGTTCGCATGAGCCCTCACTTCAGCCCTCGATGGAGATCACGAGACCGGAGTCGCTTCGTCCCTGGACACTTGCCTGGACTGAACCCTAACCCTAGCTAAGGCCCTCTCCCCATGTGAACCCTATACGAAAATCGGACAAGACCATGCGCCTGGGGTCCAGAAGCGGTGCAGGCTCACTCGGCCTGGAACCTGGAGCTCACCATGTCGTTTCCCTGGCCCGCCTGCAGCTGCCCGAGAGGATTCCTGAGGCCTCCCCGACCAGGGGCCCATCGACATGGGTGTCCTTGGCAGCCAAAGACTGATCCTGAGCGGCAGCTTCCCTTGTGCCCTCAACTGAGCCCTTCGGGGAGACCACAGCTCTGCTGTGGGTTCGTAGCCTCTAGCTTCCTGGGACCTAACCCTAACCCTAACACTACCCCGAACCGTACCCTCCACCGGGCCCTCACCCGGTCTCGAACCCTAACCCTACACTTGAGCCGCCCCGTCACGTGAGCCCTCACTTGAGCCCTCGAGGGAGATGACGAGAACGGAGTCGCTTCGGCCTCTGCGACGTCCCTGGACCGAACCCTAACCCTAGCTAAGGCACTGTCCCCATGGGTACCCAATCCCAAAATCTGACAACACCACGCACCTGGGCTTCACAAGCGGTGCAGCCAACTCGGCATGGAACCTGCAAGCTGACCATGTCGTTTCCCAGGCGCGGCTACAGCTGCCCGAGAGGATTCCTGAGGCCTCCCCGACCTCGGTCCCATCAACGTGTGTGGCCTTGGCAGCCAAAGACTGATCGTGAGCGGCAGCCTCCCTTGTGCCCTCAACTCAGCCCTTCGGGGAGACCACAGCTCTGCTGTGGGTTCGTAGCGTGTAGCTTCCTGGGACCTAACCCTAACCCTAACCCTACCCCGAACCGTACCCTCCACCGGGCCCTCACCCGGTCTCGAACCCTAACCCTACACCTGAGCCGCCCCGTCACATTAGCCCTCCCTTGATCCCTCGAGGGACATCACGAGAACGGAGTCGCTTCGGCCCTGGCCACGTCCCTGGACCGAACCCTAACCCTAGCTAAGGCACTGTCCCCATGGGTACCCAATCCCAAAATCTGACAACACCACGCACCTGGGCTTCACAAGCGGTGCAGTCTCACTCGGCATGGAACCTGGAAGCTGACCATGTGGTTTCCCAGGCGCGGCTGCAGCTGCCCGAGGGGATTCCTGAGTCCTCCCCGACCAGGGTTCCATCGACGTGTGTGCCTTGGCAGCCAAAGACTGATCCTGAGCGGCAGCCTACTTTGTGCCCTCAACTCAGCCCTTCTGCGAGACCACAGCCCTGCTGTGGGTTCGGCGTCTGGAGCCTCCTGGGACCTAACCCTAACCCTAACCCAATGTCGGACCGGGATCCTCCACCGAAACCTAAGCCGGCTTCGATATCAAAACGAACACTTGAGTCGCCTGTTCGCATGAGCCCTCACTTCAGCCCTCGATGGAGATCACGAGACCGGAGTCGCTTCGTCCCTGGACACTTGCCTGGACTGAACCCTAACCCTAGCTAAGGCCCTCTCCCCATGTGAACCCTATACGAAAATCGGACAAGACCATGCGCCTGGGGTCCAGAAGCGGTGCAGGCTCACTCGGCCTGGAACCTGGAGCTCACCATGTCGTTTCCCTGGCCCGCCTGCAGCTGCCCGAGAGGATTCCTGAGGCCTCCCCGACCAGGGGCCCATCGACGTGGGTGTCCTTGGCAGCCAAAGACTTATCCTGATCGGCAGCTTCCCTTGTGCCCTCAACTGAGCCCTTCGGGGAGACCACAGCTCTGCTGTGGGTTCGTAGCCTGTAGCTTCCTGGGACCTAACCCTAACCCTAACCCTACCCCGAACCGTACCCTCCACCGGGCCCTCACCTGGTCTCGAACCCTAACCCTACACTTGAGCCGCCCCATCACGTTAGCCCTCACTTGAGCCCTCGAGGGAGATGACGAGAACGGAGTCGCTTCGGCCTCTGCGACGTCCCTGGACCGAACCCTAACCCTAGCTAAGGAACTGTCCCCATGGGTACCCAATCCCAAAATCTGACAACACCACGCACCTGGGCTTCACAAGCGGTGCAGCCAACTCGGCATGGAACCTGCAAGCTGACCATGTCGTTTCCCAGGCGCGGCTACAGCTGCCCGAGAGGATTCCTGAGGCCTCCCCGACCTCGGTCCCATCAACGTGTGTGGCCTTGGCAGCCAAAGACTGATCGTGAGCGGCAGCCTCCCTTGTGCCCTCAACTCAGCCCTTCGGGGAGACCACAGCTCTGCTGTGTGTTCGTAGCGTGTAGCTTCCTGGGACCTAAGCCTAACCCTAACCCTACCCCGAACCGTACCCTCCACCGGGCCCTCAGCCGGTCTCGAACCCTAACCCTACACTTGAGCCGCCCCGTCACATTAGCCCTCCCTTGAGCCCTCGAGGGACATCACGAGAACGGAGTCGCTTCGGCCCTGGCCACGTCCCTGGACCGAACCCTAACCCTAGCTAAGGCACTGTCCCCATGGGTACCCAATCCCAAAATCTGACAACTCCACGCACCTGGGCTTCACAAGCGGTGCAGTCTCACTCGGCATGGAACCTGGAAGCTGACCATGTGGTTTCCCAGGCGCGGCTGCAGCTGCCCGAGGGGATTCCTGAGTCCTCCCCGACCAGGGTTCCATCGACGTGTGTGCCTTGGCAGCCAAAGACTGATCCTGAGCGGCAGCCTACTTTGTGCCCTCAACTCAGCCCTTCTGCGAGACCACAGCCCTGCTGTGGGTTCGGCGTCTGGAGCCTCCTGGGACCTAACCCTAACCCTAACCCAATGTCGGACCAGGACCCTCCACCGAAACCTAAGCCGGCTTCGATATCAAAACGAACACTTGAGTCGCCTGTTCGCATGAGCCCTCACTTCAGCCCTCGATGGAGATCACGAGACCGGAGTCGCTTCGTCCCTGGACACTTGCCTGGACTGAACCCTAACCCTAGCTAAGGCCCTCTCCCCATGTGAACCCTATACGAAAATCGGACAAGACCATGCGCCTGGGGTCCAGAAGCGGTGCAGGCTCACTCGGCCTGGAACCTGGAGCTCACCATGTCGTTTCCCTGGCCCGCCTGCAGCTGCCCGAGAGGATTCCTGAGGCCTCCCCGACCAGGGGCCCATCGACATGGGTGTCCTTGGCAGCCAAAGACTGATCCTGAGCGGCAGCTTCCCTTGTGCCCTCAACTGAGCCCTTCGGGGAGACCACAGCTCTGCTGTGGGTTCGTAGCCTCTAGCTTCCTGGGACCTAACCCTAACCCTAACCCTACCCCGAACCGTACCCTCCACCGGGCCCTCACCCGGTCTCGAACCCTAACCCTACACTTGAGCCGCCCCGTCACGTGAGCCCTCACTTGAGCCCTCGAGGGAGATGACGAGAACGGAGTCGCTTCGGCCTCTGCGACGTCCCTGGACCGAACCCTAACCCTAGCTAAGGCACTGTCCCCATGGGTACCCAATCCCAAAATCTGACAACACCACGCACCTGGGCTTCACAAGCGGTGCAGCCAACTCGGCATGGAACCTGCAAGCTGACCATGTCGTTTCCCAGGCGCGGCTACAGCTGCCCGAGAGGATTCCTGAGGCCTCCCCGACCTCGGTCCCATCAACGTGTGTGGCCTTGGCAGCCAAAGACTGATCGTGAGCGGCAGCCTCCCTTGTGCCCTCAACTCAGCCCTTCGGGGAGACCACAGCTCTGCTGTGTGTTCGTAGCGTGTAGCTTCCTGGGACCTAACCCTAACCCTAACCCTACCCCGAACCGTACCCTCCACCGGGCCCTCACCCGGTCTCGAACCCTAACCCTACACCTGAGCCGCCCCGTCACATTAGCCCTCACTTGAGCCCTCGAGGGACATCACGAGAACGGAGTCGCTTCGGCCCTGGCCACGTCCCTGGACCGAACCCTAACCCTAGCTAAGGCACTGTCCCCATGGGTACCCAATCCCAAAATCTGACAACACCACGCACCTGGGCTTCACAAGCGGTGCAGTCTCACTCGGCATGGAACCTGGAAGCTGACCATGTGGTTTCCCAGGCGCGGCTGCAGCTGCCCGAGGGGATTCCTGAGTCCTCCCCGACCAGGGTTCCATCGACGTGTGTGCCTTGGCAGCCAAAGACTGATCCTGAGCGGCAGCCTACTTTGTGCCCTCAACTCAGCCCTTCTGCGAGACCACAGCCCTGCTGTGGGTTCGGCGTCTGGAGCCTCCTGGGACCTAACCCTAACCCTAACCCAATGTCGGACCGGGACCCTCCACCGAAACCTAAGCCGGCTTCGATATCAAAACGAACACTTGAGTCGCCTGTTCGCATGAGCCCTCACTTCAGCCCTCGATGGAGATCACGAGACCGGAGTCGCTTCGTCCCTGGACACTTGCCTGGACTGAACCCTAACCCTAGCTAAGGCCCTCTCCCCATGTGAACCCTATACGAAAATCGGACAAGACCATGCGCCTGGGGTCCAGAAGCGGTGCAGGCTCACTCGGCCTGGAACCTGGAGCTCACCATGTCGTTTCCCTGGCCCGCCTGCAGCTGCCCGAGAGGATTCCTGAGGCCTCCCCGACCAGGGGCCCATCGACGTGGGTGTCCTTGGCAGCCAAAGACTTATCCTGATCGGCAGCTTCCCTTGTGCCCTCAACTGAGCCCTTCGGGGAGACCACAGCTCTGCTGTGGGTTCGTAGCCTGTAGCTTCCAGGGACCTAACCCTAACCCTAACCCTACCCCGAACCGTACCCTCCACCGGGCCCTCACCCGGTCTCGAACCCTAACCCTACACTTGAGCCGCCCCGTCACGTGAGCCCTCACTTGAGCCCTCGAGGGAGATGACGAGAACGGAGTCGCTTCGGCCTCTGCGACGTCCCTGGACCGAACCCTAACCCTAGCTAAGGCACTGTCCCCATGGGTACCCAATCCCAAAATCTGACAACACCACGCACCTGGGCTTCACAAGCGGTGCAGCCAACTCGGCATGGAACCTGCAAGCTGACCATGTCGTTTCCCAGGTGCGGCTACAGCTGCCCGAGAGGATTCCTGAGGCCTCCCCGACCTCGGTCCCATCAACGTGTGTGGCCTTGGCAGCCAAAGACTGATCGTGAGCGGCAGCCTCCCTTGTGCCCTCAACTCAGCCCTTCGGGGAGACCACAGCTCTGCTGTGGGTTCGTAGCGTGTAGCTTCCTGGGACCTAACCCTAACCCTAACCCTACCCCGAACCGTACCCTCCACCGGGCCCTCACCCGGTCTCGAACCCTAACCCTACACTTGAGCCGCCCCGTCACATTAGCCCTCCCTTGAGCCCTCGAGGGACATCACGAGAACGGAGTCGCTTCGGCCCTGGCCACGTCCCTGGACCGAACCCTAACCCTAGCTAAGGCACTGTCCCCATGGGTACCCAATCCCAAAATCTGACAACACCACGCACCTGGGCTTCACAAGCGGTGCAGTCTCACTCGGCATGGAACCTGGAAGCTGACCATGTGGTTTCCCGTGCGCGGCTGCAGCTGCCCGAGGGGATTCCTGAGTCCTCCCCGACCAGGGTTCCATCGACGTGTGTGCCTTGGCAGCCAAAGACTGATCCTGAGCGGCAGCCTACTTTGTGCCCTCAACTCAGCCCTTCTGCGAGACCACAGCCCTGCTGTGGGTTCGGCGTCTGGAGCCTCCTGGGACCTAACCCTAACCCTAACCCAATGTCGGACCGGGACCCTCCACCGAAACCTAAGCCGGCTTCGATATCAAAACGAACACTTGAGTCGCCTGTTCGCATGAGCCCTCACTTCAGCCCTCGATGGAGATCACGAGACCGGAGTCGCTTCGTCCCTGGACACTTGCCTGGACTGAACCCTAACCCTAGCTAAGGCCCTCTCCCCATGTGAACCCTATACGAAAATCGGACAAGACCATGCGCCTGGGGTCCAGAAGCGGTGCAGGCTCACTCGGCCTGGAACCTGGAGCTCACCATGTCGTTTCCCTGGCCCGCCTGCAGCTGCCCGAGAGGATTCCTGAGGCCTCCCCGACCAGGGGCCCATCGACGTGGGTGTCCTTGGCAGCCAAAGACTGATCCTGAGCGGCAGCTTCCCTTGTGCCCTCAACTGAGCCCTTCGGGGAGACCACAGCTCTGCTGTGGGTTCGTAGCCTCTAGCTTCCTGGGACCTAACCCTAACCCTAACCCTACCCCGAACCGTACCCTCCACCGGGCCCTCACCTGGTCTCGAACCCTAACCCTACACTTGAGCCGCCCCATCACGTTAGCCCTCACTTGAGCCCTCGAGGGAGATGACGAGAACGGAGTCGCTTCGGCCTCTGCGACGTCCCTGGACCGAACCCTAACCCTAGCTAAGGAACTGTCCCCATGGGTACCCAATCCCAAAATCTGACAACACCACGCACCTGGGCTTCACAAGCGGTGCAGCCAACTCGGCATGGAACCTGCAAGCTGACCATGTCGTTTCCCAGGCGCGGCTACAGCTGCCCGAGAGGATTCCTGAGGCCTCCCCGACCTCGGTCCCATCAACGTGTGTGGCCTTGGCAGCCAAAGACTGATCGTGAGCGGCAGCCTCCCTTGTGCCCTCAACTCAGCCCTTCGGGGAGACCACAGCTCTGCTGTGTGTTCGTAGCGTGTAGCTTCCTGGGACCTAAGCCTAACCCTAACCCTACCCCGAACCGTACCCTCCACCGGGCCCTCAGCCGGTCTCGAACCCTAACCCTACACTTGAGCCGCCCCGTCACATTAGCCCTCCCTTGAGCCCTCGAGGGACATCACGAGAACGGAGTCGCTTCGGCCCTGGCCACGTCCCTGGACCGAACCCTAACCCTAGCTAAGGCACTGTCCCCATGGGTACCCAATCCCAAAATCTGACAACTCCACGCACCTGGGCTTCACAAGCGGTGCAGTCTCACTCGGCATGGAACCTGGAAGCTGACCATGTGGTTTCCCAGGCGCGGCTGCAGCTGCCCGAGGGGATTCCTGAGTCCTCCCCGACCAGGGTTCCATCGACGTGTGTGCCTTGGCAGCCAAAGACTGATCCTGAGCGGCAGCCTACTTTGTGCCCTCAACTCAGCCCTTCTGCGAGACCACAGCCCTGCTGTGGGTTCGGCGTCTGGAGCCTCCTGGGACCTAACCCTAACCCTAACCCAATGTCGGACCAGGACCCTCCACCGAAACCTAAGCCGGCTTCGATATCAAAACGAACACTTGAGTCGCCTGTTCGCATGAGCCCTCACTTCAGCCCTCGATGGAGATCACGAGACCGGAGTCGCTTCGTCCCTGGACACTTGCCTGGACTGAACCCTAACCCTAGCTAAGGCCCTCTCCCCATGTGAACCCTATACGAAAATCGGACAAGACCATGCGCCTGGGGTCCAGAAGCGGTGCAGGCTCACTCGGCCTGGAACCTGGAGCTCACCATGTCGTTTCCCTGGCCCGCCTGCAGCTGCCCGAGAGGATTCCTGAGGCCTCCCCGACCAGGGGCCCATCGACATGGGTGTCCTTGGCAGCCAAAGACTGATCCTGAGCGGCAGCTTCCCTTGTGCCCTCAACTGAGCCCTTCGGGGAGACCACAGCTCTGCTGTGGGTTCGTAGCCTCTAGCTTCCTGGGACCTAACCCTAACCCTAACCCTACCCCGAACCGTACCCTCCACCGGGCCCTCACCCGGTCTCGAACCCTAACCCTACACTTGAGCCGCCCCGTCACGTGAGCCCTCACTTGAGCCCTCGAGGGAGATGACGAGAACGGAGTCGCTTCGGCCTCTGCGACGTCCCTGGACCGAACCCTAACCCTAGCTAAGGCACTGTCCCCATGGGTACCCAATCCCAAAATCTGACAACACCACGCACCTGGGCTTCACAAGCGGTGCAGCCAACTCGGCATGGAACCTGCAAGCTGACCATGTCGTTTCCCAGGCGCGGCTACAGCTGCCCGAGAGGATTCCTGAGGCCTCCCCGACCTCGGTCCCATCAACGTGTGTGGCCTTGGCAGCCAAAGACTGATCGTGAGCGGCAGCCTCCCTTGTGCCCTCAACTCAGCCCTTCGGGGAGACCACAGCTCTGCTGTGTGTTCGTAGCGTGTAGCTTCCTGGGACCTAACCCTAACCCTAACCCTACCCCGAACCGTACCCTCCACCGGGCCCTCACCCGGTCTCGAACCCTAACCCTACACCTGAGCCGCCCCGTCACATTAGCCCTCACTTGAGCCCTCGAGGGACATCACGAGAACGGAGTCGCTTCGGCCCTGGCCACGTCCCTGGACCGAACCCTAACCCTAGCTAAGGCACTGTCCCCATGGGTACCCAATCCCAAAATCTGACAACACCACGCACCTGGGCTTCACAAGCGGTGCAGTCTCACTCGGCATGGAACCTGGAAGCTGACCATGTGGTTTCCCAGGCGCGGCTGCAGCTGCCCGAGGGGATTCCTGAGTCCTCCCCGACCAGGGTTCCATCGACGTGTGTGCCTTGGCAGCCAAAGACTGATCCTGAGCGGCAGCCTACTTTGTGCCCTCAACTCAGCCCTTCTGCGAGACCACAGCCCTGCTGTGGGTTCGGCGTCTGGAGCCTCCTGGGACCTAACCCTAACCCTAACCCAATGTCGGACCGGGACCCTCCACCGAAACCTAAGCCGGCTTCGATATCAAAACGAACACTTGAGTCGCCTGTTCGCATGAGCCCTCACTTCAGCCCTCGATGGAGATCACGAGACCGGAGTCGCTTCGTCCCTGGACACTTGCCTGGACTGAACCCTAACCCTAGCTAAGGCCCTCTCCCCATGTGAACCCTATACGAAAATCGGACAAGACCATGCGCCTGGGGTCCAGAAGCGGTGCAGGCTCACTCGGCCTGGAACCTGGAGCTCACCATGTCGTTTCCCTGGCCCGCCTGCAGCTGCCCGAGAGGATTCCTGAGGCCTCCCCGACCAGGGGCCCATCGACGTGGGTGTCCTTGGCAGCCAAAGACTTATCCTGATCGGCAGCTTCCCTTGTGCCCTCAACTGAGCCCTTCGGGGAGACCACAGCTCTGCTGTGGGTTCGTAGCCTGTAGCTTCCAGGGACCTAACCCTAACCCTAACCCTACCCCGAACCGTACCCTCCACCGGGCCCTCACCCGGTCTCGAACCCTAACCCTACACTTGAGCCGCCCCGTCACGTGAGCCCTCACTTGAGCCCTCGAGGGAGATGACGAGAACGGAGTCGCTTCGGCCTCTGCGACGTCCCTGGACCGAACCCTAACCCTAGCTAAGGCACTGTCCCCATGGGTACCCAATCCCAAAATCTGACAACACCACGCACCTGGGCTTCACAAGCGGTGCAGCCAACTCGGCATGGAACCTGCAAGCTGACCATGTCGTTTCCCAGGTGCGGCTACAGCTGCCCGAGAGGATTCCTGAGGCCTCCCCGACCTCGGTCCCATCAACGTGTGTGGCCTTGGCAGCCAAAGACTGATCGTGAGCGGCAGCCTCCCTTGTGCCCTCAACTCAGCCCTTCGGGGAGACCACAGCTCTGCTGTGGGTTCGTAGCGTGTAGCTTCCTGGGACCTAACCCTAACCCTAACCCTACCCCGAACCGTACCCTCCACCGGGCCCTCACCCGGTCTCGAACCCTAACCCTACACTTGAGCCGCCCCGTCACATTAGCCCTCCCTTGAGCCCTCGAGGGACATCACGAGAACGGAGTCGCTTCGGCCCTGGCCACGTCCCTGGACCGAACCCTAACCCTAGCTAAGGCACTGTCCCCATGGGTACCCAATCCCAAAATCTGACAACACCACGCACCTGGGCTTCACAAGCGGTGCAGTCTCACTCGGCATGGAACCTGGAAGCTGACCATGTGGTTTCCCGTGCGCGGCTGCAGCTGCCCGAGGGGATTCCTGAGTCCTCCCCGACCAGGGTTCCATCGACGTGTGTGCCTTGGCAGCCAAAGACTGATCCTGAGCGGCAGCCTACTTTGTGCCCTCAACTCAGCCCTTCTGCGAGACCACAGCCCTGCTGTGGGTTCGGCGTCTGGAGCCTCCTGGGACCTAACCCTAACCCTAACCCAATGTCGGACCGGGACCCTCCACCGAAACCTAAGCCGGCTTCGATATCAAAACGAACACTTGAGTCGCCTGTTCGCATGAGCCCTCACTTCAGCCCTCGATGGAGATCACGAGACCGGAGTCGCTTCGTCCCTGGACACTTGCCTGGACTGAACCCTAACCCTAGCTAAGGCCCTCTCCCCATGTGAACCCTATACGAAAATCGGACAAGACCATGCGCCTGGGGTCCAGAAGCGGTGCAGGCTCACTCGGCCTGGAACCTGGAGCTCACCATGTCGTTTCCCTGGCCCGCCTGCAGCTGCCCGAGAGGATTCCTGAGGCCTCCCCGACCAGGGGCCCATCGACGTGGGTGTCCTTGGCAGCCAAAGACTGATCCTGAGCGGCAGCTTCCCTTGTGCCCTCAACTGAGCCCTTCGGGGAGACCACAGCTCTGCTGTGGGTTCGTAGCCTCTAGCTTCCTGGGACCTAACCCTAACCCTAACCCTACCCCGAACCGTACCCTCCACCGGGCCCTCACCTGGTCTCGAACCCTAACCCTACACTTGAGCCGCCCCATCACGTTAGCCCTCACTTGAGCCCTCGAGGGAGATGACGAGAACGGAGTCGCTTCGGCCTCTGCGACGTCCCTGGACCGAACCCTAACCCTAGCTAAGGAACTGTCCCCATGGGTACCCAATCCCAAAATCTGACAACACCACGCACCTGGGCTTCACAAGCGGTGCAGCCAACTCGGCATGGAACCTGCAAGCTGACCATGTCGTTTCCCAGGCGCGGCTACAGCTGCCCGAGAGGATTCCTGAGGCCTCCCCGACCTCGGTCCCATCAACGTGTGTGGCCTTGGCAGCCAAAGACTGATCGTGAGCGGCAGCCTCCCTTGTGCCCTCAACTCAGCCCTTCGGGGAGACCACAGCTCTGCTGTGTGTTCGTAGCGTGTAGCTTCCTGGGACCTAAGCCTAACCCTAACCCTACCCCGAACCGTACCCTCCACCGGGCCCTCAGCCGGTCTCGAACCCTAACCCTACACTTGAGCCGCCCCGTCACATTAGCCCTCCCTTGAGCCCTCGAGGGACATCACGAGAACGGAGTCGCTTCGGCCCTGGCCACGTCCCTGGACCGAACCCTAACCCTAGCTAAGGCACTGTCCCCATGGGTACCCAATCCCAAAATCTGACAACTCCACGCACCTGGGCTTCACAAGCGGTGCAGTCTCACTCGGCATGGAACCTGGAAGCTGACCATGTGGTTTCCCAGGCGCGGCTGCAGCTGCCCGAGGGGATTCCTGAGTCCTCCCCGACCAGGGTTCCATCGACGTGTGTGCCTTGGCAGCCAAAGACTGATCCTGAGCGGCAGCCTACTTTGTGCCCTCAACTCAGCCCTTCTGCGAGACCACAGCCCTGCTGTGGGTTCGGCGTCTGGAGCCTCCTGGGACCTAACCCTAACCCTAACCCAATGTCGGACCAGGACCCTCCACCGAAACCTAAGCCGGCTTCGATATCAAAACGAACACTTGAGTCGCCTGTTCGCATGAGCCCTCACTTCAGCCCTCGATGGAGATCACGAGACCGGAGTCGCTTCGTCCCTGGACACTTGCCTGGACTGAACCCTAACCCTAGCTAAGGCCCTCTCCCCATGTGAACCCTATACGAAAATCGGACAAGACCATGCGCCTGGGGTCCAGAAGCGGTGCAGGCTCACTCGGCCTGGAACCTGGAGCTCACCATGTCGTTTCCCTGGCCCGCCTGCAGCTGCCCGAGAGGATTCCTGAGGCCTCCCCGACCAGGGGCCCATCGACATGGGTGTCCTTGGCAGCCAAAGACTGATCCTGAGCGGCAGCTTCCCTTGTGCCCTCAACTGAGCCCTTCGGGGAGACCACAGCTCTGCTGTGGGTTCGTAGCCTCTAGCTTCCTGGGACCTAACCCTAACCCTAACCCTACCCCGAACCGTACCCTCCACCGGGCCCTCACCCGGTCTCGAACCCTAACCCTACACTTGAGCCGCCCCGTCACGTGAGCCCTCACTTGAGCCCTCGAGGGAGATGACGAGAACGGAGTCGCTTCGGCCTCTGCGACGTCCCTGGACCGAACCCTAACCCTAGCTAAGGCACTGTCCCCATGGGTACCCAATCCCAAAATCTGACAACACCACGCACCTGGGCTTCACAAGCGGTGCAGCCAACTCGGCATGGAACCTGCAAGCTGACCATGTCGTTTCCCAGGCGCGGCTACAGCTGCCCGAGAGGATTCCTGAGGCCTCCCCGACCTCGGTCCCATCAACGTGTGTGGCCTTGGCAGCCAAAGACTGATCGTGAGCGGCAGCCTCCCTTGTGCCCTCAACTCAGCCCTTCGGGGAGACCACAGCTCTGCTGTGTGTTCGTAGCGTGTAGCTTCCTGGGACCTAACCCTAACCCTAACCCTACCCCGAACCGTACCCTCCACCGGGCCCTCACCCGGTCTCGAACCCTAACCCTACACCTGAGCCGCCCCGTCACATTAGCCCTCACTTGAGCCCTCGAGGGACATCACGAGAACGGAGTCGCTTCGGCCCTGGCCACGTCCCTGGACCGAACCCTAACCCTAGCTAAGGCACTGTCCCCATGGGTACCCAATCCCAAAATCTGACAACACCACGCACCTGGGCTTCACAAGCGGTGCAGTCTCACTCGGCATGGAACCTGGAAGCTGACCATGTGGTTTCCCAGGCGCGGCTGCAGCTGCCCGAGGGGATTCCTGAGTCCTCCCCGACCAGGGTTCCATCGACGTGTGTGCCTTGGCAGCCAAAGACTGATCCTGAGCGGCAGCCTACTTTGTGCCCTCAACTCAGCCCTTCTGCGAGACCACAGCCCTGCTGTGGGTTCGGCGTCTGGAGCCTCCTGGGACCTAACCCTAACCCTAACCCAATGTCGGACCGGGACCCTCCACCGAAACCTAAGCCGGCTTCGATATCAAAACGAACACTTGAGTCGCCTGTTCGCATGAGCCCTCACTTCAGCCCTCGATGGAGATCACGAGACCGGAGTCGCTTCGTCCCTGGACACTTGCCTGGACTGAACCCTAACCCTAGCTAAGGCCCTCTCCCCATGTGAACCCTATACGAAAATCGGACAAGACCATGCGCCTGGGGTCCAGAAGCGGTGCAGGCTCACTCGGCCTGGAACCTGGAGCTCACCATGTCGTTTCCCTGGCCCGCCTGCAGCTGCCCGAGAGGATTCCTGAGGCCTCCCCGACCAGGGGCCCATCGACGTGGGTGTCCTTGGCAGCCAAAGACTTATCCTGATCGGCAGCTTCCCTTGTGCCCTCAACTGAGCCCTTCGGGGAGACCACAGCTCTGCTGTGGGTTCGTAGCCTGTAGCTTCCAGGGACCTAACCCTAACCCTAACCCTACCCCGAACCGTACCCTCCACCGGGCCCTCACCCGGTCTCGAACCCTAACCCTACACTTGAGCCGCCCCGTCACGTGAGCCCTCACTTGAGCCCTCGAGGGAGATGACGAGAACGGAGTCGCTTCGGCCTCTGCGACGTCCCTGGACCGAACCCTAACCCTAGCTAAGGCACTGTCCCCATGGGTACCCAATCCCAAAATCTGACAACACCACGCACCTGGGCTTCACAAGCGGTGCAGCCAACTCGGCATGGAACCTGCAAGCTGACCATGTCGTTTCCCAGGTGCGGCTACAGCTGCCCGAGAGGATTCCTGAGGCCTCCCCGACCTCGGTCCCATCAACGTGTGTGGCCTTGGCAGCCAAAGACTGATCGTGAGCGGCAGCCTCCCTTGTGCCCTCAACTCAGCCCTTCGGGGAGACCACAGCTCTGCTGTGGGTTCGTAGCGTGTAGCTTCCTGGGACCTAACCCTAACCCTAACCCTACCCCGAACCGTACCCTCCACCGGGCCCTCACCCGGTCTCGAACCCTAACCCTACACTTGAGCCGCCCCGTCACATTAGCCCTCCCTTGAGCCCTCGAGGGACATCACGAGAACGGAGTCGCTTCGGCCCTGGCCACGTCCCTGGACCGAACCCTAACCCTAGCTAAGGCACTGTCCCCATGGGTACCCAATCCCAAAATCTGACAACACCACGCACCTGGGCTTCACAAGCGGTGCAGTCTCACTCGGCATGGAACCTGGAAGCTGACCATGTGGTTTCCCGTGCGCGGCTGCAGCTGCCCGAGGGGATTCCTGAGTCCTCCCCGACCAGGGTTCCATCGACGTGTGTGCCTTGGCAGCCAAAGACTGATCCTGAGCGGCAGCCTACTTTGTGCCCTCAACTCAGCCCTTCTGCGAGACCACAGCCCTGCTGTGGGTTCGGCGTCTGGAGCCTCCTGGGACCTAACCCTAACCCTAACCCAATGTCGGACCGGGACCCTCCACCGAAACCTAAGCCGGCTTCGATATCAAAACGAACACTTGAGTCGCCTGTTCGCATGAGCCCTCACTTCAGCCCTCGATGGAGATCACGAGACCGGAGTCGCTTCGTCCCTGGACACTTGCCTGGACTGAACCCTAACCCTAGCTAAGGCCCTCTCCCCATGTGAACCCTATACGAAAATCGGACAAGACCATGCGCCTGGGGTCCAGAAGCGGTGCAGGCTCACTCGGCCTGGAACCTGGAGCTCACCATGTCGTTTCCCTGGCCCGCCTGCAGCTGCCCGAGAGGATTCCTGAGGCCTCCCCGACCAGGGGCCCATCGACGTGGGTGTCCTTGGCAGCCAAAGACTTATCCTGATCGGCAGCTTCCCTTGTGCCCTCAACTGAGCCCTTCGGGGAGACCACAGCTCTGCTGTGGGTTCGTAGCCTCTAGCTTCCTGGGACCTAACCCTAACCCTAACCCTACCCCGAACCGTACCCTCCACCGGGCCCTCACCCGGTCTCGAACCCTAACCCTACACTTGAGCCGCCCCGTCACGTGAGCCCTCACTTGAGCCCTCGAGGGAGATGACGAGAACGGAGTCGCTTCGGCCTCTGCGACGTCCCTGGACCGAACCCTAACCCTAGCTAAGGCACTGTCCCCATGGGTACCCAATCCCAAAATCTGACAACACCACGCACCTGGGCTTCACAAGCGGTGCAGCCAACTCGGCATGGAACCTGCAAGCTGACCATGTCGTTTCCCAGGCGCGGCTACAGCTGCCCGAGAGGATTCCTGAGGCCTCCCCGACCTCGGTCCCATCAACGTGTGTGGCCTTGGCAGCCAAAGACTGATCGTGAGCGGCAGCCTCCCTTGTGCCCTCAACTCAGCCCTTCGGGGAGACCACAGCTCTGCTGTGTGTTCGTAGCGTGTAGCTTCCTGGGACCTAACCCTAACCCTAACCCTACCCCGAACCGTACCCTCCACCGGGCCCTCACCCGGTCTCGAACCCTAACCCTACACTTGAGCCGCCCCGTCACATTAGCCCTCCCTTGAGCCCTCGAGGGACATCACGAGAACGGAGTCGCTTCGGCCCTGGCCACGTCCCTGGACCGAACCCTAACCGTAGCTAAGGCACTGTCCCCATGGGTACCCAATCCCAAAATCTGACAACACCACGCACCTGGGCTTCACAAGCGGTGCAGTCTCACTCGGCATGGAACCTGGAAGCTGACCATGTGGTTTCCCGTGCGCGGCTGCAGCTGCCCGAGGGGATTCCTGAGTCCTCCCCGACCAGGGTTCCATCGACGTGTGTGCCTTGGCAGCCAAAGACTGATCCTGAGCGGCAGCCTACTTTGTGCCCTCAACTCAGCCCTTCTGCGAGACCACAGCCCTGCTGTGGGTTCGGCGTCTGGAGCCTCCTGGGACCTAACCCTAACCCTAACCCAATGTCGGACCGGGACCCTCCACCGAAACCTAAGCCGGCTTCGATATCAAAACGAACACTTGAGTCGCCTGTTCGCATGAGCCCTCACTTCAGCCCTCGATGGAGATCACGAGACCGGAGTCGCTTCGTCCCTGGACACTTGCCTGGACTGAACCCTAACCCTAGCTAAGGCCCTCTCCCCATGTGAACCCTATACGAAAATCGGACAAGACCATGCGCCTGGGGTCCAGAAGCGGTGCAGGCTCACTCGGCCTGGAACCTGGAGCTCACCATGTCGTTTCCCTGGCCCGCCTGCAGCTGCCCGAGAGGATTCCTGAGGACTCCCCGACCAGGGGCCCATCGACGTGGGTGTCCTTGGCAGCCAAAGACTTATCCTGATCGGCAGCTTCCCTTGTGCCCTCAACTGAGCCCTTCGGGGAGACCACAGCTCTGCTCTGGGTTCGTAGCCTCTAGCTTCCTGGGACCTAACCCTTACCCTAACCCTACCCCGAACCGTACCCTCCACCGGGCCCTCACCCGGTCTCGAACCCTAACCCTACACTTGAGCCGCCCCGTCACGTTAGCCCTCACTTGAGCCCTCGAGGGAGATGACGAGAACGGAGTCGCTTCGGCCTCTGCGACGTCCCTGGACCGAACCCTAACCCTAGCTAAGGCACTGTCCCCATGGGTACCCAATCCCAAAATCTGACAACACCACGCACCTGGGCTTCACAAGCGGTGCAGCCAACTCGGCATGGAACCTGCAAGCTGACCATGTCGTTTCCCAGGCGCGGCTACAGCTGCCCGAGAGGATTCCTGAGGCCTCCCCGACCTCGGTCCCATCAACGTGTGTGGCCTTGGCAGCCAAAGACTGATCGTGAGCGGCAGCCTCCCTTGTGCCCTCAACTCAGCCCTTCGGGGAGACCACAGCTCTGCTGTGTGTTCGTAGCGTGTAGCTTCCTGGGACCTAACCCTAACCCTAACCCTACCCCGAACCGTACCCTCCACCGGGCCCTCACCCGGTCTCGAACCCTAACCCTACACCTGAGCCGCCCCGTCACATTAGCCCTCCCTTGAGCCCTCGAGGGACATCACGAGAACGGAGTCGCTTCGGCCCTGGCCACGTCCCTGGACCGAACCCTAACCCTAGCTAAGGCACTGTCCCCATGGGTACCCAATCCCAAAATCTGACAACACCACGCACCTGGGCTTCACAAGCGGTGCAGTCTCACTCGGCATGGAACCTGGAAGCTGACCATGTGGTTTCCCGTGCGCGGCTGCAGCTGCCCGAGGGGATTCCTGAGTCCTCCCCGACCAGGGTTCCATCGACGTGTGTGCCTTGGCAGCCAAAGACTGATCCTGAGCGGCAGCCTACTTTGTGCCCTCAACTCAGCCCTTCTGCGAGACCACAGCCCTGCTGTGGGTTCGGCGTCTGGAGCCTCCTGGGACCTAACCCTAACCCTAACCCAATGTCGGACCGGGACCCTCCACCGAAACCTAAGCCGGCTTCGATATCAAAACGAACACTTGAGTCGCCTGTTCGCATGAGCCCTCACTTCAGCCCTCGATGGAGATCACGAGACCGGAGTCGCTTCGTCCCTGGACACTTGCCTGGACTGAACCCTAACCCTAGCTAAGGCCCTCTCCCCATGTGAACCCTATACGAAAATCGGACAAGACCATGCGCCTGGGGTCCAGAAGCGGTGCAGGCTCACTCGGCCTGGAACCTGGAGCTCACCATGTCGTTTCCCTGGCCCGCCTGCAGCTGCCCGAGAGGATTCCTGAGGCCTCCCCGACCAGGGGCCCATCGACGTGGGTGTCCTTGGCAGCCAAAGACTGATCCTGAGCGGCAGCTTCCCTTGTGCCCTCAACTGAGCCCTTCGGGGAGACCACAGCTCTGCTGTGGGTTCGTAGCCTCTAGCTTCCTGGGACCTAACCCTAACCCTAACCCTACCCCGAACCGTACCCTCCACCGGGCCCTCACCCGGTCTCGAACCCTAACCCTACACTTGAGCCGCCCCGTCACGTGAGCCCTCACTTGAGCCCTCGAGGGAGATGACGAGAACGGAGTCGCTTCGGCCTCTGCGACGTCCCTGGACCGAACCCTAACCCTAGCTAAGGCACTGTCCCCATGGGTACCCAATCCCAAAATCTGACAACACCACGCACCTGGGCTTCACAAGCGGTGCAGCCAACTCGGCATGGAACCTGCAAGCTGACCATGTCGTTTCCCAGGTGCGGCTACAGCTGCCCGAGAGGATTCCTGAGGCCTCCCCGACCTCGGTCCCATCAACGTGTGTGGCCTTGGCAGCCAAAGACTGATCGTGAGCGGCAGCCTCCCTTGTGCCCTCAACTCAGCCCTTCGGGGAGACCACAGCTCTGCTGTGGGTTCGTAGCGTGTAGCTTCCTGGGACCTAACCCTAACCCTAACCCTACCCCGAACCGTACCCTCCACCGGGCCCTCACCCGGTCTCGAACCCTAACCCTACACTTGAGCCGCCCCGTCACATTAGCCCTCACTTCAGCCCTCGAGGGACATCACGAGAACGGAGTCGCTTCGGCCCTGGCCACGTCCCTGGACCGAACCCTAACCCTAGCTAAGGCACTGTCCCCATGGGTACCCAATCCCAAAATCTGACAACACCACGCACCTGGGCTTCACAAGCGGTGCAGTCTCACTCGGCATGGAACCTGGAAGCTGACCATGTGGTTTCCCGTGCGCGGCTGCAGCTGCCCGAGGGGATTCCTGAGTCCTCCCCGACCAGGGTTCCATCGACGTGTGTGCCTTGGCAGCCAAAGACTGATCCTGAGCGGCAGCCTACTTTGTGCCCTCAACTCAGCCCTTCTGCGAGACCACAGCCCTGCTGTGGGTTCGGCGTCTGGAGCCTCCTGGGACCTAACCCTAACCCTAACCCAATGTCGGACCGGGACCCTCCACCGAAACCTAAGCCGGCTTCGATATCAAAACGAACACTTGAGTCGCCTGTTCGCATGAGCCCTCACTTCAGCCCTCGATGGAGATCACGAGACCGGAGTCGCTTCGTCCCTGGACACTTGCCTGGACTGAACCCTAACCCTAGCTAAGGCCCTCTCCCCATGTGAACCCTATACGAAAATCGGACAAGACCATGCGCCTGGGGTCCAGAAGCGGTGCAGGCTCACTCGGCCTGGAACCTGGAGCTCACCATGTCGTTTCCCTGGCCCGCCTGCAGCTGCCCGAGAGGATTCCTGAGGCCTCCCCGACCAGGGGCCCATCGACGTGGGTGTCCTTGGCAGCCAAAGACTTATCCTGATCGGCAGCTTCCCTTGTGCCCTCAACTGAGCCCTTCGGGGAGACCACAGCTCTGCTGTGGGTTCGTAGCCTCTAGCTTCCTGGGACCTAACCCTAACCCTAACCCTACCCCGAACCGTACCCTCCACCGGGCCCTCACCCGGTCTCGAACCCTAACCCTACACTTGAGCCGCCCCGTCACGTGAGCCCTCACTTGAGCCCTCGAGGGAGATGACGAGAACGGAGTCGCTTCGGCCTCTGCGACGTCCCTGGACCGAACCCTAACCCTAGCTAAGGCACTGTCCCCATGGGTACCCAATCCCAAAATCTGACAACACCACGCACCTGGGCTTCACAAGCGGTGCAGCCAACTCGGCATGGAACCTGCAAGCTGACCATGTCGTTTCCCAGGCGCGGCTACAGCTGCCCGAGAGGATTCCTGAGGCCTCCCCGACCTCGGTCCCATCAACGTGTGTGGCCTTGGCAGCCAAAGACTGATCGTGAGCGGCAGCCTCCCTTGTGCCCTCAACTCAGCCCTTCGGGGAGACCACAGCTCTGCTGTGTGTTCGTAGCGTGTAGCTTCCTGGGACCTAACCCTAACCCTAACCCTACCCCGAACCGTACCCTCCACCGGGCCCTCACCCGGTCTCGAACCCTAACCCTACACTTGAGCCGCCCCGTCACATTAGCCCTCCCTTGAGCCCTCGAGGGACATCACGAGAACGGAGTCGCTTCGGCCCTGGCCACGTCCCTGGACCGAACCCTAACCGTAGCTAAGGCACTGTCCCCATTGGTACCCAATCCCAAAATCTGACAACACCACGCACCTGGGCTTCACAAGCGGTGCAGTCTCACTCGGCATGGAACCTGGAAGCTGACCATGTGGTTTCCCGTGCGCGGCTGCAGCTGCCCGAGGGGATTCCTGAGTCCTCCCCGACCAGGGTTCCATCGACGTGTGTGCCTTGGCAGCCAAAGACTGATCCTGAGCGGCAGCCTACTTTGTGCCCTCAACTCAGCCCTTCTGCGAGACCACAGCCCTGCTGTGGGTTCGGCGTCTGGAGCCTCCTGGGACCTAACCCTAACCCTAACCCAATGTCGGACCGGGACCCTCCACCGAAACCTAAGCCGGCTTCGATATCAAAACGAACACTTGAGTCGCCTGTTCGCATGAGCCCTCACTTCAGCCCTCGATGGAGATCACGAGACCGGAGTCGCTTCGTCCCTGGACACTTGCCTGGACTGAACCCTAACCCTAGCTAAGGCCCTCTCCCCATGTGAACCCTATACGAAAATCGGACAAGACCATGCGCCTGGGGTCCAGAAGCGGTGCAGGCTCACTCGGCCTGGAACCTGGAGCTCACCATGTCGTTTCCCTGGCCCGCCTGCAGCTGCCCGAGAGGATTCCTGAGGCCTCCCCGACCAGGGTCCCATTGACGTGGGTGTCCTTGGCAGCCAAAGACTTATCCTGATCGGCAGCTTCCCTTGTGCCCTCAACTGAGCCCTTCGGGGAGACCACAGCTCTGCTGTGGGTTCGTAGCCTCTAGCTTCCTGGGACCTAACCCTAACCCTAACCCTACCCCGAACCGTACCCTCCACCGGGCCCTCACCCGGTCTCGAACCCTAACCCTACACTTGAGCCGCCCCGTCACGTTAGCCCTCACTTGAGCCCTCGAGGGAGATGACGAGAACGGAGTCGCTTCGGCCTCTGCGACGTCCCTGGACCGAACCCTAACCCTAGCTAAGGCACTGTCCCCATGGGTACCCAATCCCAAAATCTGACAACACCACGCACCTGGGCTTCACAAGCGGTGCAGCCAACTCGGCATGGAACCTGCAAGCTGACCATGTCGTTTCCCAGGCGCGGCTACAGCTGCCCGAGAGGATTCCTGAGGCCTCCCCGACCTCGGTCCCATCAACGTGTGTGGCCTTGGCAGCCAAAGACTGATCGTGAGCGGCAGCCTCCCTTGTGCCCTCAACTCAGCCCTTCGGGGAGACCACAGCTCTGCTGTGTGTTCGTAGCGTGTAGCTTCCTGGGACCTAAGCCTAACCCTAACCCTACCCCGAACCGTACCCTCCACCGGGCCCTCACCCGGTCTCGAACCCTAACCCTACACTTGAGCCGCCCCGTCACGTGAGCCCTCACTTGAGCCCTCGAGGGAGATGACGAGAACGGAGTCGCTTCGGCCTCTGCGACGTCCCTGGACCGAACCCTAACCCTAGCTAAGGCACTGTCCCCATGGGTACCCAATCCCAAAATCTGACAACACCACGCACCTGGGCTTCACAAGCGGTGCAGCCAACTCGGCATGGAACCTGCAAGCTGACCATGTCGTTTCCCAGGCGCGGCTACAGCTGCCCGAGAGGATTCCTGAGGCCTCCCCGACCTCGGTCCCATCAACGTGTGTGGCCTTGGCAGCCAAAGACTGATCGTGAGCGGCAGCCTCCCTTGTGCCCTCAACTCAGCCCTTCGGGGAGACCACAGCTCTGCTGTGTGTTCGTAGCGTGTAGCTTCCTGGGACCTAACCCTAACCCTAACCCTACCCCGAACCGTACCCTCCACCGGGCCCTCACCCGGTCTCGAACCCTAACCCTACACCTGAGCCGCCCCGTCACATTAGCCCTCCCTTGAGCCCTCGAGGGACATCACGAGAACGGAGTCGCTTCGGCCCTGGCCACGTCCCTGGACCGAACCCTAACCCTAGCTAAGGCACTGTCCCCATGGGTACCCAATCCCAAAATCTGACAACACCACGCACCTGGGCTTCACAAGCGGTGCAGTCTCACTCGGCATGGAACCTGGAAGCTGACCATGTGGTTTCCCGTGCGCGGCTGCAGCTGCCCGAGGGGATTCCTGAGTCCTCCCCGACCAGGGTTCCATCGACGTGTGTGCCTTGGCAGCCAAAGACTGATCCTGAGCGGCAGCCTACTTTGTGCCCTCAACTCAGCCCTTCTGCGAGACCACAGCCCTGCTGTGGGTTCGGCGTCTGGAGCCTCCTGGGACCTAACCCTAACCCTAACCCAATGTCGGACCGGGACCCTCCACCGAAACCTAAGCCGGCTTCGATATCAAAACGAACACTTGAGTCGCCTGTTCGCATGAGCCCTCACTTCAGCCCTCGATGGAGATCACGAGACCGGAGTCGCTTCGTCCCTGGACACTTGCCTGGACTGAACCCTAACCCTAGCTAAGGCCCTCTCCCCATGTGAACCCTATACGAAAATCGGACAAGACCATGCGCCTGGGGTCCAGAAGCGGTGCAGGCTCACTCGGCCTGGAACCTGGAGCTCACCATGTCGTTTCCCTGGCCCGCCTGCAGCTGCCCGAGAGGATTCCTGAGGCCTCCCCGACCAGGGGCCCATCGACGTGGGTGTCCTTGGCAGCCAAAGACTGATCCTGAGCGGCAGCTTCCCTTGTGCCCTCAACTGAGCCCTTCGGGGAGACCACAGCTCTGCTGTGGGTTCGTAGCCTCTAGCTTCCTGGGACCTAACCCTAACCCTAACCCTACCCCGAACCGTACCCTCCACCGGGCCCTCACCCGGTCTCGAACCCTAACCCTACACTTGAGCCGCCCCGTCACGTGAGCCCTCACTTGAGCCCTCGAGGGAGATGACGAGAACGGAGTCGCTTCGGCCTCTGCGACGTCCCTGGACCGAACCCTAACCCTAGCTAAGGCACTGTCCCCATGGGTACCCAATCCCAAAATCTGACAACACCACGCACCTGGGCTTCACAAGCGGTGCAGCCAACTCGGCATGGAACCTGCAAGCTGACCATGTCGTTTCCCAGGTGCGGCTACAGCTGCCCGAGAGGATTCCTGAGGCCTCCCCGACCTCGGTCCCATCAACGTGTGTGGCCTTGGCAGCCAAAGACTGATCGTGAGCGGCAGCCTCCCTTGTGCCCTCAACTCAGCCCTTCGGGGAGACCACAGCTCTGCTGTGGGTTCGTAGCGTGTAGCTTCCTGGGACCTAACCCTAACCCTAACCCTACCCCGAACCGTACCCTCCACCGGGCCCTCACCCGGTCTCGAACCCTAACCCTACACTTGAGCCGCCCCGTCACATTAGCCCTCCCTTGAGCCCTCGAGGGACATCACGAGAACGGAGTCGCTTCGGCCCTGGCCACGTCCCTGGACCGAACCCTAACCCTAGCTAAGGCACTGTCCCCATGGGTACCCAATCCCAAAATCTGACAACACCACGCACCTGGGCTTCACAAGCGGTGCAGTCTCACTCGGCATGGAACCTGGAAGCTGACCATGTGGTTTCCCGTGCGCGGCTGCAGCTGCCCGAGGGGATTCCTGAGTCCTCCCCGACCAGGGTTCCATCGACGTGTGTGCCTTGGCAGCCAAAGACTGATCCTGAGCGGCAGCCTACTTTGTGCCCTCAACTCAGCCCTTCTGCGAGACCACAGCCCTGCTGTGGGTTCGGCGTCTGGAGCCTCCTGGGACCTAACCCTAACCCTAACCCAATGTCGGACCGGGACCCTCCACCGAAACCTAAGCCGGCTTCGATATCAAAACGAACACTTGAGTCGCCTGTTCGCATGAGCCCTCACTTCAGCCCTCGATGGAGATCACGAGACCGGAGTCGCTTCGTCCCTGGACACTTGCCTGGACTGAACCCTAACCCTAGCTAAGGCCCTCTCCCCATGTGAACCCTATACGAAAATCGGACAAGACCATGCGCCTGGGGTCCAGAAGCGGTGCAGGCTCACTCGGCCTGGAACCTGGAGCTCACCATGTCGTTTCCCTGGCCCGCCTGCAGCTGCCCGAGAGGATTCCTGAGGCCTCCCCGACCAGGGGCCCATCGACGTGGGTGTCCTTGGCAGCCAAAGACTTATCCTGATCGGCAGCTTCCCTTGTGCCCTCAACTGAGCCCTTCGGGGAGACCACAGCTCTGCTGTGGGTTCGTAGCCTCTAGCTTCCTGGGACCTAACCCTAACCCTAACCCTACCCCGAACCGTACCCTCCACCGGGCCCTCACCCGGTCTCGAACCCTAACCCTACACTTGAGCCGCCCCGTCACGTGAGCCCTCACTTGAGCCCTCGAGGGAGATGACGAGAACGGAGTCGCTTCGGCCTCTGCGACGTCCCTGGACCGAACCCTAACCCTAGCTAAGGCACTGTCCCCATGGGTACCCAATCCCAAAATCTGACAACACCACGCACCTGGGCTTCACAAGCGGTGCAGCCAACTCGGCATGGAACCTGCAAGCTGACCATGTCGTTTCCCAGGCGCGGCTACAGCTGCCCGAGAGGATTCCTGAGGCCTCCCCGACCTCGGTCCCATCAACGTGTGTGGCCTTGGCAGCCAAAGACTGATCGTGAGCGGCAGCCTCCCTTGTGCCCTCAACTCAGCCCTTCGGGGAGACCACAGCTCTGCTGTGTGTTCGTAGCGTGTAGCTTCCTGGGACCTAACCCTAACCCTAACCCTACCCCGAACCGTACCCTCCACCGGGCCCTCACCCGGTCTCGAACCCTAACCCTACACTTGAGCCGCCCCGTCACATTAGCCCTCCCTTGAGCCCTCGAGGGACATCACGAGAACGGAGTCGCTTCGGCCCTGGCCACGTCCCTGGACCGAACCCTAACCGTAGCTAAGGCACTGTCCCCATGGGTACCCAATCCCAAAATCTGACAACACCACGCACCTGGGCTTCACAAGCGGTGCAGTCTCACTCGGCATGGAACCTGGAAGCTGACCATGTGGTTTCCCGTGCGCGGCTGCAGCTGCCCGAGGGGATTCCTGAGTCCTCCCCGACCAGGGTTCCATCGACGTGTGTGCCTTGGCAGCCAAAGACTGATCCTGAGCGGCAGCCTACTTTGTGCCCTCAACTCAGCCCTTCTGCGAGACCACAGCCCTGCTGTGGGTTCGGCGTCTGGAGCCTCCTGGGACCTAACCCTAACCCTAACCCAATGTCGGACCGGGACCCTCCACCGAAACCTAAGCCGGCTTCGATATCAAAACGAACACTTGAGTCGCCTGTTCGCATGAGCCCTCACTTCAGCCCTCGATGGAGATCACGAGACCGGAGTCGCTTCGTCCCTGGACACTTGCCTGGACTGAACCCTAACCCTAGCTAAGGCCCTCTCCCCATGTGAACCCTATACGAAAATCGGACAAGACCATGCGCCTGGGGTCCAGAAGCGGTGCAGGCTCACTCGGCCTGGAACCTGGAGCTCACCATGTCGTTTCCCTGGCCCGCCTGCAGCTGCCCGAGAGGATTCCTGAGGCCTCCCCGACCAGGGTCCCATCGACGTGGGTGTCCTTGGCAGCCAAAGACTTATCCTGATCGGCAGCTTCCCTTGTGCCCTCAACTGAGCCCTTCGGGGAGACCACAGCTCTGCTCTGGGTTCGTAGCCTCTAGCTTCCTGGGACCTAACCCTAACCCTAACCCTACCCCGAACCGTACCCTCCACCGGGCCCTCACCCGGTCTCGAACCCTAACCCTACACTTGAGCCGCCCCGTCACGTTAGCCCTCACTTGAGCCCTCGAGGGAGATGACGAGAACGGAGTCGCTTCGGCCTCTGCGACGTCCCTGGACCGAACCCTAACCCTAGCTAAGGCACTGTCCCCATGGGTACCCAATCCCAAAATCTGACAACACCACGCACCTGGGCTTCACAAGCGGTGCAGCCAACTCGGCATGGAACCTGCAAGCTGACCATGTCGTTTCCCAGGCGCGGCTACAGCTGCCCGAGAGGATTCCTGAGGCCTCCCCGACCTCGGTCCCATCAACGTGTGTGGCCTTGGCAGCCAAAGACTGATCGTGAGCGGCAGCCTCCCTTGTGCCCTCAACTCAGCCCTTCGGGGAGACCACAGCTCTGCTGTGTGTTCGTAGCGTGTAGCTTCCTGGGACCTAAGCCTAACCCTAACCCTACCCCGAACCGTACCCTCCACCGGGCCCTCACCCGGTCTCGAACCCTAACCCTACACTTGAGCCGCCCCGTCACATTAGCCCTCCCTTGAGCCCTCGAGGGACATCACGAGAACGGAGTCGCTTCGGCCCTGGCCACGTCCCTGGACCGAACCCTAACCCTAGCTAAGGCACTGTCCCCATGGGTACCCAATCCCAAAATCTGACAACACCACGCACCTGGGCTTCACAAGCGGTGCAGTCTCACTCGGCATGGAACCTGGAAGCTGACCATGTGGTTTCCCGTGCGCGGCTGCAGCTGCCCGAGGGGATTCCTGAGTCCTCCCCGACCAGGGTTCCATCGACGTGTGTGCCTTGGCAGCCAAAGACTGATCCTGAGCGGCAGCCTACTTTGTGCCCTCAACTCAGCCCTTCTGCGAGACCACAGCCCTGCTGTGGGTTCGGCGTCTGGAGCCTCCTGGGACCTAACCCTAACCCTAACCCAATGTCGGACCGGGACCCTCCACCGAAACCTAAGCCGGCTTCGATATCAAAACGAACACTTGAGTCGCCTGTTCGCATGAGCCCTCACTTCAGCCCTCGATGGAGATCACGAGACCGGAGTCGCTTCGTCCCTGGACACTTGCCTGGACTGAACCCTAACCCTAGCTAAGGCCCTCTCCCCATGTGAACCCTATACGAAAATCGGACAAGACCATGCGCCTGGGGTCCAGAAGCGGTGCAGGCTCACTCGGCCTGGAACCTGGAGCTCACCATGTCGTTTCCCTGGCCCGCCTGCAGCTGCCCGAGAGGATTCCTGACGCCTCCCCGACCAGGGGCCCATCGACGTGGGTGTCCTTGGCAGCCAAAGACTTATCCTGATCGGCACCTTCCCTTGTGCCCTCAACTGAGCCCTTCGGGGAGACCACAGCTCTGCTGTGGGTTCGTAGCGTGTAGCTTCCTGGGACCTGACCCTAACCCTAACCCTACCCCGAACCGTACCCTCCACCGGGCCCTCACCCGGTCTCGAACCCTAACCCTACACTTGAGCCGCCCCGTCACGTTAGCCCTCACTTGAGCCCTCGAGGGAGATGACGAGAACGGAGTCGCTTCGGCCTCTGCGACGTCCTTGGACCGAACCCTAACCCTAGCTAAGGCACTGTCCCCATGGGTACCCAATCCCAAAATCTGACAACACCACGCACCTGGGCTTCACAAGCGGTGCAGCCAACTCGGCATGGAACCTGCAAGCTGACCATGCCGTTTCCCAGGCGCGGCTACAGCTGCCCGAGAGGATTCCTGAGGCCTCCCCGACCTCGGTCCCATCAACGTGTGTGGCCTTGGCAGCCAAAGACTGATCGTGAGCGGCAGCCTCCCTTGTGCCCTCAACTCAGCCCTTCGGGGAGACCACAGCTCTGCTGTGTGTTCGTAGCGTGTAGCTTCCTGGGACCTAAGCCTAACCCTAACCCTACCCCGAACCGTACCCTCCACCGGGCCCCTCACCCGGTCTCGAACCCTAACCCTACACTTGAGCCGCCCCGTCACATTAGCCCTCCCTTGAGCCCTCGAGGGACATCACGAGAACGGAGTCGCTTCGGCCCTGGCCACGTCCCTGGACCGAACCCTAACCCTAGCTAAGGCACTGTCCCCATGGGTACCCAATCCCAAAATCTGACATCACCACGCACCTGGGCTTCACAAGCGGTGCAGTCTCACTCGGCATGGAACCTGGAAGCTGACCATGTGGTTTCCCAGGCGCGGCTGCAGCTGCCCGAGGGGATTCCTGAGTCCTCCCCGACCAGGGTTCCATCGACGTGTGTGCCTTGGCAGCCAAAGACTGATCCTGAGCGGCAGCCTACTTTGTGCCCTCAACTCAGCCCTTCTGCGAGACCACAGCCCTGCTGTGGGTTCGGCGTCTGGAGCCTCCTGGGACCTAACCCTAACCCTAACCCAATGTCGGACCGGGACCCTCCACCGAAACCTAAGCCGGCTTCGATATCAAAACGAACACTTGAGTCGCCTGTTCGCATGAGCCCTCACTTCAGCCCTCGATGGAGATCACGAGACCGGAGTCGCTTCGTCCCTGGACACTTGCCTGGACTGAACCCTAACCCTAGCTAAGGCCCTCTCCCCATGTGAACCCTATACGAAAATCGGACAAGACCATGCGCCTGGGGTCCAGAAGCGGTGCAGGCTCACTCGGCCTGGAACCTGGAGCTCACCATGTCGTTTCCCTGGCCCGCCTGCAGCTGCCCGAGAGGATTCCTGAGGCCTCCCCGACCAGGGGCCCATCGACGTGGGTGTCCTTGGCAGCCAAAGACTTATCCTGATCGGCAGCTTCCCTTGTGCCCTCAACTGAGCCCTTCGGGGAGACCACAGCTCTGCTCTGGGTTCGTAGCCTCTAGCTTCCTGGGACCTAACCCTTACCCTAACCCTACCCCGAACCGTACCCTCCACCGGGCCCTCACCCGGTCTCGAACCCTAACCCTACACTTGAGCCGCCCCGTCACGTTAGCCCTCACTTGAGCCCTCGAGGGAGATGACGAGAACGGAGTCGCTTCGGCCTCCGCGACGTCCCTGGAACGAACCCTAACCCTAGCTAAGGCAGTGTCCCCATGGGTACCCAATCCCAAAATCTGACAACACCACGCACCTGGGCTTCACAAGCGGTGCAGCCAACTCGGCATGGAACCTGCAAGCTGACCATGTCGTTTCCCAGGCGCGGCTACAGCTGCCCGAGAGGATTCCTGAGGCCTCCCCGACCTCGGTCCCATCAACGTGTGTGGCCTTGGCAGCCAAAGACTGATCGTGAGCGGCAGCCTCCCTTGTGCCCTCAACTCAGCCCTTCGGGGAGACCACAGCTCTGCTGTGTGTTCGTAGCGTGTAGCTTCCTGGGACCTAACCCTAACCCTAACCCTACCCCGAACCGTACCCTCCACCGGGCCCTCACCCGGTCTCGAACCCTAACCCTACACTTGAGCCGCCCCGTCACATTAGCCCTCCCTTGAGCCCTCGAGGGACATCACGAGAACGGAGTCGCTTCGGCCCTGGCCACGTCCCTGGACCGAACCCTAACCGTAGCTAAGGCACTGTCCCCATGGGTACCCAATCCCAAAATCTGACAACACCACGCACCTGGGCTTCACAAGCGGTGCAGTCTCACTCGGCATGGAACCTGGAAGCTGACCATGTGGTTTCCCAGGCGCGGCTGCAGCTGCCCGAGGGGATTCCTGAGTCCTCCCCGACCAGGGTTCCATCGACGTGTGTGCCTTGGCAGCCAAAGACTGATCCTGAGCGGCAGCCTACTTTGTGCCCTCAACTCAGCCCTTCTGCGAGACCACAGCCCTGCTGTGGGTTCGGCGTCTGGAGCCTCCTGGGACCTAACCCTAACCCTAACCCAATGTCGGACCGGGACCCTCCACCGAAACCTAAGCCGGCTTCGATATCAAAACGAACACTTGAGTCGCCTGTTCGCATGAGCCCTCACTTCAGCCCTCGATGGAGATCACGAGACCGGAGTCGCTTCGTCCCTGGACACTTGCCTGGACTGAACCCTAACCCTAGCTAAGGCCCTCTCCCCATGTGAACCCTATACGAAAATCGGACAAGACCATGCGCCTGGGGTCCAGAAGCGGTGCAGGCTCACTCGGCCTGGAACCTGGAGCTCACCATGTCGTTTCCCTGGCCCGCCTGCAGCTGCCCGAGAGGATTCCTGAGGCCTCCCCGACCAGGGTCCCATCGACGTGGGTGTCCTTGGCAGCCAAAGACTTATCCTGATCGGCAGCTTCCCTTGTGCCCTCAACTGAGCCCTTCGGGGAGACCACAGCTCTGCTCTGGGTTCGTAGCCTCTAGCTTCCTGGGACCTAACCCTTACCCTAACCCTACCCCGAACCGTACCCTCCACCGGGCCCTCACCCGGTCTCGAACCCTAACCCTACACTTGAGCCGCCCCGTCACGTGAGCCCTCACTTGAGCCCTCGAGGGAGATGACGAGAACGGAGTCGCTTCGGCCTCTGCGACGTCCCTGGACCGAACCCTAACCCTAGCTAAGGCACTGTCCCCATGGGTACCCAATCCCAAAATCTGACAACACCACGCACCTGGGCTTCACAAGCGGTGCAGCCAACTCGGCATGGAACCTGGAAGCTGACCATGTCGTTTCCCAGGCGCGGCTACAGCTGCCCGAGAGGATTCCTGAGGCCTCCCCGACCTCGGTCCCATCAACGTGTGTGGCCTTGGCAGCCAAAGACTGATCGTGAGCGGCAGCCTCCCTTGTGCCCTCAACTCAGCCCTTCGGGGAGACCACAGCTCTGCTGTGTGTTCGTAGCGTGTAGCTTCCTGGGACCTAACCCTAACCCTAACCCTACCCCGAACCGCACCCTCCACCGGGCCCTCACCCGGTCTCGAACCCTAACCCTACACTTGAGCCGCCCCGTCACATTAGCCCTCCCTTGAGCCCTCGAGGGACATCACGAGAACGGAGTCGCTTCGGCCCTGGCCACGTCCCTGGACCGAACCCTAACCCTAGCTAAGGCACTGTCCCCATGGGTACCCAATCGCAAAATCTGACAACACCACGCACCTGGGCTTCACAAGCGGCGCAGTCTCACTCGGCATGGAACCTGGAAGCTGACCATGTGGTTTCCCGTGCGCGGCTGCAGCTGCCCGAGGGGATTCCTGAGTCCTCCCCGTCCAGGGTTCCATCGACGTGTGTGCCTTGGCAGCCAAAGACTGATCCTGAGCGGCAGCCTACTTTGTGCCCTCAACTCAGCCCTTCTGCGAGACCACAGCCCTGCTGTGGGTTCGGCGTCTGGAGCCTCCTGGGACCTAACCCTAACCCTAACCCAATGTCGGACCGGGACCCTCCACCGAAACCTAAGCCGGCTTCGATATCAAAACGAACACTTGAGTCGCCTGTTCGCATGAGCCCTCACTTCAGCCCTCGATGGAGATCACGAGACCGGAGTCGCTTCGTCCCTGGACACTTGCCTGGACTGAACCCTAACCCTAGCTAAGGCCCTCTCCCCATGTGAACCCTATACGAAAATCGGACAAGACCATGCGCCTGGGGTCCAGAAGCGGTGCAGGCTCACTCGGCCTGGAACCTGGAGCTCACCATGTCGTTTCCCTGGCCCGCCTGCAGCTGCCCGAGAGGATTCCTGACGCCTCCCCGACCAGGGGCCCATCGACGTGGGTGTCCTTGGCAGCCAAAGACTTATCCTGATCGGCACCTTCCCTTGTGCCCTCAACTGAGCCCTTCGGGGAGACCACAGCTCTGCTCTGGGTTCGTAGCCTCTAGCTTCCTGGGACCTAACCCTAACCCTAACCCTACCCCGAACCGTACCCTCCACCGGGCCCTCACCCGGTCTCGAACCCTAACCCTACACTTGAGCCGCCCCGTCACGTTAGCCCTCACTTGAGCCCTCGAGGGAGATGACGAGAACGGAGTCGCTTCGGCCTCTGCGACGTCCTTGGACCGAACCCTAACCCTAGCTAAGGCACTGTCCCCATGGGTACCCAATCCCAAAATCTGACAACACCACGCACCTGGGCTTCACAAGCGGTGCAGCCAACTCGGCATGGAACCTGCAAGCTGACCATGCCGTTTCCCAGGCGCGGCTACAGCTGCCCGAGAGGATTCCTGAGGCCTCCCCGACCTCGGTCCCATCAACGTGTGTGGCCTTGGCAGCCAAAGACTGATCGTGAGCGGCAGCCTCCCTTGTGCCCTCAACTCAGCCCTTCGGGGAGACCACAGCTCTGCTGTGTGTTCGTAGCGTGTAGCTTCCTGGGACCTAAGCCTAACCCTAACCCTACCCAGAACCGTACCCTCCACCGGGCCCTCACCTGGTCTCGAACCCTAACCCTACACTTGAGCCGCCCCGTCACATTAGCCCTCCCTTGAGCCCTCGAGGGACATCACGAGAACGGAGTCGCTTCGGCCCTGGCCACGTCCCTGGACCGAACCCTAACCCTAGCTAAGGCACTGTCCCCATGGGTACCCAATCCCAAAATCTGACAACACCACGCACCTGGGCTTCACAAGCGGTGCAGTCTCACTCGGCATGGAACCTGGAAGCTGACCATGTGGTTTCCCAGGCGCGGCTGCAGCTGCCCGAGGGGATTCCTGAGTCCTCCCCGACCAGGGTTCCATCGACGTGTGTGCCTTGGCAGCCAAAGACTGATCCTGAGCGGCAGCCTACTTTGTGCCCTCAACTCAGCCCTTCTGCGAGACCACAGCCCTGCTGTGGGTTCGGCGTCTGGAGCCTCCTGGGACCTAACCCTAACCCTAACCCAATGTCGGACCGGGACCCTCCACCGAAACCTAAGCCGGCTTCGATATCAAAACGAACACTTGAGTCGCCTGTTCGCATGAGCCCTCACTTCAGCCCTCGATGGAGATCACGAGACCGGAGTCGCTTCGTCCCTGGACACTTGCCTGGACTGAACCCTAACCCTAGCTAAGGCCCTCTCCCCATGTGAACCCTATACGAAAATCGGACAAGACCATGCGCCTGGGGTCCAGAAGCGGTGCAGGCTCACTCGGCCTGGAACCTGGAGCTCACCATGTCGTTTCCCTGGCCCGCCTGCAGCTGCCCGAGAGGATTCCTGAGGCCTCCCCGACCAGGGGCCCATCGACGTGGGTGTCCTTGGCAGCCAAAGACTTATCCTGATCGGCAGCTTCCCTTGTGCCCTCAACTGAGCCCTTCGGGGAGACCACAGCTCTGCTCTGGGTTCGTAGCCTCTAGCTTCCTGGGACCTAACCCTTACCCTAACCCTACCCCGAACCGTACCCTCCACCGGGCCCTCACCCGGTCTCGAACCCTAACCCTACACTTGAGCCGCCCCGTCACGTTAGCCCTCACTTGAGCCCTCGAGGGAGATGACGAGAACGGAGTCGCTTCGGCCTCCGCGACGTCCCTGGAACGAACCCTAACCCTAGCTAAGGCAGTGTCCCCATGGGTACCCAATCCCAAAATCTGACAACACCACGCACCTGGGCTTCACAAGCGGTGCAGCCAACTCGGCATGGAACCTGCAAGCTGACCATGTCGTTTCCCAGGCGCGGCTACAGCTGCCCGAGAGGATTCCTGAGGCCTCCCCGACCTCGGTCCCATCAACGTGTGTGGCCTTGGCAGCCAAAGACTGATCGTGAGCGGCAGCCTCCCTTGTGCCCTCAACTCAGCCCTTCGGGGAGACCACAGCTCTGCTGTGTGTTCGTAGCGTGTAGCTTCCTGGGACCTAACCCTAACCCTAACCCTACCCCGAACCGTACCCTCCACCGGGCCCTCACCCGGTCTCGAACCCTAACCCTACACTTGAGCCGCCCCGTCACATTAGCCCTCCCTTGAGCCCTCGAGGGACATCACGAGAACGGAGTCGCTTCGGCCCTGGCCACGTCCCTGGACCGAATCCTAACCGTAGCTAAGGCACTGTCCCCATGGGTACCCAATCCCAAAATCTGACAACACCACGCACCTGGGCTTCACAAGCGGTGCAGTCTCACTCGGCATGGAACCTGGAAGCTGACCATGTGGTTTCCCAGGCGCGGCTGCAGCTGCCCGAGGGGATTCCTGAGTCCTCCCCGACCAGGGTTCCATCGACGTGTGTGCCTTGGCAGCCAAAGACTGATCCTGAGCGGCAGCCTACTTTGTGCCCTCAACTCAGCCCTTCTGCGAGACCACAGCCCTGCTGTGGGTTCGGCGTCTGGAGCCTCCTGGGACCTAACCCTAACCCTAACCCAATGTCGGACCGGGACCCTCCACCGAAACCTAAGCCGGCTTCGATATCAAAACGAACACTTGAGTCGCCTGTTCGCATGAGCCCTCACTTCAGCCCTCGATGGAGATCACGAGACCGGAGTCGCTTCGTCCCTGGACACTTGCCTGGACTGAACCCTAACCCTAGCTAAGGCCCTCTCCCCATGTGAACCCTATACGAAAATCGGACAAGACCATGCGCCTGGGGTCCAGAAGCGGTGCAGGCTCACTCGGCCTGGAACCTGGAGCTCACCATGTCGTTTCCCTGGCCCGCCTGCAGCTGCCCGAGAGGATTCCTGAGGCCTCCCCGACCAGGGGCCCATCGACGTGGGTGTCCTTGGCAGCCAAAGACTTATCCTGATCGGCAGCTTCCCTTGTGCCCTCAACTGAGCCCTTCGGGGAGACCACAGCTCTGCTCTGGGTTCGTAGCCTCTAGCTTCCTGGGACCTAACCCTTACCCTAACCCTACCCCGAACCGTACCCTCCACCGGGCCCTCACCCGGTCTCGAACCCTAACCCTACACTTGAGCCGCCCCGTCACGTGAGCCCTCACTTGAGCCCTCGAGGGAGATGACGAGAACGGAGTCGCTTCGGCCTCTGCGACGTCCCTGGACCGAACCCTAACCCTAGCTAAGGCACTGTCCCCATGGGTACCCAATCCCAAAATCTGACAACACCACGCACCTGGGCTTCACAAGCGGTGCAGCCAACTCGGCATGGAACCTGCAAGCTGACCATGTCGTTTCCCAGGCGCGGCTACAGCTGCCCGAGAGGATTCCTGAGGCCTCCCCGACCTCGGTCCCATCAACGTGTGTGGCCTTGGCAGCCAAAGACTGATCGTGAGCGGCAGCCTCCCTTGTGCCCTCAACTCAGCCCTTCGGGGAGACCACAGCTCTGCTGTGTGTTCGTAGCGTGTAGCTTCCTGGGACCTAACCCTAACCCTAACCCTACCCCGAACCGTACCCTCCACCGGGCCCTCACCCGGTCTCGAACCCTAACCCTACACTTGAGCCGCCCCGTCACGTGAGCCCTCACTTGAGCCCTCGAGGGAGATGACGAGAACGGAGTCGCTTCGGCCTCTGCGACGTCCCTGGACCGAACCCTAACCCTAGCTAAGGCACTGTCCCCATGGGTACCCAATCCCAAAATCTGACAACACCACGCACCTGGGCTTCACAAGCGGTGCAGCCAACTCGGCATGGAACCTGCAAGCTGACCATGTCGTTTCCCAGGCGCGGCTACAGCTGCCCGAGAGGATTCCTGAGGCCTCCCCGACCTCGGTCCCATCAACGTGTGTGGCCTTGGCAGCCAAAGACTGATCGTGAGCGGCAGCCTCCCTTGTGCCCTCAACTCAGCCCTTCGGGGAGACCACAGCTCTGCTGTGGGTTCGTAGCGTGTAGCTTCCTGGGACCTAAGCCTAACCCTAACCCTACCCCGAACCGTACCCTCCACCGGGCCCTCACCCGGTCTCGAACCCTAACCCTACACTTGAGCCGCCCCGTCACATTAGCCCTCCCTTGAGCCCTCGAGGGACATCACGAGAACGGAGTCGCTTCGGCCCTGGCCACGTCCCTGGACCGAACCCTAACCCTAGCTAAGGCACTGTCCCCATGGGTACCCAATCCCAAAATCTGACAACACCACGCACCTGGGCTTCACAAGCGGTGCAGTCTCACTCGGCATGGAACCTGGAAGCTGACCATGTGGTTTGCCAGGCGCGGCTGCAGCTGCCCGAGGGGATTCCTGAGTCCTCCCCGACCAGGGTTCCATCGACGTGTGTGCCTTGGCAGCCAAAGACTGATCCTGAGCGGCAGCCTACTTTGTGCCCTCAACTCAGCCCTTCTGCGAGACCACAGCCCTGCTGTGGGTTCGGCGTCTGGAGCCTCCTGGGACCTAACCCTAACCCTAACCCAATGTCGGACCGGGACCCTCCACCGAAACCTAAGCAGGCTTCGATATCAAAACGAACACTTGAGTCGCCTGTTCGCATGAGCCCTCACTTCAGCCCTCGATGGAGATCACGAGACCGGAGTCGCTTCGTCCCTGGACACTTGCCTGGACTGAACCCTAACCCTAGCTAAGGCCCTCTCCCCATGTGAACCCTATACGAAAATCGGACAAGACCATGCGCCTGGGGTCCAGAAGCGGTGCAGGCTCACTCGGCCTGGAACCTGGAGCTCACCATGTCGTTTCCCTGGCCCGCCTGCAGCTGCCCGAGAGGATTCCTGACGCCTCCCCGACCAGGGGCCCATCGACGTGGGTGTCCTTGGCAGCCAAAGACTTATCCTGATCGGCACCTTCCCTTGTGCCCTCAACTGAGCCCTTCGGGGAGACCACAGCTCTGCTGTGGGTTCGTAGCGTGTAGCTTCCTGGGACCTAACCCTAACCCTAACCCTACCCCGAACGGTACCCTCCACCGGGCCCTCACCCGGTCTCGAACCCTAACCCTACACTTGAGCCGCCCCGTCACGTTAGCCCTCACTTGAGCCCTCGAGGGAGATGACGAGAACGGAGTCGCTTCGGCCTCTGCGACGTCCCTGGACCGAACCCTAACCCTAGCTAAGGCACTGTCCCCATGGGTACCCAATCCCAAAATCTGACAACACCACGCACCTGGGCTTCACAAGCGGTGCAGCCAACTCGGCATGGAACCTGCAAGCTGACCATGTCGTTTCCCAGGCGCGGCTACAGCTGCCCGAGAGGATTCCTGAGGCCTCCCCGACCTCGGTCCCATCAACGTGTGTGGCCTTGGCAGCCAAAGACTGATCGTGAGCGGCAGCCTCCCTTGTGCCCTCAACTCAGCCCTTCGGGGAGACCACAGCTCTGCTGTGTGTTCGTAGCGTGTAGCTTCCTGGGACCTAAGCCTAACCCTAACCCTACCCCGAACCGTACCCTCCACCGGGCCCTCACCCGGTCTCGAACCCTAACCCTACACTTGAGCCGCCCCGTCACATTAGCCCTCCCTTGAGCCCTCGAGGGACATCACGAGAACGGAGTCGCTTCGGCCCTGGCCACGTCCCTGGACCGAACCCTAACCCTAGCTAAGGCACTGTCCCCATGGGTACCCAATCCCAAAATCTGACAACACCACGCACCTGGGCTTCACAAGCGGTGCAGTCTCACTCGGCATGGAACCTGGAAGCTGACCATGTGGTTTCCCGTGCGCGGCTGCAGCTGCCCGAGGGGATTCCTGAGTCCTCCCCGACCAGGGTTCCATCGACGTGTGTGCCTTGGCAGCCAAAGACTGATCCTGAGCGGCAGCCTACTTTGTGCCCTCAACTCAGCCCTTCTGCGAGACCACAGCCCTGCTGTGGGTTCGGCGTCTGGAGCCTCCTGGGACCTAACCCTAACCCTAACCCAATGTCGGACCGGGACCCTCCACCGAAACCTAAGCCGGCTTCGATATCAAAACGAACACTTGAGTCGCCTGTTCGCATGAGCCCTCACTTCAGCCCTCGATGGAGATCACGAGACCGGAGTCGCTTCGTCCCTGGACACTTGCCTGGACTGAACCCTAACCCTAGCTAAGGCCCTCTCCCCATGTGAACCCTATACGAAAATCGGACAAGACCATGCGCCTGGGGTCCAGAAGCGGTGCAGGCTCACTCGGCCTGGAACCTGGAGCTCACCATGTCGTTTCCCTGGCCCGCCTGCAGCTGCCCGAGAGGATTCCTGAGGCCTCCCCGACCAGGGGCCCATCGACGTGGGTGTCCTTGGCAGCCAAAGACTGATCCTGAGCGGCAGCTTCCCTTGTGCCCTCAACTGAGCCCTTCGGGGAGACCACAGCTCTGCTGTGGGTTCGTAGCCTCTAGCTTCCTGGGACCTAACCCTAACCCTAACCCTACCCCGAACCGTACCCTCCACCGGGCCCTCACCCGGTCTCGAACCCTAACCCTACACTTGAGCCGCCCCGTCACGTGAGCCCTCACTTGAGCCCTCGAGGGAGATGACGAGAACGGAGTCGCTTCGGCCTCTGCGACGTCCCTGGACCGAACCCTAACCCTAGCTAAGGCACTGTCCCCATGGGTACCCAATCCCAAAATCTGACAACACCACGCACCTGGGCTTCACAAGCGGTGCAGCCAACTCGGCATGGAACCTGCAAGCTGACCATGTCGTTTCCCAGGCGCGGCTACAGCTGCCCGAGAGGATTCCTGAGGCCTCCCCGACCTCGGTCCCATCAACGTGTGTGGCCTTGGCAGCCAAAGACTGATCGTGAGCGGCAGCCTCCCTTGTGCCCTCAACTCAGCCCTTCGGGGAGACCACAGCTCTGCTGTGGGTTCGTAGCGTGTAGCTTCCTGGGACCTAAGCCTAACCCTAACCCTACCCCGAACCGTACCCTCCACCGGGCCCTCACCCGGTCTCGAACCCTAACCCTACACTTGAGCCGCCCCGTCACATTAGCCCTCCCTTGAGCCCTCGAGGGACATCACGAGAACGGAGTCGCTTCGGCCCTGGCCACGTCCCTGGACCGAACCCTAACCCTAGCTAAGGCACTGTCCCCATGGGTACCCAATCCCAAAATCTGACAACACCACGCACCTGGGCTTCACAAGCGGTGCAGTCTCACTCGGCATGGAACCTGGAAGCTGACCATGTGGTTTGCCAGGCGCGGCTGCAGCTGCCCGAGGGGATTCCTGAGTCCTCCCCGACCAGGGTTCCATCGACGTGTGTGCCTTGGCAGCCAAAGACTGATCCTGAGCGGCAGCCTACTTTGTGCCCTCAACTCAGCCCTTCTGCGAGACCACAGCCCTGCTGTGGGTTCGGCGTCTGGAGCCTCCTGGGACCTAACCCTAACCCTAACCCAATGTCGGACCGGGACCCTCCACCGAAACCTAAGCAGGCTTCGATATCAAAACGAACACTTGAGTCGCCTGTTCGCATGAGCCCTCACTTCAGCCCTCGATGGAGATCACGAGACCGGAGTCGCTTCGTCCCTGGACACTTGCCTGGACTGAACCCTAACCCTAGCTAAGGCCCTCTCCCCATGTGAACCCTATACGAAAATCGGACAAGACCATGCGCCTGGGGTCCAGAAGCGGTGCAGGCTCACTCGGCCTGGAACCTGGAGCTCACCATGTCGTTTCCCTGGCCCGCCTGCAGCTGCCCGAGAGGATTCCTGAGGCCTCCCCGACCAGGGTCCCATCGACGTGGGTGTCCTTGGCAGCCAAAGACTTATCCTGATCGGCAGCTTCCCTTGTGCCCTCAACTGAGCCCTTCGGGGAGACCACAGCTCTGCTCTGGGTTCGTAGCCTCTAGCTTCCTGGGACCTAACCCTTACCCTAACCCTACCCCGAACCGTACCCTCCACCGGGCCCTCACCCGGTCTCGAACCCTAACCCTACACTTGAGCCGCCCCGTCACGTGAGCCCTCACTTGAGCCCTCGAGGGAGATGACGAGAACGGAGTCGCTTCGGCCTCTGCGACGTCCCTGGACCGAACCCTAACCCTAGCTAAGGCACTGTCCCCATGGGTACCCAATCCCAAAATCTGACAACACCACGAACCTGGGCTTCACAAGCGGTGCAGCCAACTCGGCATGGAACCTGCAAGCTGACCATGTCGTTTCCCAGGCGCGGCTACAGCTGCCCGAGAGGATTCCTGAGGCCTCCCCGACCTCGGTCCCATCAACGTGTGTGGCCTTGGCAGCCAAAGACTGATCGTGAGCGGCAGCCTCCCTTGTGCCCTCAACTCAGCCCTTCGGGGAGACCACAGCTCTGCTGTGTGTTCATAGCGTGTAGCTTCCTGGGACCTAACCCTAACCCTAACCCTACCCCGAACCGTACCCTCCACCGGGCCCTCACCCGGTCTCGAACCCTAACCCTACACTTGAGCCGCCCCGTCACATTAGCCCTCCCTTGAGCCCTCGAGGGACATCACGAGAACGGAGTCGCTTCGGCCCTGGCCACGTCCCTGGACCGAACCCTAACCCTAGCTAAGGCACTGTCCCCATGGGTTCCCAATCGCAAAATCTGACAACACCACGCACCTGGGCTTCACAAGCGGCGCAGTCTCACTCGGCATGGAACCTGGAAGCTGACCATGTGGTTTCCCGTGCGCGGCTGCAGCTGCCCGAGGGGATTCCTGAGTCCTCCCCGTCCAGGGTTCCATCGACGTGTGTGCCTTGGCAGCCAAAGACTGATCCTGAGCGGCAGCCTACTTTGTGCCCTCAACTCAGCCCTTCTGCGAGACCACAGCCCTGCTGTGGGTTCGGCGTCTGGAGCCTCCTGGGACCTAACCCTAACCCTAACCCAATGTCGGACCGGGACCCTCCACCGAAACCTAAGCCGGCTTCGATATCAAAACGAACACTTGAGTCGCCTGTTCGCATGAGCCCTCACTTCAGCCCTCGATGGAGATCACGAGACCGGAGTCGCTTCGTCCCTGGACACTTGCCTGGACTGAACCCTAACCCTAGCTAAGGCCCTCTCCCCATGTGAACCCTATACGAAAATCGGACAAGACCATGCGCCTGGGGTCCAGAAGCGGTGCAGGCTCACTCGGCCTGGAACCTGGAGCTCACCATGTCGTTTCCCTGGCCCGCCTGCAGCTGCCCGAGAGGATTCCTGAGGCCTCCCCGACCAGGGGCCCATCGACGTGGGTGTCCTTGGCAGCCAAAGACTTATCCTGATCGGCACCTTCCCTTGTGCCCTCAACTGAGCCCTTCGGGGAGACCACAGCTCTGCTGTGGGTTCGTAGCGTGTAGCTTCCTGGGACCTAACCCTAACCCTAACCCTACCCCGAACCGTACCCTCCACCGGGCCCTCACCCGGTCTCGAACCCTAACCCTACACTTGAGCCGCCCCGTCACGTTAGCCCTCACTTGAGCCCTCGAGGGAGATGACGAGAACGGAGTCGCTTCGGCCTCTGCGACGTCCTTGGACCGAACCCTAACCCTAGCTAAGGCACTGTCCCCATGGGTACCCAATCCCAAAATCTGACAACACCACGCACCTGGGCTTCACAAGCGGTGCAGCCAACTCGGCATGGAACCTGCAAGCTGACCATGCCGTTTCCCAGGCGCGGCTACAGCTGCCCGAGAGGATTCCTGAGGCCTCCCCGACCTCGGTCCCATCAACGTGTGTGGCCTTGGCAGCCAAAGACTGATCGTGAGCGGCAGCCTCCCTTGTGCCCTCAACTCAGCCCTTCGGGGAGACCACAGCTCTGCTGTGTGTTCGTAGCGTGTAGCTTCCTGGGACCTAAGCCTAACCCTAACCCTACCCCGAACCGTACCCTCCACCGGGCCCTCACCTGGTCTCGAACCCTAACCCTACACTTGAGCCGCCCCGTCACATTAGCCCTCCCTTGAGCCCTCGAGGGACATCACGAGAACGGAGTCGCTTCGGCCCTGGCCACGTCCCTGGACCGAACCCTAACCGTAGCTAAGGCACTGTCCCCATGGGTACCCAATCCCAAAATCTGACAACACCACGCACCTGGGCTTCACAAGCGGTGCAGTCTCACTCGGCATGGAACCTGGAAGCTGACCATGTGGTTTCCCAGGCGCGGCTGCAGCTGCCCGAGGGGATTCCTGAGTCCTCCCCGACCAGGGTTCCATCGACGTGTGTGCCTTGGCAGCCAAAGACTGATCCTGAGCGGCAGCCTACTTTGTGCCCTCAACTCAGCCCTTCTGCGAGACCACAGCCCTGCTGTGGGTTCGGCGTCTGGAGCCTCCTGGGACCTAACCCTAACCCTAACCCAATGTCGGACCGGGACCCTCCACCGAAACCTAAGCCGGCTTCGATATCAAAACGAACACTTGAGTCGCCTGTTCGCATGAGCCCTCACTTCAGCCCTCGATGGAGATCACGAGACCGGAGTCGCTTCGTCCCTGGACACTTGCCTGGACTGAACCCTAACCCTAGCTAAGGCCCTCTCCCCATGTGAACCCTATACGAAAATCGGACAAGACCATGCGCCTGGGGTCCAGAAGCGGTGCAGGCTCACTCGGCCTGGAACCTGGAGCTCACCATGTCGTTTCCCTGGCCCGCCTGCAGCTGCCCGAGAGGATTCCTGAGGCCTCCCCGACCAGGGGCCCATCGACGTGGGTGTCCTTGGCAGCCAAAGACTTATCCTGATCGGCAGCTTCCCTTGTGCCCTCAACTGAGCCCTTCGGGGAGACCACAGCTCTGCTCTGGGTTCGTAGCCTCTAGCTTCCTGGGACCTAACCCTTACCCTAACCCTACCCCGAACCGTACCCTCCACCGGGCCCTCACCCGGTCTCGAACCCTAACCCTACACTTGAGCCGCCCCGTCACGTTAGCCCTCACTTGAGCCCTCGAGGGAGATGACGAGAACGGAGTCGCTTCGGCCTCCGCGACGTCCCTGGAACGAACCCTAACCCTAGCTAAGGCAGTGTCCCCATGGGTACCCAATCCCAAAATCTGACAACACCACGCACCTGGGCTTCACAAGCGGTGCAGCCAACTCGGCATGGAACCTGCAAGCTGACCATGTCGTTTCCCAGGCGCGGCTACAGCTGCCCGAGAGGATTCCTGAGGCCTCCCCGACCTCGGTCCCATCAACGTGTGTGGCCTTGGCAGCCAAAGACTGATCGTGAGCGGCAGCCTCCCTTGTGCCCTCAACTCAGCCCTTCGGGGAGACCACAGCTCTGCTGTGTGTTCGTAGCGTGTAGCTTCCTGGGACCTAAGCCTAACCCTAACCCTACCCCGAACCGTACCCTCCACCGGGCCCTCACCCGGTCTCGAACCCTAACCCTACACTTGAGCCGCCCCGTCACATTAGCCCTCCCTTGAGCCCTCGAGGGACATCACGAGAACGGAGTCGCTTCGGCCCTGGCCACGTCCCTGGACCGAACCCTAACCCTAGCTAAGGCACTGTCCCCATGGGTACCCAATCCCAAAATCTGACAACACCACGCACCTGGGCTTCACAAGCGGTGCAGTCTCACTCGGCATGGAACCTGGAAGCTGACCATGTGGTTTCCCAGGCGCGGCTGCAGCTGCCCGAGGGGATTCCTGAGTCCTCCCCGACCAGGGTTCCATCGACGTGTGTGCCTTGGCAGCCAAAGACTGATCCTGAGCGGCAGCCTACTTTGTGCCCTCAACTCAGCCCTTCTGCGAGACCACAGCCCTGCTGTGGGTTCGGCGTCTGGAGCCTCCTGGGACCTAACCCTAACCCTAACCCAATGTCGGACCGGGACCCTCCACCGAAACCTAAGCCGGCTTCGATATCAAAACGAACACTTGAGTCGCCTGTTCGCATGAGCCCTCACTTCAGCCCTCGATGGAGATCACGAGACCGGAGTCGCTTCGTCCCTGGACACTTGCCTGGACTGAACCCTAACCCTAGCTAAGGCCCTCTCCCCAGGTGAACCCTATACGAAAATCGGACAAGACCATGCGCCTGGGGTCCAGAAGCGGTGCAGGCTCACTCGGCCTGGAACCTGGAGCTCACCATGTCGTTTCCCTGGCCCGCCTGCAGCTGCCCGAGAGGATTCCTGAGGCCTCCCCGACCAGGGGCCCATCGACGTGGGTGTCCTTGGCAGCCAAAGACTTATCCTGATCGGCAGCTTCCCTTGTGCCCTCAACTGAGCCCTTCGGGGAGACCACAGCTCTGCTCTGGGTTCGTAGCCTCTAGCTTCCTGGGACCTAACCCTTACCCTAACCCTACCCCGAACCGTACCCTCCACCGGGCCCTCACCCGGTCTCGAACCCTAACCCTACACTTGAGCCGCCCCGTCACGTGAGCCCTCACTTGAGCCCTCGAGGGAGATGACGAGAACGGAGTCGCTTCGGCCTCTGCGACGTCCCTGGACCGAACCCTAACCCTAGCTAAGGCACTGTCCCCATGGGTACCCAATCCCAAAATCTGACAACACCACGCACCTGGGCTTCACAAGCGGTGCAGCCAACTCGGCATGGAACCTGCAAGCTGACCATGTCGTTTCCCAGGCGCGGCTACAGCTGCCCGAGAGGATTCCTGAGGCCTCCCCGACCTCGGTCCCATCAACGTGTGTGGCCTTGGCAGCCAAAGACTGATCGTGAGCGGCAGCCTCCCTTGTGCCCTCAACTCAGCCCTTCGGGGAGACCACAGCTCTGCTGTGTGTTCGTAGCGTGTAGCTTCCTGGGACCTAACCCTAACCCTAACCCTACCCCGAACCGTACCCTCCACCGGGCCCTCACCCGGTCTCGAACCCTAACCCTACACTTGAGCCGCCCCGTCACATTAGCCCTCCCTTGAGCCCTCGAGGGACATCACGAGAACGGAGTCGCTTCGGCCCTGGCCACGTCCCTGGACCGAACCCTAACCGTAGCTAAGGCACTGTCCCCATGGGTACCCAATCCCAAAATCTGACAACACCACGCACCTGGGCTTCACAAGCGGCGCAGTCTCACTCGGCATGGAACCTGGAAGCTGACCATGTGGTTTCCCAGGCGCGGCTGCAGCTGCCCGAGGGGATTCCTGAGTCCTCCCCGACCAGGGTTCCATCGACGTGTGTGCCTTGGCAGCCAAAGACTGATCCTGAGCGGCAGCCTACTTTGTGCCCTCAACTCAGCCCTTCTGCGAGACCACAGCCCTGCTGTGGGTTCGGCGTCTGGAGCCTCCTGGGACCTAACCCTAACCCTAACCCAATGTCGGACCGGGACCCTCCACCGAAACCTAAGCCGGCTTCGATATCAAAACGAACACTTGAGTCGCCTGTTCGCATGAGCCCTCACTTCAGCCCTCGATGGAGATCACGAGACCGGAGTCGCTTCGTCCCTGGACACTTGCCTGGACTGAACCCTAACCCTAGCTAAGGCCCTCTCCCCATGTGAACCCTATACGAAAATCGGACAAGACCATGCGCCTGGGGTCCAGAAGCGGTGCAGGCTCACTCGGCCTGGAACCTGGAGCTCACCATGTCGTTTCCCTGGCCCGCCTGCAGCTGCCCGAGAGGATTCCTGAGGCCTCCCCGACCAGGGGCCCATCGACGTGGGTGTCCTTGGCAGCCAAAGACTTATCCTGATCGGCAGCTTCCCTTGTGCCCTCAACTGAGCCCTTCGAGGAGACCACAGCTCTGCTGTGGGTTCGTAGCCTCTAGCTTCCTGGGACCTAACCCTAACCCTAACCCTAACCCGAACCGTACCCTCCACCGGGCCCTCACCCGGTCTCGAACCCTAACCCTACACTTGAGCCGCCCCGTCACGTGAGCCCTCACTTGAGCCCTCGAGGGAGATGACGAGAACGGAGTCGCTTCGGCCTCTGCCACGTCCCTGGACCGAACCCTAACCCTAGCTAAGGCACTGTCCCCATGGGTACCCAATCCCAAAATCTGACAACACCACGCACCTGGGCTTCACAAGCGGTGCAGCCAACTCGGCATGGAACCTGCAAGCTGACCATGTCGTTTCCCAGGCGCGGCTACAGCTGCCCGAGAGGATTCCTGAGGCCTCCCCGACCTCGGTCCCATCAACGTGTGTGGCCTTGGCAGCCAAAGACTGATCGTGAGCGGCAGCCTCCCTTGTGCCCTCAACTCAGCCCTTCGGGGAGACCACAGCTCTGCTGTGTGTTCGTAGCGTGTAGCTTCCTGGGACCTAACCCTAACCCTAACCCTACCCCGAACCGTACCCTCCACCGGGCCCTCACCCGGTCTCGAACCCTAACCCTACACTTGAGCCGCCCCGTCACATTAGCCCTCCCTTGAGCCCTCGAGGGACATCACGAGAACGGAGTCGCTTCGGCCCTGGCCACGTCCCTGGACCGAACCCTAACCCTAGCTAAGGCACTGTCCCCATGGGTACCCAATCGCAAAATCTGACAACACCACGCACCTGGGCTTCACAAGCGGTGCAGTCTCACTCGGCATGGAACCTGGAAGCTGACCATGTGGTTTCCCAGGCGCGGCTGCAGCTGCCCGAGGGGATTCCTGAGTCCTCCCCGACCAGGGTTCCATCGACGTGTGTGCCTTGGCAGCCAAAGACTGATCCTGAGCGGCAGCCTACTTTGTGCCCTCAACTCAGCCCTTCTGCGAGACCACAGCCCTGCTGTGGGTTCGGCGTCTGGAGCCTCCTGGGACCTAACCCTAACCCTAACCCAATGTCGGACCGGGACCCTCCACCGAAACCTAAGCCGGCTTCGATATCAAAACGAACACTTGAGTCGCCTGTTCGCATGAGCCCTCACTTCAGCCCTCGATGGAGATCACGAGACCGGAGTCGCTTCGTCCCTGGACACTTGCCTGGACTGAACCCTAACCCTAGCTAAGGCCCTCTCCCCATGTGAACCCTATACGAAAATCGGACAAGACCATGCGCCTGGGGTCCAGAAGCGGTGCAGGCTCACTCGGCCTGGAACCTGGAGCTCACCATGTCGTTTCCCTGGCCCGCCTGCAGCTGCCCGAGAGGATTCCTGAGGCCTCCCCGACCAGGGTCCCATCGACGTGGGTGTCCTTGGCAGCCAAAGACTGATCCTGAGCGGCAGCTTCCCTTGTGCCCTCAACTGAGCCCTTCGGGGAGACCACAGCTCTGCTGTGGGTTCGTAGCCTCTAGCTTCCTGGGACCTAACCCTAACCCTAACCCTACCCCGAACCGTACCCTCCACCGGGCCCTCACCCGGTCTCGAACCCTAACCCTACACTTGAGCCGCCCCGTCACGTGAGCCCTCACTTGAGCCCTCGAGGGAGATGACGAGAACGGAGTCGCTTCGGCCTCTGCGACGTCCCTGGACCGAACCCTAACCCTAGCTAAGGCACTGTCCCCATGGGTACCCAATCCCAAAATCTGACAACACCACGCACCTGGGCTTCACAAGCGGTGCAGCCAACTCGGCATGGAACCTGCAAGCTGACCATGTCGTTTCCCAGGCGCGGCTACAGCTGCCCGAGAGGATTCCTGAGGCCTCCCCGACCTCGGTCCCATCAACGTGTGTGGCCTTGGCAGCCAAAGACTGATCGTGAGCGGCAGCCTCCCTTGTGCCCTCAACTCAGCCCTTCGGGGAGACCACAGCTCTGCTGTGTGTTCGTAGCGTGTAGCTTCCTGGGACCTAACCCTAACCCTAACCCTACCCCGAACCGTACCCTCCACCGGGCCCTCACCCGGTCTCGAACCCTAACCCTACACTTGAGCCGCCCCGTCACATTAGCCCTCCCTTGAGCCCTCGAGGGACATCACGAGAACGGAGTCGCTTCGGCCCTGGCCACGTCCCTGGACCGAACCCTAACCCTAGCTAAGGCACTGTCCCCATGGGTACCCAATCCCAAAATCTGACAACACCACGCACCTGGGCTTCACAAGCGGTGCAGTCTCACTCGGCATGGAACCTGGAAGCTGACCATGTGGTTTCCCAGGCGCGGCTGCAGCTGCCCGAGGGGATTCCTGAGTCCTCCCCGACCAGGGTTCCATCGACGTGTGTGCCTTGGCAGCCAAAGACTGATCCTGAGCGGCAGCCTACTTTGTGCCCTCAACTCAGCCCTTCTGCGAGACCACAGCCCTGCTGTGGGTTCGGCGTCTGGAGCCTCCTGGGACCTAACCCTAACCCTAACCCAATGTCGGACCGGGACCCTCCACCGAAACCTAAGCCGGCATCGATATCAAAACGAACACTTGAGTCGCCTGTTCGCATGAGCCCTCACTTCAGCCCTCGATGGAGATCACGAGACCGGAGTCGCTTCGTCCCTGGACACTTGCCTGGACTGAACCCTAACCCTAGCTAAGGCCCTCTCCCCATGTGAACCCTATACGAAAATCGGACAAGACCATGCGCCTGGGGTCCAGAAGCGGTGCAGGCTCACTCGGCCTGGAACCTGGAGCTCACCATGTCGTTTCCCTGGCCCGCCTGCAGCTGCCCGAGAGGATTCCTGAGGCCTCCCCGACCAGGGGCCCATCGACGTGGGTGTCCTTGGCAGCCAAAGACTTATCCTGATCGGCAGCTTCCCTTGTGCCCTCAACTGAGCCCTTCGGGGAGACCACAGCTCTGCTGTGGGTTCGTAGCCTGTAGCTTCCTGGGACCTAACCCTAACCCTAACCCTACCCCGAACCGTACCCTCCACCGGGCCCTCACCCGGTCTCGAACCCTAACCCTACACTTGAGCCGCCCCGTCACGTTAGCCCTCACTTGAGCCCTCGAGGGAGATGACGAGAACGGAGTCGCTTCGGCCTCTGCGACGTCCCTGGACCGAACCCTAACCCTAGCTAAGGCACTGTCCCCATGGGTACCCAATCCCCAAATCTGACAACACCACGCACCTGGGCTTCACAAGCGGTGCAGCCAACTCGGCATGGAACCTGCAAGCTGACCATGTCGTTTCCCAGGCGCGGCTACAGCTGCCCGAGAGGATTCCTGAGGCCTCCCCGACCTCGGTCCCATCAACGTGTGTGGCCTTGGCAGCCAAAGACTGATCGTGAGCGGCAGCCTCCCTTGTGCCCTCAACTCAGCCCTTCGGGGAGACCACAGCTCTGCTGTGTGTTCGTAGCGTGTAGCTTCCTGGGACCTAAGCCTAACCCTAACCCTACCCCGAACCGTACCCTCCACCGGGCCCTCACCCGGTCTCGAACCCTAACCCTACACTTGAGCCGCCCCGTCACATTAGCCCTCCCTTGAGCCCTCGAGGGACATCACGAGAACGGAGTCGCTTCGGCCCTGGCCACGTCCCTGGACCGAACCCTAACCCTAGCTAAGGCACTGTCCCCATGGGTACCCAATCCCAAAATCTGACAACACCACGCACCTGGGCTTCACAAGCGGTGCAGTCTCACTCGGCATGGAACCTGGAAGCTGACCATGTGGTTTCCCGTGCGCGGCTGCAGCTGCCCGAGGGGATTCCTGAGTCCTCCCCGACCAGGGTTCCATCGACGTGTGTGCCTTGGCAGCCAAAGACTGATCCTGAGCGGCAGCCTACTTTGTGCCCTCAACTCAGCCCTTCTGCGAGACCACAGCCCTGCTGTGGGTTCGGCGTCTGGAGCCTCCTGGGACCTAACCCTAACCCTAACCCAATGTCGGACCGGGACCCTCCACCGAAACCTAAGCCGGCTTCGATATCAAAACGAACACTTGAGTCGCCTGTTCGCATGAGCCCTCACTTCAGCCCTCGATGGAGATCACGAGACCGGAGTCGCTTCGTCCCTGGACACTTGCCTGGACTGAACCCTAACCCTAGCTAAGGCCCTCTCCCCATGTGAACCCTATACGAAAATCGGACAAGACCATGCGCCTGGGGTCCAGAAGCGGTGCAGGCTCACTCGGCCTGGAACCTGGAGCTCACCATGTCGTTTCCCTGGCCCGCCTGCAGCTGCCCGAGAGGATTCCTGAGGCCTCCCCGACCAGGGGCCCATCGACGTGGGTGTCCTTGGCAGCCAAAGACTTATCCTGATCGGCAGCTTCCCTTGTGCCCTCAACTGAGCCCTTCGAGGAGACCACAGCTCTGCTGTGGGTTCGTAGCCTCTAGCTTCCTGGGACCTAACCCTAACCCTAACCCTACCCCGAACCGTACCCTCCACCGGGCCCTCACCCGGTCTCGAACCCTAACCCTACACTTGAGCCGCCCCGTCACGTGAGCCCTCACTTGAGCCCTCGAGGGAGATGACGAGAACGGAGTCGCTTCGGCCTCTGCCACGTCCCTGGACCGAACCCTAACCCTAGCTAAGGCACTGTCCCCATGGGTACCCAATCCCAAAATCTGACAACACCACGCACCTGGGCTTCACAAGCGGTGCAGCCAACTCGGCATGGAACCTGCAAGCTGACCATGTCGTTTCCCAGGCGCGGCTACAGCTGCCCGAGAGGATTCCTGAGGCCTCCCCGACCTCGGTCCCATCAACGTGTGTGGCCTTGGCAGCCAAAGACTGATCGTGAGCGGCAGCCTCCCTTGTGCCCTCAACTCAGCCCTTCGGGGAGACCACAGCTCTGCTGTGTGTTCGTAGCGTGTAGCTTCCTGGGACCTAACCCTAACCCTAACCCTACCCCGAACCGTACCCTCCACCGGGCCCTCACCCGGTCTCGAACCCTAACCCTACACTTGAGCCGCCCCGTCACATTAGCCCTCCCTTGAGCCCTCGAGGGACATCACGAGAACGGAGTCGCTTCGGCCCTGGCCACGTCCCTGGACCGAACCCTAACCCTAGCTAAGGCACTGTCCCCATGGGTACCCAATCGCAAAATCTGACAACACCACGCACCTGGGCTTCACAAGCGGTGCAGTCTCACTCGGCATGGAACCTGGAAGCTGACCATGTGGTTTCCCAGGCGCGGCTGCAGCTGCCCGAGGGGATTCCTGAGTCCTCCCCGACCAGGGTTCCATCGACGTGTGTGCCTTGGCAGCCAAAGACTGATCCTGAGCGGCAGCCTACTTTGTGCCCTCAACTCAGCCCTTCTGCGAGACCACAGCCCTGCTGTGGGTTCGGCGTCTGGAGCCTCCTGGGACCTAACCCTAACCCTAACCCAATGTCGGACCGGGACCCTCCACCGAAACCTAAGCCGGCTTCGATATCAAAACGAACACTTGAGTCGCCTGTTCGCATGAGCCCTCACTTCAGCCCTCGATGGAGATCACGAGACCGGAGTCGCTTCGTCCCTGGACACTTGCCTGGACTGAACCCTAACCCTAGCTAAGGCCCTCTCCCCATGTGAACCCTATACGAAAATCGGACAAGACCATGCGCCTGGGGTCCAGAAGCGGTGCAGGCTCACTCGGCCTGGAACCTGGAGCTCACCATGTCGTTTCCCTGGCCCGCCTGCAGCTGCCCGAGAGGATTCCTGAGGCCTCCCCGACCAGGGTCCCATCGACGTGGGTGTCCTTGGCAGCCAAAGACTGATCCTGAGCGGCAGCTTCCCTTGTGCCCTCAACTGAGCCCTTCGGGGAGACCACAGCTCTGCTGTGGGTTCGTAGCCTCTAGCTTCCTGGGACCTAACCCTAACCCTAACCCTACCCCGAACCGTACCCTCCACCGGGCCCTCACCCGGTCTCGAACCCTAACCCTACACTTGAGCCGCCCCGTCACGTGAGCCCTCACTTGAGCCCTCGAGGGAGATGACGAGAACGGAGTCGCTTCGGCCTCTGCGACGTCCCTGGACCGAACCCTAACCCTAGCTAAGGCACTGTCCCCATGGGTACCCAATCCCAAAATCTGACAACACCACGCACCTGGGCTTCACAAGCGGTGCAGCCAACTCGGCATGGAACCTGCAAGCTGACCATGTCGTTTCCCAGGCGCGGCTACAGCTGCCCGAGAGGATTCCTGAGGCCTCCCCGACCTCGGTCCCATCAACGTGTGTGGCCTTGGCAGCCAAAGACTGATCGTGAGCGGCAGCCTCCCTTGTGCCCTCAACTCAGCCCTTCGGGGAGACCACAGCTCTGCTGTGTGTTCGTAGCGTGTAGCTTCCTGGGACCTAACCCTAACCCTAACCCTACCCCGAACCGTACCCTCCACCGGGCCCTCACCCGGTCTCGAACCCTAACCCTACACTTGAGCCGCCCCGTCACATTAGCCCTCCCTTGAGCCCTCGAGGGACATCACGAGAACGGAGTCGCTTCGGCCCTGGCCACGTCCCTGGACCGAACCCTAACCCTAGCTAAGGCACTGTCCCCATGGGTACCCAATCCCAAAATCTGACAACACCACGCACCTGGGCTTCACAAGCGGTGCAGTCTCACTCGGCATGGAACCTGGAAGCTGACCATGTGGTTTCCCAGGCGCGGCTGCAGCTGCCCGAGGGGATTCCTGAGTCCTCCCCGACCAGGGTTCCATCGACGTGTGTGCCTTGGCAGCCAAAGACTGATCCTGAGCGGCAGCCTACTTTGTGCCCTCAACTCAGCCCTTCTGCGAGACCACAGCCCTGCTGTGGGTTCGGCGTCTGGAGCCTCCTGGGACCTAACCCTAACCCTAACCCAATGTCGGACCGGGACCCTCCACCGAAACCTAAGCCGGCATCGATATCAAAACGAACACTTGAGTCGCCTGTTCGCATGAGCCCTCACTTCAGCCCTCGATGGAGATCACGAGACCGGAGTCGCTTCGTCCCTGGACACTTGCCTGGACTGAACCCTAACCCTAGCTAAGGCCCTCTCCCCATGTGAACCCTATACGAAAATCGGACAAGACCATGCGCCTGGGGTCCAGAAGCGGTGCAGGCTCACTCGGCCTGGAACCTGGAGCTCACCATGTCGTTTCCCTGGCCCGCCTGCAGCTGCCCGAGAGGATTCCTGAGGCCTCCCCGACCAGGGGCCCATCGACGTGGGTGTCCTTGGCAGCCAAAGACTTATCCTGATCGGCAGCTTCCCTTGTGCCCTCAACTGAGCCCTTCGGGGAGACCACAGCTCTGCTGTGGGTTCGTAGCCTGTAGCTTCCTGGGACCTAACCCTAACCCTAACCCTACCCCGAACCGTACCCTCCACCGGGCCCTCACCCGGTCTCGAACCCTAACCCTACACTTGAGCCGCCCCGTCACGTTAGCCCTCACTTGAGCCCTCGAGGGAGATGACGAGAACGGAGTCGCTTCGGCCTCTGCGACGTCCCTGGACCGAACCCTAACCCTAGCTAAGGCACTGTCCCCATGGGTACCCAATCCCCAAATCTGACAACACCACGCACCTGGGCTTCACAAGCGGTGCAGCCAACTCGGCATGGAACCTGCAAGCTGACCATGTCGTTTCCCAGGCGCGGCTACAGCTGCCCGAGAGGATTCCTGAGGCCTCCCCGACCTCGGTCCCATCAACGTGTGTGGCCTTGGCAGCCAAAGACTGATCGTGAGCGGCAGCCTCCCTTGTGCCCTCAACTCAGCCCTTCGGGGAGACCACAGCTCTGCTGTGTGTTCGTAGCGTGTAGCTTCCTGGGACCTAAGCCTAACCCTAACCCTACCCCGAACCGTACCCTCCACCGGGCCCTCACCCGGTCTCGAACCCTAACCCTACACTTGAGCCGCCCCGTCACATTAGCCCTCCCTTGAGCCCTCGAGGGACATCACGAGAACGGAGTCGCTTCGGCCCTGGCCACGTCCCTGGACCGAACCCTAACCCTAGCTAAGGCACTGTCCCCATGGGTACCCAATCCCAAAATCTGACAACACCACGCACCTGGGCTTCACAAGCGGTGCAGTCTCACTCGGCATGGAACCTGGAAGCTGACCATGTGGTTTCCCGTGCGCGGCTGCAGCTGCCCGAGGGGATTCCTGAGTCCTCCCCGACCAGGGTTCCATCGACGTGTGTGCCTTGGCAGCCAAAGACTGATCCTGAGCGGCAGCCTACTTTGTGCCCTCAACTCAGCCCTTCTGCGAGACCACAGCCCTGCTGTGGGTTCGGCGTCTGGAGCCTCCTGGGACCTAACCCTAACCCTAACCCAATGTCGGACCGGGACCCTCCACCGAAACCTAAGCCGGCTTCGATATCAAAACGAACACTTGAGTCGCCTGTTCGCATGAGCCCTCACTTCAGCCCTCGATGGAGATCACGAGACCGGAGTCGCTTCGTCCCTGGACACTTGCCTGGACTGAACCCTAACCCTAGCTAAGGCCCTCTCCCCATGTGAACCCTATACGAAAATCGGACAAGACCATGCGCCTGGGGTCCAGAAGCGGTGCAGGCTCACTCGGCCTGGAACCTGGAGCTCACCATGTCGTTTCCCTGGCCCGCCTGCAGCTGCCCGAGAGGATTCCTGAGGCCTCCCCGACCAGGGGCCCATCGACGTGGGTGTCCTTGGCAGCCAAAGACTTATCCTGATCGGCAGCTTCCCTTGTGCCCTCAACTGAGCCCTTCGAGGAGACCACAGCTCTGCTGTGGGTTCGTAGCCTCTAGCTTCCTGGGACCTAACCCTAACCCTAACCCTACCCCGAACCGTACCCTCCACCGGGCCCTCACCCGGTCTCGAACCCTAACCCTACACTTGAGCCGCCCCGTCACGTGAGCCCTCACTTGAGCCCTCGAGGGAGATGACGAGAACGGAGTCGCTTCGGCCTCTGCCACGTCCCTGGACCGAACCCTAACCCTAGCTAAGGCACTGTCCCCATGGGTACCCAATCCCAAAATCTGACAACACCACGCACCTGGGCTTCACAAGCGGTGCAGCCAACTCGGCATGGAACCTGCAAGCTGACCATGTCGTTTCCCAGGCGCGGCTACAGCTGCCCGAGAGGATTCCTGAGGCCTCCCCGACCTCGGTCCCATCAACGTGTGTGGCCTTGGCAGCCAAAGACTGATCGTGAGCGGCAGCCTCCCTTGTGCCCTCAACTCAGCCCTTCGGGGAGACCACAGCTCTGCTGTGTGTTCGTAGCGTGTAGCTTCCTGGGACCTAACCCTAACCCTAACCCTACCCCGAACCGTACCCTCCACCGGGCCCTCACCCGGTCTCGAACCCTAACCCTACACTTGAGCCGCCCCGTCACATTAGCCCTCCCTTGAGCCCTCGAGGGACATCACGAGAACGGAGTCGCTTCGGCCCTGGCCACGTCCCTGGACCGAACCCTAACCCTAGCTAAGGCACTGTCCCCATGGGTACCCAATCCCAAAATCTGACAACACCACGCACCTGGGCTTCACAAGCGGCGCAGTCTCACTCGGCATGGAACCTGGAAGCTGACCATGTGGTTTCCCAGGCGCGGCTGCAGCTGCCCGAGGGGATTCCTGAGTCCTCCCCGACCAGGGTTCCATCGACGTGTGTGCCTTGGCAGCCAAAGACTGATCCTGAGCGGCAGCCTACTTTGTGCCCTCAACTCAGCCCTTCTGCGAGACCACAGCCCTGCTGTGGGTTCGGCGTCTGGAGCCTCCTGGGACCTAACCCTAACCCTAACCCAATGTCGGACCGGGACCCTCCACCGAAACCTAAGCCGGCTTCGATATCAAAACGAACACTTGAGTCGCCTGTTCGCATGAGCCCTCACTTCAGCCCTCGATGGAGATCACGAGACCGGAGTCGCTTCGTCCCTGGACACTTGCCTGGACTGAACCCTAACCCTAGCTAAGGCCCTCTCCCCATGTGAACCCTATACGAAAATCGGACAAGACCATGCGCCTGGGGTCCAGAAGCGGTGCAGGCTCACTCGGCCTGGAACCTGGAGCTCACCATGTCGTTTCCCTGGCCCGCCTGCAGCTGCCCGAGAGGATTCCTGAGGCCTCCCCGACCAGGGGCCCATCGACGTGGGTGTCCTTGGCAGCCAAAGACTGATCCTGAGCGGCAGCTTCCCTTGTGCCCTCAACTGAGCCCTTCGGGGAGACCACAGCTCTGCTGTGGGTTCGTAGCCTCTAGCTTCCTGGGACCTAACCCTAACCCTAACCCTACCCCGAACCGTACCCTCCACCGGGCCCTCACCCGGTCTCGAACCCTAACCCTACACTTGAGCCGCCCCGTCACGTGAGCCCTCACTTGAGCCCTCGAGGGAGATGACGAGAACGGAGTCGCTTCGGCCTCTGCGACGTCCCTGGACCGAACCCTAACCCTAGCTAAGGCACTGTCCCCATGGGTACCCAATCCCAAAATCTGACAACACCACGCACCTGGGCTTCACAAGCGGTGCAGCCAACTCGGCATGGAACCTGCAAGCTGACCATGTCGTTTCCCAGGCGCGGCTACAGCTGCCCGAGAGGATTCCTGAGGCCTCCCCGACCTCGGTCCCATCAACGTGTGTGGCCTTGGCAGCCAAAGACTGATCGTGAGCGGCAGCCTCCCTTGTGCCCTCAACTCAGCCCTTCGGGGAGACCACAGCTCTGCTGTGGGTTCGTAGCGTGTAGCTTCCTGGGACCTAACCCTAACCCTAACCCTACCCCGAACCGTACCCTCCACCGGGCCCTCACCCGGTCTCGAACCCTAACCCTACACTTGAGCCGCCCCGTCACATTAGCCCTCCCTTGAGCCCTCGAGGGACATCACGAGAACGGAGTCGCTTCGGCCCTGGCCACGTCCCTGGACCGAACCCTAACCGTAGCTAAGGCACTGTCCCCATGGGTACCCAATCCCAAAATCTGACAACACCACGCACCTGGGCTTCACAAGCGGTGCAGTCTCACTCGGCATGGAACCTGGAAGCTGACCATGTGGTTTCCCGTGCGCGGCTGCAGCTGCCCGAGGGGATTCCTGAGTCCTCCCCGACCAGGGTTCCATCGACGTGTGTGCCTTGGCAGCCAAAGACTGATCCTGAGCGGCAGCCTACTTTGTGCCCTCAACTCAGCCCTTCTGCGAGACCACAGCCCTGCTGTGGGTTCGGCGTCTGGAGCCTCCTGGGACCTAACCCTAACCCTAACCCAATGTCGGACCGGGACCCTCCACCGAAACCTAAGCCGGCTTCGATATCAAAACGAACACTTGAGTCGCCTGTTCGCATGAGCCCTCACTTCAGCCCTCGATGGAGATCACGAGACCGGAGTCGCTTCGTCCCTGGACACTTGCCTGGACTGAACCCTAACCCTAGCTAAGGCCCTCTCCCCATGTGAACCCTATACGAAAATCGGACAAGACCATGCGCCTGGGGTCCAGAAGCGGTGCAGGCTCACTCGGCCTGGAACCTGGAGCTCACCATGTCGTTTCCCTGGCCCGCCTGCAGCTGCCCGAGAGGATTCCTGAGGCCTCCCCGACCAGGGGCCCATCGACGTGGGTGTCCTTGGCAGCCAAAGACTTATCCTGATCGGCAGCTTCCCTTGTGCCCTCAACTGAGCCCTTCGAGGAGACCACAGCTCTGCTGTGGGTTCGTAGCCTCTAGCTTCCTGGGACCTAACCCTAACCCTAACCCTAACCCGAACCGTACCCTCCACCGGGCCCTCACCCGGTCTCGAACCCTAACCCTACACTTGAGCCGCCCCGTCACGTGAGCCCTCACTTGAGCCCTCGAGGGAGATGACGAGAACGGAGTCGCTTCGGCCTCTGCGACGTCCCTGGACCGAACCCTAACCCTAGCTAAGGCACTGTCCCCATGGGTACCCAATCCCAAAATCTGACAACACCACGCACCTGGGCTTCACAAGCGGTGCAGCCAACTCGGCATGGAACCTGCAAGCTGACCATGTCGTTTCCCAGGCGCGGCTACAGCTGCCCGAGAGGATTCCTGAGGCCTCCCCGACCTCGGTCCCATCAACGTGTGTGGCCTTGGCAGCCAAAGACTGATCGTGAGCGGCAGCCTCCCTTGTGCCCTCAACTCAGCCCTTCGGGGAGACCACAGCTCTGCTGTGTGTTCGTAGCGTGTAGCTTCCTGGGACCTAACCCTAACCCTAACCCTACCCCGAACCGTACCCTCCACCGGGCCCTCACCCGGTCTCGAACCCTAACCCTACACTTGAGCCGCCCCGTCACATTAGCCCTCCCTTGTTCCCTCGAGGGACATCACGAGAACGGAGTCGCTTCGGCCCTGGCCACGTCCCTGGACCGAACCCTAACCCTAGCTAAGGCACTGTCCCCATGAGTACCCAATCGCAAAATCTGACAACACCACGCACCTGGGCTTCACAAGCGGCGCAGTCTCACTCGGCATGGAACCTGGAAGCTGACCATGTGGTTTCCCAGGCGCGGCTGCAGCTGCCCGAGGGGATTCCTGAGTCCTCCCCGACCAGGGTTCCATCGACGTGTGTGCCTTGGCAGCCAAAGACTGATCCTGAGCGGCAGCCTACTTTGTGCCCTCAACTCAGCCCTTCTGCGAGACCACAGCCCTGCTGTGGTTTCGGCGTCTGGAGCCTCCTGGGACCTAACCCTAACCCTAACCCAATGTCGGACCGGGACCCTCCACCGAAACCTAAGCCGGCTTCGATATCAAAACGAACACTTGAGTCGCCTGTTCGCATGAGCCCTCACTTCAGCCCTCGATGGAGATCACGAGACCGGAGTCGCTTCGTCCCTGGACACTTGCCTGGACTGAACCCTAACCCTAGCTAAGGCCCTCTCCCCATGTGAACCCTATACGAAAATCGGACAAGACCATGCGCCTGGGGTCCAGAAGCGGTGCAGGCTCACTCGGCCTGGAACCTGGAGCTCACCATGTCGTTTCCCTGGCCCGCCTGCAGCTGCCCGAGAGGATTCCTGAGGCCTCCCCGACCAGGGGCCCATCGACGTGGGTGATCTTGGCAGCCAAAGACTGATCCTGATCGGCAGCTTCCCTTGTGCCCTCAACTGAGCCCTTCGGGGAGACCACAGCTCTGCTCTGGGTTCGTAGCCTCTAGCTTCCTGGGACCTAACCCTTACCCTAACCCTACCCCGAACCGTACCCTCCACCGGCCCCTCACCCGGTCTCGAACCCTAACCCTACACTTGAGCCGCCCCGTCACGTTAGCCCTCACTTGAGCCCTCGAGGGAGATGACGAGAACGGAGTCGCTTCGGCCTCTGCGACGTCCCTGGACCGAACCCTAACCCTAGCTAAGGCACTGTCCCCATGGGTACCCAATCCCAAAATCTGACAACACCACGCACCTGGGCTTCACAAGCGGTGCAGCCAACTCGGCATGGAACCTGCAAGCTGACCATGTCGTTTCCCAGGCGCGGCTACAGCTGCCCGAGAGGATTCCTGAGGCCTCCCCGACCTCGGTCCCATCAACGTGTGTGGCCTTGGCAGCCAAAGACTGATCGTGAGCGGCAGCCTCCCTTGTGCCCTCAACTCAGCCCTTCGGGGAGACCACAGCTCTGCTGTGTGTTCGTAGCGTGTAGCTTCCTGGGACCTAACCCTAACCCTAACCCTACCCCGAACCGTACCCTCCACCGGGCCCTCACCCGGTCTCGAACCCTAACCCTACACTTGAGCCGCCCCGTCACATTAGCCCTCCCTTGTTCCCTCGAGGGACATCACGAGAACGGAGTCGCTTCGGCCCTGGCCACGTCCCTGGACCGAACCCTAACCCTAGCTAAGGCACTGTCCCCATGAGTACCCAATCGCAAAATCTGACAACACCACGCACCTGGGCTTCACAAGCGGCGCAGTCTCACTCGGCATGGAACCTGGAAGCTGACCATGTGGTTTCCCAGGCGCGGCTGCAGCTGCCCGAGGGGATTCCTGAGTCCTCCCCGACCAGGGTTCCATCGACGTGTGTGCCTTGGCAGCCAAAGACTGATCCTGAGCGGCAGCCTACTTTGTGCCCTCAACTCAGCCCTTCTGCGAGACCACAGCCCTGCTGTGGGTTCGGCGTCTGGAGCCTCCTGGGACCTAACCCTAACCCTAACCCAATGTCGGACCGGGACCCTCCACCGAAACCTAAGCCGGCTTCGATATCAAAACGAACACTTGAGTCGCCTGTTCGCATGAGCCCTCACTTCAGCCCTCGATGGAGATCACGAGACCGGAGTCGCTTCGTCCCTGGACACTTGCCTGGACTGAACCCTAACCCTAGCTAAGGCCCTCTCCCCATGTGAACCCTATACGAAAATCGGACAAGACCATGCGCCTGGGGTCCAGAAGCGGTGCAGGCTCACTCGGCCTGGAACCTGGAGCTCACCATGTCGTTTCCCTGGCCCGCCTGCAGCTGCCCGAGAGGATTCCTGAGGCCTCCCCGACCAGGGGCCCATCGACGTGGGTGATCTTGGCAGCCAAAGACTGATCCTGATCGGCAGCTTCCCTTGTGCCCTCAACTGAGCCCTTCGGGGAGACCACAGCTCTGCTGTGGGTTCGTAGCCTCTAGCTTCCTGGGACCTAACCCTAACCCTAACCCTACCCCGAACCGTACCCTCCACCGGGCCCTCACCCGGTCTCGAACCCTAACCCTACACTTGAGCCTCCCCGTCACGTTAGCCCTCACTTGAGCCCTCGAGGGAGATGACGAGAACGGAGTCGCTTCGGCCTCTGCGACGTCCCTGGACCGAACCCTAACCCTAGCTAAGGCACTGTCCCCATGGGTACCCAATCCCAAAATCTGACAACACCACGCACCTGGGCTTCACAAGCGGTGCAGCCAACTCGGCATGGAACCTGCAAGCTGACCATGTCGTTTCCCAGGCGCGGCTACAGCTGCCCGAGAGGATTCCTGAGGCCTCCCCGACCTCGGTCCCATCAACGTGTGTGGCCTTGGCAGCCAAAGACTGATCGTGAGCGGCAGCCTCCCTTGTGCCCTCAACTCAGCCCTTCGGGGAGACCACAGCTCTGCTGTGTGTTCGTAGCGTGTAGCTTCCTGGGACCTAACCCTAACCCTAACCCTACCCCGAACCGTACCCTCCACCGGGCCCTCACCCGGTCTCGAACCCTAACCCTACACTTGAGCCGCCCCGTCACATTAGCCCTCCCTTGTTCCCTCGAGGGACATCACGAGAACGGAGTCGCTTCGGCCCTGGCCACGTCCCTGGACCGAACCCTAACCCTAGCTAAGGCACTGTCCCCATGGGTACCCAATCCCAAAATCTGACAACACCACGCACCTGGGCTTCACAAGCGGCGCAGTCTCACTCGGCATGGAACCTGGAAGCTGACCATGTGGTTTCCCAGGCGCGGCTGCAGCTGCCCGAGGGGATTCCTGAGTCCTCCCCGACCAGGGTTCCATCGACGTGTGTGCCTTGGCAGCCAAAGACTGATCCTGAGCGGCAGCCTACTTTGTGCCCTCAACTCAGCCCTTCTGCGAGACCACAGCCCTGCTGTGGTTTCGGCGTCTGGAGCCTCCTGGGACCTAACCCTAACCCTAACCCAATGTCGGACCGGGACCCTCCACCGAAACCTAAGCCGGCTTCGATATCAAAACGAACACTTGAGTCGCCTGTTCGCATGAGCCCTCACTTCAGCCCTCGATGGAGATCACGAGACCGGAGTCGCTTCGTCCCTGGACACTTGCCTGGACTGAACCCTAACCCTAGCTAAGGCCCTCTCCCCATGTGAACCCTATACGAAAATCGGACAAGACCATGCGCCTGGGGTCCAGAAGCGGCGCAGGCTCACTCGGCCTGGAACCTGGAGCTCACCATGTCGTTTCCCTGGCCCGCCTGCAGCTGCCCGAGAGGATTCCTGAGGCCTCCCCGACCAGGGGCCCATCGACGTGGGTGATCTTGGCAGCCAAAGACTGATCCTGATCGGCAGCTTCCCTTGTGCCCTCAACTGAGCCCTTCGGGGAGACCACAGCTCTGCTGTGGGTTCGTAGCCTCTAGCTTCCTGGGACCTAACCCTAACCCTAACCCTACCCCGAACCGTACCCTCCACCGGGCCCTCACCCGGTCTCGAACCCTAACCCTACACTTGAGCCGCCCCGTCACGTTAGCCCTCACTTGAGCCCTCGAGGGAGATGACGAGAACGGAGTCGCTTCGGCCTCTGCGACGTCCCTGGACCGAACCCTAACCCTAGCTAAGGCACTGTCCCCATGGGTACCCAATCCCAAAATCTGACAACACCACGCACCTGGGCTTCACAAGCGGTGCAGCCAACTCGGCATGGAACCTGCAAGCAGACCATGTCGTTTCCCAGGCGCGGCTACAGCTGCCCGAGAGGATTCCTGAGGCCTCCCCGACCTCGGTCCCATCAACGTGTGTGGCCTTGGCAGCCAAAGACTGATCGTGAGCGGCAGCCTCCCTTGTGCCCTCAACTCAGCCCTTCGGGGAGACCACAGCTCTGCTGTGTGTTCGTAGCGTGTAGCTTCCTGGGACCTAACCCTAACCTTAACCCTACCCCGAACCGTACCCTCCACCGGGCCCTCACCCGGTCTCGAACCCTAACCCTACACTTGAGCCGCCCCGTCACATTAGCCCTCCCTTGATCCCTCAAGGGAAATCACGAGAACGGAGTCGCTTCGGCCCTGGTCACGTCCCTGGACCGAACCCTAACCCTAGCTAAGGCACTGTCCCCATGGGTACCCAATCGCAAAATCTGACAACACCACGCACCTGGGCTTCACAAGCGGCGCAGTCTCACTCGGCATGGAACCTGGAAGCTGACCATGTGGTTTCCCAGGCGCGGCTGCAGCTGCCCGAGGGGATTCCTGAGTCCTCCCCGACCAGGGTTCCATCGACGTGTGTGCCTTGGCAGCCTAAGACTGATCCTGAGCGGCAGCCTACTTTGTGCCCTCAACTCAGCCCTTCTGCGAGACCACAGCCCTGCTGTGGTTTCGGCGTCTGGAGCCTCCTGGGACCTAACCCTAACCCTAACCCAATGTCGGACCGGGACCCTCCACCGAAACCTAAGCCGGCTTCGATATCAAAACGAACACTTGAGTCGCCTGTTCGCATGAGCCCTCACTTCAGCCCTCGATGGAGATCACGAGACCGGAGTCGCTTCGTCCCTGGACACTTGCCTGGACTGAACCCTAACCCTAGCTAAGGCCCTCTCCCCATGTGAACCCTATACGAAAATCGGACAAGACCATGCGCCTGGGGTCCAGAAGCGGCGCAGGCTCACTCGGCCTGGAACCTGGAGCTCACCATGTCGTTTCCCTGGCCCGCCTGCAGCTGCCCGAGAGGATTCCTGAGGCCTCCCCGACCAGGGGCCCATCGACGTGGGTGTCCTTGGCAGCCAAAGACTTATCCTGATCGGCAGCTTCCCTTGTGCCCTCAACTGAGCCCTTCGGGGAGACCACAGCTCTGCTGTGGGTTCGTAGCCTCTAGCTTCCTGGGACCTAACCCTAACCCTAACCCTACCCCGAACCGGACCCTCCACCGGGCCCTCACCCGGTCTCGAACCCTAACCCTACACTTGAGCCGCCCCGTCACGTTAGCCCTCACTTGAGCCCTCGAGGGAGATGACGAGAACGGAGTCGCTTCGGCCTCTGCGACGTCCCTGGACCGAACCCTAACCCTAGCTAAGGCACTGTCCCCATGGGTACCCAATCCCAAAATCTGACAACACCACGCACCTGGGCTTCACAAGCGGTGCAGCCAACTCGGCATGGAACCTGCAAGCTGACCATGTCGTTTCCCAGGCGCGGCTACAGCTGCCCGAGAGGATTCCTGAGGCCTCCCCGACCTCGGTCCCATCAACGTGTGTGGCCTTGGCAGCCAAAGACTGATCGTGAGCGGCAGCCTCCCTTGTGCCCTCAACTCAGCCCTTCGGGGAGACCACAGCTCTGCTGTGTGTTCGTAGCGTGTAGCTTCCTGGGACCTAAGCCTAACCCTAACCCTACCCCGAACCGTACCCTCCACCGGGCCCTCACCCGGTCTCGAACCCTAACCCTACACTTGAGCCGCCCCGTCACATTAGCCCTCCCTTGAGCCCTCGAGGGACATCACGAGAACGGAGTCGCTTCGGCCCTGGCCACGTCCCTGGACCGAACCCTAACCCTAGCTAAGGCACTGTCCCCATGTGTACCCAATCCCAAAATCTGACAACACCACGCACCTGGGCTTCACAAGCGGTGCAGTCTCACTCGGCATGGAACCTGGAAGCTGACCATGTGGTTTCCCAGGCGCGGCTGCAGCTGCCCGAGGGGATTCCTGAGTCCTCCCCGACCAGGGTTCCATCGACGTGTGTGCCTTGGCAGCCAAAGACTGATCCTGAGCGGCAGCCTACTTTGTGCCCTCAACTCAGCCCTTCTGCGAGACCACAGCCCTGCTGTGGGTTCGGCGTCTGGAGCCTCCTGGGACCTAACCCTAACCCTAACCCAATGTCGGACCGGGACCCTCCACCGAAACCTAAGCCGGCTTCGATATCAAAACGAACACTTGAGTCGCCTGTTCGCATGAGCCCTCACTTCAGCCCTCGATGGAGATCACGAGACCGGAGTCGCTTCGTCCCTGGACACTTGCCTGGACTGAACCCTAACCCTAGCTAAGGCCCTCTCCCCATGTGAACCCTATACGAAAATCGGACAAGACCATGCGCCTGGGGTCCAGAAGCGGTGCAGGCTCACTCGGCCTGGAACCTGGAGCTCACCATGTCGTTTCCCTGGCCCGCCTGCAGCTGCCCGAGAGGATTCCTGAGGCCTCCCCGACCAGGGGCCCATCGACGTGGGTGTCCTTGGCAGCCAAAGACTTATCCTGATCGGCAGCTTCCCTTGTGCCCTCAACTGAGCCCTTCGGGGAGACCACAGCTCTGCTGTGGGTTCGTAGCCTCTAGCTTCCTGGGACCTAACCCTAACCCTAACCCTACCCCGAACCGTACCCTCCACCGGGCCCTCACCCGGTCTCGAACCCTAACCCTACACTTGAGCCGCCCCGTCACGTTAGCCCTCACTTGAGCCCTCGAGGGAGATGACGAGAACGGAGTCGCTTCGGCCTCTGCGACGTCCCTGGACCGAACCCTAACCCTAGCTAAGGCACTGTCCCCATGGGTACCCAATCCCAAAATCTGACAACACCACGCACCTGGGCTTCACAAGCGGTGCAGCCAACTCGGCATGGAACCTGCAAGCTGACCATGTCGTTTCCCAGGCGCGGCTACAGCTGCCCGAGAGGATTCCTGAGGCCTCCCCGACCTCGGTCCCATCAACGTGTGTGGCCTTGGCAGCCAAAGACTGATCGTGAGCGGCAGCCTCCCTTGTGCCCTCAACTCAGCCCTTCGGGGAGACCACAGCTCTGCTGTGGGTTCGTAGCGTGTAGCTTCCTGGGACCTAAGCCTAACCCTAACCCTACCCCGAACCGTACCCTCCACCGGGCCCTCACCCGGTCTCGAACCTAACCCTACACTTGAGCCGCCCCGTCACATTAGCCCTCCCTTGAGCCCTCGAGGGACATCACGAGAACGGAGTCGCTTCGGCCCTGGCCACGTCCCTGGACCGAACCCTAACCCTAGCTAAGGCACTGTCCCCATGTGTACCCAATCCCAAAATCTGAAAAACACCACGCACCTGGGCTTCACAAGCGGTGCAGTCTCACTCGGCATGGAACCTGGAAGCTGACCATGTGGTTTCCCAGGCGCGGCTGCAGCTGCCCGAGGGGATTCCTGAGTCCTCCCCGACCAGGGTTCCATCGACGTGTGTGCCTTGGCAGCCAAAGACTGATCCTGAGCGGCAGCCTACTTTGTGCCCTCAACTCAGCCCTTCTGCGAGACCACAGCCCTGCTGTGGGTTCGGCGTCTGGAGCCTCCTGGGACCTAACCCTAACCCTAACCCAATGTCGGACCGGGACCCTCCACCGAAACCTAAGCCGGCTTCGATATCAAAACGAACACTTGAGTCGCCTGTTCGCATGAGCCCTCACTTCAGCCCTCGATGGAGATCACGAGACCGGAGTCGCTTCGTCCCTGGACACTTGCCTGGACTGAACCCTAACCCTAGCTAAGGCCCTCTCCCCATGTGAACCCTATACGAAAATCGGACAAGACCATGCGCCTGGGGTCCAGAAGCGGTGCAGGCTCACTCGGCCTGGAACCTGGAGCTCACCATGTCGTTTCCCTGGCCCGCCTGCAGCTGCCCGAGAGGATTCCTGAGGCCTCCCCGACCAGGGGCCCATCGACGTGGGTGTCCTTGGCAGCCAAAGACTTATCCTGATCGGCAGCTTCCCTTGTGCCCTCAACTGAGCCCTTCGGGGAGACCACAGCTCTGCTGTGGGTTCGTAGCCTCTAGCTTCCTGGGACCTAACCCTAACCCTAACCCTACCCCGAACCGTACCCTCCACCGGGCCCTCACCCGGTCTCGAACCCTAACCCTACACTTGAGCCGCCCCGTCACGTTAGCCCTCACTTGAGCCCTCGAGGGAGATGACGAGAACGGAGTCGCTTCGGCCTCTGCGACGTCCCTGGACCGAACCCTAACCCTAGCTAAGGCACTGTCCCCATGGGTACCCAATCCCAAAATCTGACAACACCACGCACCTGGGCTTCACAAGCGGTGCAGCCAACTCGGCATGGAACCTGCAAGCTGACCATGTCGTTTCCCAGGCGCGGCTACAGCTGCCCGAGAGGATTCCTGAGGCCTCCCCGACCTCGGTCCCATCAACGTGTGTGGCCTTGGCAGCCAAAGACTGATCGTGAGCGGCAGCCTCCCTTGTGCCCTCAACTCAGCCCTTCGGGGAGACCACAGCTCTGCTGTGGGTTCGTAGCGTGTAGCTTCCTGGGACCTAACCCTAACCCTAACCCTACCCCGAACCGTACCCTCCACCGGGCCCTCACCCGGTCTCGAACCCTAACCCTACACTTGAGCCGCCCCGTCACATTAGCCCTCACTTGAGCCCTCGAGGGACATCACGAGAACGGAGTCGCTTCGGCCCTGGCCACGTCCCTGGACCGAACCCTAACCCTAGCTAAGGCACTGTCCCCATGGGTACTCAATCCCAAAATCTGACAACACCACGCACCTGGGCTTCACAAGCGGTGCAGTCTCACTCGGCATGGAACCTGGAAGCTGACCATGTGGTTTCCCAGGCGCGGCTGCAGCTGCCCGAGGGGATTCCTGAGTCCTCCCCGACCAGGGTTCCATCGACGTGTGTGCCTTGGCAGCCAAAGACTGATCCTGAGCGGCAGCCTACTTTGTGCCCTCAACTCAGCCCTTCTGCGAGACCACAGCCCTGCTGTGGGTTCGGCGTCTGGAGCCTCCTGGGACCTAACCCTAACCCTAACCCAATGTCGGACCGGGACCCTCCACCGAAACCTAAGCCGGCTTCGATATCAAAACGAACACTTGAGTCGCCTGTTCGCATGAGCCCTCACTTCAGCCCTCGATGGAGATCACGAGACCGGAGTCGCTTCGTCCCTGGACACTTGCCTGGACTGAACCCTAACCCTAGCTAAGGCCCTCTCCCCATGTGAACCCTATACGAAAATCGGACAAGACCATGCGCCTGGGGTCCAGAAGCGGTGCAGGCTCACTCGGCCTGGAACCTGGAGCTCACCATGTCGTTTCCCTGGCCCGCCTGCAGCTGCCCGAGAGGATTCCTGAGGCCTCCCCGACCAGGGGCCCATCGACGTGGGTGATCTTGGCAGCCAAAGACTGATCCTGATCGGCAGCTTCCCTTGTGCCCTCAACTGAGCCCTTCGGGGAGACCACAGCTCTGCTGTGGGTTCGTAGCCTCTAGCTTCCTGGGACCTAACCCTAACCCTAACCCTACCCCGAACCGTACCCTCCACCGGGCCCTCACCCGGTCTCGAACCCTAACCCTACACTTGAGCCTCCCCGTCACGTTAGCCCTCACTTGAGCCCTCGAGGGAGATGACGAGAACGGAGTCGCTTCGGCCTCTGCGACGTCCCTGGACCGAACCCTAACCCTAGCTAAGGCACTGTCCCCATGGGTACCCAATCCCAAAATCTGACAACACCACGCACCTGGGCTTCACAAGCGGTGCAGCCAACTCGGCATGGAACCTGCAAGCTGACCATGTCGTTTCCCAGGCGCGGCTACAGCTGCCCGAGAGGATTCCTGAGGCCTCCCCGACCTCGGTCCCATCAACGTGTGTGGCCTTGGCAGCCAAAGACTGATCGTGAGCGGCAGCCTCCCTTGTGCCCTCAACTCAGCCCTTCGGGGAGACCACAGCTCTGCTGTGTGTTCGTAGCGTGTAGCTTCCTGGGACCTAACCCTAACCCTAACCCTACCCCGAACCGTACCCTCCACCGGGCCCTCACCCGGTCTCGAACCCTAACCCTACACTTGAGCCGCCCCGTCACATTAGCCCTCCCTTGTTCCCTCGAGGGACATCACGAGAACGGAGTCGCTTCGGCCCTGGCCACGTCCCTGGACCGAACCCTAACCCTAGCTAAGGCACTGTCCCCATGGGTACCCAATCCCAAAATCTGACAACACCACGCACCTGGGCTTCACAAGCGGCGCAGTCTCACTCGGCATGGAACCTGGAAGCTGACCATGTGGTTTCCCAGGCGCGGCTGCAGCTGCCCGAGGGGATTCCTGAGTCCTCCCCGACCAGGGTTCCATCGACGTGTGTGCCTTGGCAGCCTAAGACTGATCCTGAGCGGCAGCCTACTTTGTGCCCTCAACTCAGCCCTTCTGCGAGACCACAGCCCTGCTGTGGTTTCGGCGTCTGGAGCCTCCTGGGACCTAACCCTAACCCTAACCCAATGTCGGACCGGGACCCTCCACCGAAACCTAAGCCGGCTTCGATATCAAAACGAACACTTGAGTCGCCTGTTCGCATGAGCCCTCACTTCAGCCCTCGATGGAGATCACGAGACCGGAGTCGCTTCGTCCCTGGACACTTGCCTGGACTGAACCCTAACCCTAGCTAAGGCCCTCTCCCCATGTGAACCCTATACGAAAATCGGACAAGACCATGCGCCTGGGGTCCAGAAGCGGCGCAGGCTCACTCGGCCTGGAACCTGGAGCTCACCATGTCGTTTCCCTGGCCCGCCTGCAGCTGCCCGAGAGGATTCCTGAGGCCTCCCCGACCAGGGGCCCATCGACGTGGGTGTCCTTGGCAGCCAAAGACTTATCCTGATCGGCAGCTTCCCTTGTGCCCTCAACTGAGCCCTTCGGGGAGACCACAGCTCTGCTGTGGGTTCGTAGCCTCTAGCTTCCTGGGACCTAACCCTAACCCTAACCCTACCCCGAACCGGACCCTCCACCGGGCCCTCACCCGGTCTCGAACCCTAACCCTACACTTGAGCCGCCCCGTCACGTTAGCCCTCACTTGAGCCCTCGAGGGAGATGACGAGAACGGAGTCGCTTCGGCCTCTGCGACGTCCCTGGACCGAACCCTAACCCTAGCTAAGGCACTGTCCCCATGGGTACCCAATCCCAAAATCTGACAACACCACGCACCTGGGCTTCACAAGCGGTGCAGCCAACTCGGCATGGAACCTGCAAGCTGACCATGTCGTTTCCCAGGCGCGGCTACAGCTGCCCGAGAGGATTCCTGAGGCCTCCCCGACCTCGGTCCCATCAACGTGTGTGGCCTTGGCAGCCAAAGACTGATCGTGAGCGGCAGCCTCCCTTGTGCCCTCAACTCAGCCCTTCGGGGAGACCACAGCTCTGCTGTGTGTTCGTAGCGTGTAGCTTCCTGGGACCTAAGCCTAACCCTAACCCTACCCCGAACCGTACCCTCCACCGGGCCCTCACCCGGTCTCGAACCCTAACCCTACACTTGAGCCGCCCCGTCACATTAGCCCTCCCTTGAGCCCTCGAGGGACATCACGAGAACGGAGTCGCTTCGGCCCTGGCCACGTCCCTGGACCGAACCCTAACCCTAGCTAAGGCACTGTCCCCATGTGTACCCAATCCCAAAATCTGACAACACCACGCACCTGGGCTTCACAAGCGGTGCAGTCTCACTCGGCATGGAACCTGGAAGCTGACCATGTGGTTTCCCAGGCGCGGCTGCAGCTGCCCGAGGGGATTCCTGAGTCCTCCCCGACCAGGGTTCCATCGACGTGTGTGCCTTGGCAGCCAAAGACTGATCCTGAGCGGCAGCCTACTTTGTGCCCTCAACTCAGCCCTTCTGCGAGACCACAGCCCTGCTGTGGGTTCGGCGTCTGGAGCCTCCTGGGACCTAACCCTAACCCTAACCCAATGTCGGACCGGGACCCTCCACCGAAACCTAAGCCGGCTTCGATATCAAAACGAACACTTGAGTCGCCTGTTCGCATGAGCCCTCACTTCAGCCCTCGATGGAGATCACGAGACCGGAGTCGCTTCGTCCCTGGACACTTGCCTGGACTGAACCCTAACCCTAGCTAAGGCCCTCTCCCCATGTGAACCCTATACGAAAATCGGACAAGACCATGCGCCTGGGGTCCAGAAGCGGTGCAGGCTCACTCGGCCTGGAACCTGGAGCTCACCATGTCGTTTCCCTGGCCCGCCTGCAGCTGCCCGAGAGGATTCCTGAGGCCTCCCCGACCAGGGGCCCATCGACGTGGGTGTCCTTGGCAGCCAAAGACTTATCCTGATCGGCAGCTTCCCTTGTGCCCTCAACTGAGCCCTTCGGGGAGACCACAGCTCTGCTGTGGGTTCGTAGCCTCTAGCTTCCTGGGACCTAACCCTAACCCTAACCCTACCCCGAACCGTACCCTCCACCGGGCCCTCACCCGGTCTCGAACCCTAACCCTACACTTGAGCCGCCCCGTCACGTTAGCCCTCACTTGAGCCCTCGAGGGAGATGACGAGAACGGAGTCGCTTCGGCCTCTGCGACGTCCCTGGACCGAACCCTAACCCTAGCTAAGGCACTGTCCCCATGGGTACCCAATCCCAAAATCTGACAACACCACGCACCTGGGCTTCACAAGCGGTGCAGCCAACTCGGCATGGAACCTGCAAGCTGACCATGTCGTTTCCCAGGCGCGGCTACAGCTGCCCGAGAGGATTCCTGAGGCCTCCCCGACCTCGGTCCCATCAACGTGTGTGGCCTTGGCAGCCAAAGACTGATCGTGAGCGGCAGCCTCCCTTGTGCCCTCAACTCAGCCCTTCGGGGAGACCACAGCTCTGCTGTGGGTTCGTAGCGTGTAGCTTCCTGGGACCTAAGCCTAACCCTAACCCTACCCCGAACCGTACCCTCCACCGGGCCCTCACCCGGTCTCGAACCTAACCCTACACTTGAGCCGCCCCGTCACATTAGCCCTCCCTTGAGCCCTCGAGGGACATCACGAGAACGGAGTCGCTTCGGCCCTGGCCACGTCCCTGGACCGAACCCTAACCCTAGCTAAGGCACTGTCCCCATGTGTACCCAATCCCAAAATCTGAAAAACACCACGCACCTGGGCTTCACAAGCGGTGCAGTCTCACTCGGCATGGAACCTGGAAGCTGACCATGTGGTTTCCCAGGCGCGGCTGCAGCTGCCCGAGGGGATTCCTGAGTCCTCCCCGACCAGGGTTCCATCGACGTGTGTGCCTTGGCAGCCAAAGACTGATCCTGAGCGGCAGCCTACTTTGTGCCCTCAACTCAGCCCTTCTGCGAGACCACAGCCCTGCTGTGGGTTCGGCGTCTGGAGCCTCCTGGGACCTAACCCTAACCCTAACCCAATGTCGGACCGGGACCCTCCACCGAAACCTAAGCCGGCTTCGATATCAAAACGAACACTTGAGTCGCCTGTTCGCATGAGCCCTCACTTCAGCCCTCGATGGAGATCACGAGACCGGAGTCGCTTCGTCCCTGGACACTTGCCTGGACTGAACCCTAACCCTAGCTAAGGCCCTCTCCCCATGTGAACCCTATACGAAAATCGGACAAGACCATGCGCCTGGGGTCCAGAAGCGGTGCAGGCTCACTCGGCCTGGAACCTGGAGCTCACCATGTCGTTTCCCTGGCCCGCCTGCAGCTGCCCGAGAGGATTCCTGAGGCCTCCCCGACCAGGGGCCCATCGACGTGGGTGTCCTTGGCAGCCAAAGACTTATCCTGATCGGCAGCTTCCCTTGTGCCCTCAACTGAGCCCTTCGGGGAGACCACAGCTCTGCTGTGGGTTCGTAGCCTCTAGCTTCCTGGGACCTAACCCTAACCCTAACCCTACCCCGAACCGTACCCTCCACCGGGCCCTCACCCGGTCTCGAACCCTAACCCTACACTTGAGCCGCCCCGTCACGTTAGCCCTCACTTGAGCCCTCGAGGGAGATGACGAGAACGGAGTCGCTTCGGCCTCTGCGACGTCCCTGGACCGAACCCTAACCCTAGCTAAGGCACTGTCCCCATGGGTACCCAATCCCAAAATCTGACAACACCACGCACCTGGGCTTCACAAGCGGTGCAGCCAACTCGGCATGGAACCTGCAAGCTGACCATGTCGTTTCCCAGGCGCGGCTACAGCTGCCCGAGAGGATTCCTGAGGCCTCCCCGACCTCGGTCCCATCAACGTGTGTGGCCTTGGCAGCCAAAGACTGATCGTGAGCGGCAGCCTCCCTTGTGCCCTCAACTCAGCCCTTCGGGGAGACCACAGCTCTGCTGTGGGTTCGTAGCGTGTAGCTTCCTGGGACCTAACCCTAACCCTAACCCTACCCCGAACCGTACCCTCCACCGGGCCCTCACCCGGTCTCGAACCCTAACCCTACACTTGAGCCGCCCCGTCACATTAGCCCTCACTTGAGCCCTCGAGGGACATCACGAGAACGGAGTCGCTTCGGCCCTGGCCACGTCCCTGGACCGAACCCTAACCCTAGCTAAGGCACTGTCCCCATGGGTACTCAATCCCAAAATCTGACAACACCACGCACCTGGGCTTCACAAGCGGTGCAGTCTCACTCGGCATGGAACCTGGAAGCTGACCATGTGGTTTCCCAGGCGCGGCTGCAGCTGCCCGAGGGGATTCCTGAGTCCTCCCCGACCAGGGTTCCATCGACGTGTGTGCCTTGGCAGCCAAAGACTGATCCTGAGCGGCAGCCTACTTTGTGCCCTCAACTCAGCCCTTCTGCGAGACCACAGCCCTGCTGTGGGTTCGGCGTCTGGAGCCTCCTGGGACCTAACCCTAACCCTAACCCAATGTCGGACCGGGACCCTCCACCGAAACCTAAGCCGGCTTCGATATCAAAACGAACACTTGAGTCGCCTGTTCGCATGAGCCCTCACTTCAGCCCTCGATGGAGATCACGAGACCGGAGTCGCTTCGTCCCTGGACACTTGCCTGGACTGAACCCTAACCCTAGCTAAGGCCCTCTCCCCATGTGAACCCTATACGAAAATCGGACAAGACCATGCGCCTGGGGTCCAGAAGCGGTGCAGGCTCACTCGGCCTGGAACCTGGAGCTCACCATGTCGTTTCCCTGGCCCGCCTGCAGCTGCCCGAGAGGATTCCTGAGGCCTCCCCGACCAGGGGCCCATCGACGTGGGTGATCTTGGCAGCCAAAGACTGATCCTGATCGGCAGCTTCCCTTGTGCCCTCAACTGAGCCCTTCGGGGAGACCACAGCTCTGCTGTGGGTTCGTAGCCTCTAGCTTCCTGGGACCTAACCCTAACCCTAACCCTACCCCGAACCGTACCCTCCACCGGGCCCTCACCCGGTCTCGAACCCTAACCCTACACTTGAGCCTCCCCGTCACGTTAGCCCTCACTTGAGCCCTCGAGGGAGATGACGAGAACGGAGTCGCTTCGGCCTCTGCGACGTCCCTGGACCGAACCCTAACCCTAGCTAAGGCACTGTCCCCATGGGTACCCAATCCCAAAATCTGACAACACCACGCACCTGGGCTTCACAAGCGGTGCAGCCAACTCGGCATGGAACCTGCAAGCTGACCATGTCGTTTCCCAGGCGCGGCTACAGCTGCCCGAGAGGATTCCTGAGGCCTCCCCGACCTCGGTCCCATCAACGTGTGTGGCCTTGGCAGCCAAAGACTGATCGTGAGCGGCAGCCTCCCTTGTGCCCTCAACTCAGCCCTTCGGGGAGACCACAGCTCTGCTGTGTGTTCGTAGCGTGTAGCTTCCTGGGACCTAACCCTAACCCTAACCCTACCCCGAACCGTACCCTCCACCGGGCCCTCACCCGGTCTCGAACCCTAACCCTACACTTGAGCCGCCCCGTCACATTAGCCCTCCCTTGTTCCCTCGAGGGACATCACGAGAACGGAGTCGCTTCGGCCCTGGCCACGTCCCTGGACCGAACCCTAACCCTAGCTAAGGCACTGTCCCCATGGGTACCCAATCCCAAAATCTGACAACACCACGCACCTGGGCTTCACAAGCGGCGCAGTCTCACTCGGCATGGAACCTGGAAGCTGACCATGTGGTTTCCCAGGCGCGGCTGCAGCTGCCCGAGGGGATTCCTGAGTCCTCCCCGACCAGGGTTCCATCGACGTGTGTGCCTTGGCAGCCAAAGACTGATCCTGAGCGGCAGCCTACTTTGTGCCCTCAACTCAGCCCTTCTGCGAGACCACAGCCCTGCTGTGGTTTCGGCGTCTGGAGCCTCCTGGGACCTAACCCTAACCCTAACCCAATGTCGGACCGGGACCCTCCACCGAAACCTAAGCCGGCTTCGATATCAAAACGAACACTTGAGTCGCCTGTTCGCATGAGCCCTCACTTCAGCCCTCGATGGAGATCACGAGACCGGAGTCGCTTCGTCCCTGGACACTTGCCTGGACTGAACCCTAACCCTAGCTAAGGCCCTCTCCCCATGTGAACCCTATACGAAAATCGGACAAGACCATGCGCCTGGGGTCCAGAAGCGGTGCAGGCTCACTCGGCCTGGAACCTGGAGCTCACCATGTCGTTTCCCTGGCCCGCCTGCAGCTGCCCGAGAGGATTCCTGAGGCCTCCCCGACCAGGGGCCCATCGACGTGGGTGATCTTGGCAGCCAAAGACTGATCCTGATCGGCAGCTTCCCTTGTGCCCTCAACTGAGCCCTTCGGGGAGACCACAGCTCTGCTGTGGGTTCGTAGCCTCTAGCTTCCTGGGACCTAACCCTAACCCTAACCCTACCCCGAACCGTACCCTCCACCGGGCCCTCACCCGGTCTCGAACCCTAACCCTACACTTGAGCCGCCCCGTCACGTTAGCCCTCACTTGAGCCCTCGAGGGAGATGACGAGAACGGAGTCGCTTCGGCCTCTGCGACGTCCCTGGACCGAACCCTAACCCTAGCTAAGGCACTGTCCCCATGGGTACCCAATCCCAAAATCTGACAACACCACGCACCTGGGCTTCACAAGCGGTGCAGCCAACTCGGCATGGAACCTGCAAGCAGACCATGTCGTTTCCCAGGCGCGGCTACAGCTGCCCGAGAGGATTCCTGAGGCCTCCCCGACCTCGGTCCCATCAACGTGTGTGGCCTTGGCAGCCAAAGACTGATCGTGAGCGGCAGCCTCCCTTGTGCCCTCAACTCAGCCCTTCGGGGAGACCACAGCTCTGCTGTGTGTTCGTAGCGTGTAGCTTCCTGGGACCTAACCCTAACCTTAACCCTACCCCGAACCGTACCCTCCACCGGGCCCTCACCCGGTCTCGAACCCTAACCCTACACTTGAGCCGCCCCGTCACATTAGCCCTCCCTTGATCCCTCGAGGGAAATCACGAGAACGGAGTCGCTTCGGCCCTGGTCACGTCCCTGGACCGAACCCTAACCCTAGCTAAGGCACTGTCCCCATGGGTACCCAATCGCAAAATCTGACAACACCACGCACCTGGGCTTCACAAGCGGCGCAGTCTCACTCGGCATGGAACCTGGAAGCTGACCATGTGGTTTCCCAGGCGCGGCTGCAGCTGCCCGAGGGGATTCCTGAGTCCTCCCCGACCAGGGTTCCATCGACGTGTGTGCCTTGGCAGCCTAAGACTGATCCTGAGCGGCAGCCTACTTTGTGCCCTCAACTCAGCCCTTCTGCGAGACCACAGCCCTGCTGTGGTTTCGGCGTCTGGAGCCTCCTGGGACCTAACCCTAACCCTAACCCAATGTCGGACCGGGACCCTCCACCGAAACCTAAGCCGGCTTCGATATCAAAACGAACACTTGAGTCGCCTGTTCGCATGAGCCCTCACTTCAGCCCTCGATGGAGATCACGAGACCGGAGTCGCTTCGTCCCTGGACACTTGCCTGGACTGAACCCTAACCCTAGCTAAGGCCCTCTCCCCATGTGAACCCTATACGAAAATCGGACAAGACCATGCGCCTGGGGTCCAGAAGCGGCGCAGGCTCACTCGGCCTGGAACCTGGAGCTCACCATGTCGTTTCCCTGGCCCGCCTGCAGCTGCCCGAGAGGATTCCTGAGGCCTCCCCGACCAGGGGCCCATCGACGTGGGTGTCCTTGGCAGCCAAAGACTTATCCTGATCGGCAGCTTCCCTTGTGCCCTCAACTGAGCCCTTCGGGGAGACCACAGCTCTGCTGTGGGTTCGTAGCCTCTAGCTTCCTGGGACCTAACCCTAACCCTAACCCTACCCCGAACCGTACCCTCCACCGGGCCCTCACCCGGTCTCGAACCCTAACCCTACACTTGAGCCGCCCCGTCACGTTAGCCCTCACTTGAGCCCTCGAGGGAGATGACGAGAACGGAGTCGCTTCGGCCTCTGCGACGTCCCTGGACCGAACCCTAACCCTAGCTAAGGCACTGTCCCCATGGGTACCCAATCCCAAAATCTGACAACACCACGCACCTGGGCTTCACAAGCGGTGCAGCCAACTCGGCATGGAACCTGCAAGCTGACCATGTCGTTTCCCAGGCGCGGCTACAGCTGCCCGAGAGGATTCCTGAGGCCTCCCCGACCTCGGTCCCATCAACGTGTGTGGCCTTGGCAGCCAAAGACTGATCGTGAGCGGCAGCCTCCCTTGTGCCCTCAACTCAGCCCTTCGGGGAGACCACAGCTCTGCTGTGGGTTCGTAGCGTGTAGCTTCCTGGGACCTAACCCTAACCCTAACCCTACCCCGAACCGTACCCTCCACCGGGCCCTCACCCGGTCTCGAACCCTAACCCTACACTTGAGCCGCCCCGTCACGTTAGCCCTCACTTGAGCCCTCGAGGGAGATGACGAGAACGGAGTCGCTTCGGCCTCTGCGACGTCCCTGGACCGAACCCTAACCCTAGCTAAGGCACTGTCCCCATGGGTACCCAATCCCAAAATCTGACAACACCACGCACCTGGGCTTCACAAGCGGTGCAGCCAACTCGGCATGGAACCTGGAAGCTGACCATGTGGTTTCCCAGGCGCGGCTGCAGCTGCCCGAGGGGATTCCTGAGTCCTCACCGACCAGGGTTCCATCAACGTGTGTGGCCTTGGCAGCCAAAGACTGATCGTGAGCGGCAGCCTCCCTTGTGCCCTCAACTCAGCCCTTCGGGGAGACCACAGCTCTGCTGTGTGTTCGTAGCGTGTAGCTTCCTGGGACCTAAGCCTAACCCTAACCCTACCCCGAACCGTACCCTCCACCGGGCCCTCACCCGGTCTCGAACCCTAACCCTACACTTGAGCCGCCCCGTCACATTAGCCCTCCCTTGAGCCCTCGAGGGACATCACGAGAACGGAGTCGCTTCGGCCCTGGCCACGTCCCTGGACCGAACCCTAACCCTAGCTAAGGCACTGTCCCCATGTGTACCCAATCCCAAAATCTGACAACACCACGCACCTGGGCTTCACAAGCGGTGCAGACTCACTCGGCATGGAACCTGGAAGCTGACCATGTGGTTTCCCAGGCGCGGCTGCAGCTGCCCGAGGGGATTCCTGAGTCCTCCCCGACCAGGGTTCCATCGACGTGTGTGCCTTGGCAGCCAAAGACTGATCCTGAGCGGCAGCCTACTTTGTGCCCTCAACTCAGCCCTTCTGCGAGACCACAGCCCTGCTGTGGGTTCGGCGTCTGGAGCCTCCTGGGACCTAACCCTAACCCTAACCCAATGTCGGACTGGGACCCTCCACCGAAACCTAAGCCGGCTTCGATATCAAAACGAACACTTGAGTCGCCTGTTCGCATGAGCCCTCACTTCAGCCCTCGATGGAGATCACGAGACCGGAGTCGCTTCGTCCCTGGACACTTGCCTGGACTGAACCCTAACCCTAGCTAAGGCCCTCTCCCCATGTGAACCCTATACGAAAATCGGACAAGACCATGCGCCTGGGGTCCAGAAGCGGTGCAGGCTCACTCGGCCTGGAACCTGGAGCTCACCATGTCGTTTCCCTGGCCCGCCTGCAGCTGCCCGAGAGGATTCCTGAGGCCTCCCCGACCAGGGGCCCATCGACGTGGGTGTCCTTGGCAGCCAAAGACTTATCCTGATCGGCAGCTTCCCTTGTGCCCTCAACTGAGCCCTTCGGGGAGACCACAGCTCTGCTGTGGGTTCGTAGCCTCTAGCTTCCTGGGACCTAACCCTAACCCTAACCCTACCCCGAACCGGACCCTCCACCGGGCCCTCACCCGGTCTCGAACCCTAACCCTACACTTGAGCCGCCCCGTCACGTTAGCCCTCACTTGAGCCCTCGAGGGAGATGACGAGAACGGAGTCGCTTCGGCCTCTGCGACGTCCCTGGACCGAACCCTAACCCTAGCTAAGGCACTGTCCCCATGGGTACCCAATCCCAAAATCTGACAACACCACGCACCTGGGCTTCACAAGCGGTGCAGCCAACTCGGCATGGAACCTGCAAGCTGACCATGTCGTTTCCCAGGCGCGGCTACAGCTGCCCGAGAGGATTCCTGAGGCCTCCCCGACCTCGGTCCCATCAACGTGTGTGGCCTTGGCAGCCAAAGACTGATCGTGAGCGGCAGCCTCCCTTGTGCCCTCAACTCAGCCCTTCGGGGAGACCACAGCTCTGCTGTGTGTTCGTAGCGTGTAGCTTCCTGGGACCTAAGCCTAACCCTAACCCTACCCCGAACCGTACCCTCCACCGGGCCCTCACCCGGTCTCGAACCCTAACCCTACACTTGAGCCGCCCCGTCACATTAGCCCTCCCTTGAGCCCTCGAGGGACATCACGAGAACGGAGTCGCTTCGGCCCTGGCCACGTCCCTGGACCGAACCCTAACCCTAGCTAAGGCACTGTCCCCATGTGTACCCAATCCCAAAATCTGACAACACCACGCACCTGGGCTTCACAAGCGGTGCAGTCTCACTCGGCATGGAACCTGGAAGCTGACCATGTGGTTTCCCAGGCGCGGCTGCAGCTGCCCGAGGGGATTCCTGAGTCCTCCCCGACCAGGGTTCCATCGACGTGTGTGCCTTGGCAGCCAAAGACTGATCCTGAGCGGCAGCCTACTTTGTGCCCTCAACTCAGCCCTTCTGCGAGACCACAGCCCTGCTGTGGGTTCGGCGTCTGGAGCCTCCTGGGACCTAACCCTAACCCTAACCCAATGTCGGACCGGGACCCTCCACCGAAACCTAAGCCGGCTTCGATATCAAAACGAACACTTGAGTCGCCTGTTCGCATGAGCCCTCACTTCAGCCCTCGATGGAGATCACGAGACCGGAGTCGCTTCGTCCCTGGACACTTGCCTGGACTGAACCCTAACCCTAGCTAAGGCCCTCTCCCCATGTGAACCCTATACGAAAATCGGACAAGACCATGCGCCTGGGGTCCAGAAGCGGTGCAGGCTCACTCGGCCTGGAACCTGGAGCTCACTATGTCGTTTCCCTGGCCCGCCTGCAGCTGCCCGAGAGGATTCCTGAGGCCTCCCCGACCAGGGGCCCATCGACGTGTGTGTCCTTGGCAGCCAAAGACTTATCCTGATCGGCAGCTTCCCTTGTGCCCTCAACTGAGCCCTTCGGGGAGACCACAGCTCTGCTGTGGGTTCGTAGCCTCTAGCTTCCTGGGACCTAACCCTAACCCTAACCCTACCCCGAACCGTACCCTCCACCGGGCCCTCACCCGGTCTCGAACCCTAACCCTACACTTGAGCCGCCCCGTCACGTTAGCCCTCACTTGAGCCCTCGAGGGAGATGACGAGAACGGAGTCGCTTCGGCCTCTGCGACGTCCCTGGACCGAACCCTAACCCTAGCTAAGGCACTGTCCCCATGGGTACCCAATCCCAAAATCTGACAACACCACGCACCTGGGCTTCACAAGCGGTGCAGCCAACTCGGCATGGAACCTGCAAGCTGACCATGTCGTTTCCCAGGCGCGGCTACAGCTGCCCGAGAGGATTCCTGAGGCCTCCCCGACCTCGGTCCCATCAACGTGTGTGGCCTTGGCAGCCAAAGACTGATCGTGAGCGGCAGCCTCCCTTGTGCCCTCAACTCAGCCCTTCGGGGAGACCACAGCTCTGCTGTGGGTTCGTAGCGTGTAGCTTCCTGGGACCTAAGCCTAACCCTAACCCTACCCCGAACCGTACCCTCCACCGGGCCCTCACCCGGTCTCGAACCTAACCCTACACTTGAGCCGCCCCGTCACATTAGCCCTCCCTTGAGCCCTCGAGGGACATCACGAGAACGGAGTCGCTTCGGCCCTGGCCACGTCCCTGGACCGAACCCTAACCCTAGCTAAGGCACTGTCCCCATGTGTACCCAATCCCAAAATCTGAAAAACACCACGCACCTGGGCTTCACAAGCGGTGCAGTCTCACTCGGCATGGAACCTGGAAGCTGACCATGTGGTTTCCCAGGCGCGGCTGCAGCTGCCCGAGGGGATTCCTGAGTCCTCCCCGACCAGGGTTCCATCGACGTGTGTGCCTTGGCAGCCAAAGACTGATCCTGAGCGGCAGCCTACTTTGTGCCCTCAACTCAGCCCTTCTGCGAGACCACAGCCCTGCTGTGGGTTCGGCGTCTGGAGCCTCCTGGGACCTAACCCTAACCCTAACCCAATGTCGGACCGGGACCCTCCACCGAAACCTAAGCCGGCTTCGATATCAAAACGAACACTTGAGTCGCCTGTTCGCATGAGCCCTCACTTCAGCCCTCGATGGAGATCACGAGACCGGAGTCGCTTCGTCCCTGGACACTTGCCTGGACTGAACCCTAACCCTAGCTAAGGCCCTCTCCCCATGTGAACCCTATACGAAAATCGGACAAGACCATGCGCCTGGGGTCCAGAAGCGGTGCAGGCTCACTCGGCCTGGAACCTGGAGCTCACCATGTCGTTTCCCTGGCCCGCCTGCAGCTGCCCGAGAGGATTCCTGAGGCCTCCCCGACCAGGGGCCCATCGACGTGGGTGTCCTTGGCAGCCAAAGACTTATCCTGATCGGCAGCTTCCCTTGTGCCCTCAACTGAGCCCTTCGGGGAGACCACAGCTCTGCTGTGGGTTCGTAGCCTCTAGCTTCCTGGGACCTAACCCTAACCCTAACCCTACCCCGAACCGTACCCTCCACCGGGCCCTCACCCGGTCTCGAACCCTAACCCTACACTTGAGCCGCCCCGTCACGTTAGCCCTCACTTGAGCCCTCGAGGGAGATGACGAGAACGGAGTCGCTTCGGCCTCTGCGACGTCCCTGGACCGAACCCTAACCCTAGCTAAGGCACTGTCCCCATGGGTACCCAATCCCAAAATCTGACAACACCACGCACCTGGGCTTCACAAGCGGTGCAGCCAACTCGGCATGGAACCTGCAAGCTGACCATGTCGTTTCCCAGGCGCGGCTACAGCTGCCCGAGAGGATTCCTGAGGCCTCCCCGACCTCGGTCCCATCAACGTGTGTGGCCTTGGCAGCCAAAGACTGATCGTGAGCGGCAGCCTCCCTTGTGCCCTCAACTCAGCCCTTCGGGGAGACCACAGCTCTGCTGTGGGTTCGTAGCGTGTAGCTTCCTGGGACCTAACCCTAACCCTAACCCTACCCCGAACCGTACCCTCCACCGGGCCCTCACCCGGTCTCGAACCCTAACCCTACACTTGAGCCGCCCCGTCACATTAGCCCTCACTTGAGCCCTCGAGGGACATCACGAGAACGGAGTCGCTTCGGCCCTGGCCACGTCCCTGGACCGAACCCTAACCCTAGCTAAGGCACTGTCCCCATGGGTACTCAATCCCAAAATCTGACAACACCACGCACCTGGGCTTCACAAGCGGTGCAGTCTCACTCGGCATGGAACCTGGAAGCTGACCATGTGGTTTCCCAGGCGCGGCTGCAGCTGCCCGAGGGGATTCCTGAGTCCTCCCCGACCAGGGTTCCATCGACGTGTGTGCCTTGGCAGCCAAAGACTGATCCTGAGCGGCAGCCTACTTTGTGCCCTCAACTCAGCCCTTCTGCGAGACCACAGCCCTGCTGTGGGTTCGGCGTCTGGAGCCTCCTGGGACCTAACCCTAACCCTAACCCAATGTCGGACCGGGACCCTCCACCGAAACCTAAGCCGGCTTCGATATCAAAACGAACACTTGAGTCGCCTGTTCGCATGAGCCCTCACTTCAGCCCTCGATGGAGATCACGAGACCGGAGTCGCTTCGTCCCTGGACACTTGCCTGGACTGAACCCTAACCCTAGCTAAGGCCCTCTCCCCATGTGAACCCTATACGAAAATCGGACAAGACCATGCGCCTGGGGTCCAGAAGCGGTGCAGGCTCACTCGGCCTGGAACCTGGAGCTCACCATGTCGTTTCCCTGGCCCGCCTGCAGCTGCCCGAGAGGATTCCTGAGGCCTCCCCGACCAGGGGCCCATCGACGTGGGTGATCTTGGCAGCCAAAGACTGATCCTGATCGGCAGCTTCCCTTGTGCCCTCAACTGAGCCCTTCGGGGAGACCACAGCTCTGCTGTGGGTTCGTAGCCTCTAGCTTCCTGGGACCTAACCCTAACCCTAACCCTACCCCGAACCGTACCCTCCACCGGGCCCTCACCCGGTCTCGAACCCTAACCCTACACTTGAGCCTCCCCGTCACGTTAGCCCTCACTTGAGCCCTCGAGGGAGATGACGAGAACGGAGTCGCTTCGGCCTCTGCGACGTCCCTGGACCGAACCCTAACCCTAGCTAAGGCACTGTCCCCATGGGTACCCAATCCCAAAATCTGACAACACCACGCACCTGGGCTTCACAAGCGGTGCAGCCAACTCGGCATGGAACCTGCAAGCTGACCATGTCGTTTCCCAGGCGCGGCTACAGCTGCCCGAGAGGATTCCTGAGGCCTCCCCGACCTCGGTCCCATCAACGTGTGTGGCCTTGGCAGCCAAAGACTGATCGTGAGCGGCAGCCTCCCTTGTGCCCTCAACTCAGCCCTTCGGGGAGACCACAGCTCTGCTGTGTGTTCGTAGCGTGTAGCTTCCTGGGACCTAACCCTAACCCTAACCCTACCCCGAACCGTACCCTCCACCGGGCCCTCACCCGGTCTCGAACCCTAACCCTACACTTGAGCCGCCCCGTCACATTAGCCCTCCCTTGTTCCCTCGAGGGACATCACGAGAACGGAGTCGCTTCGGCCCTGGCCACGTCCCTGGACCGAACCCTAACCCTAGCTAAGGCACTGTCCCCATGGGTACCCAATCCCAAAATCTGACAACACCACGCACCTGGGCTTCACAAGCGGCGCAGTCTCACTCGGCATGGAACCTGGAAGCTGACCATGTGGTTTCCCAGGCGCGGCTGCAGCTGCCCGAGGGGATTCCTGAGTCCTCCCCGACCAGGGTTCCATCGACGTGTGTGCCTTGGCAGCCAAAGACTGATCCTGAGCGGCAGCCTACTTTGTGCCCTCAACTCAGCCCTTCTGCGAGACCACAGCCCTGCTGTGGTTTCGGCGTCTGGAGCCTCCTGGGACCTAACCCTAACCCTAACCCAATGTCGGACCGGGACCCTCCACCGAAACCTAAGCCGGCTTCGATATCAAAACGAACACTTGAGTCGCCTGTTCGCATGAGCCCTCACTTCAGCCCTCGATGGAGATCACGAGACCGGAGTCGCTTCGTCCCTGGACACTTGCCTGGACTGAACCCTAACCCTAGCTAAGGCCCTCTCCCCATGTGAACCCTATACGAAAATCGGACAAGACCATGCGCCTGGGGTCCAGAAGCGGTGCAGGCTCACTCGGCCTGGAACCTGGAGCTCACCATGTCGTTTCCCTGGCCCGCCTGCAGCTGCCCGAGAGGATTCCTGAGGCCTCCCCGACCAGGGGCCCATCGACGTGGGTGATCTTGGCAGCCAAAGACTGATCCTGATCGGCAGCTTCCCTTGTGCCCTCAACTGAGCCCTTCGGGGAGACCACAGCTCTGCTGTGGGTTCGTAGCCTCTAGCTTCCTGGGACCTAACCCTAACCCTAACCCTACCCCGAACCGTACCCTCCACCGGGCCCTCACCCGGTCTCGAACCCTAACCCTACACTTGAGCCGCCCCGTCACGTTAGCCCTCACTTGAGCCCTCGAGGGAGATGACGAGAACGGAGTCGCTTCGGCCTCTGCGACGTCCCTGGACCGAACCCTAACCCTAGCTAAGGCACTGTCCCCATGGGTACCCAATCCCAAAATCTGACAACACCACGCACCTGGGCTTCACAAGCGGTGCAGCCAACTCGGCATGGAACCTGCAAGCAGACCATGTCGTTTCCCAGGCGCGGCTACAGCTGCCCGAGAGGATTCCTGAGGCCTCCCCGACCTCGGTCCCATCAACGTGTGTGGCCTTGGCAGCCAAAGACTGATCGTGAGCGGCAGCCTCCCTTGTGCCCTCAACTCAGCCCTTCGGGGAGACCACAGCTCTGCTGTGTGTTCGTAGCGTGTAGCTTCCTGGGACCTAACCCTAACCTTAACCCTACCCCGAACCGTACCCTCCACCGGGCCCTCACCCGGTCTCGAACCCTAACCCTACACTTGAGCCGCCCCGTCACATTAGCCCTCCCTTGATCCCTCGAGGGAAATCACGAGAACGGAGTCGCTTCGGCCCTGGTCACGTCCCTGGACCGAACCCTAACCCTAGCTAAGGCACTGTCCCCATGGGTACCCAATCGCAAAATCTGACAACACCACGCACCTGGGCTTCACAAGCGGCGCAGTCTCACTCGGCATGGAACCTGGAAGCTGACCATGTGGTTTCCCAGGCGCGGCTGCAGCTGCCCGAGGGGATTCCTGAGTCCTCCCCGACCAGGGTTCCATCGACGTGTGTGCCTTGGCAGCCTAAGACTGATCCTGAGCGGCAGCCTACTTTGTGCCCTCAACTCAGCCCTTCTGCGAGACCACAGCCCTGCTGTGGTTTCGGCGTCTGGAGCCTCCTGGGACCTAACCCTAACCCTAACCCAATGTCGGACCGGGACCCTCCACCGAAACCTAAGCCGGCTTCGATATCAAAACGAACACTTGAGTCGCCTGTTCGCATGAGCCCTCACTTCAGCCCTCGATGGAGATCACGAGACCGGAGTCGCTTCGTCCCTGGACACTTGCCTGGACTGAACCCTAACCCTAGCTAAGGCCCTCTCCCCATGTGAACCCTATACGAAAATCGGACAAGACCATGCGCCTGGGGTCCAGAAGCGGCGCAGGCTCACTCGGCCTGGAACCTGGAGCTCACCATGTCGTTTCCCTGGCCCGCCTGCAGCTGCCCGAGAGGATTCCTGAGGCCTCCCCGACCAGGGGCCCATCGACGTGGGTGTCCTTGGCAGCCAAAGACTTATCCTGATCGGCAGCTTCCCTTGTGCCCTCAACTGAGCCCTTCGGGGAGACCACAGCTCTGCTGTGGGTTCGTAGCCTCTAGCTTCCTGGGACCTAACCCTAACCCTAACCCTACCCCGAACCGTACCCTCCACCGGGCCCTCACCCGGTCTCGAACCCTAACCCTACACTTGAGCCGCCCCGTCACGTTAGCCCTCACTTGAGCCCTCGAGGGAGATGACGAGAACGGAGTCGCTTCGGCCTCTGCGACGTCCCTGGACCGAACCCTAACCCTAGCTAAGGCACTGTCCCCATGGGTACCCAATCCCAAAATCTGACAACACCACGCACCTGGGCTTCACAAGCGGTGCAGCCAACTCGGCATGGAACCTGCAAGCTGACCATGTCGTTTCCCAGGCGCGGCTACAGCTGCCCGAGAGGATTCCTGAGGCCTCCCCGACCTCGGTCCCATCAACGTGTGTGGCCTTGGCAGCCAAAGACTGATCGTGAGCGGCAGCCTCCCTTGTGCCCTCAACTCAGCCCTTCGGGGAGACCACAGCTCTGCTGTGGGTTCGTAGCGTGTAGCTTCCTGGGACCTAACCCTAACCCTAACCCTACCCCGAACCGTACCCTCCACCGGGCCCTCACCCGGTCTCGAACCCTAACCCTACACTTGAGCCGCCCCGTCACGTTAGCCCTCACTTGAGCCCTCGAGGGAGATGACGAGAACGGAGTCGCTTCGGCCTCTGCGACGTCCCTGGACCGAACCCTAACCCTAGCTAAGGCACTGTCCCCATGGGTACCCAATCCCAAAATCTGACAACACCACGCACCTGGGCTTCACAAGCGGTGCAGCCAACTCGGCATGGAACCTGGAAACTGACCATGTGGTTTCCCAGGCGCGGCTGCAGCTGCCCGAGGGGATTCCTGAGTCCTCACCGACCAGGGTTCCATCAACGTGTGTGGCCTTGGCAGCCAAAGACTGATCGTGAGCGGCAGCCTCCCTTGTGCCCTCAACTCAGCCCTTCGGGGAGACCACAGCTCTGCTGTGTGTTCGTAGCGTGTAGCTTCCTGGGACCTAAGCCTAACCCTAACCCTACCCCGAACCGTACCCTCCACCGGGCCCTCACCCGGTCTCGAACCCTAACCCTACACTTGAGCCGCCCCGTCACATTAGCCCTCCCTTGAGCCCTCGAGGGACATCACGAGAACGGAGTCGCTTCGGCCCTGGCCACGTCCCTGGACCGAACCCTAACCCTAGCTAAGGCACTGTCCCCATGTGTACCCAATCCCAAAATCTGACAACACCACGCACCTGGGCTTCACAAGCGGTGCAGACTCACTCGGCATGGAACCTGGAAGCTGACCATGTGGTTTCCCAGGCGCGGCTGCAGCTGCCCGAGGGGATTCCTGAGTCCTCCCCGACCAGGGTTCCATCGACGTGTGTGCCTTGGCAGCCAAAGACTGATCCTGAGCGGCAGCCTACTTTGTGCCCTCAACTCAGCCCTTCTGCGAGACCACAGCCCTGCTGTGGGTTCGGCGTCTGGAGCCTCCTGGGACCTAACCCTAACCCTAACCCAATGTCGGACTGGGACCCTCCACCGAAACCTAAGCCGGCTTCGATATCAAAACGAACACTTGAGTCGCCTGTTCGCATGAGCCCTCACTTCAGCCCTCGATGGAGATCACGAGACCGGAGTCGCTTCGTCCCTGGACACTTGCCTGGACTGAACCCTAACCCTAGCTAAGGCCCTCTCCCCATGTGAACCCTATACGAAAATCGGACAAGACCATGCGCCTGGGGTCCAGAAGCGGTGCAGGCTCACTCGGCCTGGAACCTGGAGCTCACCATGTCGTTTCCCTGGCCCGCCTGCAGCTGCCCGAGAGGATTCCTGAGGCCTCCCCGACCAGGGGCCCATCGACATGGGTGTCCTTGGCAGCCAAAGACTTATCCTGATCGGCAGCTTCCCTTGTGCCCTCAACTGAGCCCTTCGGGGAGACCACAGCTCTGCTGTGGGTTCGTAGACTCTAGCTTCCTGGGACCTAACCCTAACCCTAACCCTACCCCGAACCGTACCCTCCACCGGGCCCTCACCCGGTCTCGAACCCTAACCCTACACTTGAGCCGCCCCGTCACGTTAGCCCTCACTTGAGCCCTCGAGGGAGATGACGAGAACGGAGTCGCTTCGGTCTCTGCGACGTCCCTGGACCGAACCCTAACCCTAGCTAAGGCACTGTCCCCATGGGTACCCAATCCCAAAATCTGACAACACCACGCACCTGGGCTTCACAAGCGGTGCAGCCAACTCGGCATGGAACCTGCAAGCTGACCATGTCGTTTCCCAGGCGCGGCTACAGCTGCCCGAGAGGATTCCTGAGGCCTCCCCGACCTCGGTCCCATCAACGTGTGTGGCCTTGGCAGCCAAAGACTGATCGTGAGCGGCAGCCTCCCTTGTGCCCTCAACTCAGCCCTTCGGGGAGACCACAGCTCTGCTGTGTGTTCGTAGCGTGTAGCTTCCTGGGACCTAACCCTAACCCTAACCCTACCCCGAACCGTACCCTCCACCGGGCCCTCACCCGGTCTCGAACCCTAACCCTACACTTGAGCCGCCCCGTCACATTAGCCCTCACTTGAGCCCTCGAGGGACATCACGAGAACGGAGTCGCTTCGGCCCTGGCCACGTCCCTGGACCGAACCCTAACCCTAGCTAAGGCACTGTCCCCATGGGTACCCAATCCCAAAATCTGACAACACCACGCACCTGGGCTTCACAAGCGGTGCAGTCTCACTCGGCATGGAACCTGGAAGCTGACCATGTGGTTTCCCAGGCGCGGCTGCAGCTGCCCGAGGGGATTCCTGAGTCCTCCCCGACCAGGGTTCCATCGACGTGTGTGCCTTGGCAGCCAAAGACTGATCCTGAGCGGCAGCCTACTTTGTGCCCTCAACTCAGCCCTTCTGCGAGACCACAGCCCTGCTGTGGGTTCGGCGTCTGGAGCCTCCTGGGACCTAACCCTAACCCTAACCCAATGTCGGACCGGGACCCTCCACCGAAACCTAAGCCGGCTTCGATATCAAAACGAACACTTGAGTCGCCTGTTCGCATGAGCCCTCACTTCAGCCCTCGATGGAGATCACGAGACCGGAGTCGCTTCGTCCCTGGACACTTGCCTGGACTGAACCCTAACCCTAGCTAAGGCCCTCTCCCCATGTGAACCCTATACGAAAATCGGACAAGACCATGCGCCTGGGGTCCAGAAGCGGTGCAGGCTCACTCGGCCTGGAACCTGGAGCTCACCATGTCGTTTCCCTGGCCCGCCTGCAGCTGCCCGAGAGGATTCCTGAGGCCTCCCCGACCAGGGGCCCATCGACGTGGGTGTCCTTGGCAGCCAAAGACTTATCCTGATCGGCAGCTTCCCTTGTGCCCTCAACTGAGCCCTTCGGGGAGACCACAGCTCTGCTGTGGGTTCGTAGCCTCTAGCTTCCTGGGACCTAACCCTAACCCTAACCCTACCCCGAACCGTACCCTCCACCGGGCCCTCACCCGGTCTCGAACCCTAACCCTACACTTGAGCCGCCCCGTCACGTTAGCCCTCACTTGAGCCCTCGAGGGAGATGACGAGAACGGAGTCGCTTCGGCCCTGGCCACGTCCCTGGACCGAACCCTAACCCTAGCTAAGGCACTGTCCCCATGGGTACCCAATCCCAAAATCTGACAACACCACGCACCTGGGCTTCACAAGCGGTGCAGCCAACTCGGCATGGAACCTGCAAGCTGACCATGTCGTTTCCCAGGCGCGGCTACAGCTGCCCGAGAGGATTCCTGAGGCCTCCCCGACCTCGGTCCCATCAACGTGTGTGGCCTTGGCAGCCAAAGACTGATCGTGAGCGGCAGCCTCCCTTGTGCCCTCAACTCAGCCCTTCGGGGAGACCACAGCTCTGCTGTGTGTTCGTAGCGTGTAGCTTCCTGGGACCTAACCCTAACCCTAACCCTACCCCGAACCGTACCCTCCACCGGGCCCTCACCCGGTCTCGAACCCTAACCCTACACTTGAGCCGCCCCGTCACATTAGCCCTCCCTTGAGCCCTCGAGGGACATCACGAGAACGGAGTCGCTTCGGCCCTGGCCACGTCCCTGGACCGAACCCTAACCGTAGCTAAGGCACTGTCCCCATGGGTACCCAATCCCAAAATCTGACAACACCACGCACCTGGGCTTCACAAGCGGTGCAGTCTCACTCGGCATGGAACCTGGAAGCTGACCATGTGGTTTCCCGTGCGCGGCTGCAGCTGCCCGAGGGGATTCCTGAGTCCTCCCCGACCAGGGTTCCATCGACGTGTGTGCCTTGGCAGCCAAAGACTGATCCTGAGCGGCAGCCTACTTTGTGCCCTCAACTCAGCCCTTCTGCGAGACCACAGCCCTGCTGTGGGTTCGGCGTCTGGAGCCTCCTGGGACCTAACCCTAACCCTAACCCAATGTCGGACCGGGACCCTCCACCGAAACCTAAGCCGGCTTCGATATCAAAACGAACACTTGAGTCGCCTGTTCGCATGAGCCCTCACTTCAGCCCTCGATGGAGATCACGAGACCGGAGTCGCTTCGTCCCTGGACACTTGCCTGGACTGAACCCTAACCCTAGCTAAGGCCCTCTCCCCATGTGAACCCTATACGAAAATCGGACAAGACCATGCGCCTGGGGTCCAGAAGCGGTGCAGGCTCACTCGGCCTGGAACCTGGAGCTCACCATGTCGTTTCCCTGGCCCGCCTGCAGCTGCCCGAGAGGATTCCTGAGGCCTCCCCGACCAGGGGCCCATCGACGTGGGTGTCCTTGGCAGCCAAAGACTTATCCTGATCGGCAGCTTCCCTTGTGCCCTCAACTGAGCCCTTCGAGGAGACCACAGCTCTGCTGTGGGTTCGTAGCCTCTAGCTTCCTGGGACCTAACCCTAACCCTAACCCTAACCCGAACCGTACCCTCCACCGGGCCCTCACCCGGTCTCGAACCCTAACCCTACACTTGAGCCGCCCCGTCACGTGAGCCCTCACTTGAGCCCTCGAGGGAGATGACGAGAACGGAGTCGCTTCGGCCTCTGCGACGTCCCTGGACCGAACCCTAACCCTAGCTAAGGCACTGTCCCCATGGGTACCCAATCCCAAAATCTGACAACACCACGCACCTGGGCTTCACAAGCGGTGCAGCCAACTCGGCATGGAACCTGCAAGCTGACCATGTCGTTTCCCAGGCGCGGCTACAGCTGCCCGAGAGGATTCCTGAGGCCTCCCCGACCTCGGTCCCATCAACGTGTGTGGCCTTGGCAGCCAAAGACTGATCGTGAGCGGCAGCCTCCCTTGTGCCCTCAACTCAGCCCTTCGGGGAGACCACAGCTCTGCTGTGTGTTCGTAGCGTGTAGCTTCCTGGGACCTAACCCTAACCCTAACCCTACCCCGAACCGTACCCTCCACCGGGCCCTCACCCGGTCTCGAACCCTAACCCTACACTTGAGCCGCCCCGTCACATTAGCCCTCCCTTGTTCCCTCGAGGGACATCACGAGAACGGAGTCGCTTCGGCCCTGGCCACGTCCCTGGACCGAACCCTAACCCTAGCTAAGGCACTGTCCCCATGAGTACCCAATCGCAAAATCTGACAACACCACGCACCTGGGCTTCACAAGCGGCGCAGTCTCACTCGGCATGGAACCTGGAAGCTGACCATGTGGTTTCCCAGGCGCGGCTGCAGCTGCCCGAGGGGATTCCTGAGTCCTCCCCGACCAGGGTTCCATCGACGTGTGTGCCTTGGCAGCCAAAGACTGATCCTGAGCGGCAGCCTACTTTGTGCCCTCAACTCAGCCCTTCTGCGAGACCACAGCCCTGCTGTGGTTTCGGCGTCTGGAGCCTCCTGGGACCTAACCCTAACCCTAACCCAATGTCGGACCGGGACCCTCCACCGAAACCTAAGCCGGCTTCGATATCAAAACGAACACTTGAGTCGCCTGTTCGCATGAGCCCTCACTTCAGCCCTCGATGGAGATCACGAGACCGGAGTTGCTTCGTCCCTGGACACTTGCCTGGACTGAACCCTAACCCTAGCTAAGGCCCTCTCCCCATGTGAACCCTATACGAAAATCGGACAAGACCATGCGCCTGGGGTCCAGAAGCGGTGCAGGCTCACTCGGCCTGGAACCTGGAGCTCACCATGTCGTTTCCCTGGCCCGCCTGCAGCTGCCCGAGAGGATTCCTGAGGCCTCCCCGACCAGGGGCCCATCGACGTGAGTGATCTTGGCAGCCAAAGACTGATCCTGATCGGCAGCTTCCCTTGTGCCCTCAACTGAGCCCTTCGGGGAGACCACAGCTCTGCTCTGGGTTCGTAGCCTCTAGCTTCCTGGGACCTAACCCTTACCCTAACCCTACCCCGAACCGTACCCTCCACCGGCCCCTCACCCGGTCTCGAACCCTAACCCTACACTTGAGCCGCCCCGTCACGTTAGCCCTCACTTGAGCCCTCGAGGGAGATGACGAGAACGGAGTCGCTTCGGCCTCTGCGACGTCCCTGGACCGAACCCTAACCCTAGCTAAGGCACTGTCCCCATGGGTACCCAATCCCAAAATCTGACAACACCACGCACCTGGGCTTCACAAGCGGTGCAGCCAACTCGGCATGGAACCTGCAAGCTGACCATGTCGTTTCCCAGGCGCGGCTACAGCTGCCCGAGAGGATTCCTGAGGCCTCCCCGACCTCGGTCCCATCAACGTGTGTGGCCTTGGCAGCCAAAGACTGATCGTGAGCGGCAGCCTCCCTTGTGCCCTCAACTCAGCCCTTCGGGGAGACCACAGCTCTGCTGTGTGTTCGTAGCGTGTAGCTTCCTGGGACCTAACCCTAACCCTAACCCTACCCCGAACCGTACCCTCCACCGGGCCCTCACCCGGTCTCGAACCCTAACCCTACACTTGAGCCGCCCCGTCACATTAGCCCTCCCTTGTTCCCTCGAGGGACATCACGAGAACGGAGTCGCTTCGGCCCTGGCCACGTCCCTGGACCGAACCCTAACCCTAGCTAAGGCACTGTCCCCATGAGTACCCAATCGCAAAATCTGACAACACCACGCACCTGGGCTTCACAAGCGGCGCAGTCTCACTCGGCATGGAACCTGGAAGCTGACCATGTGGTTTCCCAGGCGCGGCTGCAGCTGCCCGAGGGGATTCCTGAGTCCTCCCCGACCAGGGTTCCATCGACGTGTGTGCCTTGGCAGCCAAAGACTGATCCTGAGCGGCAGCCTACTTTGTGCCCTCAACTCAGCCCTTCTGCGAGACCACAGCCCTGCTGTGGGTTCGGCGTCTGGAGCCTCCTGGGACCTAACCCTAACCCTAACCCAATGTCGGACCGGGACCCTCCACCGAAACCTAAGCCGGCTTCGATATCAAAACGAACACTTGAGTCGCCTGTTCGCATGAGCCCTCACTTCAGCCCTCGATGGAGATCACGAGACCGGAGTCGCTTCGTCCCTGGACACTTGCCTGGACTGAACCCTAACCCTAGCTAAGGCCCTCTCCCCATGTGAACCCTATACGAAAATCGGACAAGACCATGCGCCTGGGGTCCAGAAGCGGTGCAGGCTCACTCGGCCTGGAACCTGGAGCTCACCATGTCGTTTCCCTGGCCCGCCTGCAGCTGCCCGAGAGGATTCCTGAGGCCTCCCCGACCAGGGGCCCATCGACGTGGGTGATCTTGGCAGCCAAAGACTGATCCTGATCGGCAGCTTCCCTTGTGCCCTCAACTGAGCCCTTCGGGGAGACCACAGCTCTGCTGTGGGTTCGTAGCCTCTAGCTTCCTGGGACCTAACCCTAACCCTAACCCTACCCCGAACCGTACCCTCCACCGGGCCCTCACCCGGTCTCGAACCCTAACCCTACACTTGAGCCTCCCCGTCACGTTAGCCCTCACTTGAGCCCTCGAGGGAGATGACGAGAACGGAGTCGCTTCGGCCTCTGCGACGTCCCTGGACCGAACCCTAACCCTAGCTAAGGCACTGTCCCCATGGGTACCCAATCCCAAAATCTGACAACACCACGCACCTGGGCTTCACAAGCGGTGCAGCCAACTCGGCATGGAACCTGCAAGCTGACCATGTCGTTTCCCAGGCGCGGCTACAGCTGCCCGAGAGGATTCCTGAGGCCTCCCCGACCTCGGTCCCATCAACGTGTGTGGCCTTGGCAGCCAAAGACTGATCGTGAGCGGCAGCCTCCCTTGTGCCCTCAACTCAGCCCTTCGGGGAGACCACAGCTCTGCTGTGTGTTCGTAGCGTGTAGCTTCCTGGGACCTAACCCTAACCCTAACCCTACCCCGAACCGTACCCTCCACCGGGCCCTCACCCGGTCTCGAACCCTAACCCTACACTTGAGCCGCCCCGTCACATTAGCCCTCCCTTGTTCCCTCGAGGGACATCACGAGAACGGAGTCGCTTCGGCCCTGGCCACGTCCCTGGACCGAACCCTAACCCTAGCTAAGGCACTGTCCCCATGGGTACCCAATCGCAAAATCTGACAACACCACGCACCTGGGCTTCACAAGCGGCGCAGTCTCACTCGGCATGGAACCTGGAAGCTGACCATGTGGTTTCCCAGGCGCGGCTGCAGCTGCCCGAGGGGATTCCTGAGTCCTCCCCGACCAGGGTTCCATCGACGTGTGTGCCTTGGCAGCCTAAGACTGATCCTGAGCGGCAGCCTACTTTGTGCCCTCAACTCAGCCCTTCTGCGAGACCACAGCCCTGCTGTGGTTTCGGCGTCTGGAGCCTCCTGGGACCTAACCCTAACCCTAACCCAATGTCGGACCGGGACCCTCCACCGAAACCTAAGCCGGCTTCGATATCAAAACGAACACTTGAGTCGCCTGTTCGCATGAGCCCTCACTTCAGCCCTCGATGGAGATCACGAGACCGGAGTCGCTTCGTCCCTGGACACTTGCCTGGACTGAACCCTAACCCTAGCTAAGGCCCTCTCCCCATGTGAACCCTATACGAAAATCGGACAAGACCATGCGCCTGGGGTCCAGAAGCGGCGCAGGCTCACTCGGCCTGGAACCTGGAGCTCACCATGTCGTTTCCCTGGCCCGCCTGCAGCTGCCCGAGAGGATTCCTGAGGCCTCCCCGACCAGGGGCCCATCGACGTGGGTGTCCTTGGCAGCCAAAGACTTATCCTGATCGGCAGCTTCCCTTGTGCCCTCAACTGAGCCCTTCGGGGAGACCACAGCTCTGCTGTGGGTTCGTAGCCTCTAGCTTCCTGGGACCTAACCCTAACCCTAACCCTACCCCGAACCGGACCCTCCACCGGGCCCTCACCCGGTCTCGAACCCTAACCCTACACTTGAGCCGCCCCGTCACGTTAGCCCTCACTTGAGCCCTCGAGGGAGATGACGAGAACGGAGTCGCTTCGGCCTCTGCGACGTCCCTGGACCGAACCCTAACCCTAGCTAAGGCACTGTCCCCATGGGTACCCAATCCCAAAATCTGACAACACCACGCACCTGGGCTTCACAAGCGGTGCAGCCAACTCGGCATGGAACCTGCAAGCTGACCATGTCGTTTCCCAGGCGCGGCTACAGCTGCCCGAGAGGATTCCTGAGGCCTCCCCGACCTCGGTCCCATCAACGTGTGTGGCCTTGGCAGCCAAAGACTGATCGTGAGCGGCAGCCTCCCTTGTGCCCTCAACTCAGCCCTTCGGGGAGACCACAGCTCTGCTGTGTGTTCGTAGCGTGTAGCTTCCTGGGACCTAAGCCTAACCCTAACCCTACCCCGAACCGTACCCTCCACCGGGCCCTCACCCGGTCTCGAACCCTAACCCTACACTTGAGCCGCCCCGTCACATTAGCCCTCCCTTGAGCCCTCGAGGGACATCACGAGAACGGAGTCGCTTCGGCCCTGGCCACGTCCCTGGACCGAACCCTAACCCTAGCTAAGGCACTGTCCCCATGTGTACCCAATCCCAAAATCTGACAACACCACGCACCTGGGCTTCACAAGCGGTGCAGTCTCACTCGGCATGGAACCTGGAAGCTGACCATGTGGTTTCCCAGGCGCGGCTGCAGCTGCCCGAGGGGATTCCTGAGTCCTCCCCGACCAGGGTTCCATCGACGTGTGTGCCTTGGCAGCCAAAGACTGATCCTGAGCGGCAGCCTACTTTGTGCCCTCAACTCAGCCCTTCTGCGAGACCACAGCCCTGCTGTGGGTTCGGCGTCTGGAGCCTCCTGGGACCTAACCCTAACCCTAACCCAATGTCGGACCGGGACCCTCCACCGAAACCTAAGCCGGCTTCGATATCAAAACGAACACTTGAGTCGCCTGTTCGCATGAGCCCTCACTTCAGCCCTCGATGGAGATCACGAGACCGGAGTCGCTTCGTCCCTGGACACTTGCCTGGACTGAACCCTAACCCTAGCTAAGGCCCTCTCCCCATGTGAACCCTATACGAAAATCGGACAAGACCATGCGCCTGGGGTCCAGAAGCGGTGCAGGCTCACTCGGCCTGGAACCTGGAGCTCACTATGTCGTTTCCCTGGCCCGCCTGCAGCTGCCCGAGAGGATTCCTGAGGCCTCCCCGACCAGGGGCCCATCGACGTGTGTGTCCTTGGCAGCCAAAGACTTATCCTGATCGGCAGCTTCCCTTGTGCCCTCAACTGAGCCCTTCGGGGAGACCACAGCTCTGCTGTGGGTTCGTAGCCTCTAGCTTCCTGGGACCTAACCCTAACCCTAACCCTACCCCGAACCGTACCCTCCACCGGGCCCTCACCCGGTCTCGAACCCTAACCCTACACTTGAGCCGCCCCGTCACGTTAGCCCTCACTTGAGCCCTCGAGGGAGATGACGAGAACGGAGTCGCTTCGGCCTCTGCGACGTCCCTGGACCGAACCCTAACCCTAGCTAAGGCACTGTCCCCATGGGTACCCAATCCCAAAATCTGACAACACCACGCACCTGGGCTTCACAAGCGGTGCAGCCAACTCGGCATGGAACCTGCAAGCTGACCATGTCGTTTCCCAGGCGCGGCTACAGCTGCCCGAGAGGATTCCTGAGGCCTCCCCGACCTCGGTCCCATCAACGTGTGTGGCCTTGGCAGCCAAAGACTGATCGTGAGCGGCAGCCTCCCTTGTGCCCTCAACTCAGCCCTTCGGGGAGACCACAGCTCTGCTGTGGGTTCGTAGCGTGTAGCTTCCTGGGACCTAAGCCTAACCCTAACCCTACCCCGAACCGTACCCTCCACCGGGCCCTCACCCGGTCTCGAACCTAACCCTACACTTGAGCCGCCCCGTCACATTAGCCCTCCCTTGAGCCCTCGAGGGACATCACGAGAACGGAGTCGCTTCGGCCCTGGCCACGTCCCTGGACCGAACCCTAACCCTAGCTAAGGCACTGTCCCCATGTGTACCCAATCCCAAAATCTGAAAAACACCACGCACCTGGGCTTCACAAGCGGTGCAGTCTCACTCGGCATGGAACCTGGAAGCTGACCATGTGGTTTCCCAGGCGCGGCTGCAGCTGCCCGAGGGGATTCCTGAGTCCTCCCCGACCAGGGTTCCATCGACGTGTGTGCCTTGGCAGCCAAAGACTGATCCTGAGCGGCAGCCTACTTTGTGCCCTCAACTCAGCCCTTCTGCGAGACCACAGCCCTGCTGTGGGTTCGGCGTCTGGAGCCTCCTGGGACCTAACCCTAACCCTAACCCAATGTCGGACCGGGACCCTCCACCGAAACCTAAGCCGGCTTCGATATCAAAACGAACACTTGAGTCGCCTGTTCGCATGAGCCCTCACTTCAGCCCTCGATGGAGATCACGAGACCGGAGTCGCTTCGTCCCTGGACACTTGCCTGGACTGAACCCTAACCCTAGCTAAGGCCCTCTCCCCATGTGAACCCTATACGAAAATCGGACAAGACCATGCGCCTGGGGTCCAGAAGCGGTGCAGGCTCACTCGGCCTGGAACCTGGAGCTCACCATGTCGTTTCCCTGGCCCGCCTGCAGCTGCCCGAGAGGATTCCTGAGGCCTCCCCGACCAGGGGCCCATCGACGTGGGTGTCCTTGGCAGCCAAAGACTTATCCTGATCGGCAGCTTCCCTTGTGCCCTCAACTGAGCCCTTCGGGGAGACCACAGCTCTGCTGTGGGTTCGTAGCCTCTAGCTTCCTGGGACCTAACCCTAACCCTAACCCTACCCCGAACCGTACCCTCCACCGGGCCCTCACCCGGTCTCGAACCCTAACCCTACACTTGAGCCGCCCCGTCACGTTAGCCCTCACTTGAGCCCTCGAGGGAGATGACGAGAACGGAGTCGCTTCGGCCCTGGCCACGTCCCTGGACCGAACCCTAACCCTAGCTAAGGCACTGTCCCCATGGGTACCCAATCCCAAAATCTGACAACACCACGCACCTGGGCTTCACAAGCGGTGCAGCCAACTCGGCATGGAACCTGCAAGCTGACCATGTCGTTTCCCAGGCGCGGCTACAGCTGCCCGAGAGGATTCCTGAGGCCTCCCCGACCTCGGTCCCATCAACGTGTGTGGCCTTGGCAGCCAAAGACTGATCGTGAGCGGCAGCCTCCCTTGTGCCCTCAACTCAGCCCTTCGGGGAGACCACAGCTCTGCTGTGGGTTCGTAGCGTGTAGCTTCCTGGGACCTAACCCTAACCCTAACCCTACCCCGAACCGTACCCTCCACCGGGCCCTCACCCGGTCTCGAACCCTAACCCTACACTTGAGCCGCCCCGTCACATTAGCCCTCCCTTGAGCCCTCGAGGGACATCACGAGAACGGAGTCGCTTCGGCCCTGGCCACGTCCCTGGACCGAACCCTAACCCTAGCTAAGGCACTGTCCCCATGTGTACCCAATCCCAAAATCTGACAACACCACGCACCTGGGCTTCACAAGCGGTGCAGTCTCACTCGGCATGGAACCTGGAAGCTGACCATGTGGTTTCCCAGGCGCGGCTGCAGCTGCCCGAGGGGATTCCTGAGTCCTCCCCGACCAGGGTTCCATCGACGTGTGTGCCTTGGCAGCCAAAGACTGATCCTGAGCGGCAGCCTACTTTGTGCCCTCAACTCAGCCCTTCTGCGAGACCACAGCCCTGCTGTGGGTTCGGCGTCTGGAGCCTCCTGGGACCTAACCCTAACCCTAACCCAATGTCGGACCGGGACCCTCCACCGAAACCTAAGCCGGCTTCGATATCAAAACGAACACTTGAGTCGCCTGTTCGCATGAGCCCTCACTTCAGCCCTCGATGGAGATCACGAGACCGGAGTCGCTTCGTCCCTGGACACTTGCCTGGACTGAACCCTAACCCTAGCTAAGGCCCTCTCCCCATGTGAACCCTATACGAAAATCGGACAAGACCATGCGCCTGGGGTCCAGAAGCGGTGCAGGCTCACTCGGCCTGGAACCTGGAGCTCACTATGTCGTTTCCCTGGCCCGCCTGCAGCTGCCCGAGAGGATTCCTGAGGCCTCCCCGACCAGGGGCCCATCGACGTGTGTGTCCTTGGCAGCCAAAGACTTATCCTGATCGGCAGCTTCCCTTGTGCCCTCAACTGAGCCCTTCGGGGAGACCACAGCTCTGCTGTGGGTTCGTAGCCTCTAGCTTCCTGGGACCTAACCCTAACCCTAACCCTACCCCGAACCGTACCCTCCACCGGGCCCTCACCCGGTCTCGAACCCTAACCCTACACTTGAGCCGCCCCGTCACGTTAGCCCTCACTTGAGCCCTCGAGGGAGATGACGAGAACGGAGTCGCTTCGGCCTCTGCGACGTCCCTGGACCGAACCCTAACCCTAGCTAAGGCACTGTCCCCATGGGTACCCAATCCCAAAATCTGACAACACCACGCACCTGGGCTTCACAAGCGGTGCAGCCAACTCGGCATGGAACCTGCAAGCTGACCATGTCGTTTCCCAGGCGCGGCTACAGCTGCCCGAGAGGATTCCTGAGGCCTCCCCGACCTCGGTCCCATCAACGTGTGTGGCCTTGGCAGCCAAAGACTGATCGTGAGCGGCAGCCTCCCTTGTGCCCTCAACTCAGCCCTTCGGGGAGACCACAGCTCTGCTGTGGGTTCGTAGCGTGTAGCTTCCTGGGACCTAAGCCTAACCCTAACCCTACCCCGAACCGTACCCTCCACCGGGCCCTCACCCGGTCTCGAACCTAACCCTACACTTGAGCCGCCCCGTCACATTAGCCCTCCCTTGAGCCCTCGAGGGACATCACGAGAACGGAGTCGCTTCGGCCCTGGCCACGTCCCTGGACCGAACCCTAACCCTAGCTAAGGCACTGTCCCCATGTGTACCCAATCCCAAAATCTGAAAAACACCACGCACCTGGGCTTCACAAGCGGTGCAGTCTCACTCGGCATGGAACCTGGAAGCTGACCATGTGGTTTCCCAGGCGCGGCTGCAGCTGCCCGAGGGGATTCCTGAGTCCTCCCCGACCAGGGTTCCATCGACGTGTGTGCCTTGGCAGCCAAAGACTGATCCTGAGCGGCAGCCTACTTTGTGCCCTCAACTCAGCCCTTCTGCGAGACCACAGCCCTGCTGTGGGTTCGGCGTCTGGAGCCTCCTGGGACCTAACCCTAACCCTAACCCAATGTCGGACCGGGACCCTCCACCGAAACCTAAGCCGGCTTCGATATCAAAACGAACACTTGAGTCGCCTGTTCGCATGAGCCCTCACTTCAGCCCTCGATGGAGATCACGAGACCGGAGTCGCTTCGTCCCTGGACACTTGCCTGGACTGAACCCTAACCCTAGCTAAGGCCCTCTCCCCATGTGAACCCTATACGAAAATCGGACAAGACCATGCGCCTGGGGTCCAGAAGCGGTGCAGGCTCACTCGGCCTGGAACCTGGAGCTCACCATGTCGTTTCCCTGGCCCGCCTGCAGCTGCCCGAGAGGATTCCTGAGGCCTCCCCGACCAGGGGCCCATCGACGTGGGTGTCCTTGGCAGCCAAAGACTTATCCTGATCGGCAGCTTCCCTTGTGCCCTCAACTGAGCCCTTCGGGGAGACCACAGCTCTGCTGTGGGTTCGTAGCCTCTAGCTTCCTGGGACCTAACCCTAACCCTAACCCTACCCCGAACCGTACCCTCCACCGGGCCCTCACCCGGTCTCGAACCCTAACCCTACACTTGAGCCGCCCCGTCACGTTAGCCCTCACTTGAGCCCTCGAGGGAGATGACGAGAACGGAGTCGCTTCGGCCCTGGCCACGTCCCTGGACCGAACCCTAACCCTAGCTAAGGCACTGTCCCCATGGGTACCCAATCCCAAAATCTGACAACACCACGCACCTGGGCTTCACAAGCGGTGCAGCCAACTCGGCATGGAACCTGCAAGCTGACCATGTCGTTTCCCAGGCGCGGCTACAGCTGCCCGAGAGGATTCCTGAGGCCTCCCCGACCTCGGTCCCATCAACGTGTGTGGCCTTGGCAGCCAAAGACTGATCGTGAGCGGCAGCCTCCCTTGTGCCCTCAACTCAGCCCTTCGGGGAGACCACAGCTCTGCTGTGGGTTCGTAGCGTGTAGCTTCCTGGGACCTAACCCTAACCCTAACCCTACCCCGAACCGTACCCTCCACCGGGCCCTCACCCGGTCTCGAACCCTAACCCTACACTTGAGCCGCCCCGTCACATTAGCCCTCACTTGAGCCCTCGAGGGACATCACGAGAACGGAGTCGCTTCGGCCCTGGCCACGTCCCTGGACCGAACCCTAACCCTAGCTAAGGCACTGTCCCCATGGGTACTCAATCCCAAAATCTGACAACACCACGCACCTGGGCTTCACAAGCGGTGCAGTCTCACTCGGCATGGAACCTGGAAGCTGACCATGTGGTTTCCCAGGCGCGGCTGCAGCTGCCCGAGGGGATTCCTGAGTCCTCCCCGACCAGGGTTCCATCGACGTGTGTGCCTTGGCAGCCAAAGACTGATCCTGAGCGGCAGCCTACTTTGTGCCCTCAACTCAGCCCTTCTGCGAGACCACAGCCCTGCTGTGGGTTCGGCGTCTGGAGCCTCCTGGGACCTAACCCTAACCCTAACCCAATGTCGGACCGGGACCCTCCACCGAAACCTAAGCCGGCTTCGATATCAAAACGAACACTTGAGTCGCCTGTTCGCATGAGCCCTCACTTCAGCCCTCGATGGAGATCACGAGACCGGAGTCGCTTCGTCCCTGGACACTTGCCTGGACTGAACCCTAACCCTAGCTAAGGCCCTCTCCCCATGTGAACCCTATACGAAAATCGGACAAGACCATGCGCCTGGGGTCCAGAAGCGGTGCAGGCTCACTCGGCCTGGAACCTGGAGCTCACCATGTCGTTTCCCTGGCCCGCCTGCAGCTGCCCGAGAGGATTCCTGAGGCCTCCCCGACCAGGGGCCCATCGACGTGGGTGATCTTGGCAGCCAAAGACTGATCCTGATCGGCAGCTTCCCTTGTGCCCTCAACTGAGCCCTTCGGGGAGACCACAGCTCTGCTGTGGGTTCGTAGCCTCTAGCTTCCTGGGACCTAACCCTAACCCTAACCCTACCCCGAACCGTACCCTCCACCGGGCCCTCACCCGGTCTCGAACCCTAACGCTACACTTGAGCCTCCCCGTCACGTTAGCCCTCACTTGAGCCCTCGAGGGAGATGACGAGAACGGAGTCGCTTCGGCCTCTGCGACGTCCCTGGACCGAACCCTAACCCTAGCTAAGGCACTGTCCCCATGGGTACCCAATCCCAAAATCTGACAACACCACGCACCTGGGCTTCACAAGCGGTGCAGCCAACTCGGCATGGAACCTGCAAGCTGACCATGTCGTTTCCCAGGCGCGGCTACAGCTGCCCGAGAGGATTCCTGAGGCCTCCCCGACCTCGGTCCCATCAACGTGTGTGGCCTTGGCAGCCAAAGACTGATCGTGAGCGGCAGCCTCCCTTGTGCCCTCAACTCAGCCCTTCGGGGAGACCACAGCTCTGCTGTGTGTTCGTAGCGTGTAGCTTCCTGGGACCTAACCCTAACCCTAACCCTACCCCGAACCGTACCCTCCACCGGGCCCTCACCCGGTCTCGAACCCTAACCCTACACTTGAGCCGCCCCGTCACATTAGCCCTCCCTTGTTCCCTCGAGGGACATCACGAGAACGGAGTCGCTTCGGCCCTGGCCACGTCCCTGGACCGAACCCTAACCCTAGCTAAGGCACTGTCCCCATGGGTACCCAATCCCAAAATCTGACAACACCACGCACCTGGGCTTCACAAGCGGCGCAGTCTCACTCGGCATGGAACCTGGAAGCTGACCATGTGGTTTCCCAGGCGCGGCTGCAGCTGCCCGAGGGGATTCCTGAGTCCTCCCCGACCAGGGTTCCATCGACGTGTGTGCCTTGGCAGCCAAAGACTGATCCTGAGCGGCAGCCTACTTTGTGCCCTCAACTCAGCCCTTCTGCGAGACCACAGCCCTGCTGTGGTTTCGGCGTCTGGAGCCTCCTGGGACCTAACCCTAACCCTAACCCAATGTCGGACCGGGACCCTCCACCGAAACCTAAGCCGGCTTCGATATCAAAACGAACACTTGAGTCGCCTGTTCGCATGAGCCCTCACTTCAGCCCTCGATGGAGATCACGAGACCGGAGTCGCTTCGTCCCTGGACACTTGCCTGGACTGAACCCTAACCCTAGCTAAGGCCCTCTCCCCATGTGAACCCTATACGAAAATCGGACAAGACCATGCGCCTGGGGTCCAGAAGCGGTGCAGGCTCACTCGGCCTGGAACCTGGAGCTCACCATGTCGTTTCCCTGGCCCACCTGCAGCTGCCCGAGAGGATTCCTGAGGCCTCCCCGACCAGGGGCCCATCGACGTGGGTGATCTTGGCAGCCAAAGACTGATCCTGATCGGCAGCTTCCCTTGTGCCCTCAACTGAGCCCTTCGGGGAGACCACAGCTCTGCTGTGGGTTCGTAGCCTCTAGCTTCCTGGGACCTAACCCTAACCCTAACCCTACCCCGAACCGTACCCTCCACCGGGCCCTCACCCGGTCTCGAACCCTAACCCTACACTTGAGCCGCCCCGTCACGTTAGCCCTCACTTGAGCCCTCGAGGGAGATGACGAGAACGGAGTCGCTTCGGCCTCTGCGACGTCCCTGGACCGAACCCTAACCCTAGCTAAGGCACTGTCCCCATGGGTACCCAATCCCAAAATCTGACAACACCACGCACCTGGGCTTCACAAGCGGTGCAGCCAACTCGGCATGGAACCTGCAAGCTGACCATGTCGTTTCCCAGGCGCGGCTACAGCTGCCCGAGAGGATTCCTGAGGCCTCCCCGACCTCGGTCCCATCAACGTGTGTGGCCTTGGCAGCCAAAGACTGATCGTGAGCGGCAGCCTCCCTTGTGCCCTCAACTCAGCCCTTCGGGGAGACCACAGCTCTGCTGTGTGTTCGTAGCGTGTAGCTTCCTGGGACCTAACCCTAACCTTAACCCTACCCCGAACCGTACCCTCCACCGGGCCCTCACCCGGTCTCGAACCCTAACCCTACACTTGAGCCGCCCCGTCACATTAGCCCTCCCTTGATCCCTCGAGGGAAATCACGAGAACGGAGTCGCTTCGGCCCTGGTCACGTCCCTGGACCGAACCCTAACCCTAGCTAAGGCACTGTCCCCATGGGTACCCAATCGCAAAATCTGACAACACCACGCACCTGGGCTTCACAAGCGGCGCAGTCTCACTCGGCATGGAACCTGGAAGCTGACCATGTGGTTTCCCAGGCGCGGCTGCAGCTGCCCGAGGGGATTCCTGAGTCCTCCCCGACCAGGGTTCCATCGACGTGTGTGCCTTGGCAGCCTAAGACTGATCCTGAGCGGCAGCCTACTTTGTGCCCTCAACTCAGCCCTTCTGCGAGACCACAGCCCTGCTGTGGTTTCGGCGTCTGGAGCCTCCTGGGACCTAACCCTAACCCTAACCCAATGTCGGACCGGGACCCTCCACCGAAACCTAAGCCGGCTTCGATATCAAAACGAACACTTGAGTCGCCTGTTCGCATGAGCCCTCACTTCAGCCCTCGATGGAGATCACGAGACCGGAGTCGCTTCGTCCCTGGACACTTGCCTGGACTGAACCCTAACCCTAGCTAAGGCCCTCTCCCCATGTGAACCCTATACGAAAATCGGACAAGACCATGCGCCTGGGGTCCAGAAGCGGCGCAGGCTCACTCGGCCTGGAACCTGGAGCTCACCATGTCGTTTCCCTGGCCCGCCTGCAGCTGCCCGAGAGGATTCCTGAGGCCTCCCCGACCAGGGGCCCATCGACGTGGGTGTCCTTGGCAGCCAAAGACTTATCCTGATCGGCAGCTTCCCTTGTGCCCTCAACTGAGCCCTTCGGGGAGACCACAGCTCTGCTGTGGGTTCGTAGCCTCTAGCTTCCTGGGACCTAACCCTAACCCTAACCCTACCCCGAACCGTACCCTCCACCGGGCCCTCACCCGGTCTCGAACCCTAACCCTACACTTGAGCCGCCCCGTCACGTTAGCCCTCACTTGAGCCCTCGAGGGAGATGACGAGAACGGAGTCGCTTCGGCCTCTGCGACGTCCCTGGACCGAACCCTAACCCTAGCTAAGGCACTGTCCCCATGGGTACCCAATCCCAAAATCTGACAACACCACGCACCTGGGCTTCACAAGCGGTGCAGCCAACTCGGCATGGAACCTGCAAGCTGACCATGTCGTTTCCCAGGCGCGGCTACAGCTGCCCGAGAGGATTCCTGAGGCCTCCCCGACCTCGGTCCCATCAACGTGTGTGGCCTTGGCAGCCAAAGACTGATCGTGAGCGGCAGCCTCCCTTGTGCCCTCAACTCAGCCCTTCGGGGAGACCACAGCTCTGCTGTGGGTTCGTAGCGTGTAGCTTCCTGGGACCTAACCCTAACCCTAACCCTACCCCGAACCGTACCCTCCACCGGGCCCTCACCCGGTCTCGAACCCTAACCCTACACTTGAGCCGCCCCGTCACGTTAGCCCTCACTTGAGCCCTCGAGGGAGATGACGAGAACGGAGTCGCTTCGGCCTCTGCGACGTCCCTGGACCGAACCCTAACCCTAGCTAAGGCACTGTCCCCATGGGTACCCAATCCCAAAATCTGACAACACCACGCACCTGGGCTTCACAAGCGGTGCAGCCAACTCGGCATGGAACCTGCAAGCTGACCATGTGGTTTCCCAGGCGCGGCTGCAGCTGCCCGAGGGGATTCCTGAGTCCTCACCGACCAGGGTTCCATCAACGTGTGTGGCCTTGGCAGCCAAAGACTGATCGTGAGCGGCAGCCTCCCTTGTGCCCTCAACTCAGCCCTTCGGGGAGACCACAGCTCTGCTGTGTGTTCGTAGCGTGTAGCTTCCTGGGACCTAAGCCTAACCCTAACCCTACCCCGAACCGTACCCTCCACCGGGCCCTCACCCGGTCTCGAACCCTAACCCTACACTTGAGCCGCCCCGTCACATTAGCCCTCCCTTGAGCCCTCGAGGGACATCACGAGAACGGAGTCGCTTCGGCCCTGGCCACGTCCCTGGACCGAACCCTAACCCTAGCTAAGGCACTGTCCCCATGTGTACCCAATCCCAAAATCTGACAACACCACGCACCTGGGCTTCACAAGCGGTGCAGACTCACTCGGCATGGAACCTGGAAGCTGACCATGTGGTTTCCCAGGCGCGGCTGCAGCTGCCCGAGGGGATTCATGAGTCCTCCCCGACCAGGGTTCCATCGACGTGTGTGCCTTGGCAGCCAAAGACTGATCCTGAGCGGCAGCCTACTTTGTGCCCTCAACTCAGCCCTTCTGCGAGACCACAGCCCTGCTGTGGGTTCGGCGTCTGGAGCCTCCTGGGACCTAACCCTAACCCTAACCCAATGTCGGACCGGGACCCTCCACCGAAACCTAAGCCGGCTTCGATATCAAAACGAACACTTGAGTCGCCTGTTCGCATGAGCCCTCACTTCAGCCCTCGATGGAGATCACGAGACCGGAGTCGCTTCGTCCCTGGACACTTGCCTGGACTGAACCCTAACCCTAGCTAAGGCCCTCTCCCCATGTGAACCCTATACGAAAATCGGACAAGACCATGCGCCTGGGGTCCAGAAGCGGTGCAGGCTCACTCGGCCTGGAACCTGGAGCTCACCATGTCGTTTCCCTGGCCCGCCTGCAGCTGCCCGAGAGGATTCCTGAGGCCTCCCCGACCAGGGGCCCATCGACGTGGGTGTCCTTGGCAGCCAAAGACTTATCCTGATCGGCAGCTTCCCTTGTGCCCTCAACTGAGCCCTTCGGGGAGACCACAGCTCTGCTGTGGGTTCGTAGACTCTAGCTTCCTGGGACCTAACCCTAACCCTAACCCTACCCCGAACCGTACCCTCCACCGGGCCCTCACCCGGTCTCGAACCCTAACCCTACACTTGAGCCGCCCCGTCACGTTAGCCCTCACTTGAGCCCTCGAGGGAGATGACGAGAACGGAGTCGCTTCGGTCTCTGCGACGTCCCTGGACCGAACCCTAACCCTAGCTAAGGCACTGTCCCCATGGGTACCCAATCCCAAAATCTGACAACACCACGCACCTGGGCTTCACAAGCGGTGCAGCCAACTCGGCATGGAACCTGCAAGCTGACCATGTCGTTTCCCAGGCGCGGCTACAGCTGCCCGAGAGGATTCCTGAGGCCTCCCCGACCTCGGTCCCATCAACGTGTGTGGCCTTGGCAGCCAAAGACTGATCGTGAGCGGCAGCCTCCCTTGTGCCCTCAACTCAGCCCTTCGGGGAGACCACAGCTCTGCTGTGTGTTCGTAGCGTGTAGCTTCCTGGGACCTAACCCTAACCCTAACCCTACCCCGAACCGTACCCTCCACCGGGCCCTCACCCGGTCTCGAACCCTAACCCTACACTTGAGCCGCCCCGTCACATTAGCCCTCCCTTGAGCCCTCGAGGGACATCACGAGAACGGAGTCGCTTCGGCCCTGGCCACGTCCCTGGACCGAACCCTAACCCTAGCTAAGGCACTGTCCCCATGGGTACCCAATCCCAAAATCTGACAACACCACGCACCTGGGCTTCACAAGCGGTGCAGTCTCACTCGGCATGGAACCTGGAAGCTGACCATGTGGTTTCCCAGGCGCGGCTGCAGCTGCCCGAGGGGATTCCTGAGTCCTCCCCGACCAGGGTTCCATCGACGTGTGTGCCTTGGCAGCCAAAGACTGATCCTGAGCGGCAGCCTACTTTGTGCCCTCAACTCAGCCCTTCTGCGAGACCACAGCCCTGCTGTGGGTTCGGCGTCTGGAGCCTCCTGGGACCTAACCCTAACCCTAACCCAATGTCGGACCGGGACCCTCCACCGAAACCTAAGCCGGCTTCGATATCAAAACGAACACTTGAGTCGCCTGTTCGCATGAGCCCTCACTTCAGCCCTCGATGGAGATCACGAGACCGGAGTCGCTTCGTCCCTGGACACTTGCCTGGACTGAACCCTAACCCTAGCTAAGGCCCTCTCCCCATGTGAACCCTATACGAAAATCGGACAAGACCATGCGCCTGGGGTCCAGAAGCGGTGCAGGCTCACTCGGCCTGGAACCTGGAGCTCACCATGTCGTTTCCCTGGCCCGCCTGCAGCTGCCCGAGAGGATTCCTGAGGCCTCCCCGACCAGGGGCCCATCGACGTGGGTGTCCTTGGCAGCCAAAGACTTATCCTGATCGGCAGCTTCCCTTGTGCCCTCAACTGAGCCCTTCGGGGAGACCACAGCTCTGCTGTGGGTTCGTAGACTCTAGCTTCCTGGGACCTAACCCTAACCCTAACCCTACCCCGAACCGTACCCTCCACCGGGCCCTCACCCGGTCTCGAACCCTAACGCTACACTTGAGCCGCCCCGTCACGTGAGCCCTCACTTGAGCCCTCGAGGGAGATGACGAGAACGGAGTCGCTTCGGCCTCTGCGACGTCCCTGGACCGAACCCTAACCCTAGCTAAGGCACTGTCCCCATGGGTACCCAATCCCAAAATCTGACAACACCACGCACCTGGGCTTCACAAGCGGTGCAGCCAACTCGGCATGGAACCTGCAAGCTGACCATGTCGTTTCCCAGGCGCGGCTACAGCTGCCCGAGAGGATTCCTGAGGCCTCCCCGACCTCGGTCCCATCAACGTGTGTGGCCTTGGCAGCCAAAGACTGATCGTGAGCGGCAGCCTCCCTTGTGCCCTCAACTCAGCCCTTCGGGGAGACCACAGCTCTGCTGTGGGTTCGTAGCGTGTAGCTTCCTGGGACCTAAGCCTAACCCTAACCCTACCCCGAACCGTACCCTCCACCGGGCCCTCACCCGGTCTCGAACCCTAACCCTACACTTGAGCCGCCCCGTCACATTAGCCCTCCCTTGAGCCCTCGAGGGACATCACGAGAACGGAGTCGCTTCGGCCCTGGCCACGTCCCTGGACCGAACCCTAACCCTAGCTAAGGCACTGTCCCCATGGGTACCCAATCCCAAAATCTGACAACACCACGCACCTGGGCTTCACAAGCGGTGCAGTCTCACTCGGCATGGAACCTGGAAGCTGACCATGTGGTTTCCCAGGCGCGGCTGCAGCTGCCCGAGGGGATTCCTGAGTCCTCCCCGACCAGGGTTCCATCGACGTGTGTGCCTTGGCAGCCAAAGACTGATCCTGAGCGGCAGCCTACTTTGTGCCCTCAACTCAGCCCTTCTGCGAGACCACAGCCCTGCTGTGGGTTCGGCGTCTGGAGCCTCCTGGGACCTAACCCTAACCCTAACCCAATGTCGGACCGGGACCCTCCACCGAAACCTAAGCCGGCTTCGATATCAAAACGAACACTTGAGTCGCCTGTTCGCATGAGCCCTCACTTCAGCCCTCGATGGAGATCACGAGACCGGAGTCGCTTCGTCCCTGGACACTTGCCTGGACTGAACCCTAACCCTAGCTAAGGCCCTCTCCCCATGTGAACCCTATACGAAAATCGGACAAGACCATGCGCCTGGGGTCCAGAAGCGGTGCAGGCTCACTCGGCCTGGAACCTGGAGCTCACCATGTCGTTTCCCTGGCCCGCCTGCAGCTGCCCGAGAGGATTCCTGAGGCCTCCCCGACCAGGGGCCCATCGACGTGGGTGTCCTTGGCAGCCAAAGACTTATCCTGATCGGCAGCTTCCCTTGTGCCCTCAACTGAGCCCTTCGGGGAGACCACAGCTCTGCTGTGGGTTCGTAGCCTCTAGCTTCCTGGGACCTAACCCTAACCCTAACCCTACCCCGAACCGTACCCTCCACCGGGCCCTCACCCGGTTTCGAACCCTAACGCTACACTTGAGCCGCCCCGTCACGTGAGCCCTCACTTGAGCCCTCGAGGGAGATGACGAGAACGGAGTCGCTTCGGCCTCTGCGACGTCCCTGGACCGAACCCTAACCCTAGCTAAGGCACTGTCCCCATGGGTACCCAATCCCAAAATCTGACAACACCACGCACCTGGGCTTCACAAGCGGTGCAGCCAACTCGGCATGGAACCTGCAAGCTGACCATGTCGTTTCCCAGGCGCGGCTACAGCTGCCCGAGAGGATTCCTGAGGCTTCCCCGAACTCGGTCCCATCAACGTGTGTGGCCTTGGCAGCCAAAGACTGATCGTGAGCGGCAGCCTCCCTTGTGCCCTCAACTCAGCCCTTCGGGGAGACCACAGCTCTGCTGTGGGTTCGTAGCGTGTAGCTTCCTGGGACCTAACCCTAACCCTAACCCTACCCCGAAAAGTACCCTCCACCGGGCCCTCACCCGGTCTCGAACCCTAACCCTACACTTGAGCCGCCCCGTCACATTAGCCCTCCCTTGAGCCCTCGAGGGACATCACGAGAACGGAGTCGCTTCGGCCCTGGCCACGTCCCTGGACCGAACCCTAACCCTAGCTAAGGCACTGTCCCCATGGGTACCCAATCCCAAAATCTGACAACACCACGCACCTGGGCTTCACAAGCGGTGCAGTCTCACTCGGCATGGAACCTGGAAGCTGACCATGTGGTTTCCCAGGCGCGGCTGCAGCTGCCCGAGGGGATTCCTGAGTCCTCCCCGACCAGGGTTCCATCGACGTGTGTGCCTTGGCAGCCAAAGACTGATCCTGAGCGGCAGCCTACTTTGTGCCCTCAACTCAGCCCTTCTGCGAGACCACAGCCCTGCTGTGGGTTCGGCGTCTGGAGCCTCCTGGGACCTAACCCTAACCCTAACCCAATGTCGGACCGGGACCCTCCACCGAAACCTAAGCCGGCTTCGATATCAAAACGAACACTTGAGTCGCCTGTTCGCATGAGCCCTCACTTCAGCCCTCGATGGAGATCACGAGACCGGAGTCGCTTCGTCCCTGGACACTTGCCTGGACTGAACCCTAACCCTAGCTAAGGCCCTCTCCCCATGTGAACCCTTACGAAAATCGGACAAGACCATGCGCCTGGGGTCCAGAAGCGGTGCAGGCTCACTCGGCCTGGAACCTGGAGCTCACCATGTCGTTTCCCTGGCCCGCCTGCAGCTGCCCGAGAGGATTCCTGAGGCCTCCCCGACCAGGGGCCCATCGACGTGGGTGTCCTTGGCAGTCAAAGACTTATCCTGATCGGCAGCTTCCCTTGTGCCCTCAACTGAGCCCTTCGGGGAGACCACAGCTCTGCTGTGGGTTCGTAGCCTCTAGCTTCCTGGGACCTAACCCTAACCCTAACCCTACCCCGAACCGTACCCTCCACCGGGCCCTCACCCGGTTTCGAACCCTAACGCTACACTTGAGCCGCCCCGTCACGTGAGCCCTCACTTGAGCCCTCGAGGGAGATGACGAGAACGGAGTCGCTTCGGCCTCTGCGACGTCCCTGGACCGAACCCTAACCCTAGCTAAGGCACTGTCCCCATGGGTACCCAATCCCAAAATCTGACAACACCACGCACCTGGGCTTCACAAGCGGTGCAGCCAACTCGGCATGGAACCTGCAAGCTGACCATGTCGTTTCCCAGGCGCGGCTACAGCTGCCCGAGAGGATTCCTGAGGCCTCCCCGACCTCGGTCCCATCAACGTGTGTGGCCTTGGCAGCCAAAGACTGATCGTGAGCGGCAGCCTCCCTTGTGCCCTCAACTCAGCCCTTCGGGGAGACCACAGCTCTGCTGTGGGTTCGTAGCGTGTAGCTTCCTGGGACCTAACCCTAACCCTAACCCTACCCCGAACCGTACCCTCCACCGGGCCCTCACCCGGTCTCGAACCCTAACCCTACACTTGAGCCGCCCCGTCACATTAGCCCTCCCTTGAGCCCTCGAGGGACATCACGAGAACGGAGTCGCTTCGGCCCTGGCCACGTCCCTGGACCGAACCCTAACCCTAGCTAAGGCACTGTCCCCATGGGTACCCAATCCCAAAATCTGACAACACCACGCACCTGGGCTTCACAAGCGGTGCAGTCTCACTCGGCATGGAACCTGGAAGCTGACCATGTGGTTTCCCAGGCGCGGCTGCAGCTGCCCGAGGGGATTCCTGAGTCCTCCCCGACCAGGGTTCCATCGACGTGTGTGCCTTGGCAGCCAAAGACTGATCCTGAGCGGCAGCCTACTTTGTGCCCTCAACTCAGCCCTTCTGCGAGACCACAGCCCTGCTGTGGGTTCGGCGTCTGGAGCCTCCTGGGACCTAACCCTAACCCTAACCCAATGTCGGACCGGGACCCTCCACCGAAACCTAAGCCGGCTTCGATATCAAAACGAACACTTGAGTCGCCTGTTCGCATGAGCCCTCACTTCAGCCCTCGATGGAGATCACGAGACCGGAGTCGCTTCGTCCCTGGACACTTGCCTGGACTGAACCCTATCCCTAGCTAAGGCCCTCTCCCCATGTGAACCCTATACGAAAATCGGACAAGACCATGCGCCTGGGGTCCAGAAGCGGTGCAGGCTCACTCGGCCTGGAACCTGGAGCTCACCATGTCGTTTCCCTGGCCCGCCTGCAGCTGCCCGAGAGGATTCCTGAGGCCTCCCCGACCAGGGGCCCATCGACGTGGGTGTCCATGGCAGCCAAAGACTTATCCTGATCGGCAGCTTCCCTTGTGCCCTCAACTGAGCCCTTCGGGGAGACCACAGCTCTGTTGTGGGTTCGTAGCCTCTAGCTTCCTGGGACCTAACCCTAACCCTAAACCTACCCCGAACCGTACCCTCCACCGGGCCCTCACCCGGTCTCGAACCCTAACCCTACACTTGAGCCGCCCCGTCACGTGAGCCCTCACTTGAGCCCTCGAGGGAGATGACGAGAACGGAGTCGCTTCGGCCTCTGCGACGTCCCTGGACCGAACCCTAACCCTAGCTAAGGCACTGTCCCCATGGGTACCCAATCCCAAAATCTGACAACACCACGCACCTGGGCTTCACAAGCGGTGCAGCCAACTCGGCATGGAACCTGCAAGCTGACCATGTCGTTTCCCAGGCGCGGCTACAGCTGCCCGAGAGGATTCCTGAGGCCTCCCCGACCTCGGTCCCATCAACGTGTGTGGCCTTGGCAGCCAAAGACTGATCGTGAGCGGCAGCCTCCCTTGTGCCCTCAACTCAGCCCTTCGGGGAGACCACAGCTCTGCTGTGTGTTCGTAGCGTGTAGCTTCCTGGGACCTAACCCTAACCCTAACCCTACCCCGAACCGTACCCTCCACCGGGCCCTCACCCGGTCTCGAACCCTAACCCTACACTTGAGCCGCCCCGTCACATTAGCCCTCCCTTGAGCCCTCGAGGGACATCACGAGAACGGAGTCGCCTCAGCCCTGGCCACGTCCCTGGACCGAACCCTAACCCTAGCTAAGGCACTGTCCCCATGGGTACCCAATCCCAAAATCTGACAACACCACGCACCTGGGCTTCACAAGCGGTGCAGTCTCACTCGGCATGGAACCTGGAAGCTGACCATGTGGTTTCCCAGGCGCGGCTGCAGCTGCCCGAGGGGATTCCTGAGTCCTCCCCGACCAGGGTTCCATCGACGTGTGTGCCTTGGCAGCCAAAGACTGATCCTGAGCGGCAGCCTACTTTGTGCCCTCAACTCAGCCCTTCTGCGAGACCACAGCCCTGCTGTGGGTTCGGCGTCTGGAGCCTCCTGGGACCTAACCCTAACCCTAACCCAATGTCGGACCGGGACCCTCCACCGAAACCTAAGCCGGCTTCGATATCAAAACGAACACTTGAGTCGCCTGTTCGCATGAGCCCTCACTTCAGCCCTCGATGGAGATCACGAGACCGGAGTCGCTTCGTCCCTGGACACTTGCCTGGACTGAACCCTAACCCTAGCTAAGGCCCTCTCCCCATGTGAACCCTATACGAAAATCGGACAAGACCATGCGCCTGGGGTCCAGAAGCGGTGCAGGCTCACTCGGCCTGGAACCTGGAGCTCACCATGTCGTTTCCCTGGCCCGCCTGCAGCTGCCCGAGAGGATTCCTGAGGCCTCCCCGACCAGGGGCCCATCGACGTGGGTGTCCATGGCAGCCAAAGACTTATCCTGATCGGCAGCTTCCCTTGTGCCCTCAACTGAGCCCTTCGGGGAGACCACAGCTCTGTTGTGGGTTCGTAGCCTCTAGCTTCCTGGGACCTAACCCTAACCCTAACCCTACCCCGAACCGTACCCTCCACCGGGCCCTCACCCGGTTTCGAACCCTAACGCTACACTTGAGCCGCCCCGTCACGTGAGCCCTCACTTCAGCCCTCGAGGGAGATGACGAGAACGGAGTCGCTTCGGCCTCTGCGACGTCCCTGGACCGAACCCTAACCCTAGCTAAGGCACTGTCCCCATGGGTACCCAATCCCAAAATCTGACAACACCACGCACCTGGGCTTCACAAGCGGTGCAGCCAACTCGGCATGGAACCTGCAAGCTGACCATGTCGTTTCCCAGGCGCGGCTACAGCTGCCCGAGAGGATTCCTGAGGCCTCCCCGACCTCGGTCCCATCAACGTGTGTGGCCTTGGCAGCCAAAGACTGATCGTGAGCGGCAGCCTCCCTTGTGCCCTCAACTCAGCCCTTCGGGGAGACCACAGCTCTGCTGTGGGTTCGTAGCGTGTAGCTTCCTGGGACCTAACCCTAACCCTAACCCTACCCCGAACCGTACCCTCCACCGGGCCCTCACCCGGTCTCGAACCCTAACCCTACACTTGAGCCGCCCCGTCACATTAGCCCTCCCTTGAGCCCTCGAGGGACATCACGAGAACGGAGTCGCTTCGGCCCTGGCCACGTCCCTGGACCGAACCCTAACCCTAGCTAAGGCACTGTCCCCATGGGTACCCAATCCCAAAATCTGACAACACCACGCACCTGGGCTTCACAAGCGGTGCAGTCTCACTCGGCATGGAACCTGGAAGCTGACCATGTGGTTTCCCAGGCGCGGCTGCAGCTGCCCGAGGGGATTCCTGAGTCCTCCCCGACCAGGGTTCCATCGACGTGTGTGCCTTGGCAGCCAAAGACTGATCCTGAGCGGCAGCCTACTTTGTGCCCTCAACTCAGCCCTTCTGCGAGACCACAGCCCTGCTGTGGGTTCGGCGTCTGGAGCCTCCTGGGACCTAACCCTAACCCTAACCCAATGTCGGACCGGGACCCTCCACCGAAACCTAAGCCGGCTTCGATATCAAAACGAACACTTGAGTCGCCTGTTCGCATGAGCCCTCACTTCAGCCCTCGATGGAGATCACGAGACCGGAGTCGCTTCGTCCCTGGACACTTGCCTGGACTGAACCCTAACCCTAGCTAAGGCCCTCTCCCCATGTGAACCCTATACGAAAATCGGACAAGACCATGCGCCTGGGGTCCAGAAGCGGTGCAGGCTCACTCGGCCTGGAACCTGGAGCTCACCATGTCGTTTCCCTGGCCCGCCTGCAGCTGCCCGAGAGGATTCCTGAGGCCTCCCCGACCAGGGGCCCATCGACGTGGGTGTCCTTGGCAGCCAAAGACTTATCCTGATCGGCAGCTTCCCTTGTGCCCTCAACTGAGCCCTTCGGGGAGACCACAGCTCTGCTGTGGGTTCGTAGACTCTAGCTTCCTGGGACCTAACCCTAACCCTAACCCTACCCCGAACCGTACCCTCCACCGGGCCCTCACCCGGTCTCGAACCCTAACGCTACACTTGAGCCGCCCCGTCACGTGAGCCCTCACTTGAGCCCTCGAGGGAGATGACGAGAACGGAGTCGCTTCGGCCTCTGCGACGTCCCTGGACCGAACCCTAACCCTAGCTAAGGCACTGTCCCCATGGGTACCCAATCCCAAAATCTGACAACACCACGCACCTGGGCTTCACAAGCGGTGCAGCCAACTCGGCATGGAACCTGCAAGCTGACCATGTCGTTTCCCAGGTGCGGCTACAGCTGCCCGAGAGGATTCCTGAGGCCTCCCCGACCTCGGTCCCATCAACGTGTGTGGCCTTGGCAGCCAAAGACTGATCGTGAGCGGCAGCCTCCCTTGTGCCCTCAACTCAGCCCTTCGGGGAGACCACAGCTCTGCTGTGGGTTCGTAGCGTGTAGCTTCCTGGGACCTAAGCCTAACCCTAACCCTACCCCGAACCGTACCCTCCACCGGGCCCTCACCCGGTCTCGAACCCTAACCCTACACTTGAGCCGCCCCGTCACATTAGCCCTCCCTTGAGCCCTCGAGGGACATCACGAGAACGGAGTCGCTTCGGCCCTGGCCACGTCCCTGGACCGAACCCTAACCCTAGCTAAGGCACTGTCCCCATGGGTACCCAATCCCAAAATCTGACAACACCACGCACCTGGGCTTCACAAGCGGTGCAGTCTCACTCGGCATGGAACCTGGAAGCTGACCATGTGGTTTCCCAGGCGCGGCTGCAGCTGCCCGAGGGGATTCCTGAGTCCTCCCCGACCAGGGTTCCATCGACGTGTGTGCCTTGGCAGCCAAAGACTGATCCTGAGCGGCAGCCTACTTTGTGCCCTCAACTCAGCCCTTCTGCGAGACCACAGCCCTGCTGTGGGTTCGGCGTCTGGAGCCTCCTGGGACCTAACCCTAACCCTAACCCAATGTCGGACCGGGACCCTCCACCGAAACCTAAGCCGGCTTCGATATCAAAACGAACACTTGAGTCGCCTGTTCGCATGAGCCCTCACTTCAGCCCTCGATGGAGATCACGAGACCGGAGTCGCTTCGTCCCTGGACACTTGCCTGGACTGAACCCTAACCCTAGCTAAGGCCCTCTCCCCATGTGAACCCTATACGAAAATCGGACAAGACCATGCGCCTGGGGTCCAGAAGCGGTGCAGGCTCACTCGGCCTGGAACCTGGAGCTCACCATGTCGTTTCCCTGGCCCGCCTGCAGCTGCCCGAGAGGATTCCTGAGGCCTCCCCGACCAGGGGCCCATCGACGTGGGTGTCCATGGCAGCCAAAGACTTATCCTGATCGGCAGCTTCCCTTGTGCCCTCAACTGAGCCCTTCGGGGAGACCACAGCTCTGTTGTGGGTTCGTAGCCTCTAGCTTCCTGGGACCTAACCCTAACCCTAAACCTACCCCGAACCGTACCCTCCACCGGGCCCTCACCCGGTCTCGAACCCTAACCCTACACTTGAGCCGCCCCGTCACGTGAGCCCTCACTTGAGCCCTCGAGGGAGATGACGAGAACGGAGTCGCTTCGGCCTCTGCGACGTCCCTGGACCGAACCCTAACCCTAGCTAAGGCACTGTCCCCATGGGTACCCAATCCCAAAATCTGACAACACCACGCACCTGGGCTTCACAAGCGGTGCAGCCAACTCGGCATGGAACCTGCAAGCTGACCATGTCGTTTCCCAGGCGCGGCTACAGCTGCCCGAGAGGATTCCTGAGGCCTCCCCGACCTCGGTCCCATCAACGTGTGTGGCCTTGGCAGCCAAAGACTGATCGTGAGCGGCAGCCTCCCTTGTGCCCTCAACTCAGCCCTTCGGGGAGACCACAGCTCTGCTGTGTGTTCGTAGCGTGTAGCTTCCTGGGACCTAACCCTAACCCTAACCCTACCCCGAACCGTACCCTCCACCGGGCCCTCACCCGGTCTCGAACCCTAACCCTACACTTGAGCCGCCCCGTCACATTAGCCCTCCCTTGAGCCCTCGAGGGACATCACGAGAACGGAGTCGCTTCAGCCCTGGCCACGTCCCTGGACCGAACCCTAACCCTAGCTAAGGCACTGTCCCCATGGGTACCCAATCCCAAAATCTGACAACACCACGCACCTGGGCTTCACAAGCGGTGCAGTCTCACTCGGCATGGAACCTGGAAGCTGACCATGTGGTTTCCCAGGCGCGGCTGCAGCTGCCCGAGGGGATTCCTGAGTCCTCCCCGACCAGGGTTCCATCGACGTGTGTGCCTTGGCAGCCAAAGACTGATCCTGAGCGGCAGCCTACTTTGTGCCCTCAACTCAGCCCTTCTGCGAGACCACAGCCCTGCTGTGGGTTCGGCGTCTGGAGCCTCCTGGGACCTAACCCTAACCCTAACCCAATGTCGGACCGGGACCCTCCACCGAAACCTAAGCCGGCTTCGATATCAAAACGAACACTTGAGTCGCCTGTTCGCATGAGCCCTCACTTCAGCCCTCGATGGAGATCACGAGACCGGAGTCGCTTCGTCCCTGGACACTTGCCTGGACTGAACCCTAACCCTAGCTAAGGCCCTCTCCCCATGTGAACCCTATACGAAAATCGGACAAGACCATGCGCCTGGGGTCCAGAAGCGGTGCAGGCTCACTCGGCCTGGAACCTGGAGCTCACCATGTCGTTTCCCTGGCCCGCCTGCAGCTGCCCGAGAGGATTCCTGAGGCCTCCCCGACCAGGGGCCCATCGACGTGGGTGTCCATGGCAGCCAAAGACTTATCCTGATCGGCAGCTTCCCTTGTGCCCTCAACTGAGCCCTTCGGGGAGACCACAGCTCTGTTGTGGGTTCGTAGCCTCTAGCTTCCTGGGACCTAACCCTAACCCTAACCCTACCCCGAACCGTACCCTCCACCGGGCCCTCACCCGGTTTCGAACCCTAACGCTACACTTGAGCCGCCCCGTCACGTGAGCCCTCACTTCAGCCCTCGAGGGAGATGACGAGAACGGAGTCGCTTCGGCCTCTGCGACGTCCCTGGACCGAACCCTAACCCTAGCTAAGGCACTGTCCCCATGGGTACCCAATCCCAAAATCTGACAACACCACGCACCTGGGCTTCACAAGCGGTGCAGCCAACTCGGCATGGAACCTGCAAGCTGACCATGTCGTTTCCCAGGCGCGGCTACAGCTGCCCGAGAGGATTCCTGAGGCCTCCCCGACCTCGGTCCCATCAACGTGTGTGGCCTTGGCAGCCAAAGACTGATCGTGAGCGGCAGCCTCCCTTGTGCCCTCAACTCAGCCCTTCGGGGAGACCACAGCTCTGCTGTGGGTTCGTAGCGTGTAGCTTCCTGGGACCTAACCCTAACCCTAACCCTACCCCGAACCGTACCCTCCACCGGGCCCTCACCCGGTCTCGAACCCTAACCCTACACTTGAGCCGCCCCGTCACATTAGCCCTCCCTTGAGCCCTCGAGGGACATCACGAGAACGGAGTCGCTTCGGCCCTGGCCACGTCCCTGGACCGAACCCTAACCCTAGCTAAGGCACTGTCCCCATGGGTACCCAATCCCAAAATCTGACAACACCACGCACCTGGGCTTCACAAGCGGTGCAGTCTCACTCGGCATGGAACCTGGAAGCTGACCATGTGGTTTCCCAGGCGCGGCTGCAGCTGCCCGAGGGGATTCCTGAGTCCTCCCCGACCAGGGTTCCATCGACGTGTGTGCCTTGGCAGCCAAAGACTGATCCTGAGCGGCAGCCTACTTTGTGCCCTCAACTCAGCCCTTCTGCGAGACCACAGCCCTGCTGTGGGTTCGGCGTCTGGAGCCTCCTGGGACCTAACCCTAACCCTAACCCAATGTCGGACCGGGACCCTCCACCGAAACCTAAGCCGGCTTCGATATCAAAACGAACACTTGAGTCGCCTGTTCGCATGAGCCCTCACTTCAGCCCTCGATGGAGATCACGAGACCGGAGTCGCTTCGTCCCTGGACACTTGCCTGGACTGAACCCTAACCCTAGCTAAGGCCCTCTCCCCATGTGAACCCTATACGAAAATCGGACAAGACCATGCGCCTGGGGTCCAGAAGCGGTGCAGGCTCACTCGGCCTGGAACCTGGAGCTCACCATGTCGTTTCCCTGGCCCGCCTGCAGCTGCCCGAGAGGATTCCTGAGGCCTCCCCGACCAGGGGCCCATCGACGTGGGTGTCCTTGGCAGCCAAAGACTTATCCTGATCGGCAGCTTCCCTTGTGCCCTCAACTGAGCCCTTCGGGGAGACCACAGCTCTGCTGTGGGTTCGTAGACTCTAGCTTCCTGGGACCTAACCCTAACCCTAACCCTACCCCGAACCGTACCCTCCACCGGGCCCTCACCCGGTCTCGAACCCTAACGCTACACTTGAGCCGCCCCGTCACGTGAGCCCTCACTTGAGCCCTCGAGGGAGATGACGAGAACGGAGTCGCTTCGGCCTCTGCGACGTCCCTGGACCGAACCCTAACCCTAGCTAAGGCACTGTCCCCATGGGTACCCAATCCCAAAATCTGACAACACCACGCACGTGGGCTTCACAAGCGGTGCAGCCAACTCGGCATGGAACCTGCAAGCTGACCATGTCGTTTCCCAGGCGCGGCTACAGCTGCCCGAGAGGATTCCTGAGGCCTCCCCGACCTCGGTCCCATCAACGTGTGTGGCCTTGGCAGCCAAAGACTGATCGTGAGCGGCAGCCTCCCTTGTGCCCTCAACTCAGCCCTTCGGGGAGACCACAGCTCTGCTGTGGGTTCGTAGCGTGTAGCTTCCTGGGACCTAAGCCTAACCCTAACCCTACCCCGAACCGTACCCTCCACCGGGCCCTCACCCGGTCTCGAACCCTAACCCTACACTTGAGCCGCCCCGTCACATTAGCCCTCCCTTGAGCCCTCGAGGGACATCACGAGAACGGAGTCGCTTCGGCCCTGGCCACGTCCCTGGACCGAACCCTAACCCTAGCTAAGGCACTGTCCCCATGGGTACCCAATCCCAAAATCTGACAACACCACGCACCTGGGCTTCACAAGCGGTGCAGTCTCACTCGGCATGGAACCTGGAAGCTGACCATGTGGTTTCCCAGGCGCGGCTGCAGCTGCCCGAGGGGATTCCTGAGTCCTCCCCGACCAGGGTTCCATCGACGTGTGTGCCTTGGCAGCCAAAGACTGATCCTGAGCGGCAGCCTACTTTGTGCCCTCAACTCAGCCCTTCTGCGAGACCACAGCCCTGCTGTGGGTTCGGCGTCTGGAGCCTCCTGGGACCTAACCCTAACCCTAACCCAATGTCGGACCGGGACCCTCCACCGAAACCTAAGCCGGCTTCGATATCAAAACGAACACTTGAGTCGCCTGTTCGCATGAGCCCTCACTTCAGCCCTCGATGGAGATCACGAGACCGGAGTCGCTTCGTCCCTGGACACTTGCCTGGACTGAACCCTAACCCTAGCTAAGGCCCTCTCCCCATGTGAACCCTTACGAAAATCGGACAAGACCATGCGCCTGGGGTCCAGAAGCGGTGCAGGCTCACTCGGCCTGGAACCTGGAGCTCACCATGTCGTTTCCCTGGCCCGCCTGCAGCTGCCCGAGAGGATTCCTGAGGCCTCCCCGACCAGGGGCCCATCGACGTGGGTGTCCTTGGCAGCCAAAGACTTATCCTGATCGGCAGCTTCCCTTGTGCCCTCAACTGAGCCCTTCGGGGAGACCACAGCTCTGCTGTGGGTTCGTAGCCTCTAGCTTCCTGGGACCTAACCCTAACCCTAACCCTACCCCGAACCGTACCCTCCACCGGGCCCTCACCCGGTTTCGAACCCTAACGCTACACTTGAGCCGCCCCGTCACGTGAGCCCTCACTTGAGCCCTCGAAGGAGATGACGAGAACGGAGTCGCTTCGGCCTCTGCGACGTCCCTGGACCGAACCCTAACCCTAGCTAAGGCACTGTCCCCATGGGTACCCAATCCCAAAATCTGACAACACCACGCACCTGGGCTTCACAAGCGGTGCAGCCAACTCGGCATGGAACCTGCAAGCTGACCATGTCGTTTCCCAGGCGCGGCTACAGCTGCCCGAGAGGATTCCTGAGGCCTCCCCGACCTCGGTCCCATCAACGTGTGTGGCCTTGGCAGCCAAAGACTGATCGTGAGCGGCAGCCTCCCTTGTGCCCTCAACTCAGCCCTTCGGGGAGACCACAGCTCTGCTGTGGGTTCGTAGCGTGTAGCTTCCTGGGACCTAAGCCTAACCCTAACCCTACCCCGAACCGTACCCTCCACCGGGCCCTCACCCGGTCTCGAACCCTAACCCTACACTTGAGCCGCCCCGTCACATTAGCCCTCCCTTGAGCCCTCGAGGGACATCACGAGAACGGAGTCGCTTCGGCCCTGGCCACGTCCCTGGACCGAACCCTAACCCTAGCTAAGGCACTGTCCCCATGGGTACCCAATCCCAAAATCTGACAACACCACGCACCTGGGCTTCACAAGCGGTGCAGTCTCACTCGGCATGGAACCTGGAAGCTGACCATGTGGTTTCCCAGGCGCGGCTGCAGCTGCCCGAGGGGATTCCTGAGTCCTCCCCGACCAGGGTTCCATCGACGTGTGTGCCTTGGCAGCCAAAGACTGATCCTGAGCGGCAGCCTACTTTGTGCCCTCAACTCAGCCCTTCTGCAAGACCACAGCCCTGCTGTGGGTTCGGCGTCTGGAGCCTCCTGGGACCTAACCCTAACCCTAACCCAATGTCGGACCGGGACCCTCCACCGAAACCTAAGCCGGCTTCGATATCAAAACGAACACTTGAGTCGCCTGTTCGCATGAGCCCTCACTTCAGCCCTCGATGGAGATCACGAGACCGGAGTCGCTTCGTCCCTGGACACTTGCCTGGACTGAACCCTATCCCTAGCTAAGGCCCTCTCCCCATGTGAACCCTATACGAAAATCGGACAAGACCATGCGCCTGGGGTCCAGAAGCGGTGCAGGCTCACTCGGCCTGGAACCTGGAGCTCACCATGTCGTTTCCCTGGCCCGCCTGCAGCTGCCCGAGAGGATTCCTGAGGCCTCCCCGACCAGGGGCCCATCGACGTGGGTGTCCATGGCAGCCAAAGACTTATCCTGATCGGCAGCTTCCCTTGTGCCCTCAACTGAGCCCTTCGGGGAGACCACAGCTCTGTTGTGGGTTCGTAGCCTCTAGCTTCCTGGGACCTAACCCTAACCCTAAATCTACCCCGAACCGTACCCTCCACCGGGCCCTCACCCGGTCTCGAACCCTAACCCTACACTTGAGCCGCCCCGTCACGTGAGCCCTCACTTGAGCCCTCGAGGGAGATGACGAGAACGGAGTCGCTTCGGCCTCTGCGACGTCCCTGGACCGAACCCTAACCCTAGCTAAGGCACTGTCCCCATGGGTACCCAATCCCAAAATCTGACAACACCACGCACCTGGGCTTCACAAGCGGTGCAGCCAACTCGGCATGGAACCTGCAAGCTGACCATGTCGTTTCCCAGGCGCGGCTACAGCTGCCCGAGAGGATTCCTGAGGCCTCCCCGACCTCGGTCCCATCAACGTGTGTGGCCTTGGCAGCCAAAGACTGATCGTGAGCGGCAGCCTCCCTTGTGCCCTCAACTCAGCCCTTCGGGGAGACCACAGCTCTGCTGTGTGTTCGTAGCGTGTAGCTTCCTGGGACCTAACCCTAACCCTAACCCTACCCCGAACCGTACCCTCCACCGGGCCCTCACCCGGTCTCGAACCCTAACCCTACACTTGAGCCGCCCCGTCACATTAGCCCTCCCTTGAGCCCTCGAGGGACATCACGAGAACGGAGTCGCTTCAGCCCTGGCCACGTCCCTGGACCGAACCCTAACCCTAGCTAAGGCACTGTCCCCATGGGTACCCAATCCCAAAATCTGACAACACCACGCACCTGGGCTTCACAAGCGGTGCAGTCTCACTCGGCATGGAACCTGGAAGCTGACCATGTGGTTTCCCAGGCGCGGCTGCAGCTGCCCGAGGGGATTCCTGAGTCCTCCCCGACCAGGGTTCCATCGACGTGTGTGCCTTGGCAGCCAAAGACTGATCCTGAGCGGCAGCCTACTTTGTGCCCTCAACTCAGCCCTTCTGCGAGACCACAGCCCTGCTGTGGGTTCGGCGTCTGGAGCCTCCTGGGACCTAACCCTAACCCTAACCCAATGTCGGACCGGGACCCTCCACCGAAACCTAAGCCGGCTTCGATATCAAAACGAACACTTGAGTCGCCTGTTCGCATGAGCCCTCACTTCAGCCCTCGATGGAGATCACGAGACCGGAGTCGCTTCGTCCCTGGACACTTGCCTGGACTGAACCCTAACCCTAGCTAAGGCCCTCTCCCCATGTGAACCCTATACGAAAATCGGACAAGACCATGCGCCTGGGGTCCAGAAGCGGTGCAGGCTCACTCGGCCTGGAACCTGGAGCTCACCATGTCGTTTCCCTGGCCCGCCTGCAGCTGCCCGAGAGGATTCCTGAGGCCTCCCCGACCAGGGGCCCATCGACGTGGGTGTCCATGGCAGCCAAAGACTTATCCTGATCGGCAGCTTCCCTTGTGCCCTCAACTGAGCCCTTCGGGGAGACCACAGCTCTGTTGTGGGTTCGTAGCCTCTAGCTTCCTGGGACCTAACCCTAACCCTAACCCTACCCCGAACCGTACCCTCCACCGGGCCCTCACCCGGTTTCGAACCCTAACGCTACACTTGAGCCGCCCCGTCACGTGAGCCCTCACTTCAGCCCTCGAGGGAGATGACGAGAACGGAGTCGCTTCGGCCTCTGCGACGTCCCTGGACCGAACCCTAACCCTAGCTAAGGCACTGTCCCCATGGGTACCCAATCCCAAAATCTGACAACACCACGCACCTGGGCTTCACAAGCGGTGCAGCCAACTCGGCATGGAACCTGCAAGCTGACCATGTCGTTTCCCAGGCGCGGCTACAGCTGCCCGAGAGGATTCCTGAGGCCTCCCCGACCTCGGTCCCATCAACGTGTGTGGCCTTGGCAGCCAAAGACTGATCGTGAGCGGCAGCCTCCCTTGTGCCCTCAACTCAGCCCTTCGGGGAGACCACAGCTCTGCTGTGGGTTCGTAGCGTGTAGCTTCCTGGGACCTAACCCTAACCCTAACCCTACCCCGAACCGTACCCTCCACCGGGCCCTCACCCGGTCTCGAACCCTAACCCTACACTTGAGCCGCCCCGTCACATTAGCCCTCCCTTGAGCCCTCGAGGGACATCACGAGAACGGAGTCGCTTCGGCCCTGGCCACGTCCCTGGACCGAACCCTAACCCTAGCTAAGGCACTGTCCCCATGGGTACCCAATCCCAAAATCTGACAACACCACGCACCTGGGCTTCACAAGCGGTGCAGTCTCACTCGGCATGGAACCTGGAAGCTGACCATGTGGTTTCCCAGGCGCGGCTGCAGCTGCCCGAGGGGATTCCTGAGTCCTCCCCGACCAGGGTTCCATCGACGTGTGTGCCTTGGCAGCCAAAGACTGATCCTGAGCGGCAGCCTACTTTGTGCCCTCAACTCAGCCCTTCTGCGAGACCACAGCCCTGCTGTGGGTTCGGCGTCTGGAGCCTCCTGGGACCTAACCCTAACCCTAACCCAATGTCGGACCGGGACCCTCCACCGAAACCTAAGCCGGCTTCGATATCAAAACGAACACTTGAGTCGCCTGTTCGCATGAGCCCTCACTTCAGCCCTCGATGGAGATCACGAGACCGGAGTCGCTTCGTCCCTGGACACTTGCCTGGACTGAACCCTAACCCTAGCTAAGGCCCTCTCCCCATGTGAACCCTATACGAAAATCGGACAAGACCATGCGCCTGGGGTCCAGAAGCGGTGCAGGCTCACTCGGCCTGGAACCTGGAGCTCACCATGTCGTTTCCCTGGCCCGCCTGCAGCTGCCCGAGAGGATTCCTGAGGCCTCCCCGACCAGGGGCCCATCGACGTGGGTGTCCTTGGCAGCCAAAGACTTATCCTGATCGGCAGCTTCCCTTGTGCCCTCAACTGAGCCCTTCGGGGAGACCACAGCTCTGCTGTGGGTTCGTAGACTCTAGCTTCCTGGGACCTAACCCTAACCCTAACCCTACCCCGAACCGTACCCTCCACCGGGCCCTCACCCGGTCTCGAACCCTAACGCTACACTTGAGCCGCCCCGTCACGTGAGCCCTCACTTGAGCCCTCGAGGGAGATGACGAGAACGGAGTCGCTTCGGCCTCTGCGACGTCCCTGGACCGAACCCTAACCCTAGCTAAGGCACTGTCCCCATGGGTACCCAATCCCAAAATCTGACAACACCACGCACCTGGGCTTCACAAGCGGTGCAGCCAACTCGGCATGGAACCTGCAAGCTGACCATGTCGTTTCCCAGGCGCGGCTACAGCTGCCCGAGAGGATTCCTGAGGCCTCCCCGACCTCGGTCCCATCAACGTGTGTGGCCTTGGCAGCCAAAGACTGATCGTGAGCGGCAGCCTCCCTTGTGCCCTCAACTCAGCCCTTCGGGGAGACCACAGCTCTGCTGTGGGTTCGTAGCGTGTAGCTTCCTGGGACCTAAGCCTAACCCTAACCCTACCCCGAACCGTACCCTCCACCGGGCCCTCACCCGGTCTCGAACCCTAACCCTACACTTGAGCCGCCCCGTCACATTAGCCCTCCCTTGAGCCCTCGAGGGACATCACGAGAACGGAGTCGCTTCGGCCCTGGCCACGTCCCTGGACCGAACCCTAACCCTAGCTAAGGCACTGTCCCCATGGGTACCCAATCCCAAAATCTGACAACACCACGCACCTGGGCTTCACAAGCGGTGCAGTCTCACTCGGCATGGAACCTGGAAGCTGACCATGTGGTTTCCCAGGCGCGGCTGCAGCTGCCCGAGGGGATTCCTGAGTCCTCCCCGACCAGGGTTCCATCGACGTGTGTGCCTTGGCAGCCAAAGACTGATCCTGAGCGGCAGCCTACTTTGTGCCCTCAACTCAGCCCTTCTGCGAGACCACAGCCCTGCTGTGGGTTCGGCGTCTGGAGCCTCCTGGGACCTAACCCTAACCCTAACCCAATGTCGGACCGGGACCCTCCACCGAAACCTAAGCCGGCTTCGATATCAAAACGAACACTTGAGTCGCCTGTTCGCATGAGCCCTCACTTCAGCCCTCGATGGAGATCACGAGACCGGAGTCGCTTCGTCCCTGGACACTTGCCTGGACTGAACCCTAACCCTAGCTAAGGCCCTCTCCCCATGTGAACCCTATACGAAAATCGGACAAGACCATGCGCCTGGGGTCCAGAAGCGGTGCAGGCTCACTCGGCCTGGAACCTGGAGCTCACCATGTCGTTTCCCTGGCCCGCCTGCAGCTGCCCGAGAGGATTCCTGAGGCCTCCCCGACCAGGGGCCCATCGACGTGGGTGTCCATGGCAGCCAAAGACTTATCCTGATCGGCAGCTTCCCTTGTGCCCTCAACTGAGCCCTTCGGGGAGACCACAGCTCTGTTGTGGGTTCGTAGCCTCTAGCTTCCTGGGACCTAACCCTAACCCTAAACCTACCCCGAACCGTACCCTCCACCGGGCCCTCACCCGGTCTCGAACCCTAACCCTACACTTGAGCCGCCCCGTCACGTGAGCCCTCACTTGAGCCCTCGAGGGAGATGACGAGAACGGAGTCGCTTCGGCCTCTGCGACGTCCCTGGACCGAACCCTAACCCTAGCTAAGGCACTGTCCCCATGGGTACCCAATCCCAAAATCTGACAACACCACGCACCTGGGCTTCACAAGCGGTGCAGCCAACTCGGCATGGAACCTGCAAGCTGACCATGTCGTTTCCCAGGCGCGGCTACAGCTGCCCGAGAGGATTCCTGAGGCCTCCCCGACCTCGGTCCCATCAACGTGTGTGGCCTTGGCAGCCAAAGACTGATCGTGAGCGGCAGCCTCCCTTGTGCCCTCAACTCAGCCCTTCGGGGAGACCACAGCTCTGCTGTGTGTTCGTAGCGTGTAGCTTCCTGGGACCTAACCCTAACCCTAACCCTACCCCGAACCGTACCCTCCACCGGGCCCTCACCCGGTCTCGAACCCTAACCCTACACTTGAGCCGCCCCGTCACATTAGCCCTCCCTTGAGCCCTCGAGGGACATCACGAGAACGGAGTCGCTTCAGCCCTGGCCACGTCCCTGGACCGAACCCTAACCCTAGCTAAGGCACTGTCCCCATGGGTACCCAATCCCAAAATCTGACAACACCACGCACCTGGGCTTCACAAGCGGTGCAGTCTCACTCGGCATGGAACCTGGAAGCTGACCATGTGGTTTCCCAGGCGCGGCTGCAGCTGCCCGAGGGGATTCCTGAGTCCTCCCCGACCAGGGTTCCATCGACGTGTGTGCCTTGGCAGCCAAAGACTGATCCTGAGCGGCAGCCTACTTTGTGCCCTCAACTCAGCCCTTCTGCGAGACCACAGCCCTGCTGTGGGTTCGGCGTCTGGAGCCTCCTGGGACCTAACCCTAACCCTAACCCAATGTCGGACCGGGACCCTCCACCGAAACCTAAGCCGGCTTCGATATCAAAACGAACACTTGAGTCGCCTGTTCGCATGAGCCCTCACTTCAGCCCTCGATGGAGATCACGAGACCGGAGTCGCTTCGTCCCTGGACACTTGCCTGGACTGAACCCTAACCCTAGCTAAGGCCCTCTCCCCATGTGAACCCTATACGAAAATCGGACAAGACCATGCGCCTGGGGTCCAGAAGCGGTGCAGGCTCACTCGGCCTGGAACCTGGAGCTCACCATGTCGTTTCCCTGGCCCGCCTGCAGCTGCCCGAGAGGATTCCTGAGGCCTCCCCGACCAGGGGCCCATCGACGTGGGTGTCCATGGCAGCCAAAGACTTATCCTGATCGGCAGCTTCCCTTGTGCCCTCAACTGAGCCCTTCGGGGAGACCACAGCTCTGTTGTGGGTTCGTAGCCTCTAGCTTCCTGGGACCTAACCCTAACCCTAACCCTACCCCGAACCGTACCCTCCACCGGGCCCTCACCCGGTTTCGAACCCTAACGCTACACTTGAGCCGCCCCGTCACGTGAGCCCTCACTTCAGCCCTCGAGGGAGATGACGAGAACGGAGTCGCTTCGGCCTCTGCGACGTCCCTGGACCGAACCCTAACCCTAGCTAAGGCACTGTCCCCATGGGTACCCAATCCCAAAATCTGACAACACCACGCACCTGGGCTTCACAAGCGGTGCAGCCAACTCGGCATGGAACCTGCAAGCTGACCATGTCGTTTCCCAGGCGCGGCTACAGCTGCCCGAGAGGATTCCTGAGGCCTCCCCGACCTCGGTCCCATCAACGTGTGTGGCCTTGGCAGCCAAAGACTGATCGTGAGCGGCAGCCTCCCTTGTGCCCTCAACTCAGCCCTTCGGGGAGACCACAGCTCTGCTGTGGGTTCGTAGCGTGTAGCTTCCTGGGACCTAACCCTAACCCTAACCCTACCCCGAACCGTACCCTCCACCGGGCCCTCACCCGGTCTCGAACCCTAACCCTACACTTGAGCCGCCCCGTCACATTAGCCCTCCCTTGAGCCCTCGAGGGACATCACGAGAACGGAGTCGCTTCGGCCCTGGCCACGTCCCTGGACCGAACCCTAACCCTAGCTAAGGCACTGTCCCCATGGGTACCCAATCCCAAAATCTGACAACACCACGCACCTGGGCTTCACAAGCGGTGCAGTCTCACTCGGCATGGAACCTGGAAGCTGACCATGTGGTTTCCCAGGCGCGGCTGCAGCTGCCCGAGGGGATTCCTGAGTCCTCCCCGACCAGGGTTCCATCGACGTGTGTGCCTTGGCAGCCAAAGACTGATCCTGAGCGGCAGCCTACTTTGTGCCCTCAACTCAGCCCTTCTGCGAGACCACAGCCCTGCTGTGGGTTCGGCGTCTGGAGCCTCCTGGGACCTAACCCTAACCCTAACCCAATGTCGGACCGGGACCCTCCACCGAAACCTAAGCCGGCTTCGATATCAAAACGAACACTTGAGTCGCCTGTTCGCATGAGCCCTCACTTCAGCCCTCGATGGAGATCACGAGACCGGAGTCGCTTCGTCCCTGGACACTTGCCTGGACTGAACCCTAACCCTAGCTAAGGCCCTCTCCCCATGTGAACCCTATACGAAAATCGGACAAGACCATGCGCCTGGGGTCCAGAAGCGGTGCAGGCTCACTCGGCCTGGAACCTGGAGCTCACCATGTCGTTTCCCTGGCCCGCCTGCAGCTGCCCGAGAGGATTCCTGAGGCCTCCCCGACCAGGGGCCCATCGACGTGGGTGTCCTTGGCAGCCAAAGACTTATCCTGATCGGCAGCTTCCCTTGTGCCCTCAACTGAGCCCTTCGGGGAGACCACAGCTCTGCTGTGGGTTCGTAGACTCTAGCTTCCTGGGACCTAACCCTAACCCTAACCCTACCCCGAACCGTACCCTCCACCGGGCCCTCACCCGGTCTCGAACCCTAACGCTACACTTGAGCCGCCCCGTCACGTGAGCCCTCACTTGAGCCCTCGAGGGAGATGACGAGAACGGAGTCGCTTCGGCCTCTGCGACGTCCCTGGACCGAACCCTAACCCTAGCTAAGGCACTGTCCCCATGGGTACCCAATCCCAAAATCTGACAACACCACGCACCTGGGCTTCACAAGCGGTGCAGCCAACTCGGCATGGAACCTGCAAGCTGACCATGTCGTTTCCCAGGCGCGGCTACAGCTGCCCGAGAGGATTCCTGAGGCCTCCCCGACCTCGGTCCCATCAACGTGTGTGGCCTTGGCAGCCAAAGACTGATCGTGAGCGGCAGCCTCCCTTGTGCCCTCAACTCAGCCCTTCGGGGAGACCACAGCTCTGCTGTGGGTTCGTAGCGTGTAGCTTCCTGGGACCTAAGCCTAACCCTAACCCTACCCCGAACCGTACCCTCCACCGGGCCCTCACCCGGTCTCGAACCCTAACCCTACACTTGAGCCGCCCCGTCACATTAGCCCTCCCTTGAGCCCTCGAGGGACATCACGAGAACGGAGTCGCTTCGGCCCTGGCCACGTCCCTGGACCGAACCCTAACCCTAGCTAAGGCACTGTCCCCATGGGTACCCAATCCCAAAATCTGACAACACCACGCACCTGGGCTTCACAAGCGGTGCAGTCTCACTCGGCATGGAACCTGGAAGCTGACCATGTGGTTTCCCAGGCGCGGCTGCAGCTGCCCGAGGGGATTCCTGAGTCCTCCCCGACCAGGGTTCCATCGACGTGTGTGCCTTGGCAGCCAAAGACTGATCCTGAGCGGCAGCCTACTTTGTGCCCTCAACTCAGCCCTTCTGCGAGACCACAGCCCTGCTGTGGGTTCGGCGTCTGGAGCCTCCTGGGACCTAACCCTAACCCTAACCCAATGTCGGACCGGGACCCTCCACCGAAACCTAAGCCGGCTTCGATATCAAAACGAACACTTGAGTCGCCTGTTCGCATGAGCCCTCACTTCAGCCCTCGATGGAGATCACGAGACCGGAGTCGCTTCGTCCCTGGACACTTGCCTGGACTGAACCCTAACCCTAGCTAAGGCCCTCTCCCCATGTGAACCCTATACGAAAATCGGACAAGACCATGCGCCTGGGGTCCAGAAGCGGTGCAGGCTCACTCGGCCTGGAACCTGGAGCTCACCATGTCGTTTCCCTGGCCCGCCTGCAGCTGCCCGAGAGGATTCCTGAGGCCTCCCCGACCAGGGGCCCATCGACGTGGGTGTCCTTGGCAGCCAAAGACTGATCCTGAGCGGCAGCTTCCCTTGTGCCCTCAACTGAGCCCTTCGGGGAGACCACAGCTCTGCTGTGGGTTCGTAGCCTCTAGCTTCCTGGGACCTAACCCTAACCCTAACCCTACCCCGAACCGTACCCTCCACCGGGCCCTCACCCGGTCTCGAACCCTAACCCTACACTTGAGCCGCCCCGTCACGTGAGCCCTCACTTGAGCCCTCGAGGGAGATGACGAGAACGGAGTCGCTTCGGCCTCTGCGACGTCCCTGGACCGAACCCTAACCCTAGCTAAGGCACTGTCCCCATGGGTACCCAATCCCAAAATCTGACAACACCACGCACCTGGGCTTCACAAGCGGTGCAGCCAACTCGGCATGGAACCTGCAAGCTGACCATGTCGTTTCCCAGGCGCGGCTACAGCTGCCCGAGAGGATTCCTGAGGCCTCCCCGACCTCGGTCCCATCAACGTGTGTGGCCTTGGCAGCCAAAGACTGATCGTGAGCGGCAGCCTCCCTTGTGCCCTCAACTCAGCCCTTCGGGGAGACCACAGCTCTGCTGTGTGTTCGTAGCGTGTAGCTTCCTGGGACCTAAGCCTAACCCTAACCCTACCCCGAACCGTACCCTCCACCGGGCCCTCACCCGGTCTCGAACCCTAACCCTACACTTGAGCCGCCCCGTCACATTAGCCCTCCCTTGAGCCCTCGAGGGACATCACGAGAACGGAGTCGCTTCGGCCCTGGCCACGTCCCTGGACCGAACCCTAACCGTAGCTAAGGCACTGTCCCCATGAGTACCCAATCCCAAAATCTGACAACACCACGCACCTGGGCTTCACAAGCGGTGCAGTCTCACTCGGCATGGAACCTGGAAGCTGACCATGTGGTTTCCCAGGCGCGGCTGCAGCTGCCCGAGGGGATTCCTGAGTCCTCCCCGACCAGGGTTCCATCGACGTGTGTGCCTTGGCAGCCAAAGACTGATCCTGAGCGGCAGCCTACTTTGTGCCCTCAACTCAGCCCTTCTTCGAGACCACAGCCCTGCTGTGGGTTCGGCGTCTGGAGCCTCCTGGGACCTAACCCTAACCCTAACCCAATGTCGGACCGGGACCCTCCACCGAAACCTAAGCCGGCTTCGATATCAAAACGAACACTTGAGTCGCCTGTTCGCATGAGCCCTCACTTCAGCCCTCGATGGAGATCACGAGACCGGAGTCGCTTCGTCCCTGGACACTTGCCTGGACTGAACCCTAACCCTAGCTAAGGCCCTCTCCCCATGTGAACCCTATACGAAAATCGGACAAGACCATGCGCCTGGGGTCCAGAAGCGGTGCAGGCTCACTCGGCCTGGAACCTGGAGCTCACCATGTCGTTTCCCTGGCCCGCCTGCAGCTGCCCGAGAGGATTCCTGAGGCCTCCCCGACCAGGGGCCCATCGACGTGGGTGTCCTTGGCAGCCAAAGAATTATCCTGATCGGCAGCTTCCCTTGTGCCCTCAACTGAGCCCTTCGGGGAGACCACAGCTCTGCTGTGGGTTCGTAGCCTCTAGCTTCCTGGGACCTAACCCTTACCCTAACCCTACCCCGAACCGTACCCTCCACCGGCCCCTCACCCGGTCTCGAACCCTAACCCTACACTTGAGCCGCCCCGTCACGTTAGCCCTCACTTGAGCCCTCGAGGGAGATGACGAGAACGGAGTCGCTTCGGCCTCTGCGACGTCCCTGGACCGAACCCTAACCCTAGCTAAGGCACTGTCCCCATGGGTACCCAATCCCAAAATCTGACAACACCACGCACCTGGGCTTCACAAGCGGTGCAGCCAACTCGGCATGGAACCTGCAAGCTGACCATGTCGTTTCCCAGGCGCGGCTACAGCTGCCCGAGAGGATTCCTGAGGCCTCCCCGACCTCGGTCCCATCAACGTGTGTGGCCTTGGCAGCCAAAGACTGATCGTGAGCGGCAGCCTCCCTTGTGCCCTCAACTCAGCCCTTCGGGGAGACCACAGCTCTGCTGTGTGTTCGTAGCGTGTAGCTTCCTGGGACCTAACCCTAACCCTAACCCTACCCCGAACCGTACCCTCCACCGGGCCCTCACCCGGTCTCGAACCCTAACCCTACACTTGAGCCGCCCCGTCACATTAGCCCTCCCTTGTTCCCTCGAGGGACATCACGAGAACGGAGTCGCTTCGGCCCTGGCCACGTCCCTGGACCGAACCCTAACCCTAGCTAAGGCACTGTCCCCATGAGTACCCAATCGCAAAATCTGACAACACCACGCACCTGGGCTTCACAAGCGGCGCAGTCTCACTCGGCATGGAACCTGGAAGCTGACCATGTGGTTTCCCAGGCGCGGCTGCAGCTGCCCGAGGGGATTCCTGAGTCCTCCCCGACCAGGGTTCCATCGACGTGTGTGCCTTGGCAGCCAAAGACTGATCCTGAGCGGCAGCCTACTTTGTGCCCTCAACTCAGCCCTTCTGCGAGACCACAGCCCTGCTGTGGTTTCGGCGTCTGGAGCCTCCTGGGACCTAACCCTAACCCTAACCCAATGTCGGACCGGGACCCTCCACCGAAACCTAAGCCGGCTTCGATATCAAAACGAACACTTGAGTCGCCTGTTCGCATGAGCCCTCACTTCAGCCCTCGATGGAGATCACGAGACCGGAGTCGCTTCGTCCCTGGACACTTGCCTGGACTGAACCCTAACCCTAGCTAAGGCCCTCTCCCCATATGAACCCTATACGAAAATCGGACAAGACCATGCGCCTGGGGTCCAGAAGCGGTGCAGGCTCACTCGGCCTGGAACCTGGAGCTCACCATGTCGTTTCCTTGGCCCGCCTGCAGCTGCCCGAGAGGATTCCTGAGGCCTCCCCGACCAGGGGCCCATCGACGTGGGTGATCTTGGCAGCCAAAGACTGATCCTGATCGGCAGCTTCCCTTGTGCCCTCAACTGAGCCCTTCGGGGAGACCACAGCTCTGCTGTGGGTTCGTAGCCTCTAGCTTCCTGGGACCTAACCCTAACCCTAACCCTACCCCGAACCGTACCCTCCACCGGGCCCTCACCCGGTCTCGAACCCTAACCCTACACTTGAGCCTCCCCGTCACGTTAGCCCTCACTTGAGCCCTCGAGGGAGATGACGAGAACGGAGTCGCTTCGGCCTCTGCGACGTCCCTGGACCGAACCCTAACCCTAGCTAAGGCACTGTCCCCATGGGTACCCAATCCCAAAATCTGACAACACCACGCACCTGGGCTTCACAAGCGGTGCAGCCAACTCGGCATGGAACCTGCAAGCTGACCATGTCGTTTCCCAGGCGCGGCTACAGCTGCCCGAGAGGATTCCTGAGGCCTCCCCGACCTCGGTCCCATCAACGTGTGTGGCCTTGGCAGCCAAAGACTGATCGTGAGCGGCAGCCTCCCTTGTGCCCTCAACTCAGCCCTTCGGGGAGACCACAGCTCTGCTGTGTGTTCGTAGCGTGTAGCTTCCTGGGACCTAACCCTAACCCTAACCCTACCCCGAACCGTACCCTCCACCGGGCCCTCACCCGGTCTCGAACCCTAACCCTACACTTGAGCCGCCCCGTCACATTAGCCCTCCCTTGAGCCCTCGAGGGACATCACGAGAACGGAGTCGCTTCGGCCCTGGCCACGTCCCTGGACCGAACCCTAACCCTAGCTAAGGCACTGTCCCCATGAGTACCCAATCCCAAAATCTGACAACACCACGCACCTGGGCTTCACAAGCGGTGCAGTCTCACTCGGCATGGAACCTGGAAGCTGACCATGTGGTTTCCCAGGCGCGGCTGCAGCTGCCCGAGGGGATTCCTGAGTCCTCCCCGACCAGGGTTCCATCGACGTGTGTGCCTTGGCAGCCAAAGACTGATCCTGAGCGGCAGCCTACTTTGTGCCCTCAACTCAGCCCTTCTGCGAGACCACAGCCCTGCTGTGGGTTCGGCGTCTGGAGCCTCCTGGGACCTAACCCTAACCCTAACCCAATGTCGGACCGGGACCCTCCACCGAAACCTAAGCCGGCTTCGATATCAAAACGAACACTTGAGTCGCCTGTTCGCATGAGCCCTCACTTCAGCCCTCGATGGAGATCACGAGACCGGAGTCGCTTCGTCCCTGGACACTTGCCTGGACTGAACCCTAACCCTAGCTAAGGCCCTCTCCCCATGTGAACCCTATACGAAAATCGGACAAGACCATGCGCCTGGGGTCCAGAAGCGGTGCAGGCTCACTCGGCCTGGAACCTGGAGCTCACCATGTCGTTTCCCTGGCCCGCCTGCAGCTGCCCGAGAGGATTCCTGAGGCCTCCCCGACCAGGGGCCCATCGACGTGGGTGTCCTTGGCAGCCAAAGAATTATCCTGATCGGCAGCTTCCCTTGTGCCCTCAACTGAGCCCTTCGGGGAGACCACAGCTCTGCTGTGGGTTCGTAGCCTCTAGCTTCCTGGGACCTAACCCTTACCCTAACCCTACCCCGAACCGTACCCTCCACCGGCCCCTCACCCGGTCTCGAACCCTAACCCTACACTTGAGCCGCCCCGTCACGTTAGCCCTCACTTGAGCCCTCGAGGGAGATGACGAGAACGGAGTCGCTTCGGCCTCTGCGACGTCCCTGGACCGAACCCTAACCCTAGCTAAGGCACTGTCCCCATGGGTACCCAATCCCAAAATCTGACAACACCACGCACCTGGGCTTCACAAGCGGTGCAGCCAACTCGGCATGGAACCTGCAAGCTGACCATGTCGTTTCCCAGGCGCGGCTACAGCTGCCCGAGAGGATTCCTGAGGCCTCCCCGACCTCGGTCCCATCAACGTGTGTGGCCTTGGCAGCCAAAGACTGATCGTGAGCGGCAGCCTCCCTTGTGCCCTCAACTCAGCCCTTCGGGGAGACCACAGCTCTGCTGTGTGTTCGTAGCGTGTAGCTTCCTGGGACCTAACCCTAACCCTAACCCTACCCCGAACCGTACCCTCCACCGGGCCCTCACCCGGTCTCGAACCCTAACCCTACACTTGAGCCGCCCCGTCACATTAGCCCTCCCTTGTTCCCTCGAGGGACATCACGAGAACGGAGTCGCTTCGGCCCTGGCCACGTCCCTGGACCGAACCCTAACCCTAGCTAAGGCACTGTCCCCATGAGTACCCAATCGCAAAATCTGACAACACCACGCACCTGGGCTTCACAAGCGGCGCAGTCTCACTCGGCATGGAACCTGGAAGCTGACCATGTGGTTTCCCAGGCGCGGCTGCAGCTGCCCGAGGGGATTCCTGAGTCCTCCCCGACCAGGGTTCCATCGACGTGTGTGCCTTGGCAGCCAAAGACTGATCCTGAGCGGCAGCCTACTTTGTGCCCTCAACTCAGCCCTTCTGCGAGACCACAGCCCTGCTGTGGTTTCGGCGTCTGGAGCCTCCTGGGACCTAACCCTAACCCTAACCCAATGTCGGACCGGGACCCTCCACCGAAACCTAAGCCGGCTTCGATATCAAAACGAACACTTGAGTCGCCTGTTCGCATGAGCCCTCACTTCAGCCCTCGATGGAGATCACGAGACCGGAGTCGCTTCGTCCCTGGACACTTGCCTGGACTGAACCCTAACCCTAGCTAAGGCCCTCTCCCCATATGAACCCTATACGAAAATCGGACAAGACCATGCGCCTGGGGTCCAGAAGCGGTGCAGGCTCACTCGGCCTGGAACCTGGAGCTCACCATGTCGTTTCCTTGGCCCGCCTGCAGCTGCCCGAGAGGATTCCTGAGGCCTCCCCGACCAGGGGCCCATCGACGTGGGTGATCTTGGCAGCCAAAGACTGATCCTGATCGGCAGCTTCCCTTGTGCCCTCAACTGAGCCCTTCGGGGAGACCACAGCTCTGCTGTGGGTTCGTAGCCTCTAGCTTCCTGGGACCTAACCCTAACCCTAACCCTACCCCGAACCGTACCCTCCACCGGGCCCTCACCCGGTCTCGAACCCTAACCCTACACTTGAGCCTCCCCGTCACGTTAGCCCTCACTTGAGCCCTCGAGGGAGATGACGAGAACGGAGTCGCTTCGGCCTCTGCGACGTCCCTGGACCGAACCCTAACCCTAGCTAAGGCACTGTCCCCATGGGTACCCAATCCCAAAATCTGACAACACCACGCACCTGGGCTTCACAAGCGGTGCAGCCAACTCGGCATGGAACCTGCAAGCTGACCATGTCGTTTCCCAGGCGCGGCTACAGCTGCCCGAGAGGATTCCTGAGGCCTCCCCGACCTCGGTCCCATCAACGTGTGTGGCCTTGGCAGCCAAAGACTGATCGTGAGCGGCAGCCTCCCTTGTGCCCTCAACTCAGCCCTTCGGGGAGACCACAGCTCTGCTGTGTGTTCGTAGCGTGTAGCTTCCTGGGACCTAACCCTAACCCTAACCCTACCCCGAACCGTACCCTCCACCGGGCCCTCACCCGGTCTCGAACCCTAACCCTACACTTGAGCCGCCCCGTCACATTAGCCCTCCCTTGAGCCCTCGAGGGACATCACGAGAACGGAGTCGCTTCGGCCCTGGCCACGTCCCTGGACCGAACCCTAACCCTAGCTAAGGCACTGTCCCCATGAGTACCCAATCCCAAAATCTGACAACACCACGCACCTGGGCTTCACAAGCGGTGCAGTCTCACTCGGCATGGAACCTGGAAGCTGACCATGTGGTTTCCCAGGCGCGGCTGCAGCTGCCCGAGGGGATTCCTGAGTCCTCCCCGACCAGGGTTCCATCGACGTGTGTGCCTTGGCAGCCAAAGACTGATCCTGAGCGGCAGCCTACTTTGTGCCCTCAACTCAGCCCTTCTGCGAGACCACAGCCCTGCTGTGGGTTCGGCGTCTGGAGCCTCCTGGGACCTAACCCTAACCCTAACCCAATGTCGGACCGGGACCCTCCACCGAAACCTAAGCCGGCTTCGATATCAAAACGAACACTTGAGTCGCCTGTTCGCATGAGCCCTCACTTCAGCCCTCGATGGAGATCACGAGACCGGAGTCGCTTCGTCCCTGGACACTTGCCTGGACTGAACCCTAACCCTAGCTAAGGCCCTCTCCCCATGTGAACCCTATACGAAAATCGGACAAGACCATGCGCCTGGGGTCCAGAAGCGGTGCAGGCTCACTCGGCCTGGAACCTGGAGCTCACCATGTCGTTTCCCTGGCCCGCCTGCAGCTGCCCGAGAGGATTCCTGAGGCCTCCCCGACCAGGGGCCCATCGACGTGGGTGTCCTTGGCAGCCAAAGAATTATCCTGATCGGCAGCTTCCCTTGTGCCCTCAACTGAGCCCTTCGGGGAGACCACAGCTCTGCTGTGGGTTCGTAGCCTCTAGCTTCCTGGGACCTAACCCTTACCCTAACCCTACCCCGAACCGTACCCTCCACCGGCCCCTCACCCGGTCTCGAACCCTAACCCTACACTTGAGCCGCCCCGTCACGTTAGCCCTCACTTGAGCCCTCGAGGGAGATGACGAGAACGGAGTCGCTTCGGCCTCTGCGACGTCCCTGGACCGAACCCTAACCCTAGCTAAGGCACTGTCCCCATGGGTACCCAATCCCAAAATCTGACAACACCACGCACCTGGGCTTCACAAGCGGTGCAGCCAACTCGGCATGGAACCTGCAAGCTGACCATGTCGTTTCCCAGGCGCGGCTACAGCTGCCCGAGAGGATTCCTGAGGCCTCCCCGACCTCGGTCCCATCAACGTGTGTGGCCTTGGCAGCCAAAGACTGATCGTGAGCGGCAGCCTCCCTTGTGCCCTCAACTCAGCCCTTCGGGGAGACCACAGCTCTGCTGTGGGTTCGTAGCGTGTAGCTTCCTGGGACCTAAGCCTAACCCTAACCCTACCCCGAACCGTACCCTCCACCGGGCCCTCACCCGGTCTCGAACCCTAACCCTACACTTGAGCCGCCCCGTCACATTAGCCCTCCCTTGAGCCCTCGAGGGACATCACGAGAACGGAGTCGCTTCGGCCCTGGCCACGTCCCTGGACCGAACCCTAACCCTAGCTAAGGCACTGTCCCCATGGGTACCCAATCCCAAAATCTGACAACACCACGCACCTGGGCTTCACAAGCGGTGCAGTCTCACTCGGCATGGAACCTGGAAGCTGACCATGTGGTTTCCCAGGCGCGGCTGCAGCTGCCCGAGGGGATTCCTGAGTCCTCCCCGACCAGGGTTCCATCGACGTGTGTGCCTTGGCAGCCAAAGACTGATCCTGAGCGGCAGCCTACTTTGTGCCCTCAACTCAGCCCTTCTGCGAGACCACAGCCCTGCTGTGGGTTCGGCGTCTGGAGCCTCCTGGGACCTAACCCTAACCCTAACCCAATGTCGGACCGGGACCCTCCACCGAAACCTAAGCCGGCTTCGATATCAAAACGAACACTTGAGTCGCCTGTTCGCATGAGCCCTCACTTCAGCCCTCGATGGAGATCACGAGACCGGAGTCGCTTCGTCCCTGGACACTTGCCTGGACTGAACCCTAACCCTAGCTAAGGCCCTCTCCCCATGTGAACCCTATACGAAAATCGGACAAGACCATGCGCCTGGGGTCCAGAAGCGGTGCAGGCTCACTCGGCCTGGAACCTGGAGCTCACCATGTCGTTTCCCTGGCCCGCCTGCAGCTGCCCGAGAGGATTCCTGAGGCCTCCCCGACCAGGGGCCCATCGACGTGGGTGTCCATGGCAGCCAAAGACTTATCCTGATCGGCAGCTTCCCTTGTGCCCTCAACTGAGCCCTTCGGGGAGACCACAGCTCTGTTGTGGGTTCGTAGCCTCTAGCTTCCTGGGACCTAACCCTAACCCTAAACCTACCCCGAACCGTACCCTCCACCGGGCCCTCACCCGGTCTCGAACCCTAACCCTACACTTGAGCCGCCCCGTCACGTGAGCCCTCACTTGAGCCCTCGAGGGAGATGACGAGAACGGAGTCGCTTCGGCCTCTGCGACGTCCCTGGACCGAACCCTAACCCTAGCTAAGGCACTGTCCCCATGGGTACCCAATCCCAAAATCTGACAACACCACGCACCTGGGCTTCACAAGCGGTGCAGCCAACTCGGCATGGAACCTGCAAGCTGACCATGTCGTTTCCCAGGCGCGGCTACAGCTGCCCGAGAGGATTCCTGAGGCCTCCCCGACCTCGGTCCCATCAACGTGTGTGGCCTTGGCAGCCAAAGACTGATCGTGAGCGGCAGCCTCCCTTGTGCCCTCAACTCAGCCCTTCGGGGAGACCACAGCTCTGCTGTGTGTTCGTAGCGTGTAGCTTCCTGGGACCTAACCCTAACCCTAACCCTACCCCGAACCGTACCCTCCACCGGGCCCTCACCCGGTCTCGAACCCTAACCCTACACTTGAGCCGCCCCGTCACATTAGCCCTCCCTTGAGCCCTCGAGGGACATCACGAGAACGGAGTCGCTTCAGCCCTGGCCACGTCCCTGGACCGAACCCTAACCCTAGCTAAGGCACTGTCCCCATGGGTACCCAATCCCAAAATCTGACAACACCACGCACCTGGGCTTCACAAGCGGTGCAGTCTCACTCGGCATGGAACCTGGAAGCTGACCATGTGGTTTCCCAGGCGCGGCTGCAGCTGCCCGAGGGGATTCCTGAGTCCTCCCCGACCAGGGTTCCATCGACGTGTGTGCCTTGGCAGCCAAAGACTGATCCTGAGCGGCAGCCTACTTTGTGCCCTCAACTCAGCCCTTCTGCGAGACCACAGCCCTGCTGTGGGTTCGGCGTCTGGAGCCTCCTGGGACCTAACCCTAACCCTAACCCAATGTCGGACCGGGACCCTCCACCGAAACCTAAGCCGGCTTCGATATCAAAACGAACACTTGAGTCGCCTGTTCGCATGAGCCCTCACTTCAGCCCTCGATGGAGATCACGAGACCGGAGTCGCTTCGTCCCTGGACACTTGCCTGGACTGAACCCTAACCCTAGCTAAGGCCCTCTCCCCATGTGAACCCTATACGAAAATCGGACAAGACCATGCGCCTGGGGTCCAGAAGCGGTGCAGGCTCACTCGGCCTGGAACCTGGAGCTCACCATGTCGTTTCCCTGGCCCGCCTGCAGCTGCCCGAGAGGATTCCTGAGGCCTCCCCGACCAGGGGCCCATCGACGTGGGTGTCCATGGCAGCCAAAGACTTATCCTGATCGGCAGCTTCCCTTGTGCCCTCAACTGAGCCCTTCGGGGAGACCACAGCTCTGTTGTGGGTTCGTAGCCTCTAGCTTCCTGGGACCTAACCCTAACCCTAACCCTACCCCGAACCGTACCCTCCACCGGGCCCTCACCCGGTTTCGAACCCTAACGCTACACTTGAGAAGCCCCGTCACGTGAGCCCTCACTTCAGCCCTCGAGGGAGATGACGAGAACGGAGTCGCTTCGGCCTCTGCGACGTCCCTGGACCGAACCCTAACCCTAGCTAAGGCACTGTCCCCATGGGTACCCAATCCCAAAATCTGACAACACCACGCACCTGGGCTTCACAAGCGGTGCAGCCAACTCGGCATGGAACCTGCAAGCTGACCATGTCGTTTCCCAGGCGCGGCTACAGCTGCCCGAGAGGATTCCTGAGGCCTCCCCGACCTCGGTCCCATCAACGTGTGTGGCCTTGGCAGCCAAAGACTGATCGTGAGCGGCAGCCTCCCTTGTGCCCTCAACTCAGCCCTTCGGGGAGACCACAGCTCTGCTGTGGGTTCGTAGCGTGTAGCTTCCTGGGACCTAACCCTAACCCTAACCCTACCCCGAACCGTACCCTCCACCGGGCCCTCACCCGGTCTCGAACCCTAACCCTACACTTGAGCCGCCCCGTCACATTAGCCCTCCCTTGAGCCCTCGAGGGACATCACGAGAACGGAGTCGCTTCGGCCCTGGCCACGTCCCTGGACCGAACCCTAACCCTAGCTAAGGCACTGTCCCCATGGGTACCCAATCCCAAAATCTGACAACACCACGCACCTGGGCTTCACAAGCGGTGCAGTCTCACTCGGCATGGAACCTGGAAGCTGACCATGTGGTTTCCCAGGCGCGGCTGCAGCTGCCCGAGGGGATTCCTGAGTCCTCCCCGACCAGGGTTCCATCGACGTGTGTGCCTTGGCAGCCAAAGACTGATCCTGAGCGGCAGCCTACTTTGTGCCCTCAACTCAGCCCTTCTGCGAGACCACAGCCCTGCTGTGGGTTCGGCGTCTGGAGCCTCCTGGGACCTAACCCTAACCCTAACCCAATGTCGGACCGGGACCCTCCACCGAAACCTAAGCCGGCTTCGATATCAAAACGAACACTTGAGTCGCCTGTTCGCATGAGCCCTCACTTCAGCCCTCGATGGAGATCACGAGACCGGAGTCGCTTCGTCCCTGGACACTTGCCTGGACTGAACCCTAACCCTAGCTAAGGCCCTCTCCCCATGTGAACCCTATACGAAAATCGGACAAGACCATGCGCCTGGGGTCCAGAAGCGGTGCAGGCTCACTCGGCCTGGAACCTGGAGCTCACCATGTCGTTTCCCTGGCCCGCCTGCAGCTGCCCGAGAGGATTCCTGAGGCCTCCCCGACCAGGGGCCCATCGACGTGGGTGTCCTTGGCAGCCAAAGACTTATCCTGATCGGCAGCTTCCCTTGTGCCCTCAACTGAGCCCTTCGGGGAGACCACAGCTCTGCTGTGGGTTCGTAGCCTCTAGCTTCCTGGGACCTAACCCTAACCCTAACCCTACCCCGAACCGTACCCTCCACCGGGCCCTCACCCGGTCTCGAACCCTAACCCTACACTTGAGCCGCCCCGTCACGTTAGCCCTCACTTGAGCCCTCGAGGGAGATGACGAGAACGGAGTCGCTTCGGCCTCTGCGACGTCCCTGGACCGAACCCTAACCCTAGCTAAGGCACTGTCCCCATGGGTACCCAATCCCAAAATCTGACAACACCACGCACCTGGGCTTCACAAGCGGTGCAGCCAACTCGGCATGGAACCTGCAAGCTGACCATGTCGTTTCCCAGGCGCGGCTACAGCTGCCCGAGAGGATTCCTGAGGCCTCCCCGACCTCGGTCCCATCAACGTGTGTGGCCTTGGCAGCCAAAGACTGATCGTGAGCGGCAGCCTCCCTTGTGCCCTCAACTCAGCCCTTCGGGGAGACCACAGCTCTGCTGTGTGTTCGTAGCGTGTAGCTTCCTGGGACCTAAGCCTAACCCTAACCCTACCCCGAACCGTACCCTCCACCGGGCCCTCACCCGGTCTCGAACCCTAACCCTACACTTGAGCCGCCCCGTCACATTAGCCCTCACTTCAGCCCTCGAGGGACATCACGAGAACGGAGTCGCTTCGGCCCTGGCCACGTCCCTGGACCGAACCCTAACCCTAGCTAAGGCACTGTCCCCATGGGTACTCAATCCCAAAATCTGACAACACCACGCACCTGGGCTTCACAAGCGGTGCAGTCTCACTCGGCATGGAACCTGGAAGCTGACCATGTGGTTTCCCAGGCGCGGCTGCAGCTGCCCGAGGGGATTCCTGAGTCCTCCCCGACCAGGGTTCCATCGACGTGTGTGCCTTGGCAGCCAAAGACTGATCCTGAGCGGCAGCCTACTTTGTGCCCTCAACTCAGCCCTTCTGCGAGACCACAGCCCTGCTGTGGGTTCGGCGTCTGGAGCCTCCTGGGACCTAACCCTAACCCTAACCCAATGTCGGACCGGGACCCTCCACCGAAACCTAAGCCGGCTTCGATATCAAAACGAACACTTGAGTCGCCTGTTCGCATGAGCCCTCACTTCAGCCCTCGATGGAGATCACGAGACCGGAGTCGCTTCGTCCCTGGACACTTGCCTGGACTGAACCCTAACCCTAGCTAAGGCCCTCTCCCCATGTGAACCCTATACGAAAATCGGACAAGACCATGCGCCTGGGGTCCAGAAGCGGTGCAGGCTCACTCGGCCTGGAACCTGGAGCTCACCATGTCGTTTCCCTGGCCCGCCTGCAGCTGCCCGAGAGGATTCCTGAGGCCTCCCCGACCAGGGGCCCATCGACGTGGGTGTCCATGGCAGCCAAAGACTGATCCTGAGCGGCAGCTTCCCTTGTGCCCTCAACTGAGCCCTTCGGGGAGACCACAGCTCTGCTGTGGGTTCGTAGCCTCTAGCTTCCTGGGACCTAACCCTAACCCTAACCCTACCCCGAACCGTACCCTCCACCGGGCCCTCACCCGGTCTCGAACCCTAACCCTACACTTGAGCCGCCCCGTCACGTTAGCCCTCACTTGAGCCCTCGAGGGAGATGACGAGAACGGAGTCGCTTCGGCCTCTGCGACGTCCCTGGACCGAACCCTAACCCTAGCTAAGGCACTGTCCCCATGGGTACCCAATCCCAAAATCTGACAACACCACGCACCTGGGCTTCACAAGCGGTGCAGCCAACTCGGCATGGAACCTGCAAGCTGACCATGTCGTTTCCCAGGCGCGGCTACAGCTGCCCGAGAGGATTCCTGAGGCCTCCCCGACCTCGGTCCCATCAACGTGTGTGGCCTTGGCAGCCAAAGACTGATCGTGAGCGGCAGCCTCCCTTGTGCCCTCAACTCAGCCCTTCGGGGAGACCACAGCTCTGCTGTGTGTTCGTAGCGTGTAGCTTCCTGGGACCTAACCCTAACCCTAACCCTACCCCGAACCGTACCCTCCACCGGGCCCTCACCCGGTCTCGAACCCTAACCCTACACTTGAGCCGCCCCGTCACATTAGCCCTCACTTCAGCCCTCGAGGGACATCACGAGAACGGAGTCGCTTCGGCCCTGGCCACGTCCCTGGACCGAAACCTAACCCTAGCTAAGGCACTGTCCCCATGGGTACCCAATCCCAAAATCTGACAACACCACGCACCTGGGCTTCACAAGCGGTGCAGTCTCACTCGGCATGGAACCTGGAAGCTGACCATGTGGTTTCCCAGGCGCGGCTGCAGCTGCCCGAGGGGATTCCTGAGTCCTCCCCGACCAGGGTTCCATCGACGTGTGTGCCTTGGCAGCCAAAGACTGATCCTGAGCGGCAGCCTACTTTGTGCCCTCAACTCAGCCCTTCTGCGAGACCACAGCCCTGCTGTGGGTTCGGCGTCTGGAGCCTCCTGGGACCTAACCCTAACCCTAACCCAATGTCGGACCGGGACCCTCCACCGAAACCTAAGCCGGCTTCGATATCAAAACGAACACTTGAGTCGCCTGTTCGCATGAGCCCTCACTTCAGCCCTCGATGGAGATCACGAGACCGGAGTCGCTTCGTCCCTGGACACTTGCCTGGACTGAACCCTAACCCTAGCTAAGGCCCTCTCCCCATGTGAACCCTATACGAAAATCGGACAAGACCATGCGCCTGGGGTCCAGAAGCGGTGCAGGCTCACTCGGCCTGGAACCTGGAGCTCACCATGTCGTTTCCCTGGCCCGCCTGCAGCTGCCCGAGAGGATTCCTGAGGCCTCCCCGACCAGGGGCCCATCGACGTGGGTGTCCTTGGCAGCCAAAGACTTATCCTGATCGGCAGCTTCCCTTGTGCCCTCAACTGAGCCCTTCGGGGAGACCACAGCTCTGCTGTGGGTTCGTAGACTCTAGCTTCCTGGGACCTAACCCTAACCCTAACCCTACCCCGAACCGTACCCTCCACCGGGCCCTCACCCGGTCTCGAACCCTAACGCTACACTTGAGCCGCCCCGTCACGTGAGCCCTCACTTGAGCCCTCGAGGGAGATGACGAGAACGGAGTCGCTTCGGCCTCTGCGACGTCCCTGGACCGAACCCTAACCCTAGCTAAGGCACTGTCCCCATGGGTACCCAATCCCAAAATCTGACAACACCACGCACCTGGGCTTCACAAGCGGTGCAGCCAACTCGGCATGGAACCTGCAAGCTGACCATGTCGTTTCCCAGGCGCGGCTACAGCTGCCCGAGAGGATTCCTGAGGCCTCCCCGACCTCGGTCCCATCAACGTGTGTGGCCTTGGCAGCCAAAGACTGATCGTGAGCGGCAGCCTCCCTTGTGCCCTCAACTCAGCCCTTCGGGGAGACCACAGCTCTGCTGTGGGTTCGTAGCGTGTAGCTTCCTGGGACCTAACCCTAACCCTAACCCTACCCCGAACCGTACCCTCCACCGGGCCCTCACCCGGTCTCGAACCCTAACCCTACACTTGAGCCGCCCCGTCACATTAGCCCTCCCTTGAGCCCTCGAGGGACATCACGAGAACGGAGTCGCTTCGGCCCTGGCCACGTCCCTGGACCGAACCCTAACCCTAGCTAAGGCACTGTCCCCATGGGTACCCAATCCCAAAATCTGACAACACCACGCACCTGGGCTTCACAAGCGGTGCAGTCTCACTCGGCATGGAACCTGGAAGCTGACCATGTGGTTTCCCAGGCGCGGCTGCAGCTGCCCGAGGGGATTCCTGAGTCCTCCCCGACCAGGGTTCCATCGACGTGTGTGCCTTGGCAGCCAAAGACTGATCCTGAGCGGCAGCCTACTTTGTGCCCTCAACTCAGCCCTTCTGCGAGACCACAGCCCTGCTGTGGGTTCGGCGTCTGGAGCCTCCTGGGACCTAACCCTAACCCTAACCCAATGTCGGACCGGGACCCTCCACCGAAACCTAAGCCGGCTTCGATATCAAAACGAACACTTGAGTCGCCTGTTCGCATGAGCCCTCACTTCAGCCCTCGATGGAGATCACGAGACCGGAGTCGCTTCGTCCCTGGACACTTGCCTGGACTGAACCCTAACCCTAGCTAAGGCCCTCTCCCCATGTGAACCCTATACGAAAATCGGACAAGACCATGCGCCTGGGGTCCAGAAGCGGTGCAGGCTCACTCGGCCTGGAACCTGGAGCTCACCATGTCGTTTCCCTGGCCCGCCTGCAGCTGCCCGAGAGGATTCCTGAGGCCTCCCCGACCAGGGGCCCATCGACGTGGGTGTCCTTGGCAGCCAAAGACTTATCCTGATCGGCAGCTTCCCTTGTGCCCTCAACTGAGCCCTTCGGGGAGACCACAGCTCTGCTGTGGGTTCGTAGACTCTAGCTTCCTGGGACCTAACCCTAACCCTAACCCTACCCCGAACCGTACCCTCCACCGGGCCCTCACCCGGTCTCGAACCCTAACCCTACACTTGAGCCGCCCCGTCACGTTAGCCCTCACTTGAGCCCTCGAGGGAGATGACGAGAACGGAGTCGCTTCGGTCTCTGCGACGTCCCTGGACCGAACCCTAACCCTAGCTAAGGCACTGTCCCCATGGGTACCCAATCCCAAAATCTGACAACACCACGCACCTGGGCTTCACAAGCGGTGCAGCCAACTCGGCATGGAACCTGCAAGCTGACCATGTCGTTTCCCAGGCGCGGCTACAGCTGCCCGAGAGGATTCCTGAGGCCTCCCCGACCTCGGTCCCATCAACGTGTGTGGCCTTGGCAGCCAAAGACTGATCGTGAGCGGCAGCCTCCCTTGTGCCCTCAACTCAGCCCTTCGGGGAGACCACAGCTCTGCTGTGTGTTCGTAGCGTGTAGCTTCCTGGGACCTAACCCTAACCCTAACCCTACCCCGAACCGTACCCTCCACCGGGCCCTCACCCGGTCTCGAACCCTAACCCTACACTTGAGCCGCCCCGTCACATTAGCCCTCACTTGAGCCCTCGAGGGACATCACGAGAACGGAGTCGCTTCGGCCCTGGCCACGTCCCTGGACCGAACCCTAACCCTAGCTAAGGCACTGTCCCCATGGGTACCCAATCCCAAAATCTGACAACACCACGCACCTGGGCTTCACAAGCGGTGCAGTCTCACTCGGCATGGAACCTGGAAGCTGACCATGTGGTTTCCCAGGCGCGGCTGCAGCTGCCCGAGGGGATTCCTGAGTCCTCCCCGACCAGGGTTCCATCGACGTGTGTGCCTTGGCAGCCAAAGACTGATCCTGAGCGGCAGCCTACTTTGTGCCCTCAACTCAGCCCTTCTGCGAGACCACAGCCCTGCTGTGGGTTCGGCGTCTGGAGCCTCCTGGGACCTAACCCTAACCCTAACCCAATGTCGGACCGGGACCCTCCACCGAAACCTAAGCCGGCTTCGATATCAAAACGAACACTTGAGTCGCCTGTTCGCATGAGCCCTCACTTCAGCCCTCGATGGAGATCACGAGACCGGAGTCGCTTCGTCCCTGGACACTTGCCTGGACTGAACCCTAACCCTAGCTAAGGCCCTCTCCCCATGTGAACCCTATACGAAAATCGGACAAGACCATGCGCCTGGGGTCCAGAAGCGGCGCAGGCTCACTCGGCCTGGAACCTGGAGCTCACCATGTCGTTTCCCTGGCCCGCCTGCAGCTGCCCGAGAGGATTCCTGAGGCCTCCCCGACCAGGGTCCCATCGACGTGGGTGTCCTTGGCAGCCAAAGACTTATCCTGATCGGCAGCTTCCCTTGTGCCCTCAACTGAGCCCTTCGGGGAGACCACAGCTCTGCTGTGGGTTCGTAGCCTCTAGCTTCCTGGGACCTAACCCTAACCCTAACCCTACCCCGAACCGTACCCTCCACCGGGCCCTCACCCGGTTTCGAACCCTAACGCTACACTTGAGCCGCCCCGTCACGTGAGCCCTCACTTGAGCCCTCGAGGGAGATGACGAGAACGGAGTCGCTTCGGCCTCTGCGACGTCCCTGGACCGAACCCTAACCCTAGCTAAGGCACTGTCCCCATGGGTACCCAATCCCAAAATCTGACAACACCACGCACCTGGGCTTCACAAGCGGTGCAGCCAACTCGGCATGGAACCTGCAAGCTGACCATGTCGTTTCCCAGGCGCGGCTACAGCTGCCCGAGAGGATTCCTGAGGCCTCCCCGACCTCGGTCCCATCAACGTGTGTGGCCTTGGCAGCCAAAGACTGATCGTGAGCGGCAGCCTCTCTTGTGCCCTCAACTCAGCCCTTCGGGGAGACCACAGCTCTGCTGTGTGTTCGTAGCGTGTAGCTTCCTGGGACCTAACCCTAACCCTAACCCTACCCCGAACCGTACCCTCCACCGGGCCCTCACCCGGTCTCGAACCCTAACCCTACACTTGAGCCGCCCCGTCACATTAGCCCTCCCTTGAGCCCTCGAGGGACATCACGAGAACGGAGTCGCTTCGGCCCTGGCCACGTCCCTGGACCGAACCCTAACCCTAGCTAAGGCACTGTCCCCATGGGTACCCAATCCCAAAATCTGACAACACCACGCACCTGGGCTTCACAAGCGGTGCAGTCTCACTCGGCATGGAACCTGGAAGCTGACCATGTGGTTTCCCAGGCGCGGCTGCAGCTGCCCGAGGGGATTCCTGAGTCCTCCCCGACCAGGGTTCCATCGACGTGTGTGCCTTGGCAGCCAAAGACTGATCCTGAGCGGCAGCCTACTTTGTGCCCTCAACTCAGCCCTTCTGCGAGACCACAGCCCTGCTGTGGGTTCGGCGTCTGGAGCCTCCTGGGACCTAACCCTAACCCTAACCCAATGTCGGACCGGGACCCTCCACCGAAACCTAAGCCGGCTTCGATATCAAAACGAACACTTGAGTCGCCTGTTCGCATGAGCCCTCACTTCAGCCCTCGATGGAGATCACGAGACCGGAGTCGCTTCGTCCCTGGACACTTGCCTGGACTGAACCCTAACCCTAGCTAAGGCCCTCTCCCCATGTGAACCCTTACGAAAATCGGAAAAGACCATGCGCCTGGGGTCCAGAAGCGGCGCAGGCTCACTCGGCCTGGAACCTGGAGCTCACCATGTCGTTTCCCTGGCCCGCCTGCAGCTGCCCGAGAGGATTCCTGAGGCCTCCCCGACCAGGGGCCCATCGACGTGGGTGTCCTTGGCAGCCAAAGACTTATCCTGATCGGCAGCTTCCCTTGTGCCCTCAACTGAGCCCATCGGGGAGACCACAGCTCTGCTGTGGGTTCGTAGCCTCTAGCTTCCTGGGACCTAACCCTAACCCTAACCCTACCCCGAACCGTACCCTCCACCGGGCCCTCACCCGGTTTCGAACCCTAACGCTACACTTGAGCCGCCCCGTCACGTGAGCCCTCACTTGAGCCCTCGAGGGAGATGACGAGAACGGAGTCGCTTCGGCCTCTGCGACGTCCCTGGACCGAACCCTAACCCTAGCTAAGGCACTGTCCCCATGGGTACCCAATCCCAAAATCTGACAACACCACGCACCTGGGCTTCACAAGCGGTGCAGCCAACTCGGCATGGAACCTGCAAGCTGACCATGTCGTTTCCCAGGCGCGGCTACAGCTGCCCGAGAGGATTCCTGAGGCCTCCCCGACCTCGGTCCCATCAACGTGTGTGGCCTTGGCAGCCAAAGACTGATCGTGAGCGGCAGCCTCCCTTGTGCCCTCAACTCAGCCCTTCGGGGAGACCACAGCTCTGCTGTGGGTTCGTAGCGTGTAGCTTCCTGGGACCTAACCCTAACCCTAACCCTACCCCGAACCGTACCCTCCACCGGGCCCTCACCAGGTCTCGAACCCTAACCCTACACTTGAGCCGCCCCGTCACATTAGCCCTCCCTTGAGCCCTCGAGGGACATCACGAGAACGGAGTCGCTTCGGCCCTGGCCACGTCCCTGGACCGAACCCTAACCCTAGCTAAGGCACTGTCCCCATGGGTACCCAATCCCAAAATCTGACAACACCACGCACCTGGGCTTCACAAGCGGTGCAGTCTCACTCGGCATGGAACCTGGAAGCTGACCATGTGGTTTCCCAGGCGCGGCTGCAGCTGCCCGAGGGGATTCCTGAGTCCTCCCCGACCAGGGTTCCATCGACGTGTGTGCCTTGGCAGCCAAAGACTGATCCTGAGCGGCAGCCTACTTTGTGCCCTCAACTCAGCCCTTCTGCAAGACCACAGCCCTGCTGTGGGTTCGGCGTCTGGAGCCTCCTGGGACCTAACCCTAACCCTAACCCAATGTCGGACCGGGACCCTCCACCGAAACCTAAGCCGGCTTCGATATCAAAACGAACACTTGAGTCGCCTGTTCGCATGAGCCCTCACTTCAGCCCTCGATGGAGATCACGAGACCGGAGTCGCTTCGTCCCTGGACACTTGCCTGGACTGAACCCTAACCCTAGCTAAGGCCCTCTCCCCATGTGAACCCTATACGAAAATCGGACAAGACCATGCGCCTGGGGTCCAGAAGCGGTGCAGGCTCACTCGGCCTGGAACCTGGAGCTCACCATGTCGTTTCCCTGGCCCGCCTGCAGCTGCCCGAGAGGATTCCTGAGGCCTCCCCGACCAGGGGCCCATCGACGTGGGTGTCCATGGCAGCCAAAGACTTATCCTGATCGGCAGCTTCCCTTGTGCCCTCAACTGAGCCCTTCGGGGAGACCACAGCTCTGTTGTGGGTTCGTAGCCTCTAGCTTCCTGGGACCTAACCCTAACCCTAAACCTACCCCGAACCGTACCCTCCACCGGGCCCTCACCCGGTCTCGAACCCTAACCCTACACTTGAGCCGCCCCGTCACGTGAGCCCTCACTTGAGCCCTCGAGGGAGATGACGAGAACGGAGTCGCTTCGGCCTCTGCGACGTCCCTGGACCGAACCCTAACCCTAGCTAAGGCACTGTCCCCATGGGTACCCAATCCCAAAATCTGACAACACCACGCACCTGGGCTTCACAAGCGGTGCAGCCAACTCGGCATGGAACCTGCAAGCTGACCATGTCGTTTCCCAGGCGCGGCTACAGCTGCCCGAGAGGATTCCTGAGGCCTCCCCGACCTCGGTCCCATCAACGTGTGTGGCCTTGGCAGCCAAAGACTGATCGTGAGCGGCAGCCTCCCTTGTGCCCTCAACTCAGCCCTTCGGGGAGACCACAGCTCTGCTGTGTGTTCGTAGCGTGTAGCTTCCTGGGACCTAACCCTAACCCTAACCCTACCCCGAACCGTACCCTCCACCGGGCCCTCACCCGGTCTCGAACCCTAACCCTACACTTGAGCCGCCCCGTCACATTAGCCCTCCCTTGAGCCCTCGAGGGACATCACGAGAACGGAGTCGCTTCGGCCCTGGCCACGTCCCTGGACCGAACCCTAACCCTAGCTAAGGCACTGTCCCCATGGGTACCCAATCCCAAAATCTGACAACACCACGCACCTGGGCTTCACAAGCGGTGCAGTCTCACTCGGCATGGAACCTGGAAGCTGACCATGTGGTTTCCCAGGCGCGGCTGCAGCTGCCCGAGGGGATTCCTGAGTCCTCCCCGACCAGGGTTCCATCGACGTGTGTGCCTTGGCAGCCAAAGACTGATCCTGAGCGGCAGCCTACTTTGTGCCCTCAACTCAGCCCTTCTGCGAGACCACAGCCCTGCTGTGGGTTCGGCGTCTGGAGCCTCCTGGGACCTAACCCTAACCCTAACCCAATGTCGGACCGGGACCCTCCACCGAAACCTAAGCCGGCTTCGATATCAAAACGAACACTTGAGTCGCCTGTTCGCATGAGCCCTCACTTCAGCCCTCGATGGAGATCACGAGACCGGAGTCGCTTCGTCCCTGGACACTTGCCTGGACTGAACCCTAACCCTAGCTAAGGCCCTCTCCCCATGTGAACCCTATACGAAAATCGGACAAGACCATGCGCCTGGGGTCCAGAAGCGGTGCAGGCTCACTCGGCCTGGAACCTGGAGCTCACCATGTCGTTTCCCTGGCCCGCCTGCAGCTGCCCGAGAGGATTCCTGAGGCCTCCCCGACCAGGGGCCCATCGACGTGGGTGTCCTTGGCAGCCAAAGACTTATCCTGATCGGCAGCTTCCCTTGTGCCCTCAACTGAGCCCTTCGGGGAGACCACAGCTCTGCTGTGGGTTCGTAGCCTCTAGCTTCCTGGGACCTAACCCTAACCCTAACCCTACCCCGAACCGTACCCTCCACCGGGCCCTCACCCGGTTTCGAACCCTAACGCTACACTTGAGCCGCCCCGTCACGTGAGCCCTCACTTGAGCCCTCGAGGGAGATGACGAGAACGGAGTCGCTTCGGCCTCTGCGACGTCCCTGGACCGAACCCTAACCCTAGCTAAGGCACTGTCCCCATGGGTACCCAATCCCAAAATCTGACAACACCACGCACCTGGGCTTCACAAGCGGTGCAGCCAACTCGGCATGGAACCTGCAAGCTGACCATGTCGTTTCCCAGGCGCGGCTACAGCTGCCCGAGAGGATTCCTGAGGCCTCCCCGACCTCGGTCCCATCAACGTGTGTGGCCTTGGCAGCCAAAGACTGATCGTGAGCGGCAGCCTCCCTTGTGCCCTCAACTCAGCCCTTCGGGGAGACCACAGCTCTGCTGTGTGTTCGTAGCGTGTAGCTTCCTGGGACCTAAGCCTAACCCTAACCCTACCCCGAACCGTACCCTCCACCGGGCCCTCACCCGGTCTCGAACCCTAACCCTACACTTGAGCCGCCCCGTCACATTAGCCCTCCCTTGAGCCCTCGAGGGACATCACGAGAACGGAGTCGCTTCGGCCCTGGCCACGTCCCTGGACCGAACCCTAACCCTAGCTAAGGCACTGTCCCCATGGGTACCCAATCCCAAAATCTGACAACACCACGCACCTGGGCTTCACAAGCGGTGCAGTCTCACTCGGCATGGAACCTGGAAGCTGACCATGTGGTTTCCCAGGCGCGGCTGCAGCTGCCCGAGGGGATTCCTGAGTCCTCCCCGACCAGGGTTCCATCGACGTGTGTGCCTTGGCAGCCAAAGACTGATCCTGAGCGGCAGCCTACTTTGTGCCCTCAACTCAGCCCTTCTGCGAGACCACAGCCCTGCTGTGGGTTCGGCGTCTGGAGCCTCCTGGGACCTAACCCTAACCCTAACCCAATGTCGGACCGGGACCCTCCACCGAAACCTAAGCCGGCTTCGATATCAAAACGAACACTTGAGTCGCCTGTTCGCATGAGCCCTCACTTCAGCCCTCGATGGAGATCACGAGACCGGAGTCGCTTCGTCCCTGGACACTTGCCTGGACTGAACCCTAACCCTAGCTAAGGCCCTCTCCCCATGTGAACCCTATACGAAAATCGGACAAGACCATGCGCCTGGGGTCCAGAAGCGGTGCAGGCTCACTCGGCCTGGAACCTGGAGCTCACCATGTCGTTTCCCTGGCCCGCCTGCAGCTGCCCGAGAGGATTCCTGAGGCCTCCCCGACCAGGGGCCCATCGACGTGGGTGTCCATGGCAGCCAAAGACTTATCCTGATCGGCAGCTTCCCTTGTGCCCTCAACTGAGCCCTTCGGGGAGACCACAGCTCTGTTGTGGGTTCGTAGCCTCTAGCTTCCTGGGACCTAACCCTAACCCTAAACCTACCCCGAACCGTACCCTCCACCGGGCCCTCACCCGGTCTCGAACCCTAACGCTACACTTGAGCCGCCCCGTCACGTGAGCCCTCACTTGAGCCCTCGAGGGAGATGACGAGAACGGAGTCGCTTCGGCCTCTGCGACGTCCCTGGACCGAACCCTAACCCTAGCTAAGGCACTGTCCCCATGGGTACCCAATCCCAAAATCTGACAACACCACGCACCTGGGCTTCACAAGCGGTGCAGCCAACTCGGCATGGAACCTGCAAGCTGACCATGTCGTTTCCCAGGCGCGGCTACAGCTGCCCGAGAGGATTCCTGAGGCCTCCCCGACCTCGGTCCCATCAACGTGTGTGGCCTTGGCAGCCAAAGACTGATCGTGAGCGGCAGCCTCCCTTGTGCCCTCAACTCAGCCCTTCGGGGAGACCACAGCTCTGCTGTGGGTTCGTAGCGTGTAGCTTCCTGGGACCTAACCCTAACCCTAACCCTACCCAGAACCGTACCCTCCACCGGGCCCTCACCCGGTCTCGAACCCTAACCCTACACTTGAGCCGCCCCGTCACATTAGCCCTCCCTTGAGCCCTCGAGGGACATCACGAGAACGGAGTCGCTTCGGCCCTGGCCACGTCCCTGGACCGAACCCTAACCCTAGCTAAGGCACTGTCCCCATGGGTACCCAATCCCAAAATCTGACAACACCACGCACCTGGGCTTCACAAGCGGTGCAGTCTCACTCGGCATGGAACCTGGAAGCTGACCATGTGGTTTCCCAGGCGCGGCTGCAGCTGCCCGAGGGGATTCCTGAGTCCTCCCCGACCAGGGTTCCATCGACGTGTGTGCCTTGGCAGCCAAAGACTGATCCTGAGCGGCAGCCTACTTTGTGCCCTCAACTCAGCCCTTCTGCGAGACCACAGCCCTGCTGTGGGTTCGGCGTCTGGAGCCTCCTGGGACCTAACCCTAACCCTAACCCAATGTCGGACCGGGACCCTCCACCGAAACCTAAGCCGGCTTCGATATCAAAACGAACACTTGAGTCGCCTGTTCGCATGAGCCCTCACTTCAGCCCTCGATGGAGATCACGAGACCGGAGTCGCTTCGTCCCTGGACACTTGCCTGGACTGAACCCTAACCCTAGCTAAGGCCCTCTCCCCATGTGAACCCTATACGAAAATCGGACAAGACCATGCGCCTGGGGTCCAGAAGCGGTGCAGGCTCACTCGGCCTGGAACCTGGAGCTCACCATGTCGTTTCCCTGGCCCGCCTGCAGCTGCCCGAGAGGATTCCTGAGGCCTCCCCGACCAGGGGCCCATCGACGTGGGTGTCCTTGGCAGCCAAAGACTTATCCTGATCGGCAGCTTCCCTTGTGCCCTCAACTGAGCCCTTCGGGGAGACCACAGCTCTGCTGTGGGTTCGTAGCCTCTAGCTTCCTGGGACCTAACCCTAACCCTAACCCTACCCCGAACCGTACCCTCCACCGGGCCCTCACCCGGTTTCGAACCCTAACGCTACACTTGAGCCGCCCCGTCACGTGAGCCCTCACTTGAGCCCTCGAGGGAGATGACGAGAACGGAGTCGCTTCGGCCTCTGCGACGTCCCTGGACCGAACCCTAACCCTAGCTAAGGCACTGTCCCCATGGGTACCCAATCCCAAAATCTGACAACACCACGCACCTGGGCTTCACAAGCGGTGCAGCCAACTCGGCATGGAACCTGCAAGCTGACCATGTCGTTTCCCAGGCGCGGCTACAGCTGCCCGAGAGGATTCCTGAGGCCTCCCCGACCTCGGTCCCATCAACGTGTGTGGCCTTGGCAGCCAAAGACTGATCGTGAGCGGCAGCCTCCCTTGTGCCCTCAACTCAGCCCTTCGGGGAGACCACAGCTCTGCTGTGGGTTCGTAGCGTGTAGCTTCCTGGGACCTAACCCTAACCCTAACCCTACCCCGAACCGTACCCTCCACCGGGCCCTCACCCGGTCTCGAACCCTAACCCTACACTTGAGCCGCCCCGTCACATTAGCCCTCCCTTGAGCCCTCGAGGGACATCACGAGAACGGAGTCGCTTCGGCCCTGGCCACGTCCCTGGACCGAACCCTAACCCTAGCTAAGGCACTGTCCCCATGGGTACCCAATCCCAAAATCTGACAACACCACGCACCTGGGCTTCACAAGCGGTGCAGTCTCACTCGGCATGGAACCTGGAAGCTGACCATGTGGTTTCCCAGGCGCGGCTGCAGCTGCCCGAGGGGATTCCTGAGTCCTCCCCGACCAGGGTTCCATCGACGTGTGTGCCTTGGCAGCCAAAGACTGATCCTGAGCGGCAGCCTACTTTGTGCCCTCAACTCAGCCCTTCTGCGAGACCACAGCCCTGCTGTGGGTTCGGCGTCTGGAGCCTCCTGGGACCTAACCCTAACCCTAACCCAATGTCGGACCGGGACCCTCCACCGAAACCTAAGCCGGCTTCGATATCAAAACGAACACTTGAGTCGCCTGTTCGCATGAGCCCTCACTTCAGCCCTCGATGGAGATCACGAGACCGGAGTCGCTTCGTCCCTGGACACTTGCCTGGACTGAACCCTAACCCTAGCTAAGGCCCTCTCCCCATGTGAACCCTATACGAAAATCGGACAAGACCATGCGCCTGGGGTCCAGAAGCGGTGCAGGCTCACTCGGCCTGGAACCTGGAGCTCACCATGTCGTTTCCCTGGCCCGCCTGCAGCTGCCCGAGAGGATTCCTGAGGCCTCCCCGACCAGGGGCCCATCGACGTGGGTGTCCTTGGCAGCCAAAGACTTATCCTGATCGGCAGCTTCCCTTGTGCCCTCAACTGAGCCCTTCGGGGAGACCACAGCTCTGCTGTGGGTTCGTAGCCTCTAGCTTCCTGGGACCTAACCCTAACCCTAACCCTACCCCGAACCGTACCCTCCACCGGGCCCTCACCCGGTTTCGAACCCTAACGCTACACTTGAGCCGCCCCGTCACGTGAGCCCTCACTTGAGCCCTCGAGGGAGATGACGAGAACGGAGTCGCTTCGGCCTCTGCGACGTCCCTGGACCGAACCCTAACCCTAGCTAAGGCACTGTCCCCATGGGTACCCAATCCCAAAATCTGACAACACCACGCACCTGGGCTTCACAAGCGGTGCAGCCAACTCGGCATGGAACCTGCAAGCTGACCATGTCGTTTCCCAGGCGCGGCTACAGCTGCCCGAGAGGATTCCTGAGGCCTCCCCGACCTCGGTCCCATCAACGTGTGTGGCCTTGGCAGCCAAAGACTGATCGTGAGCGGCAGCCTCCCTTGTGCCCTCAACTCAGCCCTTCGGGGAGACCACAGCTCTGCTGTGGGTTCGTAGCGTGTAGCTTCCTGGGACCTAACCCTAACCCTAACCCTACCCCGAACCGTACCCTCCACCGGGCCCTCACCCGGTCTCGAACCCTAACCCTACACTTGAGCCGCCCCGTCACATTAGCCCTCCCTTGAGCCCTCGAGGGACATCACGAGAACGGAGTCGCTTCGGCCCTGGCCACGTCCCTGGACCGAACCCTAACCCTAGCTAAGGCACTGTCCCCATGGGTACCCAATCCCAAAATCTGACAACACCACGCACCTGGGCTTCACAAGCGGTGCAGTCTCACTCGGCATGGAACCTGGAAGCTGACCATGTGGTTTCCCAGGCGCGGCTGCAGCTGCCCGAGGGGATTCCTGAGTCCTCCCCGACCAGGGTTCCATCGACGTGTGTGCCTTGGCAGCCAAAGACTGATCCTGAGCGGCAGCCTACTTTGTGCCCTCAACTCAGCCCTTCTGCGAGACCACAGCCCTGCTGTGGGTTCGGCGTCTGGAGCCTCCTGGGACCTAACCCTAACCCTAACCCAATGTCGGACCGGGACCCTCCACCGAAACCTAAGCCGGCTTCGATATCAAAACGAACACTTGAGTCGCCTGTTCGCATGAGCCCTCACTTCAGCCCTCGATGGAGATCACGAGACCGGAGTCGCTTCGTCCCTGGACACTTGCCTGGACTGAACCCTAACCCTAGCTAAGGCCCTCTCCCCATGTGAACCCTATACGAAAATCGGACAAGACCATGCGCCTGGGGTCCAGAAGCGGTGCAGGCTCACTCGGCCTGGAACCTGGAGCTCACCATGTCGTTTCCCTGGCCCGCCTGCAGCTGCCCGAGAGGATTCCTGAGGCCTCCCCGACCAGGGGCCCATCGACGTGGGTGTCCTTGGCAGCCAAAGACTTATCCTGATCGGCAGCTTCCCTTGTGCCCTCAACTGAGCCCTTCGGGGAGACCACAGCTCTGCTGTGGGTTCGTAGCCTCTAGCTTCCTGGGACCTAACCCTAACCCTAACCCTACCCCGAACCGTACCCTCCACCGGGCCCTCACCCGGTTTCGAACCCTAACGCTACACTTGAGCCGCCCCGTCACGTGAGCCCTCACTTGAGCCCTCGAGGGAGATGACGAGAACGGAGTCGCTTCGGCCTCTGCGACGTCCCTGGACCGAACCCTAACCCTAGCTAAGGCACTGTCCCCATGGGTACCCAATCCCAAAATCTGACAACACCACGCACCTGGGCTTCACAAGCGGTGCAGCCAACTCGGCATGGAACCTGCAAGCTGACCATGTCGTTTCCCAGGCGCGGCTACAGCTGCCCGAGAGGATTCCTGAGGCCTCCCCGACCTCGGTCCCATCAACGTGTGTGGCCTTGGCAGCCAAAGACTGATCGTGAGCGGCAGCCTCCCTTGTGCCCTCAACTCAGCCCTTCAGGGAGACCACAGCTCTGCTGTGTGTTCGTAGCGTGTAGCTTCCTGGGACCTAACCCTAACCCTAACCCTACCCCGAACCGTACCCTCCACCGGGCCCTCACCCGGTCTCGAACCCTAACCCTACACTTGAGCCGCCCCGTCACATTAGCCCTCCCTTGAGCCCTCGAGGGACATCACGAGAACGGAGTCGCTTCGGCCCTGGCCACGTCCCTGGACCGAACCCTAACCCTAGCTAAGGCACTGTCCCCATGGGTACCCAATCCCAAAATCTGACAACACCACGCACCTGGGCTTCACAAGCGGTGCAGTCTCACTCGGCATGGAACCTGGAAGCTGACCATGTGGTTTCCCAGGCGCGGCTGCAGCTGCCCGAGGGGATTCCTGAGTCCTCCCCGACCAGGGTTCCATCGACGTGTGTGCCTTGGCAGCCAAAGACTGATCCTGAGCGGCAGCCTACTTTGTGCCCTCAACTCAGCCCTTCTGCGAGACCACAGCCCTGCTGTGGGTTCGGCGTCTGGAGCCTCCTGGGACCTAACCCTAACCCTAACCCAATGTCGGACCGGGACCCTCCACCGAAACCTAAGCCGGCTTCGATATCAAAACGAACACTTGAGTCGCCTGTTCGCATGAGCCCTCACTTCAGCCCTCGATGGAGATCACGAGACCGGAGTCGCTTCGTCCCTGGACACTTGCCTGGACTGAACCCTAACCCTAGCTAAGGCCCTCTCCCCATGTGAACCCTATACGAAAATCGGACAAGACCATGCGCCTGGGGTCCAGAAGCGGTGCAGGCTCACTCGGCCTGGAACCTGGAGCTCACCATGTCGTTTCCCTGGCCCGCCTGCAGCTGCCCGAGAGGATTCCTGAGGCCTCCCCGACCAGGGGCCCATCGACGTGGGTGTCCTTGGCAGCCAAAGACTTATCCTGATCGGCAGCTTCCCTTGTGCCCTCAACTGAGCCCTTCGGGGAGACCACAGCTCTGCTGTGGGTTCGTAGCCTCTAGCTTCCTGGGACCTAACCCTAACCCTAACCCTACCCCGAACCGTACCCTCCACCGGGCCCTCACCCGGTTTCGAACCCTAACGCTACACTTGAGCCGCCCCGTCACGTGAGCCCTCACTTGAGCCCTCGAGGGAGATGACGAGAACGGAGTCGCTTCGGCCTCTGCGACGTCCCTGGACCGAACCCTAACCCTAGCTAAGGCACTGTCCCCATGGGTACCCAATCCCAAAATCTGACAACACCACGCACCTGGGCTTCACAAGCGGTGCAGCCAACTCGGCATGGAACCTGCAAGCCGACCATGTCGTTTCCCAGGCGCGGCTACAGCTGCCCGAGAGGATTCCTGAGGCCTCCCCGACCTCGGTCCCATCAACGTGTGTGGCCTTGGCAGCCAAAGACTGATCGTGAGCGGCAGCCTCCCTTGTGCCCTCAACTCAGCCCTTCGGGGAGACCACAGCTCTGCTGTGGGTTCGTAGCGTGTAGCTTCCTGGGACCTAACCCTAACCCTAACCCTACCCCGAACCGTACCCTCCACCGGGCCCTCACCCGGTCTCGAACCCTAACCCTACACTTGAGCCGCCCCGTCACATTAGCCCTCCCTTGAGCCCTCGAGGGACATCACGAGAACGGAGTCGCTTCGGCCCTGGCCACGTCCCTGGACCGAACCCTAACCCTAGCTAAGGCACTGTCCCCATGGGTACCCAATCCCAAAATCTGACAACACCACGCACCTGGGCTTCACAAGCGGTGCAGTCTCACTCGGCATGGAACCTGGAAGCTGACCATGTGGTTTCCCAGGCGCGGCTGCAGCTGCCCGAGGGGATTCCTGAGTCCTCCCCGACCAGGGTTCCATCGACGTGTGTGCCTTGGCAGCCAAAGACTGATCCTGAGCGGCAGCCTACTTTGTGCCCTCAACTCAGCCCTTCTGCGAGACCACAGCCCTGCTGTGGGTTCGGCGTCTGGAGCCTCCTGGGACCTAACCCTAACCCTAACCCAATGTCGGACCGGGACCCTCCACCGAAACCTAAGCCGGCTTCGATATCAAAACGAACACTTGAGTCGCCTGTTCGCATGAGCCCTCACTTCAGCCCTCGATGGAGATCACGAGACCGGAGTCGCTTCGTCCCTGGACACTTGCCTGGACTGAACCCTAACCCTAGCTAAGGCCCTCTCCCCATGTGAACCCTATACGAAAATCGGACAAGACCATGCGCCTGGGGTCCAGAAGCGGTGCAGGCTCACTCGGCCTGGAACCTGAAGCTCACCATGTCGTTTCCCTGGCCCGCCTGCAGCTGCCCGAAAGGATTCCTGAGGCCTCCCCGACCAGGGGCCCATCGACGTGGGTGTCCTTGGCAGCCAAAGACTTATCCTGATCGGCAGCTTCCCTTGTGCCCTCAACTGAGCCCTTCGGGGAGACCACAGCTCTGCTGTGGGTTCGTAGCCTCTAGCTTCCTGGGACCTAACCCTAACCCTAACCCTACCCCGAACCGTACCCTCCACCGGGCCCTCACCCGGTCTCGAACCCTAACCCTACACTTGAGCCGCCCCGTCACGTGAGCCCTCACTTGAGCCCTCGAGGGAGATGACGAGAACGGAGTCGCTTCGGCCTCTGCGACGTCCCTGGACCGAACCCTAACCCTAGCTAAGGCACTGTCCCCATGGGTACCCAATCCCAAAATCTGACAACACCACGCACCTGGGCTTCACAAGCGGTGCAGCCAACTCGGCATGGAACCTGCAAGCTGACCATGTCGTTTCCCAGGCGCGGCTACAGCTGCCCGAGAGGATTCCTGAGGCCTCCCCGACCTCGGTCCCATCAACGTGTGTGGCCTTGGCAGCCAAAGACTGATCGTGAGCGGCAGCCTCCCTTGTGCCCTCAACTCAGCCCTTCGGGGAGACCACAGCTCTGCTGTGGGTTCGTAGCGTGTAGCTTCCTGGGACCTAACCCTAACCCTAACCCTACCCCGAACCATACCCTCCACCGGGCCCTCACCCGGTCTCGAACCCTAACCCTACACTTGAGCCGCCCCGTCACATTAGCCCTCCCTTGAGCCCTCGAGGGACATCACGAGAACGGAGTCGCTTCGGCCCTGGCCACGTCCCTGGACCGAACCCTAACCCTAGCTAAGGCACTGTCCCCATGGGTACCCAATCCCAAAATCTGACAACACCACGCACCTGGGCTTCACAAGCGGTGCAGTCTCACTCGGCATGGAACCTGGAAGCTGACCATGTGGTTTCCCAGGCGCGGCTGCAGCTGCCCGAGGGGATTCCTGAGTCCTCCCCGACCAGGGTTCCATCGACGTGTGTGCCTTGGCAGCCAAAGACTGATCCTGAGCGGCAGCCTACTTTGTGCCCTCAACTCAGCCCTTCTGCGAGACCACAGCCCTGCTGTGGGTTCGGCGTCTGGAGCCTCCTGGGACCTAACCCTAACCCTAACCCAATGTCGGACCGGGACCCTCCACCGAAACCTAAGCCGGCTTCGATATCAAAACGAACACTTGAGTCGCCTGTTCGCATGAGCCCTCACTTCAGCCCTCGATGGAGATCACGAGACCGGAGTCGCTTCGTCCCTGGACACTTGCCTGGACTGAACCCTAACCCTAGCTAAGGCCCTCTCCCCATGTGAACCCTATACGAAAATCGGACAAGACCATGCGCCTGGGGTCCAGAAGCGGTGCAGGCTCACTCGGCCTGGAACCTGGAGCTCACCATGTCGTTTCCCTGGCCCGCCTGCAGCTGCCCGAGAGGATTCCTGAGGCCTCCCCGACCAGGGGCCCATCGACGTGGGTGTCCTTGGCAGCCAAAGACTTATCCTGATCGGCAGCTTCCCTTGTGCCCTCAACTGAGCCCTTCGGGGAGACCACAGCTCTGCTGTGGGTTCGTAGACTCTAGCTTCCTGGGACCTAACCCTAACCCTAACCCTACCCCGAACCGTACCCTCCACCGGGCCCTCACCCGGTCTCGAACCCTAACGCTACACTTGAGCCGCCCCGTCACGTGAGCCCTCACTTGAGCCCTCGAGGGAGATGACGAGAACGGAGTCGCTTCGGCCTCTGCGACGTCCCTGGACCGAACCCTAACCCTAGCTAAGGCACTGTCCCCATGGGTACCCAATCCCAAAATCTGACAACACCACGCACCTGGGCTTCACAAGCGGTGCAGCCAACTCGGCATGGAACCTGCAAGCTGACCATGTCGTTTCCCAGGCGCGGCTACAGCTGCCCGAGAGGATTCCTGAGGCCTCCCCGACCTCGGTCCCATCAACGTGTGTGGCCTTGGCAGCCAAAGACTGATCGTGAGCGGCAGCCTCCCTTGTGCCCTCAACTCAGCCCTTCGGGGAGACCACAGCTCTGCTGTGGGTTCGTAGCGTGTAGCTTCCTGGGACCTAAGCCTAACCCTAACCCTACCCCGAACCGTACCCTCCACCGGGCCCTCACCCGGTCTCGCACCCTAACCCTACACTTGAGCCGCCCCGTCACATTAGCCCTCCCTTGAGCCCTCGAGGGACATCACGAGAACGGAGTCGCTTCGGCCCTGGCCACGTCCCTGGACCGAACCCTAACCCTAGCTAAGGCACTGTCCCCATGGGTACCCAATCCCAAAATCTGACAACACCACGCACCTGGGCTTCACAAGCGGTGCAGTCTCACTCGGCATGGAACCTGGAAGCTGACCATGTGGTTTCCCAGGCGCGGCTGCAGCTGCCCGAGGGGATTCCTGAGTCCTCCCCGACCAGGGTTCCATCGACGTGTGTGCCTTGGCAGCCAAAGACTGATCCTGAGCGGCAGCCTACTTTGTGCCCTCAACTCAGCCCTTCTGCGAGACCACAGCCCTGCTGTGGGTTCGGCGTCTGGAGCCTCCTGGGACCTAACCCTAACCCTAACCCAATGTCGGACCGGGACCCTCCACCGAAACCTAAGCCGGCTTCGATATCAAAACGAACACTTGAGTCGCCTGTTCGCATGAGCCCTCACTTCAGCCCTCGATGGAGATCACGAGACCGGAGTCGCTTCGTCCCTGGACACTTGCCTGGACTGAACCCTAACCCTAGCTAAGGCCCTCTCCCCATGTGAACCCTATACGAAAATCGGACAAGACCATGCGCCTGGGGTCCAGAAGCGGTGCAGGCTCACTCGGCCTGGAACCTGGAGCTCACCATGTCGTTTCCCTGGCCCGCCTGCAGCTGCCCGAGAGGATTCCTGAGGCCTCCCCGACCAGGGGCCCATCGACGTGGGTGTCCTTGGCAGCCAAAGACTTATCCTGATCGGCAGCTTCCCTTGTGCCCTCAACTGAGCCCTTCGGGGAGACCACAGCTCTGCTGTGGGTTCGTAGCCTCTAGCTTCCTGGGACCTAACCCTAACCCTAACCCTACCCCGAACCGTACCCTCCACCGGGCCCTCACCCGGTTTCGAACCCTAACGCTACACTTGAGCCGCCCCGTCACGTGAGCCCTCACTTGAGCCCTCGAGGGAGATGACGAGAACGGAGTCGCTTCGGCCTCTGCGACGTCCCTGGACCGAACCCTAACCCTAGCTAAGGCACTGTCCCCATGGGTACCCAATCCCAAAATCTGACAACACCACGCACCTGGGCTTCACAAGCGGTGCAGCCAACTCGGCATGGAACCTGCAAGCTGACCATGTCGTTTCCCAGGCGCGGCTACAGCTGCCCGAGAGGATTCCTGAGGCCTCCCCGACCTCGGTCCCATCAACGTGTGTGGCCTTGGCAGCCAAAGACTGATCGTGAGCGGCAGCCTCCCTTGTGCCCTCAACTCAGCCCTTCGGGGAGACCACAGCTCTGCTGTGTGTTCGTAGCGTGTAGCTTCCTGGGACCTAACCCTAACCCTAACCCTACCCAGAACCGTACCCTCCACCGGGCCCTCACCCGGTCTCGAACCCTAACCCTACACTTGAGCCGCCCCGTCACATTAGCCCTCCCTTGAGCCCTCGAGGGACATCACGAGAACGGAGTCGCTTCGGCCCTGGCCACGTCCCTGGACCGAACCCTAACCCTAGCTAAGGCACTGTCCCCATGGGTACCCAATCCCAAAATCTGACAACACCACGCACCTGGGCTTCACAAGCGGTGCAGTCTCACTCGGCATGGAACCTGGAAGCTGACCATGTGGTTTCCCAGGCGCGGCTGCAGCTGCCCGAGGGGATTCCTGAGTCCTCCCCGACCAGGGTTCCATCGACGTGTGTGCCTTGGCAGCCAAAGACTGATCCTGAGCGGCAGCCTACTTTGTGCCCTCAACTCAGCCCTTCTGCGAGACCACAGCCCTGCTGTGGGTTCGGCGTCTGGAGCCTCCTGGGACCTAACCCTAACCCTAACCCAATGTCGGACCGGGACCCTCCACCGAAACCTAAGCCGGCTTCGATATCAAAACGAACACTTGAGTCGCCTGTTCGCATGAGCCCTCACTTCAGCCCTCGATGGAGATCACGAGACCGGAGTCGCTTCGTCCCTGGACACTTGCCTGGACTGAACCCTAACCCTAGCTAAGGCCCTCTCCCCATGTGAACCCTATACGAAAATCGGACAAGACCATGCGCCTGGGGTCCAGAAGCGGTGCAGGCTCACTCGGCCTGGAACCTGGAGCTCACCATGTCGTTTCCCTGGCCCGCCTGCAGCTGCCCGAGAGGATTCCTGAGGCCTCCCCGACCAGGGGCCCATCGACGTGGGTGTCCTTGGCAGCCAAAGACTTATCCTGATCGGCAGCTTCCCTTGTGCCCTCAACTGAGCCCTTCGGGGAGACCACAGCTCTGCTGTGGGTTCGTAGCCTCTAGCTTCCTGGGACCTAACCCTAACCCTAACCCTACCCCGAACCGTACCCTCCACCGGGCCCTCACCCGGTTTCGAACCCTAACGCTACACTTGAGCCGCCCCGTCACGTGAGCCCTCACTTGAGCCCTCGAGGGAGATGACGAGAACGGAGTCGCTTCGGCCTCTGCGACGTCCCTGGACCGAACCCTAACCCTAGCTAAGGCACTGTCCCCATGGGTACCCAATCCCAAAATCTGACAACACCACGCACCTGGGCTTCACAAGCGGTGCAGCCAACTCGGCATGGAACCTGCAAGCCGACCATGTCGTTTCCCAGGCGCGGCTACAGCTGCCCGAGAGGATTCCTGAGGCCTCCCCGACCTCGGTCCCATCAACGTGTGTGGCCTTGGCAGCCAAAGACTGATCGTGAGCGGCAGCCTCCCTTGTGCCCTCAACTCAGCCCTTCGGGGAGACCACAGCTCTGCTGTGGGTTCGTAGCGTTTAGCTTCCTGGGACCTAACCCTAACCCTAACCCTACCCCGAACCGTACCCTCCACCGGGCCCTCACCCGGTCTCGAACCCTAACCCTACACTTGAGCCGCCCCGTCACATTAGCCCTCCCTTGAGCCCTCGAGGGACATCACGAGAACGGAGTCGCTTCGGCCCTGGCCACGTCCCTGGACCGAACCCTAACCCTAGCTAAGGCACTGTCCCCATGGGTACCCAATCCCAAAATCTGACAACACCACGCACCTGGGCTTCACAAGCGGTGCAGTCTCACTCGGCATGGAACCTGGAAGCTGACCATGTGGTTTCCCAGGCGCGGCTGCAGCTGCCCGAGGGGATTCCTGAGTCCTCCCCGACCAGGGTTCCATCGACGTGTGTGCCTTGGCAGCCAAAGACTGATCCTGAGCGGCAGCCTACTTTGTGCCCTCAACTCAGCCCTTCTGCGAGACCACAGCCCTGCTGTGGGTTCGGCGTCTGGAGCCTCCTGGGACCTAACCCTAACCCTAACCCAATGTCGGACCGGGACCCTCCACCGAAACCTAAGCCGGCTTCGATATCAAAACGAACACTTGAGTCGCCTGTTCGCATGAGCCCTCACTTCAGCCCTCGATGGAGATCACGAGACCGGAGTCGCTTCGTCCCTGGACACTTGCCTGGACTGAACCCTAACCCTAGCTAAGGCCCTCTCCCCATGTGAACCCTATACGAAAATCGGACAAGACCATGCGCCTGGGGTCCAGAAGCGGTGCAGGCTCACTCGGCCTGGAACCTGAAGCTCACCATGTCGTTTCCCTGGCCCGCCTGCAGCTGCCCGAAAGGATTCCTGAGGCCTCCCCGACCAGGGGCCCATCGACGTGGGTGTCCTTGGCAGCCAAAGACTTATCCTGATCGGCAGCTTCCCTTGTGCCCTCAACTGAGCCCTTCGGGGAGACCACAGCTCTGCTGTGGGTTCGTAGCCTCTAGCTTCCTGGGACCTAACCCTAACCCTAACCCTACCCCGAACCGTACCCTCCACCGGGCCCTCACCCGGTCTCGAACCCTAACCCTACACTTGAGCCGCCCCGTCACGTGAGCCCTCACTTGAGCCCTCGAGGGAGATGACGAGAACGGAGTCGCTTCGGCCTCTGCGACGTCCCTGGACCGAACCCTAACCCTAGCTAAGGCACTGTCCCCATGGGTACCCAATCCCAAAATCTGACAACACCACGCACCTGGGCTTCACAAGCGGTGCAGCCAACTCGGCATGGAACCTGCAAGCTGACCATGTCGTTTCCCAGGCGCGGCTACAGCTGCCCGAGAGGATTCCTGAGGCCTCCCCGACCTCGGTCCCATCAACGTGTGTGGCCTTGGCAGCCAAAGACTGATCGTGAGCGGCAGCCTCCCTTGTGCCCTCAACTCAGCCCTTCGGGGAGACCACAGCTCTGCTGTGGGTTCGTAGCGTGTAGCTTCCTGGGACCTAACCCTAACCCTAACCCTACCCCGAACCGTACCCTCCACCGGGCCCTCACCCGGTCTCGAACCCTAACCCTACACTTGAGCCGCCCCGTCACATTAGCCCTCCCTTGAGCCCTCGAGGGACATCACGAGAACGGAGTCGCTTCGGCCCTGGCCACGTCCCTGGACCGAACCCTAACCCTAGCTAAGGCACTGTCCCCATGGGTACCCAATCCCAAAATCTGACAACACCACGCACCTGGGCTTCACAAGCGGTGCAGTCTCACTCGGCATGGAACCTGGAAGCTGACCATGTGGTTTCCCAGGCGCGGCTGCAGCTGCCCGAGGGGATTCCTGAGTCCTCCCCGACCAGGGTTCCATCGACGTGTGTGCCTTGGCAGCCAAAGACTGATCCTGAGCGGCAGCCTACTTTGTGCCCTCAACTCAGCCCTTCTGCGAGACCACAGCCCTGCTGTGGGTTCGGCGTCTGGAGCCTCCTGGGACCTAACCCTAACCCTAACCCAATGTCGGACCGGGACCCTCCACCGAAACCTAAGCCGGCTTCGATATCAAAACGAACACTTGAGTCGCCTGTTCGCATGAGCCCTCACTTCAGCCCTCGATGGAGATCACGAGACCGGAGTCGCTTCGTCCCTGGACACTTGCCTGGACTGAACCCTAACCCTAGCTAAGGCCCTCTCCCCATGTGAACCCTATACGAAAATCGGACAAGACCATGCGCCTGGGGTCCAGAAGCGGTGCAGGCTCACTCGGCCTGGAACCTGGAGCTCACCATGTCGTTTCCCTGGCCCGCCTGCAGCTGCCCGAGAGGATTCCTGAGGCCTCCCCGACCAGGGGCCCATCGACGTGGGTGTCCTTGGCAGCCAAAGACTTATCCTGATCGGCAGCTTCCCTTGTGCCCTCAACTGAGCCCTTCGGGGAGACCACAGCTCTGCTGTGGGTTCGTAGCCTCTAGCTTCCTGGGACCTAACCCCAACCCTAACCCTACCCCGAACCGTACCCTCCACCGGGCCCTCACCCGGTTTCGAACCCTAACGCTACACTTGAGCCGCCCCGTCACGTGAGCCCTCACTTGAGCCCTCGAGGGAGATGACGAGAACGGAGTCGCTTCGGTCTCTGCGACGTCCCTGGACCGAACCCTAACCCTAGCTAAGGCACTGTCCCCATGGGTACCCAATCCCAAAATCTGACAACACCACGCACCTGGGCTTCACAAGCGGTGCAGCCAACTCGGCATGGAACCTGCAAGCTGACCATGTCGTTTCCCAGGCGCGGCTACAGCTGCCCGAGAGGATTCCTGAGGCCTCCCCGACCTCGGTCCCATCAACGTGTGTGGCCTTGGCAGCCAAAGACTGATCGTGAGCGGCAGCCTCCCTTGTTCCCTCAACTCAGCCCTTCGGGGAGACCACAGCTCTGCTGTGTGTTCGTAGCGTGTAGCTTCCTGGGACCTAACCCTAACCCTAACCCTACCCAGAACCGTACCCTCCACCGGGCCCTCACCCGGTCTCGAACCCTAACCCTACACTTGAGCCGCCCCGTCACATTAGCCCTCACTTGAGCCCTCGAGGGACATCACGAGAACGGAGTCGCTTCGGCCCTGGCCACGTCCCTGGACCGAACCCTAACCCTAGCTAAGGCACTGTCCCCATGGGTACCCAATCCCAAAATCTGACAACACCACGCACCTGGGCTTCACAAGCGGTGCAGTCTCACTCGGCATGGAACCTGGAAGCTGACCATGTGGTTTCCCAGGCGCGGCTGCAGCTGCCCGAGGGGATTCCTGAGTCCTCCCCGACCAGGGTTCCATCGACGTGTGTGCCTTGGCAGCCAAAGACTGATCCTGAGCGGCAGCCTACTTTGTGCCCTCAACTCAGCCCTTCTGCGAGACCACAGCCCTGCTGTGGGTTCGGCGTCTGGAGCCTCCTGGGACCTAACCCTAACCCTAACCCAATGTCGGACCGGGACCCTCCACCGAAACCTAAGCCGGCTTCGATATCAAAACGAACACTTGAGTCGCCTGTTCGCATGAGCCCTCACTTCAGCCCTCGATGGAGATCACGAGACCGGAGTCGCTTCGTCCCTGGACACTTGCCTGGACTGAACCCTAACCCTAGCTAAGGCCCTCTCCCCATGTGAACCCTATACGAAAATCGGACAAGACCATGCGCCTGGGGTCCAGAAGCGGTGCAGGCTCACTCGGCCTGGAACCTGGAGCGACCTGGAACCATGTCGTTTCCCTGGCCCGCCTGCAGCTGCCCGAGAGGATTCCTGAGGCCTCCCCGACCAGGGGCCCATCGACGTGGGTGTCCTTGGCAGCCAAAGACTTATCCTGATCGGCAGCTTCCCTTGTGCCCTCAACTGAGCCCTTCGGGGAGACCACAGCTCTGCTGTGGGTTCGTAGCCTCTAGCTTCCTGGGACCTAACCCTAACCCTAACCCTACCCCGAACCGTACCCTCCACCGGGCCCTCACCCGGTTTCGAACCCTAACGCTACACTTGAGCCGCCCCGTCACGTGAGCCCTCACTTGAGCCCTCGAGGGAGATGACGAGAACGGAGTCGCTTCGGCCTCTGCGACGTCCCTGGACCGAACCCTAACCCTAGCTAAGGCACTGTCCCCATGGGTACCCAATCCCAAAATCTGACAACACCACGCACCTGGGCTTCACAAGCGGTGCAGCCAACTCGGCATGGAACCTGCAAGCCGACCATGTCGTTTCCCAGGCGCGGCTACAGCTGCCCGAGAGGATTCCTGAGGCCTCCCCGACCTCGGTCCCATCAACGTGTGTGGCCTTGGCAGCCAAAGACTGATCGTGAGCGGCAGCCTCCCTTGTGCCCTCAACTCAGCCCTTCGGGGAGACCACAGCTCTGCTGTGGGTTCGTAGCGTGTAGCTTCCTGGGACCTAACCCTAACCCTAACCCTACCCCGAACCGTACCCTCCACCGGGCCCTCACCCGGTCTCGAACCCTAACCCTACACTTGAGCCGCCCCGTCACATTAGCCCTCCCTTGAGCCCTCGAGGGACATCACGAGAACGGAGTCGCTTCGGCCCTGGCCACGTCCCTGGACCGAACCCTAACCCTAGCTAAGGCACTGTCCCCATGGGTACCCAATCCCAAAATCTGACAACACCACGCACCTGGGCTTCACAAGCGGTGCAGTCTCACTCGGCATGGAACCTGGAAGCTGACCATGTGGTTTCCCAGGCGCGGCTGCAGCTGCCCGAGGGGATTCCTGAGTCCTCCCCGACCAGGGTTCCATCGACGTGTGTGCCTTGGCAGCCAAAGACTGATCCTGAGCGGCAGCCTACTTTGTGCCCTCAACTCAGCCCTTCTGCGAGACCACAGCCCTGCTGTGGGTTCGGCGTCTGGAGCCTCCTGGGACCTAACCCTAACCCTAACCCAATGTCGGACCGGGACCCTCCACCGAAACCTAAGCCGGCTTCGATATCAAAACGAACACTTGAGTCGCCTGTTCGCATGAGCCCTCACTTCAGCCCTCGATGGAGATCACGAGACCGGAGTCGCTTCGTCCCTGGACACTTGCCTGGACTGAACCCTAACCCTAGCTAAGGCCCTCTCCCCATGTGAACCCTATACGAAAATCGGACAAGACCATGCGCCTGGGGTCCAGAAGCGGTGCAGGCTCACTCGGCCTGGAACCTGAAGCTCACCATGTCGTTTCCCTGGCCCGCCTGCAGCTGCCCGAAAGGATTCCTGAGGCCTCCCCGACCAGGGGCCCATCGACGTGGGTGTCCTTGGCAGCCAAAGACTTATGCTGATCGGCAGCTTCCCTTGTGCCCTCAACTGAGCCCTTCGGGGAGACCACAGCTCTGCTGTGGGTTCGTAGCCTCTAGCTTCCTGGGACCTAACCCTAACCCTAACCCTACCCCGAACCGTACCCTCCACCGGGCCCTCACCCGGTCTCGAACCCTAACCCTACACTTGAGCCGCCCCGTCACGTGAGCCCTCACTTGAGCCCTCGAGGGAGATGACGAGAACGGAGTCGCTTCTGCCTCTGCGACGTCCCTGGACCGAACCCTAACCCTAGCTAAGGCACTGTCCCCATGGGTACCCAATCCCAAAATCTGACAACACCACGCACCTGGGCTTCACAAGCGGTGCAGCCAACTCGGCATGGAACCTGCAAGCTGACCATGTCGTTTCCCAGGCGCGGCTACAGCTGCCCGAGAGGATTCCTGAGGCCTCCCCGACCTCGGTCCCATCAACGTGTGTGGCCTTGGCAGCCAAAGACTGATCGTGAGCGGCAGCCTCCCTTGTGCCCTCAACTCAGCCCTTCGGGGAGACCACAGCTCTGCTGTGGGTTCGTAGCGTGTAGCTTCCTGGGACCTAACCCTAACCCTAACCCTACCCCGAACCGTACCCTCCACCGGGCCCTCACCCGGTCTCGAACCCTAACCCTACACTTGAGCCGCCCCGTCACATTAGCCCTCCCTTGAGCCCTCGAGGGACATCACGAGAACGGAGTCGCTTCGGCCCTGGCCACGTCCCTGGACCGAACCCTAACCCTAGCTAAGGCACTGTCCCCATGGGTACCCAATCCCAAAATCTGACAACACCACGCACCTGGGCTTCACAAGCGGTGCAGTCTCACTCGGCATGGAACCTGGAAGCTGACCATGTGGTTTCCCAGGCGCGGCTGCAGCTGCCCGAGGGGATTCCTGAGTCCTCCCCGACCAGGGTTCCATCGACGTGTGTGCCTTGGCAGCCAAAGACTGATCCTGAGCGGCAGCCTACTTTGTGCCCTCAACTCAGCCCTTCTGCGAGACCACAGCCCTGCTGTGGGTTCGGCGTCTGGAGCCTCCTGGGACCTAACCCTAACCCTAACCCAATGTCGGACCGGGACCCTCCACCGAAACCTAAGCCGGCTTCGATATCAAAACGAACACTTGAGTCGCCTGTTCGCATGAGCCCTCACTTCAGCCCTCGATGGAGATCACGAGACCGGAGTCGCTTCGTCCCTGGACACTTGCCTGGACTGAACCCTAACCCTAGCTAAGGCCCTCTCCCCATGTGAACCCTATACGAAAATCGGACAAGACCATGCGCCTGGGGTCCAGAAGCGGTGCAGGCTCACTCGGCCTGGAACCTGGAGCTCACCATGTCGTTTCCCTGGCCCGCCTGCAGCTGCCCGAGAGGATTCCTGAGGCCTCCCCGACCAGGGGCCCATCGACGTGGGTGTCCTTGGCAGCCAAAGACTTATCCTGATCGGCAGCTTCCCTTGTGCCCTCAACTGAGCCCTTCGGGGAGACCACAGCTCTGCTGTGGGTTCGTAGCCTCTAGCTTCCTGGGACCTAACCCTAACCCTAACCCTACCCCGAACCGTACCCTCCACCGGGCCCTCACCCGGTTTCGAACCCTAACGCTACACTTGAGCCGCCCCGTCACGTGAGCCCTCACTTGAGCCCTCGAGGGAGATGACGAGAACGGAGTCGCTTCGGCCTCTGCGACGTCCCTGGACCGAACCCTAACCCTAGCTAAGGCACTGTCCCCATGGGTACCCAATCCCAAAATCTGACAACACCACGCACCTGGGCTTCACAAGCGGTGCAGCCAACTCGGCATGGAACCTGCAAGCCGACCATGTCGTTTCCCAGGCGCGGCTACAGCTGCCCGAGAGGATTCCTGAGGCCTCCCCGACCTCGGTCCCATCAACGTGTGTGGCCTTGGCAGCCAAAGACTGATCGTGAGCGGCAGCCTCCCTTGTGCCCTCAACTCAGCCCTTCGGGGAGACCACAGCTCTGCTGTGGGTTCGTAGCGTTTAGCTTCCTGGGACCTAACCCTAACCCTAACCCTACCCCGAACCGTACCCTCCACCGGGCCCTCACCCGGTCTCGAACCCTAACCCTACACTTGAGCCGCCCCGTCACATTAGCCCTCCCTTGAGCCCTCGAGGGACATCACGAGAACGGAGTCGCTTCGGCCCTGGCCACGTCCCTGGACCGAACCCTAACCCTAGCTAAGGCACTGTCCCCATGGGTACCCAATCCCAAAATCTGACAACACCACGCACCTGGGCTTCACAAGCGGTGCAGTCTCACTCGGCATGGAACCTGGAAGCTGACCATGTGGTTTCCCAGGCGCGGCTGCAGCTGCCCGAGGGGATTCCTGAGTCCTCCCCGACCAGGGTTCCATCGACGTGTGTGCCTTGGCAGCCAAAGACTGATCCTGAGCGGCAGCCTACTTTGTGCCCTCAACTCAGCCCTTCTGCGAGACCACAGCCCTGCTGTGGGTTCGGCGTCTGGAGCCTCCTGGGACCTAACCCTAACCCTAACCCAATGTCGGACCGGGACCCTCCACCGAAACCTAAGCCGGCTTCGATATCAAAACGAACACTTGAGTCGCCTGTTCGCATGAGCCCTCACTTCAGCCCTCGATGGAGATCACGAGACCGGAGTCGCTTCGTCCCTGGACACTTGCCTGGACTGAACCCTAACCCTAGCTAAGGCCCTCTCCCCATGTGAACCCTATACGAAAATCGGACAAGACCATGCGCCTGGGGTCCAGAAGCGGTGCAGGCTCACTCGGCCTGGAACCTGAAGCTCACCATGTCGTTTCCCTGGCCCGCCTGCAGCTGCCCGAAAGGATTCCTGAGGCCTCCCCGACCAGGGGCCCATCGACGTGGGTGTCCTTGGCAGCCAAAGACTTATCCTGATCGGCAGCTTCCCTTGTGCCCTCAACTGAGCCCTTCGGGGAGACCACAGCTCTGCTGTGGATTCGTAGCCTCTAGCTTCCTGGGACCTAACCCTAACCCTATCCCTACCCCGAACCGTACCCTCCACCGGGCCCTCACCCGGTCTCGAACCCTAACCCTACACTTGAGCCGCCCCGTCACGTGAGCCCTCACTTGAGCCCTCGAGGGAGATGACGAGAACGGAGTCGCTTCGGCCTCTGCGACGTCCCTGGACCGAACCCTAACCCTAGCTAAGGCACTGTCCCCATGGGTACCCAATCCCAAAATCTGACAACACCACGCACCTGGGCTTCACAAGCGGTGCAGCCAACTCGGCATGGAACCTGCAAGCTGACCATGTCGTTTCCCAGGCGCGGCTACAGCTGCCCGAGAGGATTCCTGAGGCCTCCCCGACCTCGGTCCCATCAACGTGTGTGGCCTTGGCAGCCAAAGACTGATCGTGAGCGGCAGCCTCCCTTGTGCCCTCAACTCAGCCCTTCGGGGAGACCACAGCTCTGCTGTGGGTTCGTAGCGTGTAGCTTCCTGGGACCTAACCCTAACCCTAACCCTACCCCGAACCGTACCCTCCACCGGGCCCTCACCCGGTCTCGAACCCTAACCCTACACTTGAGCCGCCCCGTCACATTAGCCCTCCCTTGAGCCCTCGAGGGACATCACGAGAACGGAGTCGCTTCGGCCCTGGCCACGTCCCTGGACCGAACCCTAACCCTAGCTAAGGCACTGTCCCCATGGGTACCCAATCCCAAAATCTGACAACACCACGCACCTGGGCTTCACAAGCGGTGCAGTCTCACTCGGCATGGAACCTGGAAGCTGACCATGTGGTTTCCCAGGCGCGGCTGCAGCTGCCCGAGGGGATTCCTGAGTCCTCCCCGACCAGGGTTCCATCGACGTGTGTGCCTTGGCAGCCAAAGACTGATCCTGAGCGGCAGCCTACTTTGTGCCCTCAACTCAGCCCTTCTGCGAGACCACAGCCCTGCTGTGGGTTCGGCGTCTGGAGCCTCCTGGGACCTAACCCTAACCCTAACCCAATGTCGGACCGGGACCCTCCACCGAAACCTAAGCCGGCTTCGATATCAAAACGAACACTTGAGTCGCCTGTTCGCATGAGCCCTCACTTCAGCCCTCGATGGAGATCACGAGACCGGAGTCGCTTCGTCCCTGGACACTTGCCTGGACTGAACCCTAACCCTAGCTAAGGCCCTCTCCCCATGTGAACCCTATACGAAAATCGGACAAGACCATGCGCCTGGGGTCCAGAAGCGGTGCAGGCTCACTCGGCCTGGAACCTGGAGCTCACCATGTCGTTTCCCTGGCCCGCCTGCAGCTGCCCGAGAGGATTCCTGAGGCCTCCCCGACCAGGGGCCCATCGACGTGGGTGTCCTTGGCAGCCAAAGACTTATCCTGATCGGCAGCTTCCCTTGTGCCCTCAACTGAGCCCTTCGGGGAGACCACAGCTCTGCTGTGGGTTCGTAGCCTCTAGCTTCCTGGGACCTAACCCCAACCCTAACCCTACCCCGAACCGTACCCTCCACCGGGCCCTCACCCGGTTTCGAACCCTAACGCTACACTTGAGCCGCCCCGTCACGTGAGCCCTCACTTGAGCCCTCGAGGGAGATGACGAGAACGGAGTCGCTTCGGTCTCTGCGACGTCCCTGGACCGAACCCTAACCCTAGCTAAGGCACTGTCCCCATGGGTACCCAATCCCAAAATCTGACAACACCACGCACCTGGGCTTCACAAGCGGTGCAGCCAACTCGGCATGGAACCTGCAAGCTGACCATGTCGTTTCCCAGGCGCGGCTACAGCTGCCCGAGAGGATTCCTGAGGCCTCCCCGACCTCGGTCCCATCAACGTGTGTGGCCTTGGCAGCCAAAGACTGATCGTGAGCGGCAGCCTCCCTTGTTCCCTCAACTCAGCCCTTCGGGGAGACCACAGCTCTGCTGTGTGTTCGTAGCGTGTAGCTTCCTGGGACCTAACCCTAACCCTAACCCTACCCAGAACCGTACCCTCCACCGGGCCCTCACCCGGTCTCGAACCCTAACCCTACACTTGAGCCGCCCCGTCACATTAGCCCTCACTTGAGCCCTCGAGGGACATCACGAGAACGGAGTCGCTTCGGCCCTGGCCACGTCCCTGGACCGAACCCTAACCCTAGCTAAGGCACTGTCCCCATGGGTACCCAATCCCAAAATCTGACAACACCACGCACCTGGGCTTCACAAGCGGTGCAGTCTCACTCGGCATGGAACCTGGAAGCTGACCATGTGGTTTCCCAGGCGCGGCTGCAGCTGCCCGAGGGGATTCCTGAGTCCTCCCCGACCAGGGTTCCATCGACGTGTGTGCCTTGGCAGCCAAAGACTGATCCTGAGCGGCAGCCTACTTTGTGCCCTCAACTCAGCCCTTCTGCGAGACCACAGCCCTGCTGTGGGTTCGGCGTCTGGAGCCTCCTGGGACCTAACCCTAACCCTAACCCAATGTCGGACCGGGACCCTCCACCGAAACCTAAGCCGGCTTCGATATCAAAACGAACACTTGAGTCGCCTGTTCGCATGAGCCCTCACTTCAGCCCTCGATGGAGATCACGAGACCGGAGTCGCTTCGTCCCTGGACACTTGCCTGGACTGAACCCTAACCCTAGCTAAGGCCCTCTCCCCATGTGAACCCTATACGAAAATCGGACAAGACCATGCGCCTGGGGTCCAGAAGCGGTGCAGGCTCACTCGGCCTGGACCCTGGAGCGACCTGGAACCATGTCGTTTCCCTGGCCCGCCTGCAGCTGCCCGAGAGGATTCCTGAGGCCTCCCCGACCAGGGGCCCATCGACGTGGGTGTCCTTGGCAGCCAAAGACTTATCCTGATCGGCAGCTTCCCTTGTGCCCTCAACTGAGCCCTTCGGGGAGACCACAGCTCTGCTGTGGGTTCGTAGCCTCTAGCTTCCTGGGACCTAACCCTAACCCTAACCCTACCCCGAACCGTACCCTCCACCGGGCCCTCACCCGGTTTCGAACCCTAACGCTACACTTGAGCCGCCCCGTCACGTGAGCCCTCACTTGAGCCCTCGAGGGAGATGACGAGAACGGAGTCGCTTCGGCCTCTGCGACGTCCCTGGACCGAACCCTAACCCTAGCTAAGGCACTGTCCCCATGGGTACCCAATCCCAAAATCTGACAACACCACGCACCTGGGCTTCACAAGCGGTGCAGCCAACTCGGCATGGAACCTGCAAGCCGACCATGTCGTTTCCCAGGCGCGGCTACAGCTGCCCGAGAGGATTCCTGAGGCCTCCCCGACCTCGGTCCCATCAACGTGTGTGGCCTTGGCAGCCAAAGACTGATCGTGAGCGGCAGCCTCCCTTGTGCCCTCAACTCAGCCCTTCGGGGAGACCACAGCTCTGCTGTGGGTTCGTAGCGTGTAGCTTCCTGGGACCTAACCCTAACCCTAACCCTACCCCGAACCGTACCCTCCACCGGGCCCTCACCCGGTCTCGAACCCTAACCCTACACTTGAGCCGCCCCGTCACATTAGCCCTCCCTTGAGCCCTCGAGGGACATCACGAGAACGGAGTCGCTTCGGCCCTGGCCACGTCCCTGGACCGAACCCTAACCCTAGCTAAGGCACTGTCCCCATGGGTACCCAATCCCAAAATCTGACAACACCACGCACCTGGGCTTCACAAGCGGTGCAGTCTCACTCGGCATGGAACCTGGAAGCTGACCATGTGGTTTCCCAGGCGCGGCTGCAGCTGCCCGAGGGGATTCCTGAGTCCTCCCCGACCAGGGTTCCATCGACGTGTGTGCCTTGGCAGCCAAAGACTGATCCTGAGCGGCAGCCTACTTTGTGCCCTCAACTCAGCCCTTCTGCGAGACCACAGCCCTGCTGTGGGTTCGGCGTCTGGAGCCTCCTGGGACCTAACCCTAACCCTAACCCAATGTCGGACCGGGACCCTCCACCGAAACCTAAGCCGGCTTCGATATCAAAACGAACACTTGAGTCGCCTGTTCGCATGAGCCCTCACTTCAGCCCTCGATGGAGATCACGAGACCGGAGTCGCTTCGTCCCTGGACACTTGCCTGGACTGAACCCTAACCCTAGCTAAGGCCCTCTCCCCATGTGAACCCTATACGAAAATCGGACAAGACCATGCGCCTGGGGTCCAGAAGCGGTGCAGGCTCACTCGGCCTGGAACCTGAAGCTCACCATGTCGTTTCCCTGGCCCGCCTGCAGCTGCCCGAAAGGATTCCTGAGGCCTCCCCGACCAGGGGCCCATCGACGTGGGTGTCCTTGGCAGCCAAAGACTTATGCTGATCGGCAGCTTCCCTTGTGCCCTCAACTGAGCCCTTCGGGGAGACCACAGCTCTGCTGTGGGTTCGTAGCCTCTAGCTTCCTGGGACCTAACCCTAACCCTAACCCTACCCCGAACCGTACCCTCCACCGGGCCCTCACCCGGTCTCGAACCCTAACCCTACACTTGAGCCGCCCCGTCACGTGAGCCCTCACTTGAGCCCTCGAGGGAGATGACGAGAACGGAGTCGCTTCTGCCTCTGCGACGTCCCTGGACCGAACCCTAACCCTAGCTAAGGCACTGTCCCCATGGGTACCCAATCCCAAAATCTGACAACACCACGCACCTGGGCTTCACAAGCGGTGCAGCCAACTCGGCATGGAACCTGCAAGCTGACCATGTCGTTTCCCAGGCGCGGCTACAGCTGCCCGAGAGGATTCCTGAGGCCTCCCCGACCTCGGTCCCATCAACGTGTGTGGCCTTGGCAGCCAAAGACTGATCGTGAGCGGCAGCCTCCCTTGTTCCCTCAACTCAGCCCTTCGGGGAGACCACAGCTCTGCTGTGTGTTCGTAGCGTGTAGCTTCCTGGGACCTAACCCTAACCCTAACCCTACCCAGAACCGTACCCTCCACCGGGCCCTCACCCGGTCTCGAACCCTAACCCTACACTTGAGCCGCCCCGTCACATTAGCCCTCACTTGAGCCCTCGAGGGACATCACGAGAACGGAGTCGCTTCGGCCCTGGCCACGTCCCTGGACCGAACCCTAACCCTAGCTAAGGCACTGTCCCCATGGGTACCCAATCCCAAAATCTGACAACACCACGCACCTGGGCTTCACAAGCGGTGCAGTCTCACTCGGCATGGAACCTGGAAGCTGACCATGTGGTTTCCCAGGCGCGGCTGCAGCTGCCCGAGGGGATTCCTGAGTCCTCCCCGACCAGGGTTCCATCGACGTGTGTGCCTTGGCAGCCAAAGACTGATCCTGAGCGGCAGCCTACTTTGTGCCCTCAACTCAGCCCTTCTGCGAGACCACAGCCCTGCTGTGGGTTCGGCGTCTGGAGCCTCCTGGGACCTAACCCTAACCCTAACCCAATGTCGGACCGGGACCCTCCACCGAAACCTAAGCCGGCTTCGATATCAAAACGAACACTTGAGTCGCCTGTTCGCATGAGCCCTCACTTCAGCCCTCGATGGAGATCACGAGACCGGAGTCGCTTCGTCCCTGGACACTTGCCTGGACTGAACCCTAACCCTAGCTAAGGCCCTCTCCCCATGTGAACCCTATACGAAAATCGGACAAGACCATGCGCCTGGGGTCCAGAAGCGGTGCAGGCTCACTCGGCCTGGACCCTGGAGCGACCTGGAACCATGTCGTTTCCCTGGCCCGCCTGCAGCTGCCCGAGAGGATTCCTGAGGCCTCCCCGACCAGGGGCCCATCGACGTGGGTGTCCTTGGCAGCCAAAGACTTATCCTGATCGGCAGCTTCCCTTGTGCCCTCAACTGAGCCCTTCGGGGAGACCACAGCTCTGCTGTGGGTTCGTAGCCTCTAGCTTCCTGGGACCTAACCCTAACCCTAACCCTACCCCGAACCGTACCCTCCACCGGGCCCTCACCCGGTTTCGAACCCTAACGCTACACTTGAGCCGCCCCGTCACGTGAGCCCTCACTTGAGCCCTCGAGGGAGATGACGAGAACGGAGTCGCTTCGGCCTCTGCGACGTCCCTGGACCGAACCCTAACCCTAGCTAAGGCACTGTCCCCATGGGTACCCAATCCCAAAATCTGACAACACCACGCACCTGGGCTTCACAAGCGGTGCAGCCAACTCGGCATGGAACCTGCAAGCCGACCATGTCGTTTCCCAGGCGCGGCTACAGCTGCCCGAGAGGATTCCTGAGGCCTCCCCGACCTCGGTCCCATCAACGTGTGTGGCCTTGGCAGCCAAAGACTGATCGTGAGCGGCAGCCTCCCTTGTGCCCTCAACTCAGCCCTTCGGGGAGACCACAGCTCTGCTGTGGGTTCGTAGCGTGTAGCTTCCTGGGACCTAACCCTAACCCTAACCCTACCCCGAACCGTACCCTCCACCGGGCCCTCACCCGGTCTCGAACCCTAACCCTACACTTGAGCCGCCCCGTCACATTAGCCCTCCCTTGAGCCCTCGAGGGACATCACGAGAACGGAGTCGCTTCGGCCCTGGCCACGTCCCTGGACCGAACCCTAACCCTAGCTAAGGCACTGTCCCCATGGGTACCCAATCCCAAAATCTGACAACACCACGCACCTGGGCTTCACAAGCGGTGCAGTCTCACTCGGCATGGAACCTGGAAGCTGACCATGTGGTTTCCCAGGCGCGGCTGCAGCTGCCCGAGGGGATTCCTGAGTCCTCCCCGACCAGGGTTCCATCGACGTGTGTGCCTTGGCAGCCAAAGACTGATCCTGAGCGGCAGCCTACTTTGTGCCCTCAACTCAGCCCTTCTGCGAGACCACAGCCCTGCTGTGGGTTCGGCGTCTGGAGCCTCCTGGGACCTAACCCTAACCCTAACCCAATGTCGGACCGGGACCCTCCACCGAAACCTAAGCCGGCTTCGATATCAAAACGAACACTTGAGTCGCCTGTTCGCATGAGCCCTCACTTCAGCCCTCGATGGAGATCACGAGACCGGAGTCGCTTCGTCCCTGGACACTTGCCTGGACTGAACCCTAACCCTAGCTAAGGCCCTCTCCCCATGTGAACCCTATACGAAAATCGGACAAGACCATGCGCCTGGGGTCCAGAAGCGGTGCAGGCTCACTCGGCCTGGAACCTGAAGCTCACCATGTCGTTTCCCTGGCCCGCCTGCAGCTGCCCGAAAGGATTCCTGAGGCCTCCCCGACCAGGGGCCCATCGACGTGGGTGTCCTTGGCAGCCAAAGACTTATGCTGATCGGCAGCTTCCCTTGTGCCCTCAACTGAGCCCTTCGGGGAGACCACAGCTCTGCTGTGGGTTCGTAGCCTCTAGCTTCCTGGGACCTAACCCTAACCCTAACCCTACCCCGAACCGTACCCTCCACCGGGCCCTCACCCGGTCTCGAACCCTAACCCTACACTTGAGCCGCCCCGTCACGTGAGCCCTCACTTGAGCCCTCGAGGGAGATGACGAGAACGGAGTCGCTTCTGCCTCTGCGACGTCCCTGGACCGAACCCTAACCCTAGCTAAGGCACTGTCCCCATGGGTACCCAATCCCAAAATCTGACAACACCACGCACCTGGGCTTCACAAGCGGTGCAGCCAACTCGGCATGGAACCTGCAAGCTGACCATGTCGTTTCCCAGGCGCGGCTACAGCTGCCCGAGAGGATTCCTGAGGCCTCCCCGACCTCGGTCCCATCAACGTGTGTGGCCTTGGCAGCCAAAGACTGATCGTGAGCGGCAGCCTCCCTTGTGCCCTCAACTCAGCCCTTCGGGGAGACCACAGCTCTGCTGTGGGTTCGTAGCGTGTAGCTTCCTGGGACCTAACCCTAACCCTAACCCTACCCCGAACCGTACCCTCCACCGGGCCCTCACCCGGTCTCGAACCCTAACCCTACACTTGAGCCGCCCCGTCACATTAGCCCTCCCTTGAGCCCTCGAGGGACATCACGAGAACGGAGTCGCTTCGGCCCTGGCCACGTCCCTGGACCGAACCCTAACCCTAGCTAAGGCACTGTCCCCATGGGTACCCAATCCCAAAATCTGACAACACCACGCACCTGGGCTTCACAAGCGGTGCAGTCTCACTCGGCATGGAACCTGGAAGCTGACCATGTGGTTTCCCAGGCGCGGCTGCAGCTGCCCGAGGGGATTCCTGAGTCCTCCCCGACCAGGGTTCCATCGACGTGTGTGCCTTGGCAGCCAAAGACTGATCCTGAGCGGCAGCCTACTTTGTGCCCTCAACTCAGCCCTTCTGCGAGACCACAGCCCTGCTGTGGGTTCGGCGTCTGGAGCCTCCTGGGACCTAACCCTAACCCTAACCCAATGTCGGACCGGGACCCTCCACCGAAACCTAAGCCGGCTTCGATATCAAAACGAACACTTGAGTCGCCTGTTCGCATGAGCCCTCACTTCAGCCCTCGATGGAGATCACGAGACCGGAGTCGCTTCGTCCCTGGACACTTGCCTGGACTGAACCCTAACCCTAGCTAAGGCCCTCTCCCCATGTGAACCCTATACGAAAATCGGACAAGACCATGCGCCTGGGGTCCAGAAGCGGTGCAGGCTCACTCGGCCTGGAACCTGGAGCTCACCATGTCGTTTCCCTGGCCCGCCTGCAGCTGCCCGAGAGGATTCCTGAGGCCTCCCCGACCAGGGGCCCATCGACGTGGGTGTCCTTGGCAGCCAAAGACTTATCCTGATCGGCAGCTTCCCTTGTGCCCTCAACTGAGCCCTTCGGGGAGACCACAGCTCTGCTGTGGGTTCGTAGCCTCTAGCTTCCTGGGACCTAACCCTAACCCTAACCCTACCCCGAACCGTACCCTCCACCGGGCCCTCACCCGGTTTCGAACCCTAACGCTACACTTGAGCCGCCCCGTCACGTGAGCCCTCACTTGAGCCCTCGAGGGAGATGACGAGAACGGAGTCGCTTCGGTCTCTGCGACGTCCCTGGACCGAACCCTAACCCTAGCTAAGGCACTGTCCCCATGGGTACCCAATCCCAAAATCTGACAACACCACGCACCTGGGCTTCACAAGCGGTGCAGCCAACTCGGCATGGAACCTGCAAGCTGACCATGTCGTTTCCCAGGCGCGGCTACAGCTGCCCGAGAGGATTCCTGAGGCCTCCCCGACCTCGGTCCCATCAACGTGTGTGGCCTTGGCAGCCAAAGACTGATCGTGAGCGGCAGCCTCCCTTGTGCCCTCAACTCAGCCCTTCGGGGAGACCACAGCTCTGCTGTGTGTTCGTAGCGTGTAGCTTCCTGGGACCTAACCCTAACCCTAACCCTACCCAGAACCGTACCCTCCACCGGGCCCTCACCCGGTCTCGAACCCTAACCCTACACTTGAGCCGCCCCGTCACATTAGCCCTCCCTTGAGCCCTCGAGGGACATCACGAGAACGGAGTCGCTTCGGCCCTGGCCACGTCCCTGGACCGAACCCTAACCCTAGCTAAGGCACTGTCCCCATGGGTACCCAATCCCAAAATCTGACAACACCACGCACCTGGGCTTCACAAGCGGTGCAGTCTCACTCGGCATGGAACCTGGAAGCTGACCATGTGGTTTCCCAGGCGCGGCTGCAGCTGCCCGAGGGGATTCCTGAGTCCTCCCCGACCAGGGTTCCATCGACGTGTGTGCCTTGGCAGCCAAAGACTGATCCTGAGCGGCAGCCTACTTTGTGCCCTCAACTCAGCCCTTCTGCGAGACCACAGCCCTGCTGTGGGTTCGGCGTCTGGAGCCTCCTGGGACCTAACCCTAACCCTAACCCAATGTCGGACCGGGACCCTCCACCGAAACCTAAGCCGGCTTCGATATCAAAACGAACACTTGAGTCGCCTGTTCGCATGAGCCCTCACTTCAGCCCTCGATGGAGATCACGAGACCGGAGTCGCTTCGTCCCTGGACACTTGCCTGGACTGAACCCTAACCCTAGCTAAGGCCCTCTCCCCATGTGAACCCTATACGAAAATCGGACAAGACCATGCGCCTGGGGTCCAGAAGCGGTGCAGGCTCACGCGGCCTGGAACCTGGAGCGACCTGGAACCATGTCGTTTCCCTGGCCCGCCTGCAGCTGCCCGAGAGGATTCCTGAGGCCTCCCCGACCAGGGGCCCATCGACGTGGGTGTCCTTGGCAGCCAAAGACTTATCCTGATCGGCAGCTTCCCTTGTGCCCTCAACTGAGCCCTTCGGGGAGACCACAGCTCTGCTGTGGGTTCGTAGCCTCTAGCTTCCTGGGACCTAACCCTAACCCTAACCCTACCCCGAACCGTACCCTCCACCGGGCCCTCACCCGGTTTCGAACCCTAACGCTACACTTGAGCCGCCCCGTCACGTGAGCCCTCACTTGAGCCCTCGAGGGAGATGACGAGAACGGAGTCGCTTCGGCCTCTGCGACGTCCCTGGACCGAACCCTAACCCTAGCTAAGGCACTGTCCCCATGGGTACCCAATCCCAAAATCTGACACCACGCACCTGGGCTTCACAAGCGGTGCAGCCAACTCGGCATGGAACCTGCAAGCTGACCATGTCGTTTCCCAGGCGCGGCTACAGCTGCCCGAGAGGATTCCTGAGGCCTCCCCGACCTCGGTCCCATCAACGTGTGTGGCCTTGGCAGCCAAAGACTGATCGTGAGCGGCAGCCTCCCTTGTGCCCTCAACTCAGCCCTTCGGGGAGACCACAGCTCTGCTGTGTGTTCGTAGCGTGTAGCTTCATGGGACCTAACCCTAACCCTAACCCTACCCCGAACCGTACCCTCCACCGGGCCCTCACCCGGTCTCGAACCCTAACCCTACACTTGAGCCGCCCCGTCACATTAGCCCTCCCTTGAGCCCTCGAGGGACATCACGAGAACGGAGTCGCTTCGGCCCTGGCCACGTCCCTGGACCGAACCCTAACCCTAGCTAAGGCACTGTCCCCATGGGTACCCAATCCCAAAATCTGACAACACCACGCACCTGGGCTTCACAAGCGGTGCAGTCTCACTCGGCATGGAACCTGGAAGCTGACCATGTGGTTTCCCAGGCGCGGCTGCAGCTGCCCGAGGGGATTCCTGAGTCCTCCCCGACCAGGGTTCCATCGACGTGTGTGCCTTGGCAGCCAAAGACTGATCCTGAGCGGCAGCCTACTTTGTGCCCTCAACTCAGCCCTTCTGCGAGACCACAGCCCTGCTGTGGGTTCGGCGTCTGGAGCCTCCTGGGACCTAACCCTAACCCTAACCCAATGTCGGACCGGGACCCTCCACCGAAACCTAAGCCGGCTTCGATATCAAAACGAACACTTGAGTCGCCTGTTCGCATGAGCCCTCACTTCAGCCCTCGATGGAGATCACGAGACCGGAGTCGCTTCGTCCCTGGACACTTGCCTGGACTGAACCCTAACCCTAGCTAAGGCCCTCTCCCCATGTGAACCCTATACGAAAATCGGACAAGACCATGCGCCTGGGGTCCAGAAGCGGTGCAGGCTCACTCGGCCTGGAACCTGGAGCTCACCATGTCGTTTCCCTGGCCCGCCTGCAGCTGCCCGAGAGGATTCCTGAGGCCTCCCCGACCAGGGTCCCATCGACGTGGGTGTCCTTGGCAGCCAAAGACTTATCCTGATCGGCAGCTTCCCTTGTGCCCTCAACTGAGCCCTTCGGGGAGACCACAGCTCTGCTGTGGGTTCGTAGCCTGTAGCTTCCTGGGACCTAACCCTAACCCTAACCCTACCCCGAACCGTACCCTCCACCGGGCCCTCACCCGGTCTCGAACCCTAACGCTACACTTGAGCCGCCCCGTCACGTGAGCCCTCACTTGAGCCCTCGAGGGAGATGACGAGAACGGAGTCGCTTCGGCCTCTGCGACGTCCCTGGACCGAACCCTAACCCTAGCTAAGGCACTGTCCCCATGGGTACCCAATCCCAAAATCTGACAACACCACGCACCTGGGCTTCACAAGCGGTGCAGCCAACTCGGCATGGAACCTGCAAGCTGACCATGTCGTTTCCCAGGCGCGGCTACAGCTGCCCGAGAGGATTCCTGAGGCCTCCCCGACCTCGGTCCCATCAACGTGTGTGGCCTTGGCAGCCAAAGACTGATCGTGAGCGGCAGCCTCCCTTGTGCCCTCAACTCAGCCCTTCGGGGAGACCACAGCTCTGCTGTGGGTTCGTAGCGTGTAGCTTCCTGGGACCTAACCCTAACCCTAACCCTACCCCGAACCGTACCCTCCACCGGGCCCTCACCCGGTCTCGAACCCTAACCCTACACTTGAGCCGCCCCGTCACATTAGCCCTCCCTTGAGCCCTCGAGGGACATCACGAGAACGGAGTCGCTTCGGCCCTGGCCACGTCCCTGGACCGAACCCTAACCCTAGCTAAGGCACTGTCCCCATGGGTACCCAATCCCAAAATCTGACAACACCACGCACCTGGGCTTCACAAGCGGTGCAGTCTCACTCGGCATGGAACCTGGAAGCTGACCATGTGGTTTCCCAGGCGCGGCTGCAGCTGCCCGAGGGGATTCCTGAGTCCTCCCCGACCAGGGTTCCATCGACGTGTGTGCCTTGGCAGCCAAAGACTGATCCTGAGCGGCAGCCTACTTTGTGCCCTCAACTCAGCCCTTCTGCGAGACCACAGCCCTGCTGTGGGTTCGGCGTCTGGAGCCTCCTGGGACCTAACCCTAACCCTAACCCAATGTCGGACCGGGACCCTCCACCGAAACCTAAGCCGGCTTCGATATCAAAACGAACACTTGAGTCGCCTGTTCGCATGAGCCCTCACTTCAGCCCTCGATGGAGATCACGAGACCGGAGTCGCTTCGTCCCTGGACACTTGCCTGGACTGAACCCTAACCCTAGCTAAGGCCCTCTCCCCATGTGAACCCTATACGAAAATCGGACAAGACCATGCGCCTGGGGTCCAGAAGCGGTGCAGGCTCACTCGGCCTGGAACCTGGAGCTCACCATGTCGTTTCCCTGGCCCGCCTGCAGCTGCCCGAGAGGATTCCTGAGGCCTCCCCGACCAGGGGCCCATCGACGTGGGTGTCCTTGGCAGCCAAAGACTGATCCTGAGCGGCAGCTTCCCTTGTGCCCTCAACTGAGCCCTTCGGGGAGACCACAGCTCTGCTGTGGGTTCGTAGCCTCTAGCTTCCTGGGACCTAACCCTAACCCTAACCCTACCCCGAACCGTACCCTCCACCGGGCCCTCACCCGGTTTCGAACCCTAACGCTACACTTGAGCCGCCCCGTCACGTGAGCCCTCACTTGAGCCCTCGAGGGAGATGACGAGAACGGAGTCGCTTCGGCCTCTGCGACGTCCCTGGACCGAACCCTAACCCTAGCTAAGGCACTGTCCCCATGGGTACCCAATCCCAAAATCTGACAACACCACGCACCTGGGCTTCACAAGCGGTGCAGCCAACTCGGCATGGAACCTGCAAGCTGACCATGTCGTTTCCCAGGCGCGGCTACAGCTGCCCGAGAGGATTCCTGAGGCCTCCCCGACCTCGGTCCCATCAACGTGTGTGGCCTTGGCAGCCAAAGACTGATCGTGAGCGGCAGCCTCCCTTGTGCCCTCAACTCAGCCCTTCGGGGAGACCACAGCTCTGCTGTGTGTTCGTAGCGTGTAGCTTCCTGGGACCTAACCCTAACCCTAACCCTACCCAGAACCGTACCCTCCACCGGGCCCTCACCCGGTCTCGAACCCTAACCCTACACTTGAGCCGCCCCGTCACATTAGCCCTCACTTGAGCCCTCGAGGGACATCACGAGAACGGAGTCGCTTCGGCCCTGGCCACGTCCCTGGACCGAAACCTAACCCTAGCTAAGGCACTGTCCCCATGGGTACCCAATCCCAAAATCTGACAACACCACGCACCTGGGCTTCACAAGCGGTGCAGTCTCACTCGGCATGGAACCTGGAAGCTGACCATGTGGTTTCCCAGGCGCGGCTGCAGCTGCCCGAGGGGATTCCTGAGTCCTCCCCGACCAGGGTTCCATCGACGTGTGTGCCTTGGCAGCCAAAGACTGATCCTGAGCGGCAGCCTACTTTGTGCCCTCAACTCAGCCCTTCTGCGAGACCACAGCCCTGCTGTGGGTTCGGCGTCTGGAGCCTCCTGGGACCTAACCCTAACCCTAACCCAATGTCGGACCGGGACCCTCCACCGAAACCTAAGCCGGCTTCGATATCAAAACGAACACTTGAGTCGCCTGTTCGCATGAGCCCTCACTTCAGCCCTCGATGGAGATCACGAGACCGGAGTCGCTTCGTCCCTGGACACTTGCCTGGACTGAACCCTAACCCTAGCTAAGGCCCTCTCCCCATGTGAACCCTATACGAAAATCGGACAAGACCATGCGCCTGGGGTCCAGAAGCGGTGCAGGCTCACTCGGCCTGGAACCTGAAGCTCACCATGTCGTTTCCCTGGCCCGCCTGCAGCTGCCCGAAAGGATTCCTGAGGCCTCCCCGACCAGGGGCCCATCGACGTGGGTGTCCTTGGCAGCCAAAGACTTATCCTGATCGGCAGCTTCCCTTGTGCCCTCAACTGAGCCCTTCGGGGAGACCACAGCTCTGCTGTGGGTTCGTAGCCTCTAGCTTCCTGGGACCTAACCCTAACCCTAACCCTACCCCGAACCGTACCCTCCACCGGGCCCTCACCCGGTCTCGAACCCTAACCCTACACTTGAGCCGCCCCGTCACGTGAGCCCTCACTTGAGCCCTCGAGGGAGATGACGAGAACGGAGTCGCTTCGGCCTCTGCGACGTCCCTGGACCGAACCCTAACCCTAGCTAAGGCACTGTCCCCATGGGTACCCAATCCCAAAATCTGACAACACCACGCACCTGGGCTTCACAAGCGGTGCAGCCAACTCGGCATGGAACCTGCAAGCTGACCATGTCGTTTCCCAGGCGCGGCTACAGCTGCCCGAGAGGATTCCTGAGGCCTCCCCGACCTCGGTCCCATCAACGTGTGTGGCCTTGGCAGCCAAAGACTGATCGTGAGCGGCAGCCTCCCTTGTGCCCTCAACTCAGCCCTTCGGGGAGACCACAGCTCTGCTGTGGGTTCGTAGCGTGTAGCTTCCTGGGACCTAACCCTAACCCTAACCCTACCCCGAACCGTACCCTCCACCGGGCCCTCACCCGGTCTCGAACCCTAACCCTACACTTGAGCCGCCCCGTCACATTAGCCCTCCCTTGAGCCCTCGAGGGACATCACGAGAACGGAGTCGCTTCGGCCCTGGCCACGTCCCTGGACCGAACCCTAACCCTAGCTAAGGCACTGTCCCCATGGGTACCCAATCCCAAAATCTGACAACACCACGCACCTGGGCTTCACAAGCGGTGCAGTCTCACTCGGCATGGAACCTGGAAGCTGACCATGTGGTTTCCCAGGCGCGGCTGCAGCTGCCCGAGGGGATTCCTGAGTCCTCCCCGACCAGGGTTCCATCGACGTGTGTGCCTTGGCAGCCAAAGACTGATCCTGAGCGGCAGCCTACTTTGTGCCCTCAACTCAGCCCTTCTGCGAGACCACAGCCCTGCTGTGGGTTCGGCGTCTGGAGCCTCCTGGGACCTAACCCTAACCCTAACCCAATGTCGGACCGGGACCCTCCACCGAAACCTAAGCCGGCTTCGATATCAAAACGAACACTTGAGTCGCCTGTTCGCATGAGCCCTCACTTCAGCCCTCGATGGAGATCACGAGACCGGAGTCGCTTCGTCCCTGGACACTTGCCTGGACTGAACCCTAACCCTAGCTAAGGCCCTCTCCCCATGTGAACCCTATACGAAAATCGGACAAGACCATGCGCCTGGGGTCCAGAAGCGGTGCAGGCTCACTCGGCCTGGAACCTGGAGCTCACCATGTCGTTTCCCTGGCCCGCCTGCAGCTGCCCGAGAGGATTCCTGAGGCCTCCCCGACCAGGGGCCCATCGACGTGGGTGTCCTTGGCAGCCAAAGACTGATCCTGAGCGGCAGCTTCCCTTGTGCCCTCAACTGAGCCCTTCGGGGAGACCACAGCTCTGCTGTGGGTTCGTAGCCTCTAGCTTCCTGGGACCTAACCCTAACCCTAACCCTACCCCGAACCGTACCCTCCACCGGGCCCTCACCCGGTTTCGAACCCTAACGCTACACTTGAGCCGCCCCGTCACGTGAGCCCTCACTTGAGCCCTCGAGGGAGATGACGAGAACGGAGTCGCTTCGGCCTCTGCGACGTCCCTGGACCGAACCCTAACCCTAGCTAAGGCACTGTCCCCATGGGTACCCAATCCCAAAATCTGACAACACCACGCACCTGGGCTTCACAAGCGGTGCAGCCAACTCGGCATGGAACCTGCAAGCTGACCATGTCGTTTCCCAGGCGCGGCTACAGCTGCCCGAGAGGATTCCTGAGGCCTCCCCGACCTCGGTCCCATCAACGTGTGTGGCCTTGGCAGCCAAAGACTGATCGTGAGCGGCAGCCTCCCTTGTGCCCTCAACTCAGCCCTTCGGGGAGACCACAGCTCTGCTGTGTGTTCGTAGCGTGTAGCTTCCTGGGACCTAACCCTAACCCTAACCCTACCCAGAACCGTACCCTCCACCGGGCCCTCACCCGGTCTCGAACCCTAACCCTACACTTGAGCCGCCCCGTCACATTAGCCCTCACTTGAGCCCTCGAGGGACATCACGAGAACGGAGTCGCTTCGGCCCTGGCCACGTCCCTGGACCGAAACCTAACCCTAGCTAAGGCACTGTCCCCATGGGTACCCAATCCCAAAATCTGACAACACCACGCACCTGGGCTTCACAAGCGGTGCAGTCTCACTCGGCATGGAACCTGGAAGCTGACCATGTGGTTTCCCAGGCGCGGCTGCAGCTGCCCGAGGGGATTCCTGAGTCCTCCCCGACCAGGGTTCCATCGACGTGTGTGCCTTGGCAGCCAAAGACTGATCCTGAGCGGCAGCCTACTTTGTGCCCTCAACTCAGCCCTTCTGCGAGACCACAGCCCTGCTGTGGGTTCGGCGTCTGGAGCCTCCTGGGACCTAACCCTAACCCTAACCCAATGTCGGACCGGGACCCTCCACCGAAACCTAAGCCGGCTTCGATATCAAAACGAACACTTGAGTCGCCTGTTCGCATGAGCCCTCACTTCAGCCCTCGATGGAGATCACGAGACCGGAGTCGCTTCGTCCCTGGACACTTGCCTGGACTGAACCCTAACCCTAGCTAAGGCCCTCTCCCCATGTGAACCCTATACGAAAATCGGACAAGACCATGCGCCTGGGGTCCAGAAGCGGTGCAGGCTCACTCGGCCTGGAACCTGAAGCTCACCATGTCGTTTCCCTGGCCCGCCTGCAGCTGCCCGAAAGGATTCCTGAGGCCTCCCCGACCAGGGGCCCATCGACGTGGGTGTCCTTGGCAGCCAAAGACTTATCCTGATCGGCAGCTTCCCTTGTGCCCTCAACTGAGCCCTTCGGGGAGACCACAGCTCTGCTGTGGGTTCGTAGCCTCTAGCTTCCTGGGACCTAACCCTAACCCTAACCCTACCCCGAACCGTACCCTCCACCGGGCCCTCACCCGGTCTCGAACCCTAACCCTACACTTGAGCCGCCCCGTCACGTGAGCCCTCACTTGAGCCCTCGAGGGAGATGACGAGAACGGAGTCGCTTCGGCCTCTGCGACGTCCCTGGACCGAACCCTAACCCTAGCTAAGGCACTGTCCCCATGGGTACCCAATCCCAAAATCTGACAACACCACGCACCTGGGCTTCACAAGCGGTGCAGCCAACTCGGCATGGAACCTGCAAGCTGACCATGTCGTTTCCCAGGCGCGGCTACAGCTGCCCGAGAGGATTCCTGAGGCCTCCCCGACCTCGGTCCCATCAACGTGTGTGGCCTTGGCAGCCAAAGACTGATCGTGAGCGGCAGCCTCCCTTGTGCCCTCAACTCAGCCCTTCGGGGAGACCACAGCTCTGCTGTGGGTTCGTAGCGTGTAGCTTCCTGGGACCTAACCCTAACCCTAACCCTACCCCGAACCGTACCCTCCACCGGGCCCTCACCCGGTCTCGAACCCTAACCCTACACTTGAGCCGCCCCGTCACATTAGCCCTCCCTTGAGCCCTCGAGGGACATCACGAGAACGGAGTCGCTTCGGCCCTGGCCACGTCCCTGGACCGAACCCTAACCCTAGCTAAGGCACTGTCCCCATGGGTACCCAATCCCAAAATCTGACAACACCACGCACCTGGGCTTCACAAGCGGTGCAGTCTCACTCGGCATGGAACCTGGAAGCTGACCATGTGGTTTCCCAGGCGCGGCTGCAGCTGCCCGAGGGGATTCCTGAGTCCTCCCCGACCAGGGTTCCATCGACGTGTGTGCCTTGGCAGCCAAAGACTGATCCTGAGCGGCAGCCTACTTTGTGCCCTCAACTCAGCCCTTCTGCGAGACCACAGCCCTGCTGTGGGTTCGGCGTCTGGAGCCTCCTGGGACCTAACCCTAACCCTAACCCAATGTCGGACCGGGACCCTCCACCGAAACCTAAGCCGGCTTCGATATCAAAACGAACACTTGAGTCGCCTGTTCGCATGAGCCCTCACTTCAGCCCTCGATGGAGATCACGAGACCGGAGTCGCTTCGTCCCTGGACACTTGCCTGGACTGAACCCTAACCCTAGCTAAGGCCCTCTCCCCATGTGAACCCTATACGAAAATCGGACAAGACCATGCGCCTGGGGTCCAGAAGCGGTGCAGGCTCACTCGGCCTGGAACCTGGAGCTCACCATGTCGTTTCCCTGGCCCGCCTGCAGCTGCCCGAGAGGATTCCTGAGGCCTCCCCGACCAGGGGCCCATCGACGTGGGTGTCCTTGGCAGCCAAAGACTTATCCTGATCGGCAGCTTCCCTTGTGCCCTCAACTGAGCCCTTCGGGGAGACCACAGCTCTGCTGTGGGTTCGTAGCCTCTAGCTTCCTGGGACCTAACCCCAACCCTAACCCTACCCCGAACCGTACCCTCCACCGGGCCCTCACCCGGTTTCGAACCCTAACGCTACACTTGAGCCGCCCCGTCACGTGAGCCCTCACTTGAGCCCTCGAGGGAGATGACGAGAACGGAGTCGCTTCGGTCTCTGCGACGTCCCTGGACCGAACCCTAACCCTAGCTAAGGCACTGTCCCCATGGGTACCCAATCCCAAAATCTGACAACACCACGCACCTGGGCTTCACAAGCGGTGCAGCCAACTCGGCATGGAACCTGCAAGCTGACCATGTCGTTTCCCAGGCGCGGCTACAGCTGCCCGAGAGGATTCCTGAGGCCTCCCCGACCTCGGTCCCATCAACGTGTGTGGCCTTGGCAGCCATAGACTGATCGTGAGCGGCAGCCTCCCTTGTTCCCTCAACTCAGCCCTTCGGGGAGACCACAGCTCTGCTGTGTGTTCGTAGCGTGTAGCTTCCTGGGACCTAACCCTAACCCTAACCCTACCCAGAACCGTACCCTCCACCGGGCCCTCACCCGGTCTCGAACCCTAACCCTACACTTGAGCCGCCCCGTCACATTAGCCCTCCCTTGAGCCCTCGAGGGACATCACGAGAACGGAGTCGCTTCGGCCCTGGCCACGTCCCTGGACCGAACCCTAACCCTAGCTAAGGCACTGTCCCCATGGGTACCCAATCCCAAAATCTGACAACACCACGCACCTGGGCTTCACAAGCGGTGCAGTCTCACTCGGCATGGAACCTGGAAGCTGACCATGTGGTTTCCCAGGCGCGGCTGCAGCTGCCCGAGGGGATTCCTGAGTCCTCCCCGACCAGGGTTCCATCGACGTGTGTGCCTTGGCAGCCAAAGACTGATCCTGAGCGGCAGCCTACTTTGTGCCCTCAACTCAGCCCTTCTGCGAGACCACAGCCCTGCTGTGGGTTCGGCGTCTGGAGCCTCCTGGGACCTAACCCTAACCCTAACCCAATGTCGGACCGGGACCCTCCACCGAAACCTAAGCCGGCTTCGATATCAAAACGAACACTTGAGTCGCCTGTTCGCATGAGCCCTCACTTCAGCCCTCGATGGAGATCACGAGACCGGAGTCGCTTCGTCCCTGGACACTTGCCTGGACTGAACCCTAACCCTAGCTAAGGCCCTCTCCCCATGTGAACCCTATACGAAAATCGGACAAGACCATGCGCCTGGGGTCCAGAAGCGGTGCAGGCTCACTCGGCCTGGAACCTGGAGCGACCTGGAACCATGTCGTTTCCCTGGCCCGCCTGCAGCTGCCCGAGAGGATTCCTGAGGCCTCCCCGACCAGGGGCCCATCGACGTGGGTGTCCTTGGCAGCCAAAGACTTATCCTGATCGGCAGCTTCCCTTGTGCCCTCAACTGAGCCCTTCGGGGAGACCACAGCTCTGCTGTGGGTTCGTAGCCTCTAGCTTCCTGGGACCTAACCCTAACCCTAACCCTACCCCGAACCGTACCCTCCACCGGGCCCTCACCCGGTTTCGAACCCTAACGCTACACTTGAGCCGCCCCGTCACGTGAGCCCTCACTTGAGCCCTCGAGGGAGATGACGAGAACGGAGTCGCTTCGGCCTCTGCGACGTCCCTGGACCGAACCCTAACCCTAGCTAAGGCACTGTCCCCATGGGTACCCAATCCCAAAATCTGACAACACCACGCACCTGGGCTTCACAAGCGGTGCAGCCAACTCGGCATGGAACCTGCAAGCCGACCATGTCGTTTCCCAGGCGCGGCTACAGCTGCCCGAGAGGATTCCTGAGGCCTCCCCGACCTCGGTCCCATCAACGTGTGTGGCCTTGGCAGCCAAAGACTGATCGTGAGCGGCAGCCTCCCTTGTGCCCTCAACTCAGCCCTTCGGGGAGACCACAGCTCTGCTGTGGGTTCGTAGCGTGTAGCTTCCTGGGACCTAACCCTAACCCTAACCCTACCCCGAACCGTACCCTCCACCGGGCCCTCACCCGGTCTCGAACCCTAACCCTACACTTGAGCCGCCCCGTCACATTAGCCCTCCCTTGAGCCCTCGAGGGACATCACGAGAACGGAGTCGCTTCGGCCCTGGCCACGTCCCTGGACCGAACCCTAACCCTAGCTAAGGCACTGTCCCCATGGGTACCCAATCCCAAAATCTGACAACACCACGCACCTGGGCTTCACAAGCGGTGCAGTCTCACTCGGCATGGAACCTGGAAGCTGACCATGTGGTTTCCCAGGCGCGGCTGCAGCTGCCCGAGGGGATTCCTGAGTCCTCCCCGACCAGGGTTCCATCGACGTGTGTGCCTTGGCAGCCAAAGACTGATCCTGAGCGGCAGCCTACTTTGTGCCCTCAACTCAGCCCTTCTGCGAGACCACAGCCCTGCTGTGGGTTCGGCGTCTGGAGCCTCCTGGGACCTAACCCTAACCCTAACCCAATGTCGGACCGGGACCCTCCACCGAAACCTAAGCCGGCTTCGATATCAAAACGAACACTTGAGTCGCCTGTTCGCATGAGCCCTCACTTCAGCCCTCGATGGAGATCACGAGACCGGAGTCGCTTCGTCCCTGGACACTTGCCTGGACTGAACCCTAACCCTAGCTAAGGCCCTCTCCCCATGTGAACCCTATACGAAAATCGGACAAGACCATGCGCCTGGGGTCCAGAAGCGGTGCAGGCTCACTCGGCCTGGAACCTGGAGCTCACCATGTCGTTTCCCTGGCCCGCCTGCAGCTGCCCGAGAGGATTCCTGAGGCCTCCCCGACCAGGGGCCCATCGACGTGGGTGTCCTTGGCAGCCAAAGACTTATCCTGATCGGCAGCTTCCCTTGTGCCCTCAACTGAGCCCTTCGGGGAGACCACAGCTCTGCTGTGGGTTCGTAGCCTCTAGCTTCCTGGGACCTAACCCCAACCCTAACCCTACCCCGAACCGTACCCTCCACCGGGCCCTCACCCGGTTTCGAACCCTAACGCTACACTTGAGCCGCCCCGTCACGTGAGCCCTCACTTGAGCCCTCGAGGGAGATGACGAGAACGGAGTCGCTTCGGTCTCTGCGACGTCCCTGGACCGAACCCTAACCCTAGCTAAGGCACTGTCCCCATGGGTACCCAATCCCAAAATCTGACAACACCACGCACCTGGGCTTCACAAGCGGTGCAGCCAACTCGGCATGGAACCTGCAAGCTGACCATGTCGTTTCCCAGGCGCGGCTACAGCTGCCCGAGAGGATTCCTGAGGCCTCCCCGACCTCGGTCCCATCAACGTGTGTGGCCTTGGCAGCCAAAGACTGATCGTGAGCGGCAGCCTCCCTTGTTCCCTCAACTCAGCCCTTCGGGGAGACCACAGCTCTGCTGTGTGTTCGTAGCGTGTAGCTTCCTGGGACCTAACCCTAACCCTAACCCTACCCAGAACCGTACCCTCCACCGGGCCCTCACCCGGTCTCGAACCCTAACCCTACACTTGAGCCGCCCCGTCACATTAGCCCTCCCTTGAGCCCTCGAGGGACATCACGAGAACGGAGTCGCTTCGGCCCTGGCCACGTCCCTGGACCGAACCCTAACCCTAGCTAAGGCACTGTCCCCATGGGTACCCAATCCCAAAATCTGACAACACCACGCACCTGGGCTTCACAAGCGGTGCAGTCTCACTCGGCATGGAACCTGGAAGCTGACCATGTGGTTTCCCAGGCGCGGCTGCAGCTGCCCGAGGGGATTCCTGAGTCCTCCCCGACCAGGGTTCCATCGACGTGTGTGCCTTGGCAGCCAAAGACTGATCCTGAGCGGCAGCCTACTTTGTGCCCTCAACTCAGCCCTTCTGCGAGACCACAGCCCTGCTGTGGGTTCGGCGTCTGGAGCCTCCTGGGACCTAACCCTAACCCTAACCCAATGTCGGACCGGGACCCTCCACCGAAACCTAAGCCGGCTTCGATATCAAAACGAACACTTGAGTCGCCTGTTCGCATGAGCCCTCACTTCAGCCCTCGATGGAGATCACGAGACCGGAGTCGCTTCGTCCCTGGACACTTGCCTGGACTGAACCCTAACCCTAGCTAAGGCCCTCTCCCCATGTGAACCCTATACGAAAATCGGACAAGACCATGCGCCTGGGGTCCAGAAGCGGTGCAGGCTCACTCGGCCTGGAACCTGGAGCGACCTGGAACCATGTCGTTTCCCTGGCCCGCCTGCAGCTGCCCGAGAGGATTCCTGAGGCCTCCCCGACCAGGGGCCCATCGACGAGGGTGTCCTTGGCAGCCAAAGACTTATCCTGATCGGCAGCTTCCCTTGTGCCCTCAACTGAGCCCTTCGGGGAGACCACAGCTCTGCTGTGGGTTCGTAGCCTCTAGCTTCCTGGGACCTAACCCTAACCCTAACCCTACCCCGAACCGTACCCTCCACCGGGCCCTCACCCGGTTTCGAACCCTAACGCTACACTTGAGCCGCCCCGTCACGTGAGCCCTCACTTGAGCCCTCGAGGGAGATGACGAGAACGGAGTCGCTTCGGCCTCTGCGACGTCCCTGGACCGAACCCTAACCCTAGCTAAGGCACTGTCCCCATGGGTACCCAATCCCAAAATCTGACAACACCACGCACCTGGGCTTCACAAGCGGTGCAGCCAACTCGGCATGGAACCTGCAAGCCGACCATGTCGTTTCCCAGGCGCGGCTACAGCTGCCCGAGAGGATTCCTGAGGCCTCCCCGACCTCGGTCCCATCAACGTGTGTGGCCTTGGCAGCCAAAGACTGATCGTGAGCGGCAGCCTCCCTTGTGCCCTCAACTCAGCCCTTCGGGGAGACCACAGCTCTGCTGTGGGTTCGTAGCGTGTAGCTTCCTGGGACCTAACCCTAACCCTAACCCTACCCCGAACCGTACCCTCCACCGGGCCCTCACCCGGTCTCGAACCCTAACCCTACACTTGAGCCGCCCCGTCACATTAGCCCTCCCTTGAGCCCTCGAGGGACATCACGAGAACGGAGTCGCTTCGGCCCTGGCCACGTCCCTGGACCGAACCCTAACCCTAGCTAAGGCACTGTCCCCATGGGTACCCAATCCCAAAATCTGACAACACCACGCACCTGGGCTTCACAAGCGGTGCAGTCTCACTCGGCATGGAACCTGGAAGCTGACCATGTGGTTTCCCAGGCGCGGCTGCAGCTGCCCGAGGGGATTCCTGAGTCCTCCCCGACCAGGGTTCCATCGACGTGTGTGCCTTGGCAGCCAAAGACTGATCCTGAGCGGCAGCCTACTTTGTGCCCTCAACTCAGCCCTTCTGCGAGACCACAGCCCTGCTGTGGGTTCGGCGTCTGGAGCCTCCTGGGACCTAACCCTAACCCTAACCCAATGTCGGACCGGGACCCTCCACCGAAACCTAAGCCGGCTTCGATATCAAAACGAACACTTGAGTCGCCTGTTCGCATGAGCCCTCACTTCAGCCCTCGATGGAGATCACGAGACCGGAGTCGCTTCGTCCCTGGACACTTGCCTGGACTGAACCCTAACCCTAGCTAAGGCCCTCTCCCCATGTGAACCCTATACGAAAATCGGACAAGACCATGCGCCTGGGGTCCAGAAGCGGTGCAGGCTCACTCGGCCTGGAACCTGAAGCTCACCATGTCGTTTCCCTGGCCCGCCTGCAGCTGCCCGAAAGGATTCCTGAGGCCTCCCCGACCAGGGGCCCATCGACGTGGGTGTCCTTGGCAGCCAAAGACTTATCCTGATCGGCAGCTTCCCTTGTGCCCTCAACTGAGCCCTTCGGGGAGACCACAGCTCTGCTGTGGGTTCGTAGCCTCTAGCTTCCTGGGACCTAACCCTAACCCTAACCCTACCCCGAACCGTACCCTCCACCGGGCCCTCACCCGGTCTCGAACCCTAACCCTACACTTGAGCCGCCACGTCACGTGAGCCCTCACTTGAGCCCTCGAGGGAGATGACGAGAACGGAGTCGCTTCGGCCTCTGCGACGTCCCTGGACCGAACCCTAACCCTAGCTAAGGCACTGTCCCCATGGGTACCCAATCCCAAAATCTGACAACACCACGCACCTGGGCTTCACAAGCGGTGCAGCCAACTCGGCATGGAACCTGCAAGCTGACCATGTCGTTTCGCAGGCGCGGCTACAGCTGCCCGAGAGGATTCCTGAGGCCTCCCCGACCTCGGTCCCATCAACGTGTGTGGCCTTGGCAGCCAAAGACTGATCGTGAGCGGCAGCCTCCCTTGTGCCCTCAACTCAGCCCTTCGGGGAGACCACAGCTCTGCTGTGGGTTCGTAGCGTGTAGCTTCCTGGGACCTAACCCTAACCCTAACCCTACCCCGAACCGTACCCTCCACCGGGCCCTCACCCGGTCTCGAACCCTAACCCTACACTTGAGCCGCCCCGTCACATTAGCCCTCCCTTGAGCCCTCGAGGGACATCACGAGAACGGAGTCGCTTCGGCCCTGGCCACGTCCCTGGACCGAACCCTAACCCTAGCTAAGGCACTGTCCCCATGGGTACCCAATCCCAAAATCTGACAACACCACGCACCTGGGCTTCACAAGCGGTGCAGTCTCACTCGGCATGGAACCTGGAAGCTGACCATGTGGTTTCCCAGGCGCGGCTGCAGCTGCCCGAGGGGATTCCTGAGTCCTCCCCGACCAGGGTTCCATCGACGTGTGTGCCTTGGCAGCCAAAGACTGATCCTGAGCGGCAGCCTACTTTGTGCCCTCAACTCAGCCCTTCTGCGAGACCACAGCCCTGCTGTGGGTTCGGCGTCTGGAGCCTCCTGGGACCTAACCCTAACCCTAACCCAATGTCGGACCGGGACCCTCCACCGAAACCTAAGCCGGCTTCGATATCAAAACGAACACTTGAGTCGCCTGTTCGCATGAGCCCTCACTTCAGCCCTCGATGGAGATCACGAGACCGGAGTCGCTTCGTCCCTGGACACTTGCCTGGACTGAACCCTAACCCTAGCTAAGGCCCTCTCCCCATGTGAACCCTATACGAAAATCGGACAAGACCATGCGCCTGGGGTCCAGAAGCGGTGCAGGCTCACTCGGCCTGGAACCTGGAGCTCACCATGTCGTTTCCCTGGCCCGCCTGCAGCTGCCCGAGAGGATTCCTGAGGCCTCCCCGACCAGGGGCCCATCGACGTGGGTGTCCTTGGCAGCCAAAGACTTATCCTGATCGGCAGCTTCCCTTGTGCCCTCAACTGAGCCCTTCGGGGAGACCACAGCTCTGCTGTGGGTTCGTAGCCTCTAGCTTCCTGGGACCTAACCCCAACCCTAACCCTACCCCGAACCGTACCCTCCACCGGGCCCTCACCCGGTTTCGAACCCTAACGCTACACTTGAGCCGCCCCGTCACGTGAGCCCTAACTTGAGCCCTCGAGGGAGATGACGAGAACGGAGTCGCTTCGGTCTCTGCGACGTCCCTGGACCGAACCCTAACCCTAGCTAAGGCACTGTCCCCATGGGTACCCAATCCCAAAATCTGACAACACCACGCACCTGGGCTTCACAAGCGGTGCAGCCAACTCGGCATGGAACCTGCAAGCTGACCATGTCGTTTCCCAGGCGCGGCTACAGCTGCCCGAGAGGATTCCTGAGGCCTCCCCGACCTCGGTCCCATCAACGTGTGTGGCCTTGGCAGCCAAAGACTGATCGTGAGCGGCAGCCTCCCTTGTTCCCTCAACTCAGCCCTTCGGGGAGACCACAGCTCTGCTGTGTGTTCGTAGCGTGTAGCTTCCTGGGACCTAACCCTAACCCTAACCCTACCCAGAACCGTACCCTCCACCGGGCCCTCACCCGGTCTCGAACCCTAACCCTACACTTGAGCCGCCCCGTCACATTAGCCCTCACTTGAGCCCTCGAGGGACATCACGAGAACGGAGTCGCTTCGGCCCTGGCCACGTCCCTGGACCGAACCCTAACCCTAGCTAAGGCACTGTCCCCATGGGTACCCAATCCCAAAATCTGACAACACCACGCACCTGGGCTTCACAAGCGGTGCAGTCTCACTCGGCATGGAACCTGGAAGCTGACCATGTGGTTTCCCAGGCGCGGCTGCAGCTGCCCGAGGGGATTCCTGAGTCCTCCCCGACCAGGGTTCCATCGACGTGTGTGCCTTGGCAGCCAAAGACTGATCCTGAGCGGCAGCCTACTTTGTGCCCTCAACTCAGCCCTTCTGCGAGACCACAGCCCTGCTGTGGGTTCGGCGTCTGGAGCCTCCTGGGACCTAACCCTAACCCTAACCCAATGTCGGACCGGGACCCTCCACCGAAACCTAAGCCGGCTTCGATATCAAAACGAACACTTGAGTCGCCTGTTCGCATGAGCCCTCACTTCAGCCCTCGATGGAGATCACGAGACCGGAGTCGCTTCGTCCCTGGACACTTGCCTGGACTGAACCCTAACCCTAGCTAAGGCCCTCTCCCCATGTGAACCCTATACGAAAATCGGACAAGACCATGCGCCTGGGGTCCAGAAGCGGTGCAGGCTCACTCGGCCTGGAACCTGGAGCGACCTGGAACCATGTCGTTTCCCTGGCCCGCCTGCAGCTGCCCGAGAGGATTCCTGAGGCCTCCCCGACCAGGGTCCCATCGACGTGGGTGTCCTTGGCAGCCAAAGACTTATCCTGATCGGCAGCTTCCCTTGTGCCCTCAACTGAGCCCTTCGGGGAGACCACAGCTCTGCTGTGGGTTCGTAGCCTGTAGCTTCCTGGGACCTAACCCTAACCCTAACCCTACCCCGAACCGTACCCTCCACCGGGCCCTCACCCGGTTTCGAACCCTAACGCTACACTTGAGCCGCCCCGTCACGTGAGCCCTCACTTGAGCCCTCGAGGGAGATGACGAGAACGGAGTCGCTTCGGCCTCTGCGACGTCCCTGGACCGAACCCTAACCCTAGCTAAGGCACTGTCCCCATGGGTACCCAATCCCAAAATCTGACAACACCACGCACCTGGGCTTCACAAGCGGTGCAGCCAACTCGGCATGGAACCTGCAAGCTGACCATGTCGTTTCCCAGGCGCGGCTACAGCTGCCCGAGAGGATTCCTGAGGCCTCCCCGACCTCGGTCCCATCAACGTGTGTGGCCTTGGCAGCCAAAGACTGATCGTGAGCGGCAGCCTCCCTTGTGCCCTCAACTCAGCCCTTCGGGGAGACCACAGCTCTGCTGTGGGTTCGTAGCGTGTAGCTTCCTGGGACCTAACCCTAACCCTAACCCTACCCCGAACCGTACCCTCCACCGGGCCCTCACCCGGTCTCGAACCCTAACCCTACACTTGAGCCGCCCCGTCACATTAGCCCTCCCTTGAGCCCTCGAGGGACATCACGAGAACGGAGTCGCTTCGGCCCTGGCCACGTCCCTGGACCGAACCCTAACCCTAGCTAAGGCACTGTCCCCATGGGTACCCAATCCCAAAATCTGACAACACCACGCACCTGGGCTTCACAAGCGGTGCAGTCTCACTCGGCATGGAACCTGGAAGCTGACCATGTGGTTTCCCAGGCGCGGCTGCAGCTGCCCGAGGGGATTCCTGAGTCCTCCCCGACCAGGGTTCCATCGACGTGTGTGCCTTGGCAGCCAAAGACTGATCCTGAGCGGCAGCCTACTTTGTGCCCTCAACTCAGCCCTTCTGCGAGACCACAGCCCTGCTGTGGGTTCGGCGTCTGGAGCCTCCTGGGACCTAACCCTAACCCTAACCCAATGTCGGACCGGGACCCTCCACCGAAACCTAAGCCGGCTTCGATATCAAAACGAACACTTGAGTCGCCTGTTCGCATGAGCCCTCACTTCAGCCCTCGATGGAGATCACGAGACCGGAGTCGCTTCGTCCCTGGACACTTGCCTGGACTGAACCCTAACCCTAGCTAAGGCCCTCTCCCCATGTGAACCCTATACGAAAATCGGACAAGACCATGCGCCTGGGGTCCAGAAGCGGTGCAGGCTCACTCGGCCTGGAACCTGGAGCTCACCATGTCGTTTCCCTGGCCCGCCTGCAGCTGCCCGAGAGGATTCCTGAGGCCTCCCCGACCAGGGGCCCATCGACGTGGGTGTCCTTGGCAGCCAAAGACTTATCCTGATCGGCAGCTTCCCTTGTGCCCTCAACTGAGCCCTTCGGGGAGACCACAGCTCTGCTGTGGGTTCGTAGCCTCTAGCTTCCTGGGACCTAACCCCAACCCTAACCCTACCCCGAACCGTACCCTCCACCGGGCCCTCACCCGGTTTCGAACCCTAACGCTACACTTGAGCCGCCCCGTCACGTGAGCCCTCACTTGAGCCCTCGAGGGAGATGACGAGAACGGAGTCGCTTCGGTCTCTGCGACGTCCCTGGACCGAACCCTAACCCTAGCTAAGGCACTGTCCCCATGGGTACCCAATCCCAAAATCTGACAACACCACGCACCTGGGCTTCACAAGCGGTGCAGCCAACTCGGCATGGAACCTGCAAGCTGACCATGTCGTTTCCCAGGCGCGGCTACAGCTGCCCGAGAGGATTCCTGAGGCCTCCCCGACCTCGGTCCCATCAACGTGTGTGGCCTTGGCAGCCAAAGACTGATCGTGAGCGGCAGCCTCCCTTGTTCCCTCAACTCAGCCCTTCGGGGAGACCACAGCTCTGCTGTGTGTTCGTAGCGTGTAGCTTCCTGGGACCTAACCCTAACCCTAACCCTACCCAGAACCGTACCCTCCACCGGGCCCTCACCCGGTCTCGAACCCTAACCCTACACTTGAGCCGCCCCGTCACATTAGCCCTCACTTGAGCCCTCGAGGGACATCACGAGAACGGAGTCGCTTCGGCCCTGGCCACGTCCCTGGACCGAACCCTAACCCTAGCTAAGGCACTGTCCCCATGGGTACCCAATCCCAAAATCTGACAACACCACGCACCTGGGCTTCACAAGCGGTGCAGTCTCACTCGGCATGGAACCTGGAAGCTGACCATGTGGTTTCCCAGGCGCGGCTGCAGCTGCCCGAGGGGATTCCTGAGTCCTCCCCGACCAGGGTTCCATCGACGTGTGTGCCTTGGCAGCCAAAGACTGATCCTGAGCGGCAGCCTACTTTGTGCCCTCAACTCAGCCCTTCTGCGAGACCACAGCCCTGCTGTGGGTTCGGCGTCTGGAGCCTCCTGGGACCTAACCCTAACCCTAACCCAATGTCGGACCGGGACCCTCCACCGAAACCTAAGCCGGCTTCGATATCAAAACGAACACTTGAGTCGCCTGTTCGCATGAGCCCTCACTTCAGCCCTCGATGGAGATCACGAGACCGGAGTCGCTTCGTCCCTGGACACTTGCCTGGACTGAACCCTAACCCTAGCTAAGGCCCTCTCCCCATGTGAACCCTATACGAAAATCGGACAAGACCATGCGCCTGGGGTCCAGAAGCGGTGCAGGCTCACTCGGCCTGGAACCTGGAGCGACCTGGAACCATGTCGTTTCCCTGGCCCGCCTGCAGCTGCCCGAGAGGATTCCTGAGGCCTCCCCGACCAGGGTCCCATCGACGTGGGTGTCCTTGGCAGCCAAAGACTTATCCTGATCGGCAGCTTCCCTTGTGCCCTCAACTGAGCCCTTCGGGGAGACCACAGCTCTGCTGTGGGTTCGTAGCCTGTAGCTTCCTGGGACCTAACCCTAACCCTAACCCTACCCCGAACCGTACCCTCCACCGGGCCCTCACCCGGTTTCGAACCCTAACGCTACACTTGAGCCGCCCCGTCACGTGAGCCCTCACTTGAGCCCTCGAGGGAGATGACGAGAACGGAGTCGCTTCGGCCTCTGCGACGTCCCTGGACCGAACCCTAACCCTAGCTAAGGCACTGTCCCCATGGGTACCCAATCCCAAAATCTGTCAACACCACGCACCTGGGCTTCACAAGCGGTGCAGCCAACTCGGCATGGAACCTGCAAGCCGACCATGTCGTTTCCCAGGCGCGGCTACAGCTGCCCGAGAGGATTCCTGAGGCCTCCCCGACCTCGGTCCCATCAACGTGTGTGGCCTTGGCAGCCAAAGACTGATCGTGAGCGGCAGCCTCCCTTGTGCCCTCAACTCAGCCCTTCGGGGAGACCACAGCTCTGCTGTGGGTTCGTAGCGTGTAGCTTCCTGGGACCTAACCCTAACCCTAACCCTACCCCGAACCGTACCCTCCACCGGGCCCTCACCCGGTCTCGAACCCTAACCCTACACTTGAGCCGCCCCGTCACATTAGCCCTCCCTTGAGCCCTCGAGGGACATCACGAGAACGGAGTCGCTTCGGCCCTGGCCACGTCCCTGGACCGAACCCTAACCCTAGCTAAGGCACTGTCCCCATGGGTACCCAATCCCAAAATCTGACAACACCACGCACCTGGGCTTCACAAGCGGTGCAGTCTCACTCGGCATGGAACCTGGAAGCTGACCATGTGGTTTCCCAGGCGCGGCTGCAGCTGCCCGAGGGGATTCCTGAGTCCTCCCCGACCAGGGTTCCATCGACGTGTGTGCCTTGGCAGCCAAAGACTGATCCTGAGCGGCAGCCTACTTTGTGCCCTCAACTCAGCCCTTCTGCGAGACCACAGCCCTGCTGTGGGTTCGGCGTCTGGAGCCTCCTGGGACCTAACCCTAACCCTAACCCAATGTCGGACCGGGACCCTCCACCGAAACCTAAGCCGGCTTCGATATCAAAACGAACACTTGAGTCGCCTGTTCGCATGAGCCCTCACTTCAGCCCTCGATGGAGATCACGAGACCGGAGTCGCTTCGTCCCTGGACACTTGCCTGGACTGAACCCTAACCCTAGCTAAGGCCCTCTCCCCATGTGAACCCTATACGAAAATCGGACAAGACCATGCGCCTGGGGTCCAGAAGCGGTGCAGGCTCACTCGGCCTGGAACCTGGAGCTCACCATGTCGTTTCCCTGGCCCGCCTGCAGCTGCCCGAGAGGATTCCTGAGGCCTCCCCGACCAGGGTCCCATCGACGTGGGTGTCCTTGGCAGCCAAAGACTTATCCTGATCGGCAGCTTCCCTTGTGCCCTCAACTGAGCCCTTCGGGGAGACCACAGCTCTGCTGTGGGTTCGTAGCCTCTAGCTTCCTGGGACCTAACCCTAACCCTAACCCTACCCCGAACCGTACCCTCCACCGGGCCCTCACCCGGTCTCGAACCCTAACCCTACACTTGAGCCGCCCCGTCACGTGAGCCCTCACTTGAGCCCTCGAGGGAGATGACGAGAACGGAGTCGCTTCTGCCTCTGCGACGTCCCTGGACCGAACCCTAACCCTAGCTAAGGCACTGTCCCCATGGGTACCCAATCCCAAAATCTGACAACACCACGCACCTGGGCTTCACAAGCGGTGCAGCCAACTCGGCATGGAACCTGCAAGCTGACCATGTCGTTTCCCAGGCGCGGCTACAGCTGCCCGAGAGGATTCCTGAGGCCTCCCCGACCTCGGTCCCATCAACGTGTGTGGCCTTGGCAGCCAAAGACTGATCGTGAGCGGCAGCCTCCCTTGTGCCCTCAACTCAGCCCTTCGGGGAGACCACAGCTCTGCTGTGGGTTCGTAGCGTGTAGCTTCCTGGGACCTAACCCTAACCCTAACCCTACCCCGAACCGTACCCTCCACCGGGCCCTCACCCGGTCTCGAACCCTAACCCTACACTTGAGCCGCCCCGTCACATTAGCCCTCCCTTGAGCCCTCGAGGGACATCACGAGAACGGAGTCGCTTCGGCCCTGGCCACGTCCCTGGACCGAACCCTAACCCTAGCTAAGGCACTGTCCCCATGGGTACCCAATCCCAAAATCTGACAACACCACGCACCTGGGCTTCACAAGCGGTGCAGTCTCACTCGGCATGGAACCTGGAAGCTGACCATGTGGTTTCCCAGGCGCGGCTGCAGCTGCCCGAGGGGATTCCTGAGTCCTCCCCGACCAGGGTTCCATCGACGTGTGTGCCTTGGCAGCCAAAGACTGATCCTGAGCGGCAGCCTACTTTGTGCCCTCAACTCAGCCCTTCTGCGAGACCACAGCCCTGCTGTGGGTTCGGCGTCTGGAGCCTCCTGGGACCTAACCCTAACCCTAACCCAATGTCGGACCGGGACCCTCCACCGAAACCTAAGCCGGCTTCGATATCAAAACGAACACTTGAGTCGCCTGTTCGCATGAGCCCTCACTTCAGCCCTCGATGGAGATCACGAGACCGGAGTCGCTTCGTCCCTGGACACTTGCCTGGACTGAACCCTAACCCTAGCTAAGGCCCTCTCCCCATGTGAACCCTATACGAAAATCGGACAAGACCATGCGCCTGGGGTCCAGAAGCGGTGCAGGCTCACTCGGCCTGGAACCTGGAGCTCACCATGTCGTTTCCCTGGCCCGCCTGCAGCTGCCCGAGAGGATTCCTGAGGCCTCCCCGACCAGGGGCCCATCGACGTGGGTGTCCTTGGCAGCCAAAGACTTATCCTGATCGGCAGCTTCCCTTGTGCCCTCAACTGAGCCCTTCGGGGAGACCACAGCTCTGCTGTGGGTTCGTAGCCTCTAGCTTCCTGGGACCTAACCCTAACCCTAACCCTACCCCGAACCGTACCCTCCACCGGGCCCTCACCCGGTTTCGAACCCTAACGCTACACTTGAGCCTCCCCGTCACGTGAGCCCTCACTTGAGCCCTCGAGGGAGATGACGAGAACGGAGTCGCTTCGGTCTCTGCGACGTCCCTGGACCGAACCCTAACCCTAGCTAAGGCACTGTCCCCATGGGTACCCAATCCCAAAATCTGACAACACCACGCACCTGGGCTTCACAAGCGGTGCAGCCAACTCGGCATGGAACCTGCAAGCTGACCATGTCGTTTCCCAGGCGCGGCTACAGCTGCCCGAGAGGATTCCTGAGGCCTCCCCGACCTCGGTCCCATCAACGTGTGTGGCCTTGGCAGCCAAAGACTGATCGTGAGCGGCAGCCTCCCTTGTGCCCTCAACTCAGCCCTTCGGGGAGACCACAGCTCTGCTGTGTGTTCGTAGCGTGTAGCTTCCTGGGACCTAACCCTAACCCTAACCCTACCCAGAACCGTACCCTCCACCGGGCCCTCACCCGGTCTCGAACCCTAACCCTACACTTGAGCCGCCCCGTCACATTAGCCCTCCCTTGAGCCCTCGAGGGACATCACGAGAACGGAGTCGCTTCGGCCCTGGCCACGTCCCTGGACCGAACCCTAACCCTAGCTAAGGCACTGTCCCCATGGGTACCCAATCCCAAAATCTGACAACACCACGCACCTGGGCTTCACAAGCGGTGCAGTCTCACTCGGCATGGAACCTGGAAGCTGACCATGTGGTTTCCCAGGCGCGGCTGCAGCTGCCCGAGGGGATTCCTGAGTCCTCCCCGACCAGGGTTCCATCGACGTGTGTGCCTTGGCAGCCAAAGACTGATCCTGAGCGGCAGCCTACTTTGTGCCCTCAACTCAGCCCTTCTGCGAGACCACAGCCCTGCTGTGGGTTCGGCGTCTGGAGCCTCCTGGGACCTAACCCTAACCCTAACCCAATGTCGGACCGGGACCCTCCACCGAAACCTAAGCCGGCTTCGATATCAAAACGAACACTTGAGTCGCCTGTTCGCATGAGCCCTCACTTCAGCCCTCGATGGAGATCACGAGACCGGAGTCGCTTCGTCCCTGGACACTTGCCTGGACTGAACCCTAACCCTAGCTAAGGCCCTCTCCCCATGTGAACCCTATACGAAAATCGGACAAGACCATGCGCCTGGGGTCCAGAAGCGGTGCAGGCTCACTCGGCCTGGAACCTGGAGCGACCTGGAACCATGTCGTTTCCCTGGCCCGCCTGCAGCTGCCCGAGAGGATTCCTGAGGCCTCCCCGACCAGGGGCCCATCGACGTGGGTGTCCTTGGCAGCCAAAGACTTATCCTGATCGGCAGCTTCCCTTGTGCCCTCAACTGAGCCCTTCGGGGAGACCACAGCTCTGCTGTGGGTTCGTAGCCTGTAGCTTCCTGGGACCTAACCCTAACCCTAACCCTACCCCGAACCGTACCCTCCACCGGGCCCTCACCCGGTTTCGAACCCTAACGCTACACTTGAGCCGCCCCGTCACGTGAGCCCTCACTTGAGCCCTCGAGGGAGATGACGAGAACGGAGTCGCTTCGGCCTCTGCGACGTCCCTGGACCGAACCCTAACCCTAGCTAAGGCACTGTCCCCATGGGTACCCAATCCCAAAATCTGACAACACCACGCACCTGGGCTTCACAAGCGGTGCAGCCAACTCGGCATGGAACCTGCAAGCTGACCATGTCGTTTCCCAGGCGCGGCTACAGCTGCCCGAGAGGATTCCTGAGGCCTCCCCGACCTCGGTCCCATCAACGTGTGTGGCCTTGGCAGCCAAAGACTGATCGTGAGCGGCAGCCTCCCTTGTGCCCTCAACTCAGCCCTTCGGGGAGACCACAGCTCTGCTGTGGGTTCGTAGCGTGTAGCTTCCTGGGACCTAACCCTAACCCTAACCCTACCCCGAACCGTACCCTCCACCGGGCCCTCACCCGGTCTCGAACCCTAACCCTACACTTGAGCCGCCCCGTCACATTAGCCCTCCCTTGAGCCCTCGAGGGACATCACGAGAACGGAGTCGCTTCGGCCCTGGCCACGTCCCTGGACCGAACCCTAACCCTAGCTAAGGCACTGTCCCCATGGGTACCCAATCCCAAAATCTGACAACACCACGCACCTGGGCTTCACAAGCGGTGCAGTCTCACTCGGCATGGAACCTGGAAGCTGACCATGTGGTTTCCCAGGCGCGGCTGCAGCTGCCCGAGGGGATTCCTGAGTCCTCCCCGACCAGGGTTCCATCGACGTGTGTGCCTTGGCAGCCAAAGACTGATCCTGAGCGGCAGCCTACTTTGTGCCCTCAACTCAGCCCTTCTGCGAGACCACAGCCCTGCTGTGGGTTCGGCGTCTGGAGCCTCCTGGGACCTAACCCTAACCCTAACCCAATGTCGGACCGGGACCCTCCACCGAAACCTAAGCCGGCTTCGATATCAAAACGAACACTTGAGTCGCCTGTTCGCATGAGCCCTCACTTCAGCCCTCGATGGAGATCACGAGACCGGAGTCGCTTCGTCCCTGGACACTTGCCTGGACTGAACCCTAACCCTAGCTAAGGCCCTCTCCCCATGTGAACCCTATACGAAAATCGGACAAGACCATGCGCCTGGGGTCCAGAAGCGGTGCAGGCTCACTCGGCCTGGAACCTGGAGCTCACCATGTCGTTTCCCTGGCCCGCCTGCAGCTGCCCGAGAGGATTCCTGAGGCCTCCCCGACCAGGGGCCCATCGACGTGGGTGTCCTTGGCAGCCAAAGACTGATCCTGAGCGGCAGCTTCCCTTGTGCCCTCAACTGAGCCCTTCGGGGAGACCACAGCTCTGCTGTGGGTTCGTAGCCTCTAGCTTCCTGGGACCTAACCCTAACCCTAACCCTACCCCGAACCGTACCCTCCACCGGGCCCTCACCCGGTTTCGAACCCTAACGCTACACTTGAGCCGCCCCGTCACGTGAGCCCTCACTTGAGCCCTCGAGGGAGATGACGAGAACGGAGTCGCTTCGGCCTCTGCGACGTCCCTGGACCGAACCCTAACCCTAGCTAAGGCACTGTCCCCATGGGTACCCAATCCCAAAATCTGACAACACCACGCACCTGGGCTTCACAAGCGGTGCAGCCAACTCGGCATGGAACCTGCAAGCTGACCATGTCGTTTCCCAGGCGCGGCTACAGCTGCCCGAGAGGATTCCTGAGGCCTCCCCGACCTCGGTCCCATCAACGTGTGTGGCCTTGGCAGCCAAAGACTGATCGTGAGCGGCAGCCTCCCTTGTGCCCTCAACTCAGCCCTTCGGGGAGACCACAGCTCTGCTGTGTGTTCGTAGCGTGTAGCTTCCTGGGACCTAACCCTAACCCTAACCCTACCCAGAACCGTACCCTCCACCGGGCCCTCACCCGGTCTCGAACCCTAACCCTACACTTGAGCCGCCCCGTCACATTAGCCCTCACTTGAGCCCTCGAGGGACATCACGAGAACGGAGTCGCTTCGGCCCTGGCCACGTCCCTGGACCGAAACCTAACCCTAGCTAAGGCACTGTCCCCATGGGTACCCAATCCCAAAATCTGACAACACCACGCACCTGGGCTTCACAAGCGGTGCAGTCTCACTCGGCATGGAACCTGGAAGCTGACCATGTGGTTTCCCAGGCGCGGCTGCAGCTGCCCGAGGGGATTCCTGAGTCCTCCCCGACCAGGGTTCCATCGACGTGTGTGCCTTGGCAGCCAAAGACTGATCCTGAGCGGCAGCCTACTTTGTGCCCTCAACTCAGCCCTTCTGCGAGACCACAGCCCTGCTGTGGGTTCGGCGTCTGGAGCCTCCTGGGACCTAACCCTAACCCTAACCCAATGTCGGACCGGGACCCTCCACCGAAACCTAAGCCGGCTTCGATATCAAAACGAACACTTGAGTCGCCTGTTCGCATGAGCCCTCACTTCAGCCCTCGATGGAGATCACGAGACCGGAGTCGCTTCGTCCCTGGACACTTGCCTGGACTGAACCCTAACCCTAGCTAAGGCCCTCTCCCCATGTGAACCCTATACGAAAATCGGACAAGACCATGCGCCTGGGGTCCAGAAGCGGTGCAGGCTCACTCGGCCTGGAACCTGAAGCTCACCATGTCGTTTCCCTGGCCCGCCTGCAGCTGCCCGAAAGGATTCCTGAGGCCTCCCCGACCAGGGGCCCATCGACGTGGGTGTCCTTGGCAGCCAAAGACTTATCCTGATCGGCAGCTTCCCTTGTGCCCTCAACTGAGCCCTTCGGCGAGACCACAGCTCTGCTGTGGGTTCGTAGCCTCTAGCTTCCTGGGACCTAACCCTAACCCTAACCCTACCCCGAACCGTACCCTCCACCGGGCCCTCACCCGGTCTCGAACCCTAACCCTACACTTGAGCCGCCCCGTCACGTGAGCCCTCACTTGAGCCCTCGAGGGAGATGACGAGAACGGAGTCGCTTCGGCCTCTGCGACGTCCCTGGACCGAACCCTAACCCTAGCTAAGGCACTGTCCCCATGGGTACCCAATCCCAAAATCTGACAACACCACGCACCTGGGCTTCACAAGCGGTGCAGCCAACTCGGCATGGAACCTGCAAGCTGACCATGTCGTTTCCCATGCGCGGCTACAGCTGCCCGAGAGGATTCCTGAGGCCTCCCCGACCTCGGTCCCATCAACGTGTGTGGCCTTGGCAGCCAAAGACTGATCGTGAGCGGCAGCCTCCCTTGTGCCCTCAACTCAGCCCTTCGGGGAGACCACAGCTCTGCTGTGGGTTCGTAGCGTGTAGCTTCCTGGGACCTAACCCTAACCCTAACCCTACCCCGAACCGTACCCTCCACCGGGCCCTCACCCGGTCTCGAACCCTAACCCTACACTTGAGCCGCCCCGTCACATTAGCCCTCCCTTGAGCCCTCGAGGGACATCACGAGAACGGAGTCGCTTCGGCCCTGGCCACGTCCCTGGACCGAACCCTAACCCTAGCTAAGGCACTGTCCCCATGGGTACCCAATCCCAAAATCTGACAACACCACGCACCTGGGCTTCACAAGCGGTGCAGTCTCACTCGGCATGGAACCTGGAAGCTGACCATGTGGTTTCCCAGGCGCGGCTGCAGCTGCCCGAGGGGATTCCTGAGTCCTCCCCGACCAGGGTTCCATCGACGTGTGTGCCTTGGCAGCCAAAGACTGATCCTGAGCGGCAGCCTACTTTGTGCCCTCAACTCAGCCCTTCTGCGAGACCACAGCCCTGCTGTGGGTTCGGCGTCTGGAGCCTCCTGGGACCTAACCCTAACCCTAACCCAATGTCGGACCGGGACCCTCCACCGAAACCTAAGCCGGCTTCGATATCAAAACGAACACTTGAGTCGCCTGTTCGCATGAGCCCTCACTTCAGCCCTCGATGGAGATCACGAGACCGGAGTCGCTTCGTCCCTGGACACTTGCCTGGACTGAACCCTAACCCTAGCTAAGGCCCTCTCCCCATGTGAACCCTATACGAAAATCGGACAAGACCATGCGCCTGGGGTCCAGAAGCGGTGCAGGCTCACTCGGCCTGGAACCTGGAGCTCACCATGTCGTTTCCCTGGCCCGCCTGCAGCTGCCCGAGAGGATTCCTGAGGCCTCCCCGACCAGGGGCCCATCGACGTGGGTGTCCTTGGCAGCCAAAGACTTATCCTGATCGGCAGCTTCCCTTGTGCCCTCAACTGAGCCCTTCGGGGAGACCACAGCTCTGCTGTGGGTTCGTAGCCTCTAGCTTCCTGGGACCTAACCCCAACCCTAACCCTACCCCGAACCGTACCCTCCACCGGGCCCTCACCCGGTTTCGAACCCTAACGCTACACTTGAGCCGCCCCGTCACGTGAGCCCTCACTTGAGCCCTCGAGGGAGATGACGAGAACGGAGTCGCTTCGGTCTCTGCGACGTCCCTGGACCGAACCCTAACCCTAGCTAAGGCACTGTCCCCATGGGTACCCAATCCCAAAATCTGACAACACCACGCACCTGGGCTTCACAAGCGGTGCAGCCAACTCGGCATGGAACCTGCAAGCTGACCATGTCGTTTCCCAGGCGCGGCTACAGCTGCCCGAGAGGATTCCTGAGGCCTCCCCGACCTCGGTCCCATCAACGTGTGTGGCCTTGGCAGCCAAAGACTGATCGTGAGCGGCAGCCTCCCTTGTTCCCTCAACTCAGCCCTTCGGGGAGACCACAGCTCTGCTGTGTGTTCGTAGCGTGTAGCTTCCTGGGACCTAACCCTAACCCTAACCCTACCCAGAACCGTACCCTCCACCGGGCCCTCACCCGGTCTCGAACCCTAACCCTACACTTGAGCCGCCCCGTCACATTAGCCCTCACTTGAGCCCTCGAGGGACATCACGAGAACGGAGTCGCTTCGGCCCTGGCCACGTCCCTGGACCGAACCCTAACCCTAGCTAAGGCACTGTCCCCATGGGTACCCAATCCCAAAATCTGACAACACCACGCACCTGGGCTTCACAAGCGGTGCAGTCTCACTCGGCATGGAACCTGGAAGCTGACCATGTGGTTTCCCAGGCGCGGCTGCAGCTGCCCGAGGGGATTCCTGAGTCCTCCCCGACCAGGGTTCCATCGACGTGTGTGCCTTGGCAGCCAAAGACTGATCCTGAGCGGCAGCCTACTTTGTGCCCTCAACTCAGCCCTTCTGCGAGACCACAGCCCTGCTGTGGGTTCGGCGTCTGGAGCCTCCTGGGACCTAACCCTAACCCTAACCCAATGTCGGACCGGGACCCTCCACCGAAACCTAAGCCGGCTTCGATATCAAAACGAACACTTGAGTCGCCTGTTCGCATGAGCCCTCACTTCAGCCCTCGATGGAGATCACGAGACCGGAGTCGCTTCGTCCCTGGACACTTGCCTGGACTGAACCCTAACCCTAGCTAAGGCCCTCTCCCCATGTGAACCCTATACGAAAATCGGACAAGACCATGCGCCTGGGGTCCAGAAGCGGTGCAGGCTCACTCGGCCTGGAACCTGGAGCGACCTGGAACCATGTCGTTTCCCTGGCCCGCCTGCAGCTGCCCGAGAGGATTCCTGAGGCCTCCCCGACCAGGGGCCCATCGACGTGGGTGTCCTTGGCAGCCAAAGACTTATCCTGATCGGCAGCTTCCCTTGTGCCCTCAACTGAGCCCTTCGGGGAGACCACAGCTCTGCTGTGGGTTCGTAGCCTCTAGCTTCCTGGGACCTAACCCTAACCCTAACCCTACCCCGAACCGTACCCTCCACCGGGCCCTCACCCGGTTTCGAACCCTAACGCTACACTTGAGCCGCCCCGTCACGTGAGCCCTCACTTGAGCCCTCGAGGGAGATGACGAGAACGGAGTCGCTTCGGCCTCTGCGACGTCCCTGGACCGAACCCTAACCCTAGCTAAGGCACTGTCCCCATGGGTACCCAATCCCAAAATCTGACAACACCACGCACCTGGGCTTCACAAGCGGTGCAGCCAACTCGGCATGGAACCTGCAAGCCGACCATGTCGTTTCCCAGGCGCGGCTACAGCTGCCCGAGAGGATTCCTGAGGCCTCCCCGACCTCGGTCCCATCAACGTGTGTGGCCTTGGCAGCCAAAGACTGATCGTGAGCGGCAGCCTCCCTTGTGCCCTCAACTCAGCCCTTCGGGGAGACCACAGCTCTGCTGTGGGTTCGTAGCGTGTAGCTTCCTGGGACCTAACCCTAACCCTAACCCTACCCCGAACCGTACCCTCCACCGGGCCCTCACCCGATCTCGAACCCTAACCCTACACTTGAGCCGCCCCGTCACATTAGCCCTCCCTTGAGCCCTCGAGGGACATCACGAGAACGGAGTCGCTTCGGCCCTGGCCACGTCCCTGGACCGAACCCTAACCCTAGCTAAGGCACTGTCCCCATGGGTACCCAATCCCAAAATCTGACAACACCACGCACCTGGGCTTCACAAGCGGTGCAGTCTCACTCGGCATGGAACCTGGAAGCTGACCATGTGGTTTCCCAGGCGCGGCTGCAGCTGCCCGAGGGGATTCCTGAGTCCTCCCCGACCAGGGTTCCATCGACGTGTGTGCCTTGGCAGCCAAAGACTGATCCTGAGCGGCAGCCTACTTTGTGCCCTCAACTCAGCCCTTCTGCGAGACCACAGCCCTGCTGTGGGTTCGGCGTCTGGAGCCTCCTGGGACCTAACCCTAACCCTAACCCAATGTCGGACCGGGACCCTCCACCGAAACCTAAGCCGGCTTCGATATCAAAACGAACACTTGAGTCGCCTGTTCGCATGAGCCCTCACTTCAGCCCTCGATGGAGATCACGAGACCGGAGTCGCTTCGTCCCTGGACACTTGCCTGGACTGAACCCTAACCCTAGCTAAGGCCCTCTCCCCATGTGAACCCTATACGAAAATCGGACAAGACCATGCGCCTGGGGTCCAGAAGCGGTGCAGGCTCACTCGGCCTGGAACCTGAAGCTCACCATGTCGTTTCCCTGGCCCGCCTGCAGCTGCCCGAAAGGATTCCTGAGGCCTCCCCGACCAGGGGCCCATCGACGTGGGTGTCCTTGGCAGCCAAAGACTTATCCTGATCGGCAGCTTCCCTTGTGCCCTCAACTGAGCCCTTCGGGGAGACCACAGCTCTGCTGTGGGTTCGTAGCCTCTAGCTTCCTGGGACCTAACCCTAACCCTAACCCTACCCCGAACCGTACCCTCCACCGGGCCCTCACCCGGTCTCGAACCCTAACCCTACACTTGAGCCGCCACGTCACGTGAGCCCTCACTTGAGCCCTCGAGGGAGATGACGAGAACGGAGTCGCTTCGGCCTCTGCGACGTCCCTGGACCGAACCCTAACCCTAGCTAAGGCACTGTCCCCATGGGTACCCAATCCCAAAATCTGACAACACCACGCACCTGGGCTTCACAAGCGGTGCAGCCAACTCGGCATGGAACCTGCAAGCTGACCATGTCGTTTCCCAGGCGCGGCTACAGCTGCCCGAGAGGATTCCTGAGGCCTCCCCGACCTCGGTCCCATCAACGTGTGTGGCCTTGGCAGCCAAAGACTGATCGTGAGCGGCAGCCTCCCTTGTGCCCTCAACTCAGCCCTTCGGGGAGACCACAGCTCTGCTGTGGGTTCGTAGCGTGTAGCTTCCTGGGACCTAACCCTAACCCTAACCCTACCCCGAACCGTACCCTCCACCGGGCCCTCACCCGGTCTCGAACCCTAACCCTACACTTGAGCCGCCCCGTCACATTAGCCCTCCCTTGAGCCCTCGAGGGACATCACGAGAACGGAGTCGCTTCGGCCCTGGCCACGTCCCTGGACCGAACCCTAACCCTAGCTAAGGCACTGTCCCCATGGGTACCCAATCCCAAAATCTGACAACACCACGCACCTGGGCTTCACAAGCGGTGCAGTCTCACTCGGCATGGAACCTGGAAGCTGACCATGTGGTTTCCCAGGCGCGGCTGCAGCTGCCCGAGGGGATTCCTGAGTCCTCCCCGACCAGGGTTCCATCGACGTGTGTGCCTTGGCAGCCAAAGACTGATCCTGAGCGGCAGCCTACTTTGTGCCCTCAACTCAGCCCTTCTGCGAGACCACAGCCCTGCTGTGGGTTCGGCGTCTGGAGCCTCCTGGGACCTAACCCTAACCCTAACCCAATGTCGGACCGGGACCCTCCACCGAAACCTAAGCCGGCTTCGATATCAAAACGAACACTTGAGTCGCCTGTTCGCATGAGCCCTCACTTCAGCCCTCGATGGAGATCACGAGACCGGAGTCGCTTCGTCCCTGGACACTTGCCTGGACTGAACCCTAACCCTAGCTAAGGCCCTCTCCCCATGTGAACCCTATACGAAAATCGGACAAGACCATGCGCCTGGGGTCCAGAAGCGGTGCAGGCTCACTCGGCCTGGAACCTGGAGCTCACCATGTCGTTTCCCTGGCCCGCCTGCAGCTGCCCGAGAGGATTCCTGAGGCCTCCCCGACCAGGGGCCCATCGACGTGGGTGTCCTTGGCAGCCAAAGACTTATCCTGATCGGCAGCTTCCCTTGTGCCCTCAACTGAGCCCTTCGGGGAGACCACAGCTCTGCTGTGGGTTCGTAGCCTCTAGCTTCCTGGGACCTAACCCCAACCCTAACCCTACCCCGAACCGTACCCTCCACCGGGCCCTCACCCGGTTTCGAACCCTAACGCTACACTTGAGCCGCCCCGTCACGTGAGCCCTCACTTGAGCCCTCGAGGGAGATGACGAGAACGGAGTCGCTTCGGTCTCTGCGACGTCCCTGGACCGAACCCTAACCCTAGCTAAGGCACTGTCCCCATGGGTACCCAATCCCAAAATCTGACAACACCACGCACCTGGGCTTCACAAGCGGTGCAGCCAACTCGGCATGGAACCTGCAAGCTGACCATGTCGTTTCCCAGGCGCGGCTACAGCTGCCCGAGAGGATTCCTGAGGCCTCCCCGACCTCGGTCCCATCAACGTGTGTGGCCTTGGCAGCCAAAGACTGATCGTGAGCGGCAGCCTCCCTTGTTCCCTCAACTCAGCCCTTCGGGGAGACCACAGCTCTGCTGTGTGTTCGTAGCGTGTAGCTTCCTGGGACCTAACCCTAACCCTAACCCTACCCAGAACCGTACCCTCCACCGGGCCCTCACCCGGTCTCGAACCCTAACCCTACACTTGAGCCGCCCCGTCACATTAGCCCTCACTTGAGCCCTCGAGGGACATCACGAGAACGGAGTCGCTTCGGCCCTGGCCACGTCCCTGGACCGAACCCTAACCCTAGCTAAGGCACTGTCCCCATGGGTACCCAATCCCAAAATCTGACAACACCACGCACCTGGGCTTCACAAGCGGTGCAGTCTCACTCGGCATGGAACCTGGAAGCTGACCATGTGGTTTCCCAGGCGCGGCTGCAGCTGCCCGAGGGGATTCCTGAGTCCTCCCCGACCAGGGTTCCATCGACGTGTGTGCCTTGGCAGCCAAAGACTGATCCTGAGCGGCAGCCTACTTTGTGCCCTCAACTCAGCCCTTCTGCGAGACCACAGCCCTGCTGTGGGTTCGGCGTCTGGAGCCTCCTGGGACCTAACCCTAACCCTAACCCAATGTCGGACCGGGACCCTCCACCGAAACCTAAGCCGGCTTCGATATCAAAACGAACACTTGAGTCGCCTGTTCGCATGAGCCCTCACTTCAGCCCTCGATGGAGATCACGAGACCGGAGTCGCTTCGTCCCTGGACACTTGCCTGGACTGAACCCTAACCCTAGCTAAGGCCCTCTCCCCATGTGAACCCTATACGAAAATCGGACAAGACCATGCGCCTGGGGTCCAGAAGCGGTGCAGGCTCACTCGGCCTGGAACCTGGAGCGACCTGGAACCATGTCGTTTCCCTGGCCCGCCTGCAGCTGCCCGAGAGGATTCCTGAGGCCTCCCCGACCAGGGGCCCATCGACGTGGGTGTCCTTGGCAGCCAAAGACTTATCCTGATCGGCAGCTTCCCTTGTGCCCTCAACTGAGCCCTTCGGGGAGACCACAGCTCTGCTGTGGGTTCGTAGCCTCTAGCTTCCTGGGACCTAACCCTAACCCTAACCCTACCCCGAACCGTACCCTCCACCGGGCCCTCACCCGGTTTCGAACCCTAACGCTACACTTGAGCCGCCCCGTCACGTGAGCCCTCACTTGAGCCCTCGAGGGAGATGACGAGAACGGAGTCGCTTCGGCCTCTGCGACGTCCCTGGACCGAACCCTAACCCTAGCTAAGGCACTGTCCCCATGGGTACCCAATCCCAAAATCTGACAACACCACGCACCTGGGCTTCACAAGCGGTGCAGCCAACTCGGCATGGAACCTGCAAGCCGACCATGTCGTTTCCCAGGCGCGGCTACAGCTGCCCGAGAGGATTCCTGAGGCCTCCCCGACCTCGGTCCCATCAACGTGTGTGGCCTTGGCAGCCAAAGACTGATCGTGAGCGGCAGCCTCCCTTGTGCCCTCAACTCAGCCCTTCGGGGAGACCACAGCTCTGCTGTGGGTTCGTAGCGTGTAGCTTCCTGGGACCTAACCCTAACCCTAACCCTACCCCGAACCGTACCCTCCACCGGGCCCTCACCCGGTCTCGAACCCTAACCCTACACTTGAGCCGCCCCGTCACATTAGCCCTCCCTTGAGCCCTCGAGGGACATCACGAGAACGGAGTCGCTTCGGCCCTGGCCACGTCCCTGGACCGAACCCTAACCCTAGCTAAGGCACTGTCCCCATGGGTACCCAATCCCAAAATCTGACAACACCACGCACCTGGGCTTCACAAGCGGTGCAGTCTCACTCGGCATGGAACCTGGAAGCTGACCATGTGGTTTCCCAGGCGCGGCTGCAGCTGCCCGAGGGGATTCCTGAGTCCTCCCCGACCAGGGTTCCATCGACGTGTGTGCCTTGGCAGCCAAAGACTGATCCTGAGCGGCAGCCTACTTTGTGCCCTCAACTCAGCCCTTCTGCGAGACCACAGCCCTGCTGTGGGTTCGGCGTCTGGAGCCTCCTGGGACCTAACCCTAACCCTAACCCAATGTCGGACCGGGACCCTCCACCGAAACCTAAGCCGGCTTCGATATCAAAACGAACACTTGAGTCGCCTGTTCGCATGAGCCCTCACTTCAGCCCTCGATGGAGATCACGAGACCGGAGTCGCTTCGTCCCTGGACACTTGCCTGGACTGAACCCTAACCCTAGCTAAGGCCCTCTCCCCATGTGAACCCTATACGAAAATCGGACAAGACCATGCGCCTGGGGTCCAGAAGCGGTGCAGGCTCACTCGGCCTGGAACCTGAAGCTCACCATGTCGTTTCCCTGGCCCGCCTGCAGCTGCCCGAAAGGATTCCTGAGGCCTCCCCGACCAGGGGCCCATCGACGTGGGTGTCCTTGGCAGCCAAAGACTTATCCTGATCGGCAGCTTCCCTTGTGCCCTCAACTGAGCCCTTCGGGGAGACCACAGCTCTGCTGTGGGTTCGTAGCCTCTAGCTTCCTGGGACCTAACCCTAACCCTAACCCTACCCCGAACCGTACCCTCCACCGGGCCCTCACCCGGTCTCGAACCCTAACCCTACACTTGAGCCGCCCCGTCACGTGAGCCCTCACTTGAGCCCTCGAGGGAGATGACGAGAACGGAGTCGCTTCGGCCTCTGCGACGTCCCTGGACCGAACCCTAACCCTAGCTAAGGCACTGTCCCCATGGGTACCCAATCCCAAAATCTGACAACACCACGCACCTGGGCTTCACAAGCGGTGCAGCCAACTCGGCATGGAACCTGCAAGCTGACCATGTCGTTTCCCAGGCGCGGCTACAGCTGCCCGAGAGGATTCCTGAGGCCTCCCCGACCTCGGTCCCATCAACGTGTGTGGCCTTGGCAGCCAAAGACTGATCGTGAGCGGCAGCCTCCCTTGTGCCCTCAACTCAGCCCTTCGGGGAGACCACAGCTCTGCTGTGGGTTCGTAGCGTGTAGCTTCCTGGGACCTAACCCTAACCCTAACCCTACCCCGAACCGTACCCTCCACCGGGCCCTCACCCGGTCTCGAACCCTAACCCTACACTTGAGCCGCCCCGTCACATTAGCCCTCCCTTGAGCCCTCGAGGGACATCACGAGAACGGAGTCGCTTCGGCCCTGGCCACGTCCCTGGACCGAACCCTAACCCTAGCTAAGGCACTGTCCCCATGGGTACCCAATCCCAAAATCTGACAACACCACGCACCTGGGCTTCACAAGCGGTGCAGTCTCACTCGGCATGGAACCTGGAAGCTGACCATGTGGTTTCCCAGGCGCGGCTGCAGCTGCCCGAGGGGATTCCTGAGTCCTCCCCGACCAGGGTTCCATCGACGTGTGTGCCTTGGCAGCCAAAGACTGATCCTGAGCGGCAGCCTACTTTGTGCCCTCAACTCAGCCCTTCTGCGAGACCACAGCCCTGCTGTGGGTTCGGCGTCTGGAGCCTCCTGGGACCTAACCCTAACCCTAACCCAATGTCGGACCGGGACCCTCCACCGAAACCTAAGCCGGCTTCGATATCAAAACGAACACTTGAGTCGCCTGTTCGCATGAGCCCTCACTTCAGCCCTCGATGGAGATCACGAGACCGGAGTCGCTTCGTCCCTGGACACTTGCCTGGACTGAACCCTAACCCTAGCTAAGGCCCTCTCCCCATGTGAACCCTATACGAAAATCGGACAAGACCATGCGCCTGGGGTCCAGAAGCGGTGCAGGCTCACTCGGCCTGGAACCTGGAGCTCACCATGTCGTTTCCCTGGCCCGCCTGCAGCTGCCCGAGAGGATTCCTGAGGCCTCCCCGACCAGGGGCCCATCGACGTGGGTGTCCTTGGCAGCCAAAGACTTATCCTGATCGGCAGCTTCCCTTGTGCCCTCAACTGAGCCCTTCGGGGAGACCACAGCTCTGCTGTGGGTTCGTAGCCTCTAGCTTCCTGGGACCTAACCCCAACCCTAACCCTACCCCGAACCGTACCCTCCACCGGGCCCTCACCCGGTTTCGAACCCTAACGCTACACTTGAGCCGCCCCGTCACGTGAGCCCTCACTTGAGCCCTCGAGGGAGATGACGAGAACGGAGTCGCTTCGGTCTCTGCGACGTCCCTGGACCGAACCCTAACCCTAGCTAAGGCACTGTCCCCATGGGTACCCAATCCCAAAATCTGACAACACCACGCACCTGGGCTTCACAAGCGGTGCAGCCAACTCGGCATGGAACCTGCAAGCTGACCATGTCGTTTCCCAGGCGCGGCTACAGCTGCCCGAGAGGATTCCTGAGGCCTCCCCGACCTCGGTCCCATCAACGTGTGTGGCCTTGGCAGCCAAAGACTGATCGTGAGCGGCAGCCTCCCTTGTTCCCTCAACTCAGCCCTTCGGGGAGACCACAGCTCTGCTGTGTGTTCGTAGCGTGTAGCTTCCTGGGACCTAACCCTAACCCTAACCCTACCCCGAACCGTACCCTCCACCGGGCCCTCACCCGGTCTCGAACCCTAACCCTACACTTGAGCCGCCCCGTCACATTAGCCCTCCCTTGAGCCCTCGAGGGACATCACGAGAACGGAGTCGCTTCGGCCCTGGCCACGTCCCTGGACCGAACCCTAACCCTAGCTAAGGCACTGTCCCCATGGGTACCCAATCCCAAAATCTGACAACACCACGCACCTGGGCTTCACAAGCGGTGCAGTCTCACTCGGCATGGAACCTGGAAGCTGACCATGTGGTTTCCCAGGCGCGGCTGCAGCTGCCCGAGGGGATTCCTGAGTCCTCCCCGACCAGGGTTCCATCGACGTGTGTGCCTTGGCAGCCAAAGACTGATCCTGAGCGGCAGCCTACTTTGTGCCCTCAACTCAGCCCTTCTGCGAGACCACAGCCCTGCTGTGGGTTCGGCGTCTGGAGCCTCCTGGGACCTAACCCTAACCCTAACCCAATGTCGGACCGGGACCCTCCACCGAAACCTAAGCCGGCTTCGATATCAAAACGAACACTTGAGTCGCCTGTTCGCATGAGCCCTCACTTCAGCCCTCGATGGAGATCACGAGACCGGAGTCGCTTCGTCCCTGGACACTTGCCTGGACTGAACCCTAACCCTAGCTAAGGCCCTCTCCCCATGTGAACCCTATACGAAAATCGGACAAGACCATGCGCCTGGGGTCCAGAAGCGGTGCAGGCTCACTCGGCCTGGAACCTGGAGCGACCTGGAACCATGTCGTTTCCCTGGCCCGCCTGCAGCTGCCCGAGAGGATTCCTGAGGCCTCCCCGACCAGGGGCCCATCGACGTGGGTGTCCTTGGCAGCCAAAGACTTATCCTGATCGGCAGCTTCCCTTGTGCCCTCAACTGAGCCCTTCGGGGAGACCACAGCTCTGCTGTGGGTTCGTAGCCTCTAGCTTCCTGGGACCTAACCCTAACCCTAACCCTACCCCGAACCGTACCCTCCACCGGGCCCTCACCCGGTTTCGAACCCTAACGCTACACTTGAGCCGCCCCGTCACGTGAGCCCTCACTTGAGCCCTCGAGGGAGATGACGAGAACGGAGTCGCTTCGGCCTCTGCGACGTCCCTGGACCGAACCCTAACCCTAGCTAAGGCACTGTCCCCATGGGTACCCAATCCCAAAATCTGACAACACCACGCACCTGGGCTTCACAAGCGGTGCAGCCAACTCGGCATGGAACCTGCAAGCCGACCATGTCGTTTCCCAGGCGCGGCTACAGCTGCCCGAGAGGATTCCTGAGGCCTCCCCGACCTCGGTCCCATCAACGTGTGTGGCCTTGGCAGCCAAAGACTGATCGTGAGCGGCAGCCTCCCTTGTGCCCTCAACTCAGCCCTTCGGGGAGACCACAGCTCTGCTGTGGGTTCGTAGCGTGTAGCTTCCTGGGACCTAAGCCTAACCCTAACCCTACCCCGAACCGTACCCTCCACCGGGCCCTCACCCGGTCTCGAACCCTAACCCTACACTTGAGCCGCCCCGTCACATTAGCCCTCCCTTGAGCCCTCGAGGGACATCACGAGAACGGAGTCGCTTCGGCCCTGGCCACGTCCCTGGACCGAACCCTAACCCTAGCTAAGGCACTGTCCCCATGGGTACCCAATCCCAAAATCTGACAACACCACGCACCTGGGCTTCACAAGCGGTGCAGTCTCACTCGGCATGGAACCTGGAAGCTGACCATGTGGTTTCCCAGGCGCGGCTGCAGCTGCCCGAGGGGATTCCTGAGTCCTCCCCGACCAGGGTTCCATCGACGTGTGTGCCTTGGCAGCCAAAGACTGATCCTGAGCGGCAGCCTACTTTGTGCCCTCAACTCAGCCCTTCTGCGAGACCACAGCCCTGCTGTGGGTTCGGCGTCTGGAGCCTCCTGGGACCTAACCCTAACCCTAACCCAATGTCGGACCGGGACCCTCCACCGAAACCTAAGCCGGCTTCGATATCAAAACGAACACTTGAGTCGCCTGTTCGCATGAGCCCTCACTTCAGCCCTCGATGGAGATCACGAGACCGGAGTCGCTTCGTCCCTGGACACTTGCCTGGACTGAACCCTAACCCTAGCTAAGGCCCTCTCCCCATGTGAACCCTATACGAAAATCGGACAAGACCATGCGCCTGGGGTCCAGAAGCGGTGCAGGCTCACTCGGCCTGGAACCTGGAGCTCACCATGTCGTTTCCCTGGCCCGCCTGCAGCTGCCCGAGAGGATTCCTGAGGCCTCCCCGACCAGGGGCCCATCGACGTGGGTGTCCTTGGCAGCCAAAGACTTATCCTGATCGGCAGCTTCCCTTGTGCCCTCAACTGAGCCCTTCGGGGAGACCACAGCTCTGCTGTGGGTTCGTAGCCTCTAGCTTCCTGGGACCTAACCCCAACCCTAACCCTACCCCGAACCGTACCCTCCACCGGGCCCTCACCCGGTTTCGAACCCTAACGCTACACTTGAGCCGCCCCGTCACGTGAGCCCTCACTTGAGCCCTCGAGGGAGATGACGAGAACGGAGTCGCTTCGGTCTCTGCGACGTCCCTGGACCGAACCCTAACCCTAGCTAAGGCACTGTCCCCATGGGTACCCAATCCCAAAATCTGACAACACCACGCACCTGGGCTTCACAAGCGGTGCAGCCAACTCGGCATGGAACCTGCAAGCTGACCATGTCGTTTCCCAGGCGCGGCTACAGCTGCCCGAGAGGATTCCTGAGGCCTCCCCGACCTCGGTCCCATCAACGTGTGTGGCCTTGGCAGCCAAAGACTGATCGTGAGCGGCAGCCTCCCTTGTTCCCTCAACTCAGCCCTTCGGGGAGACCACAGCTCTGCTGTGTGTTCGTAGCGTGTAGCTTCCTGGGACCTAACCCTAACCCTAACCCTACCCAGAACCGTACCCTCCACCGGGCCCTCACCCGGTCTCGAACCCTAACCCTACACTTGAGCCGCCCCGTCACATTAGCCCTCACTTGAGCCCTCGAGGGACATCACGAGAACGGAGTCGCTTCGGCCCTGGCCACGTCCCTGGACCGAACCCTAACCCTAGCTAAGGCACTGTCCCCATGGGTACCCAATCCCAAAATCTGACAACACCACGCACCTGGGCTTCACAAGCGGTGCAGTCTCACTCGGCATGGAACCTGGAAGCTGACCATGTGGTTTCCCAGGCGCGGCTGCAGCTGCCCGAGGGGATTCCTGAGTCCTCCCCGACCAGGGTTCCATCGACGTGTGTGCCTTGGCAGCCAAAGACTGATCCTGAGCGGCAGCCTACTTTGTGCCCTCAACTCAGCCCTTCTGCGAGACCACAGCCCTGCTGTGGGTTCGGCGTCTGGAGCCTCCTGGGACCTAACCCTAACCCTAACCCAATGTCGGACCGGGACCCTCCACCGAAACCTAAGCCGGCTTCGATATCAAAACGAACACTTGAGTCGCCTGTTCGCATGAGCCCTCACTTCAGCCCTCGATGGAGATCACGAGACCGGAGTCGCTTCGTCCCTGGACACTTGCCTGGACTGAACCCTAACCCTAGCTAAGGCCCTCTCCCCATGTGAACCCTATACGAAAATCGGACAAGACCATGCGCCTGGGGTCCAGAAGCGGTGCAGGCTCACTCGGCCTGGAACCTGGAGCGACCTGGAACCATGTCGTTTCCCTGGCCCGCCTGCAGCTGCCCGAGAGGATTCCTGAGGCCTCCCCGACCAGGGGCCCATCGACGTGGGTGTCCTTGGCAGCCAAAGACTTATCCTGATCGGCAGCTTCCCTTGTGCCCTCAACTGAGCCCTTCGGGGAGACCACAGCTCTGCTGTGGGTTCGTAGCCTCTAGCTTCCTGGGACCTAACCCTAACCCTAACCCTACCCCGAACCGTACCCTCCACCGGGCCCTCACCCGGTTTCGAACCCTAACGCTACACTTGAGCCGCCCCGTCACGTGAGCCCTCACTTGAGCCCTCGAGGGAGATGACGAGAACGGAGTCGCTTCGGCCTCTGCGACGTCCCTGGACCGAACCCTAACCCTAGCTAAGGCACTGTCCCCATGGGTACCCAATCCCAAAATCTGACAACACCACGCACCTGGGCTTCACAAGCGGTGCAGCCAACTCGGCATGGAACCTGCAAGCCGACCATGTCGTTTCCCAGGCGCGGCTACAGCTGCCCGAGAGGATTCCTGAGGCCTCCCCGACCTCGGTCCCATCAACGTGTGTGGCCTTGGCAGCCAAAGACTGATCGTGAGCGGCAGCCTCCCTTGTGCCCTCAACTCAGCCCTTCGGGGAGACCACAGCTCTGCTGTGGGTTCGTAGCGTGTAGCTTCCTGGGACCTAACCCTAACCCTAACCCTACCCCGAACCGTACCCTCCACCGGGCCCTCACCCGGTCTCGAACCCTAACCCTACACTTGAGCCGCCCCGTCACATTAGCCCTCCCTTGAGCCCTCGAGGGACATCACGAGAACGGAGTCGCTTCGGCCCTGGCCACGTCCCTGGACCGAACCCTAACCCTAGCTAAGGCACTGTCCCCATGGGTACCCAATCCCAAAATCTGACAACACCACGCACCTGGGCTTCACAAGCGGTGCAGTCTCACTCGGCATGGAACCTGGAAGCTGACCATGTGGTTTCCCAGGCGCGGCTGCAGCTGCCCGAGGGGATTCCTGAGTCCTCCCCGACCAGGGTTCCATCGACGTGTGTGCCTTGGCAGCCAAAGACTGATCCTGAGCGGCAGCCTACTTTGTGCCCTCAACTCAGCCCTTCTGCGAGACCACAGCCCTGCTGTGGGTTCGGCGTCTGGAGCCTCCTGGGACCTAACCCTAACCCTAACCCAATGTCGGACCGGGACCCTCCACCGAAACCTAAGCCGGCTTCGATATCAAAACGAACACTTGAGTCGCCTGTTCGCATGAGCCCTCACTTCAGCCCTCGATGGAGATCACGAGACCGGAGTCGCTTCGTCCCTGGACACTTGCCTGGACTGAACCCTAACCCTAGCTAAGGCCCTCTCCCCATGTGAACCCTATACGAAAATCGGACAAGACCATGCGCCTGGGGTCCAGAAGCGGTGCAGGCTCACTCGGCCTGGAACCTGAAGCTCACCATGTCGTTTCCCTGGCCCGCCTGCAGCTGCCCGAAAGGATTCCTGAGGCCTCCCCGACCAGGGGCCCATCGACGTGGGTGTCCTTGGCAGCCAAAGACTTATGCTGATCGGCAGCTTCCCTTGTGCCCTCAACTGAGCCCTTCGGGGAGACCACAGCTCTGCTGTGGGTTCGTAGCCTCTAGCTTCCTGGGACCTAACCCTAACCCTAACCCTACCCCGAACCGTACCCTCCACCGGGCCCTCACCCGGTCTCGAACCCTAACCCTACACTTGAGCCGCCCCGTCACGTGAGCCCTCACTTGAGCCCTCGAGGGAGATGACGAGAACGGAGTCGCTTCGGCCTCTGCGACGTCCCTGGACCGAACCCTAACCCTAGCTAAGGCACTGTCCCCATGGGTACCCAATCCCAAAATCTGACAACACCACGCACCTGGGCTTCACAAGCGGTGCAGCCAACTCGGCATGGAACCTGCAAGCTGACCATGTCGTTTCCCAGGCGCGGCTACAGCTGCCCGAGAGGATTCCTGAGGCCTCCCCGACCTCGGTCCCATCAACGTGTGTGGCCTTGGCAGCCAAAGACTGATCGTGAGCGGCAGCCTCCCTTGTGCCCTCAACTCAGCCCTTCGGGGAGACCACAGCTCTGCTGTGGGTTCGTAGCGTGTAGCTTCCTGGGACCTAACCCTAACCCTAACCCTACCCCGAACCGTACCCTCCACCGGGCCCTCACCCGGTCTCGAACCCTAACCCTACACTTGAGCCGCCCCGTCACATTAGCCCTCCCTTGAGCCCTCGAGGGACATCACGAGAACGGAGTCGCTTCGGCCCTGGCCACGTCCCTGGACCGAACCCTAACCCTAGCTAAGGCACTGTCCCCATGGGTACCCAATCCCAAAATCTGACAACACCACGCACCTGGGCTTCACAAGCGGTGCAGTCTCACTCGGCATGGAACCTGGAAGCTGACCATGTGGTTTCCCAGGCGCGGCTGCAGCTGCCCGAGGGGATTCCTGAGTCCTCCCCGACCAGGGTTCCATCGACGTGTGTGCCTTGGCAGCCAAAGACTGATCCTGAGCGGCAGCCTACTTTGTGCCCTCAACTCAGCCCTTCTGCGAGACCACAGCCCTGCTGTGGGTTCGGCGTCTGGAGCCTCCTGGGACCTAACCCTAACCCTAACCCAATGTCGGACCGGGACCCTCCACCGAAACCTAAGCCGGCTTCGATATCAAAACGAACACTTGAGTCGCCTGTTCGCATGAGCCCTCACTTCAGCCCTCGATGGAGATCACGAGACCGGAGTCGCTTCGTCCCTGGACACTTGCCTGGACTGAACCCTAACCCTAGCTAAGGCCCTCTCCCCATGTGAACCCTATACGAAAATCGGACAAGACCATGCGCCTGGGGTCCAGAAGCGGTGCAGGCTCACTCGGCCTGGAACCTGAAGCTCACCATGTCGTTTCCCTGGCCCGCCTGCAGCTGCCCGAAAGGATTCCTGAGGCCTCCCCGACCAGGGGCCCATCGACGTGGGTGTCCTTGGCAGCCAAAGACTTATGCTGATCGGCAGCTTCCCTTGTGCCCTCAACTGAGCCCTTCGGGGAGACCACAGCTCTGCTGTGGGTTCGTAGCCTCTAGCTTCCTGGGACCTAACCCTAACCCTAACCCTACCCCGAACCGTACCCTCCACCGGGCCCTCACCCGGTCTCGAACCCTAACCCTACACTTGAGCCGCCCCGTCACGTGAGCCCTCACTTGAGCCCTCGAGGGAGATGACGAGAACGGAGTCGCTTCGGCCTCTGCGACGTCCCTGGACCGAACCCTAACCCTAGCTAAGGCACTGTCCCCATGGGTACCCAATCCCAAAATCTGACAACACCACGCACCTGGGCTTCACAAGCGGTGCAGCCAACTCGGCATGGAACCTGCAAGCTGACCATGTCGTTTCCCAGGCGCGGCTACAGCTGCCCGAGAGGATTCCTGAGGCCTCCCCGACCTCGGTCCCATCAACGTGTGTGGCCTTGGCAGCCAAAGACTGATCGTGAGCGGCAGCCTCCCTTGTGCCCTCAACTCAGCCCTTCGGGGAGACCACAGCTCTGCTGTGGGTTCGTAGCGTGTAGCTTCCTGGGACCTAACCCTAACCCTAACCCTACCCCGAACCGTACCCTCCACCGGGCCCTCACCCGGTCTCGAACCCTAACCCTACACTTGAGCCGCCCCGTCACATTAGCCCTCCCTTGAGCCCTCGAGGGACATCACGAGAACGGAGTCGCTTCGGCCCTGGCCACGTCCCTGGACCGAACCCTAACCCTAGCTAAGGCACTGTCCCCATGGGTACCCAATCCCAAAATCTGACAACACCACGCACCTGGGCTTCACAAGCGGTGCAGTCTCACTCGGCATGGAACCTGGAAGCTGACCATGTGGTTTCCCAGGCGCGGCTGCAGCTGCCCGAGGGGATTCCTGAGTCCTCCCCGACCAGGGTTCCATCGACGTGTGTGCCTTGGCAGCCAAAGACTGATCCTGAGCGGCAGCCTACTTTGTGCCCTCAACTCAGCCCTTCTGCGAGACCACAGCCCTGCTGTGGGTTCGGCGTCTGGAGCCTCCTGGGACCTAACCCTAACCCTAACCCAATGTCGGACCGGGACCCTCCACCGAAACCTAAGCCGGCTTCGATATCAAAACGAACACTTGAGTCGCCTGTTCGCATGAGCCCTCACTTCAGCCCTCGATGGAGATCACGAGACCGGAGTCGCTTCGTCCCTGGACACTTGCCTGGACTGAACCCTAACCCTAGCTAAGGCCCTCTCCCCATGTGAACCCTATACGAAAATCGGACAAGACCATGCGCCTGGGGTCCAGAAGCGGTGCAGGCTCACTCGGCCTGGAACCTGGAGCGACCTGGAACCATGTCGTTTCCCTGGCCCGCCTGCAGCTGCCCGAGAGGATTCCTGAGGCCTCCCCGACCAGGGGCCCATCGACGTGGGTGTCCTTGGCAGCCAAAGACTGATCCTGAGCGGCAGCTTCCCTTGTGCCCTCAACTGAGCCCTTCGGGGAGACCACAGCTCTGCTGTGGGTTCGTAGCCTCTAGCTTCCTGGGACCTAACCCTAACCCTAACCCTACCCCGAACCGTACCCTCCACCGGGCCCTCACCCGGTTTCGAACCCTAACGCTACACTTGAGCCGCCCCGTCACGTGAGCCCTCACTTGAGCCCTCGAGGGAGATGACGAGAACGGAGTCGCTTCGGCCTCTGCGACGTCCCTGGACCGAACCCTAACCCTAGCTAAGGCACTGTCCCCATGGGTACCCAATCCCAAAATCTGACAACACCACGCACCTGGGCTTCACAAGCGGTGCAGCCAACTCGGCATGGAACCTGCAAGCTGACCATGTCGTTTCCCAGGCGCGGCTACAGCTGCCCGAGAGGATTCCTGAGGCCTCCCCGACCTCGGTCCCATCAACGTGTGTGGCCTTGGCAGCCAAAGACTGATCGTGAGCGGCAGCCTCCCTTGTGCCCTCAACTCAGCCCTTCGGGGAGACCACAGCTCTGCTGTGGGTTCGTAGCGTGTAGCTTCCTGGGACCTAACCCTAACCCTAACCCTACCCCGAACCGTACCCTCCACCGGGCCCTCACCCGGTCTCGAACCCTAACCCTACACTTGAGCCGCCCCGTCACATTAGCCCTCCCTTGAGCCCTCGAGGGACATCACGAGAACGGAGTCGCTTCGGCCCTGGCCACGTCCCTGGACCGAACCCTAACCCTAGCTAAGGCACTGTCCCCATGGGTACCCAATCCCAAAATCTGACAACACCACGCACCTGGGCTTCACAAGCGGTGCAGTCTCACTCGGCATGGAACCTGGAAGCTGACCATGTGGTTTCCCAGGCGCGGCTGCAGCTGCCCGAGGGGATTCCTGAGTCCTCCCCGACCAGGGTTCCATCGACGTGTGTGCCTTGGCAGCCAAAGACTGATCCTGAGCGGCAGCCTACTTTGTGCCCTCAACTCAGCCCTTCTGCGAGACCACAGCCCTGCTGTGGGTTCGGCGTCTGGAGCCTCCTGGGACCTAACCCTAACCCTAACCCAATGTCGGACCGGGACCCTCCACCGAAACCTAAGCCGGCTTCGATATCAAAACGAACACTTGAGTCGCCTGTTCGCATGAGCCCTCACTTCAGCCCTCGATGGAGATCACGAGACCGGAGTCGCTTCGTCCCTGGACACTTGCCTGGACTGAACCCTAACCCTAGCTAAGGCCCTCTCCCCATGTGAACCCTATACGAAAATCGGACAAGACCATGCGCCTGGGGTCCAGAAGCGGTGCAGGCTCACTCGGCCTGGAACCTGGAGCTCACCATGTCGTTTCCCTGGCCCGCCTGCAGCTGCCCGAGAGGATTCCTGAGGCCTCCCCGACCAGGGGCCCATCGACGTGGGTGTCCTTGGCAGCCAAAGACTGATCCTGAGCGGCAGCTTCCCTTGTGCCCTCAACTGAGCCCTTCGGGGAGACCACAGCTCTGCTGTGGGTTCGTAGCCTCTAGCTTCCTGGGACCTAACCCTAACCCTAACCCTACCCCGAACCGTACCCTCCACCGGGCCCTCACCCGGTTTCGAACCCTAACGCTACACTTGAGCCGCCCCGTCACGTGAGCCCTCACTTGAGCCCTCGAGGGAGATGACGAGAACGGAGTCGCTTCGGCCTCTGCGACGTCCCTGGACCGAACCCTAACCCTAGCTAAGGCACTGTCCCCATGGGTACCCAATCCCAAAATCTGACAACACCACGCACCTGGGCTTCACAAGCGGTGCAGCCAACTCGGCATGGAACCTGCAAGCTGACCATGTCGTTTCCCAGGCGCGGCTACAGCTGCCCGAGAGGATTCCTGAGGCCTCCCCGACCTCGGTCCCATCAACGTGTGTGGCCTTGGCAGCCAAAGACTGATCGTGAGCAGCAGCCTCCCTTGTGCCCTCAACTCAGCCCTTCGGGGAGACCACAGCTCTGCTGTGTGTTCGTAGCGTGTAGCTTCCTGGGACCTAACCCTAACCCTAACCCTACCCCGAACCGTACCCTCCACCGGGCCCTCACCCGGTCTCGAACCCTAACCCTACACTTGAGCCGCCCCGTCACATTAGCCCTCCCTTGAGCCCTCGAGGGACATCACGAGAACGGAGTCGCTTCGGCCCTGGCCACGTCCCTGGACCGAACCCTAACCCTAGCTAAGGCACTGTCCCCATGGGTACCCAATCCCAAAATCTGACAACACCACGCACCTGGGCTTCACAAGCGGTGCAGTCTCACTCGGCATGGAACCTGGAAGCTGACCATGTGGTTTCCCAGGCGCGGCTGCAGCTGCCCGAGGGGATTCCTGAGTCCTCCCCGACCAGGGTTCCATCGACGTGTGTGCCTTGGCAGCCAAAGACTGATCCTGAGCGGCAGCCTACTTTGTGCCCTCAACTCAGCCCTTCTGCGAGACCACAGCCCTGCTGTGGGTTCGGCGTCTGGAGCCTCCTGGGACCTAACCCTAACCCTAACCCAATGTCGGACCGGGACCCTCCACCGAAACCTAAGCCGGCTTCGATATCAAAACGAACACTTGAGTCGCCTGTTCGCATGAGCCCTCACTTCAGCCCTCGATGGAGATCACGAGACCGGAGTCGCTTCGTCCCTGGACACTTGCCTGGACTGAACCCTAACCCTAGCTAAGGCCCTCTCCCCATGTGAACCCTATACGAAAATCGGACAAGACCATGCGCCTGGGGTCCAGAAGCGGTGCAGGCTCACTCGGCCTGGAACCTGGAGCTCACCATGTCGTTTCCCTGGCCCGCCTGCAGCTGCCCGAGAGGATTCCTGAGGCCTCCCCGACCAGGGGCCCATCGACGTGGGTGTCCTTGGCAGCCAAAGACTGATCCTGAGCGGCAGCTTCCCTTGTGCCCTCAACTGAGCCCTTCGGGGAGACCACAGCTCTGCTGTGGGTTCGTAGCCTCTAGCTTCCTGGGACCTAACCCTAACCCTAACCCTACCCCGAACCGTACCCTCCACCGGGCCCTCACCCGGTTTCGAACCCTAACGCTACACTTGAGCCGCCCCGTCACGTGAGCCCTCACTTGAGCCCTCGAGGGAGATGACGAGAACGGAGTCGCTTCGGCCTCTGCGACGTCCCTGGACCGAACCCTAACCCTAGCTAAGGCACTGTCCCCATGGGTACCCAATCCCAAAATCTGACAACACCACGCACCTGGGCTTCACAAGCGGTGCAGCCAACTCGGCATGGAACCTGCAAGCTGACCATGTCGTTTCCCAGGCGCGGCTACAGCTGCCCGAGAGGATTCCTGAGGCCTCCCCGACCTCGGTCCCATCAACGTGTGTGGCCTTGGCAGCCAAAGACTGATCGTGAGCGGCAGCCTCCCTTGTGCCCTCAACTCAGCCCTTCGGGGAGACCACAGCTCTGCTGTGGGTTCGTAGCGTGTAGCTTCCTGGGACCTAACCCTAACCCTAACCCTACCCCGAACCGTACCCTCCACCGGGCCCTCACCCGGTCTCGAACCCTAACCCTACACTTGAGCCGCCCCGTCACATTAGCCCTCCCTTGAGCCCTCGAGGGACATCACGAGAACGGAGTCGCTTCGGCCCTGGCCACGTCCCTGGACCGAACCCTAACCCTAGCTAAGGCACTGTCCCCATGGGTACCCAATCCCAAAATCTGACAACACCACGCACCTGGGCTTCACAAGCGGTGCAGTCTCACTCGGCATGGAACCTGGAAGCTGACCATGTGGTTTCCCAGGCGCGGCTGCAGCTGCCCGAGGGGATTCCTGAGTCCTCCCCGACCAGGGTTCCATCGACGTGTGTGCCTTGGCAGCCAAAGACTGATCCTGAGCGGCAGCCTACTTTGTGCCCTCAACTCAGCCCTTCTGCGAGACCACAGCCCTGCTGTGGGTTCGGCGTCTGGAGCCTCCTGGGACCTAACCCTAACCCTAACCCAATGTCGGACCGGGACCCTCCACCGAAACCTAAGCCGGCTTCGATATCAAAACGAACACTTGAGTCGCCTGTTCGCATGAGCCCTCACTTCAGCCCTCGATGGAGATCACGAGACCGGAGTCGCTTCGTCCCTGGACACTTGCCTGGACTGAACCCTAACCCTAGCTAAGGCCCTCTCCCCATGTGAACCCTTACGAAAATCGGACAAGACCATGCGCCTGGGGTCCAGAAGCGGTGCAGGCTCACTCGGCCTGGAACCTGGAGCTCACCATGTCGTTTCCCTGGCCCGCCTGCAGCTGCCCGAGAGGATTCCTGAGGCCTCCCCGACCAGGGGCCCATCGACGTGGGTGTCCTTGGCAGCCAAAGACTTATCCTGATCGGCAGCTTCCCTTGTGCCCTCAACTGAGCCCTTCGGGGAGACCACAGCTCTGCTGTGGGTTCGTAGCCTCTAGCTTCCTGGGACCTAACCCTAACCCTAACCCTACCCCGAACCGTACCCTCCACCGGGCCCTCACCCGGTTTCGAACCCTAACGCTACACTTGAGCCGCCCCGTCACGTGAGCCCTCACTTGAGCCCTCGAGGGAGATGACGAGAACGGAGTCGCTTCGGCCTCTGCGACGTCCCTGGACCGAACCCTAACCCTAGCTAAGGCACTGTCCCCATGGGTACCCAATCCCAAAATCTGACAACACCACGCACCTGGGCTTCACAAGCGGTGCAGCCAACTCGGCATGGAACCTGCAAGCTGACCATGTCGTTTCCCAGGCGCGGCTACAGCTGCCCGAGAGGATTCCTGAGGCCTCCCCGACCTCGGTCCCATCAACGTGTGTGGCCTTGGCAGCCAAAGACTGATCGTGAGCGGCAGCCTCCCTTGTGCCCTCAACTCAGCCCTTCGGGGAGACCACAGCTCTGCTGTGGGTTCGTAGCCTCTAGCTTCCTGGGACCTAACCCTAACCCTAACCCTACCCCGAACCGTACCCTCCACCGGGCCCTCACCCGGTCTCGAACCCTAACCCTACACTTGAGCCGCCCCGTCACATTAGCCCTCACTTGAGCCCTCGAGGGACATCACGAGAACGGAGTCGCTTCGGCCCTGGCCACGTCCCTGGACCGAACCCTAACCCTAGCTAAGGCACTGTCCCCATGGGTACCCAATCCCAAAATCTGACAACACCACGCACCTGGGCTTCACAAGCGGTGCAGTCTCACTCGGCATGGAACCTGGAAGCTGACCATGTGGTTTCCCAGGCGCGGCTGCAGCTGCCCGAGGGGATTCCTGAGTCCTCCCCGACCAGGGTTCCATCGACGTGTGTGCCTTGGCAGCCAAAGACTGATCCTGAGCGGCAGCCTACTTTGTGCCCTCAACTCAGCCCTTCTGCAAGACCACAGCCCTGCTGTGGGTTCGGCGTCTGGAGCCTCCTGGGACCTAACCCTAACCCTAACCCAATGTCGGACCGGGACCCTCCACCGAAACCTAAGCCGGCTTCGATATCAAAACGAACACTTGAGTCGCCTGTTCGCATGAGCCCTCACTTCAGCCCTCGATGGAGATCACGAGACCGGAGTCGCTTCGTCCCTGGACACTTGCCTGGACTGAACCCTAACCCTAGCTAAGGCCCTCTCCCCATGTGAACCCTATACGAAAATCGGACAAGACCATGCGCCTGGGGTCCAGAAGCGGTGCAGGCTCACTCGGCCTGGAACCTGGAGCTCACCATGTCGTTTCCCTGGCCCGCCTGCAGCTGCCCGAGAGGATTCCTGAGGCCTCCCCGACCAGGGGCCCATCGACGTGGGTGTCCATGGCAGCCAAAGACTTATCCTGATCGGCAGCTTCCCTTGTGCCCTCAACTGAGCCCTTCGGGGAGACCACAGCTCTGTTGTGGGTTCGTAGCCTCTAGCTTCCTGGGACCTAACCCTAACCCTAAACCTACCCCGAACCGTACCCTCCACCGGGCCCTCACCCGGTCTCGAACCCTAACCCTACACTTGAGCCGCCCCGTCACGTTAGCCCTCACTTGAGCCCTCGAGGGAGATGACGAGAACGGAGTCGCTTCGGCCTCTGCGACGTCCCTGGACCGAACCCTAACCCTAGCTAAGGCACTGTCCCCATGGGTACCCAATCCCAAAATCTGACAACACCACGCACCTGGGCTTCACAAGCGGTGCAGCCAACTCGGCATGGAACCTGCAAGCTGACCATGTCGTTTCCCTGGCCCGCCTGCAGCTGCCCGAGAGGATTCCTGAGGCCTCCCCGACCAGGGGCCCATCGACGTGGGTGTCCTTGGCAGCCAAAGACTTATCCTGATCGGCAGCTTCCCTTGTGCCCTCAACTGAGCCCTTCGGGGAGACCACAGCTCTGCTGTGGGTTCGTAGCCTCTAGCTTCCTGGGACCTAACCCTAACCCTAACCCTACCCCGAACCGTACCCTCCACCGGGCCCTCACCCGGTCTCGAACCCTAACCCTACACTTGAGCCGCCCCGTCACATTAGCCCTCCCTTGAGCCCGCGAGGGACATCACGAGAACGGAGTCGCTTCGGCCCTGGCCACGTCCCTGGACCGAACCCTAACCCTAGCTAAGGCACTGTCCCCATGGGTACCCAATCCCAAAATCTGACAACACCACGCACCTGGGCTTCACAAGCGGTGCAGTCTCACTCGGCATGGAACCTGGAAGCTGACCATGTGGTTTCCCAGGCGCGGCTGCAGCTGCCCGAGGGGATTCCTGAGTCCTCCCCGACCAGGGTTCCATCGACGTGTGTGCCTTGGCAGCCAAAGACTGATCCTGAGCGGCAGCCTACTTTGTGCCCTCAACTCAGCCCTTCTGCGAGACCACAGCCCTGCTGTGGGTTCGGCGTCTGGAGCCTCCTGGGACCTAACCCTAACCCTAACCCAATGTCGGACCGGGACCCTCCACCGAAACCTAAGCCGGCTTCGATATCAAAACGAACACTTGAGTCGCCTGTTCGCATGAGCCCTCACTTCAGCCCTCGATGGAGATCACGAGACCGGAGTCGCTTCGTCCCTGGACACTTGCCTGGACTGAACCCTAACCCTAGCTAAGGCCCTCTCCCCATGTGAACCCTTACGAAAATCGGACAAGACCATGCGCCTGGGGTCCAGAAGCGGTGCAGGCTCACTCGGCCTGGAACCTGGAGCTCACCATGTCGTTTCCCTGGCCCGCCTGCAGCTGCCCGAGAGGATTCCTGAGGCCTCCCCGACCAGGGGCCCATCGACGTGGGTGTCCTTGGCAGCCAAAGACTTATCCTGATCGGCAGCTTCCCTTGTGCCCTCAACTGAGCCCTTCGGGGAGACCACAGCTCTGCTGTGGGTTCGTAGCCTGTAGCTTCCAGGGACCTAACCCTAACCCTAACCCTACCCCGAACCGTACCCTCCACCGGGCCCTCACCCGGTCTCGAACCCTAACGCTACACTTGAGCCGCCCCGTCACGTGAGCCCTCACTTGAGCCCTCGAGGGAGATGACGAGAACGGAGTCGCTTCGGCCTCTGCGACGTCCCTGGACCGAACCCTAACCCTAGCTAAGGCACTGTCCCCATGGGTACCCAATCCCAAAATCTGACAACACCACGCACCTGGGCTTCACAAGCGGTGCAGCCAACTCGGCATGGAACCTGCAAGCTGACCATGTCGTTTCCCAGGCGCGGCTACAGCTGCCCGAGAGGATTCCTGAGGCCTCCCCGACCTCGGTCCCATCAACGTGTGTGGCCTTGGCAGCCAAAGACTGATCGTGAGCGGCAGCCTCCCTTGTGCCCTCAACTCAGCCCTTCGGGGAGACCACAGCTCTGCTGTGGGTTCGTAGCGTGTAGCTTCCTGGGACCTAAGCCTAACCCTAACCCTACCCCGAACCGTACCCTCCACCGGGCCCTCACCCGGTCTCGAACCCTAACCCTACACTTGAGCCGCCCCGTCACATTAGCCCTCCCTTGAGCCCTCGAGGGACATCACGAGAACGGAGTCGCTTCGGCCCTGGCCACGTCCCTGGACCGAACCCTAACCCTAGCTAAGGCACTGTCCCCATGGGTACCCAATCCCAAAATCTGACAACACCACGCACCTGGGCTTCACAAGCGGTGCAGTCTCACTCGGCATGGAACCTGGAAGCTGACCATGTGGTTTCCCAGGCGCGGCTGCAGCTGCCCGAGGGGATTCCTGAGTCCTCCCCGACCAGGGTTCCATCGACGTGTGTGCCTTGGCAGCCAAAGACTGATCCTGAGCGGCAGCCTACTTTGTGCCCTCAACTCAGCCCTTCTTCGAGACCACAGCCCTGCTGTGGGTTCGGCGTCTGGAGCCTCCTGGGACCTAACCCTAACCCTAACCCAATGTCGGACCGGGACCCTCCACCGAAACCTAAGCCGGCTTCGATATCAAAACGAACACTTGAGTCGCCTGTTCGCATGAGCCCTCACTTCAGCCCTCGATGGAGATCACGAGACCGGAGTCGCTTCGTCCCTGGACACTTGCCTGGACTGAACCCTAACCCTAGCTAAAGCCCTCTCCCCATGTGAACCCTATACGAAAATCGGACAAGACCATGCGCCTGGGGTCCAGAAGCGGTGCAGGCTCACTCGGCCTGGAACCTGGAGCTCACCATGTCGTTTCCCTGGCCCGCCTGCAGCTGCCCGAGAGGATTCCTGAGGCCTCCCCGACCAGGGTCCCATCGACGTGGGTGTCCTTGGCAGCCAAAGACTTATCCTGATCGGCAGCTTCCCTTGTGCCCTCAACTGAGCCCTTCGGGGAGACCACAGCTCTGCTGTGGGTTCGTAGCCTCTAGCTTCCTGGGACCTAACCCTAACCCTAACCCTACCCCGAACCGTACCCTCCACCGGGCCCTCACCCGGTTTCGAACCCTAACGCTACACTTGAGCCGCCCCGTCACGTGAGCCCTCACTTGAGCCCTCGAGGGAGATGACGAGAACGGAGTCGCTTCGGCCTCTGCGACGTCCCTGGACCGAACCCTAACCCTAGCTAAGGCACTGTCCCCATGGGTACCCAATCCCAAAATCTGACAACACCACGCACCTGGGCTTCACAAGCGGTGCAGCCAACTCGGCATGGAACCTGCAAGCTGACCATGTCGTTTCCCAGGCGCGGCTACAGCTGCCCGAGAGGATTCCTGAGGCCTCCCCGACCTCGGTCCCATCAACGTGTGTGGCCTTGGCAGCCAAAGACTGATCGTGAGCGGCAGCCTCCCTTGTGCCCTCAACTCAGCCCTTCGGGGAGACCACAGCTCTGCTGTGTGTTCGTAGCGTGTAGCTTCCTGGGACCTAAGCCTAACCCTAACCCTACCCCGAACCGTACCCTCCACCGGGCCCTCACCCGGTCTCGAACCCTAACCCTACACTTGAGCCGCCCCGTCACATTAGCCCTCCCTTGAGCCCTCGAGGGACATCACGAGAACGGAGTCGCTTCGGCCCTGGCCACGTCCCTGGACCGAACCCTAACCCTAGCTAAGGCACTGTCCCCATGGGTACCCAATCCCAAAATCTGACAACACCACGCACCTGGGCTTCACAAGCGGTGCAGTCTCACTCGGCATGGAACCTGGAAGCTGACCATGTGGTTTCCCAGGCGCGGCTGCAGCTGCCCGAGGGGATTCCTGAGTCCTCCCCGACCAGGGTTCCATCGACGTGTGTGCCTTGGCAGCCAAAGACTGATCCTGAGCGGCAGCCTACTTTGTGCCCTCAACTCAGCCCTTCTGCGAGACCACAGCCCTGCTGTGGGTTCGGCGTCTGGAGCTTCCTGGGACCTAACCCTAACCCTAACCCAATGTCGGACCGGGACCCTCCACCGAAACCTAAGCCGGCTTCGATATCAAAACGAACACTTGAGTCGCCTGTTCGCATGAGCCCTCACTTCAGCCCTCGATGGAGATCACGAGACCGGAGTCGCTTCGTCCCTGGACACTTGCCTGGACTGAACCCTAACCCTAGCTAAGGCCCTCTCCCCATGTGAACCCTATACGAAAATCGGACAAGACCATGCGCCTGGGGTCCAGAAGCGGTGCAGGCTCACTCGGCCTGGAACCTGGAGCTCACCATGTCGTTTCCCTGGCCCGCCTGCAGCTGCCCGAGAGGATTCCTGAGGCCTCCCTGACCAGGGGCCCATCGACGTGGGTGTCCTTGGCAGCCAAAGACTTATCCTGATCGGCAGCTTCCCTTGTGCCCTCAACTGAGCCCTTCGGGGAGACCACAGCTCTGCTGTGGGTTCGTAGCCTGTAGCTTCCAGGGACCTAACCCTAACCCTAACCCTACCCCGAACCGTACCCTCCACCGGGCCCTCACCCGGTCTCGAACCCTAACGCTACACTTGAGCCGCCCCGTCACGTGAGCCCTCACTTGAGCCCTCGAGGGAGATGACGAGAACGGAGTCGCTTCGGCCTCTGCGACGTCCCTGGACCGAACCCTAACCCTAGCTAAGGCACTGTCCCCATGGGTACCCAATCCCAAAATCTGACAACACCACGCACCTGGGCTTCACAAGCGGTGCAGCCAACTCGGCATGGAACCTGCAAGCTGACCATGTCGTTTCCCAGGCGCGGCTACAGCTGCCCGAGAGGATTCCTGAGGCCTCCCCGACCTCGGTCCCATCAACGTGTGTGGCCTTGGCAGCCAAAGACTGATCGTGAGCGGCAGCCTCCCTTGTGCCCTCAACTCAGCCCTTCGGGGAGACCACAGCTCTGCTGTGGGTTCGTAGCGTGTAGCTTCCTGGGACCTAAGCCTAACCCTAACCCTACCCCGAACCGTACCCTCCACCGGGCCCTCACCCGGTCTCGAACCCTAACCCTACACTTGAGCCGCCCCGTCACATTAGCCCTCCCTTGAGCCCTCGAGGGACATCACGAGAACGGAGTCGCTTCGGCCCTGGCCACGTCCCTGGACCGAACCCTAACCCTAGCTAAGGCACTGTCCCCATGGGTACCCAATCCCAAAATCTGACAACACCACGCACCTGGGCTTCACAAGCGGTGCAGTCTCACTCGGCATGGAACCTGGAAGCTGACCATGTGGTTTCCCAGGCGCGGCTGCAGCTGCCCGAGGGGATTCCTGAGTCCTCCCCGACCAGGGTTCCATCGACGTGTGTGCCTTGGCAGCCAAAGACTGATCCTGAGCGGCAGCCTACTTTGTGCCCTCAACTCAGCCCTTCTGCGAGACCACAGCCCTGCTGTGGGTTCGGCGTCTGGAGCCTCCTGGGACCTAACCCTAACCCTAACCCAATGTCGGACCGGGACCCTCCACCGAAACCTAAGCCGGCTTCGATATCAAAACGAACACTTGAGTCGCCTGTTCGCATGAGCCCTCACTTCAGCCCTCGATGGAGATCACGAGACCGGAGTCGCTTCGTCCCTGGACACTTGCCTGGACTGAACCCTAACCCTAGCTAAGGCCCTCTCCCCATGTGAACCTATACGAAAATCGGACAAGACCATGCGCCTGGGGTCCAGAAGCGGTGCAGGCTCACTCGGCCTGGAACCTGGAGCTCACCATGTCGTTTCCCTGGCCCGCCTGCAGCTGCCCGAGAGGATTCCTGAGGCCTCCCCGACCAGGGTCCCATCGACGTGGGTGTCCTTGGCAGCCAAAGACTTATCCTGATCGGCAGCTTCCCTTGTGCCCTCAACTGAGCCCTTCGGGGAGACCACAGCTCTGCTGTGGGTTCGTAGCCTGTAGCTTCCTGGGACCTAACCCTAACCCTAACCCTACCCCGAACCGTACCCTCCACCGGGCCCTCACCCGGTTTCGAACCCTAACGCTACACTTGAGCCGCCCCGTCACGTGAGCCCTCACTTGAGCCCTCGAGGGAGATGACGAGAACGGAGTCGCTTCGGCCTCTGCGACGTCCCTGGACCGAACCCTAACCCTAGCTAAGGCACTGTCCCCATGGGTACCCAATCCCAAAATCTGACAACACCACGCACCTGGGCTTCACAAGCGGTGCAGCCAACTCGGCATGGAACCTGCAAGCTGACCATGTCGTTTCCCAGGCGCGGCTACAGCTGCCCGAGAGGATTCCTGAGGCCTCCCCGACCTCGGTCCCATCAACGTGTGTGGCCTTGGCAGCCAAAGACTGATCGTGAGCGGCAGCCTCCCTTGTGCCCTCAACTCAGCCCTTCGGGGAGACCACAGCTCTGCTGTGGGTTCGTAGCCTCTAGCTTCCTGGGACCTAACCCTAACCCTAACCCTACCCCGAACCGTACCCTCCACCGGGCCCTCACCCGGTCTCGAACCCTAACCCTACACTTGAGCCGCCCCGTCACATTAGCCCTCCCTTGAGCCCTCGAGGGACATCACGAGAACGGAGTCGCTTCGGCCCTGGCCACGTCCCTGGACCGAACCCTAACCCTAGCTAAGGCACTGTCCCCATGGGTACCCAATCCCAAAATCTGACAACACCACGCACCTGGGCTTCACAAGCGGTGCAGTCTCACTCGGCATGGAACCTGGAAGCTGACCATGTGGTTTCCCAGGCGCGGCTGCAGCTGCCCGAGGGGATTCCTGAGTCCTCCCCGACCAGGGTTCCATCGACGTGTGTGCCTTGGCAGCCAAAGACTGATCCTGAGCGGCAGCCTACTTTGTGCCCTCAACTCAGCCCTTCTGCGAGACCACAGCCCTGCTGTGGGTTCGGCGTCTGGAGCCTCCTGGGACCTAACCCTAACCCTAACCCAATGTCGGACCGGGACCCTCCACCGAAACCTAAGCCGGCTTCGATATCAAAACGAACACTTGAGTCGCCTGTTCGCATGAGCCCTCACTTCAGCCCTCGATGGAGATCACGAGACCGGAGTCGCTTCGTCCCTGGACACTTGCCTGGACTGAACCCTAACCCTAGCTAAGGCCCTCTCCCCATGTGAACCCTATACGAAAATCGGACAAGACCATGCGCCTGGGGTCCAGAAGCGGTGCAGGCTCACTCGGCCTGGAACCTGGAGCTCACCATGTCGTTTCCCTGGCCCGCCTGCAGCTGCCCGAGAGGATTCCTGAGGCCTCCCCGACCAGGGTCCCATCGACGTGGGTGTCCTTGGCAGCCAAAGACTTATCCTGATCGGCAGCTTCCCTTGTGCCCTCAACTGAGCCCTTCGGGGAGACCACAGCTCTGCTGTGGGTTCGTAGCCTCTAGCTTCCTGGGACCTAACCCTAACCCTAACCCTACCCCGAACCGTACCCTCCACCGGGCCCTCACCCGGTTTCGAACCCTAACGCTACACTTGAGCCGCCCCGTCACGTGAGCCCTCACTTGAGCCCTCGAGGGAGATGACGAGAACGGAGTCGCTTCGGCCTCTGCGACGTCCCTGGACCGAACCCTAACCCTAGCTAAGGCACTGTCCCCATGGGTACCCAATCCCAAAATCTGACAACACCACGCACCTGGGCTTCACAAGCGGTGCAGCCAACTCGGCATGGAACCTGCAAGCTGACCATGTCGTTTCCCAGGCGCGGCTACAGCTGCCCGAGAGGATTCCTGAGGCCTCCCCGACCTCGGTCCCATCAACGTGTGTGGCCTTGGCAGCCAAAGACTGATCGTGAGCGGCAGCCTCCCTTGTGCCCTCAACTCAGCCCTTCGGGGAGACCACAGCTCTGCTGTGTGTTCGTAGCGTGTAGCTTCCTGGGACCTAAGCCTAACCCTAACCCTACCCCGAACCGTACCCTCCACCGGGCCCTCACCCGGTCTCGAACCCTAACCCTACACTTGAGCCGCCCCGTCACATTAGCCCTCCCTTGAGCCCTCGAGGGACATCACGAGAACGGAGTCGCTTCGGCCCTGGCCACGTCCCTGGACCGAACCCTAACCCTAGCTAAGGCACTGTCCCCATGGGTACCCAATCCCAAAATCTGACAACACCACGCACCTGGGCTTCACAAGCGGTGCAGTCTCACTCGGCATGGAACCTGGAAGCTGACCATGTGGTTTCCCAGGCGCGGCTGCAGCTGCCCGAGGGGATTCCTGAGTCCTCCCCGACCAGGGTTCCATCGACGTGTGTGCCTTGGCAGCCAAAGACTGATCCTGAGCGGCAGCCTACTTTGTGCCCTCAACTCAGCCCTTCTGCGAGACCACAGCCCTGCTGTGGGTTCGGCGTCTGGAGCCTCCTGGGACCTAACCCTAACCCTAACCCAATGTCGGACCGGGACCCTCCACCGAAACCTAAGCCGGCTTCGATATCAAAACGAACACTTGAGTCGCCTGTTCGCATGAGCCCTCACTTCAGCCCTCGATGGAGATCACGAGACCGGAGTCGCTTCGTCCCTGGACACTTGCCTGGACTGAACCCTAACCCTAGCTAAGGCCCTCTCCCCATGTGAACCCTATACGAAAATCGGACAAGACCATGCGCCTGGGGTCCAGAAGCGGTGCAGGCTCACTCGGCCTGGAACCTGGAGCTCACCATGTCGTTTCCCTGGCCCGCCTGCAGCTGCCCGAGAGGATTCCTGAGGCCTCCCCGACCAGGGGCCCATCGACGTGGGTGTCCTTGGCAGCCAAAGACTTATCCTGATCGGCAGCTTCCCTTGTGCCCTCAACTGAGCCCTTCGGGGAGACCACAGCTCTGCTGTGGGTTCGTAGCCTCTAGCTTCCTGGGACCTAACCCTAACCCTAACCCTACCCCGAACCGTACCCTCCACCGGGCCCTCACCCGGTTTCGAACCCTAACGCTACACTTGAGCCGCCCCGTCACGTGAGCCCTCACTTGAGCCCTCGAGGGAGATGACGAGAACGGAGTCGCTTCGGCCTCTGCGACGTCCCTGGACCGAACCCTAACCCTAGCTAAGGCACTGTCCCCATGGGTACCCAATCCCAAAATCTGACAACACCACGCACCTGGGCTTCACAAGCGGTGCAGCCAACTCGGCATGGAACCTGCAAGCTGACCATGTCGTTTCCCAGGCGCGGCTACAGCTGCCCGAGAGGATTCCTGAGGCCTCCCCGACCTCGGTCCCATCAACGTGTGTGGCCTTGGCAGCCAAAGACTGATCGTGAGCGGCAGCCTCCCTTGTGCCCTCAACTCAGCCCTTCGGGGAGACCACAGCTCTGCTGTGTGTTCGTAGCGTGTAGCTTCCTGGGACCTAAGCCTAACCCTAACCCTACCCCGAACCGTACCCTCCACCGGGCCCTCACCCGGTCTCGAACCCTAACCCTACACTTGAGCCGCCCCGTCACATTAGCCCTCCCTTGAGCCCTCGAGGGACATCACGAGAACGGAGTCGCTTCGGCTCTGGCCACGTCCCTGGACCGAACCCTAACCCTAGCTAAGGCACTGTCCCCATGTGTACCCAATCCCAAAATCTGACAACACCACGCACCTGGGCTTCACAAGCGGTGCAGTCTCACTCGGCATGGAACCTGGAAGCTGACCATGTGGTTTCCCAGGCGCGGTTGCAGCTGCCCGAGGGGATTCCTGAGTCCTCCCCGACCAGGGTTCCATCGACGTGTGTGCCTTGGCAGCCAAAGACTGATCCTGAGCGGCAGCCTACTTTGTGCCCTCAACTCAGCCCTTCTGCGAGACCACAGCCCTGCTGTGGGTTCGGCGTCTGGAGCCTCCTGGGACCTAACCCTAACCCTAACCCAATGTCGGACCGGGACCCTCCACCGAAACCTAAGCCGGCTTCGATATCAAAACGAACACTTGAGTCGCCTGTTCGCATGAGCCCTCACTTCAGCCCTCGATGGAGATCACGAGACCGGAGTCGCTTCGTCCCTGGACACTTGCCTGGACTGAACCCTAACCCTAGCTAAGGCCCTCTCCCCATGTGAACCCTATACGAAAATCGGACAAGACCATGCGCCTGGGGTCCAGAAGCGGTGCAGGCTCACTCGGCCTGGAACCTGGAGCTCACCATGTCGTTTCCCTGGCCCGCCTGCAGCTGCCCGAGAGGATTCCTGAGGCCTCCCCGACCAGGGGCCCATCGACGTGGGTGTCCTTGGCAGCCAAAGACTTATCCTGATCGGCAGCTTCCCTTGTGCCCTCAACTGAGCCCTTCGGGGAGACCGCAGCTCTGCTGTGGGTTCGTAGCCTCTAGCTTCCTGGGACCTAACCCTAACCCTAACCCTACCCCGAACCGTACCCTCCACCGGGCCCTCACCCGGTCTCGAACCCTAACCCTACACTTGAGCCGCCCCGACACGTTAGCCCTCACTTGAGCCCTCGAGGGAGATGACGAGAACGGAGTCGCTTCGGCCTCTGCGACGTCCCTGGACCGAACCCTAACCCTAGCTAAGGCACTGTCCCCATGGGTACCCAATCCCAAAATCTGACAACACCACGCACCTGGGCTTCACAAGCGGTGCAGCCAACTCGGCATGGAACCTGCAAGCTGACCATGTCGTTTCCCATGCGCGGCTACAGCTGCCCGAGAGGATTCCTGAGGCCTCCCCGACCTCGGTCCCATCAACGTGTGTGGCCTTGGCAGCCAAAGACTGATCGTGAGCGGCAGCCTCCCTTGTGCCCTCAACTCAGCCCTTCGGGGAGACCACAGCTCAGCTGTGGGTTCGTAGCGTGTAGCTTCCTGGGACCTAACCCTAACCCTAACCCTACCCCGAACCGTACCCTCCACCGGGCCCTCACCCGGTCTCGAACCCTAACCCTACACTTGAGCCGCCCCGTCACATTAGCCCTCCCTTGAGCCCTCGAGGGACATCACGAGAACGGAGTCGCTTCGGCCCTGGCCACGTCCCTGGACCGAACCCTAACCCTAGCTAAGGCACTGTCCCCATGGGTACCCAATCCCAAAATCTGACAACACCACGCACCTGGGCTTCACAAGCGGTGCAGTCTCACTCGGCATGGAACCTGGAAGCTGACCATGTGGTTTCCCAGGCGCGGCTGCAGCTGCCCGAGGGGATTCCTGAGTCCTCCCCGACCAGGGTTCCATCGACGTGTGTGCCTTGGCAGCCAAAGACTGATCCTGAGCGGCAGCCTACTTTGTGCCCTCAACTCAGCCCTTCTGCGAGACCACAGCCCTGCTGTGGTTTCGGCGTCTGGAGCCTCCTGGGACCTAACCCTAACCCTAACCCAATGTCGGACCGGGACCCTCCACCGAAACCTAAGCCGGCTTCGATATCAAAACGAACACTTGAGTCGCCTGTTCGCATGAGCCCTCACTTCAGCCCTCGATGGAGATCACGAGACCGGAGTCGCTTCGTCCCTGGACACTTGCCTGGACTGAACCCTAACCCTAGCTAAGGCCCTCTCCCCATGTGAACCCTATACGAAAATCGGACAAGACCATGCGCCTGGGGTCCAGAAGCGGTGCAGGCTCACTCGGCCTGGAACCTGGAGCTCACCATGTCGTTTCCCTGGCCCGCCTGCAGCTGCCCGAGAGGATTCCTGAGGCCTCCCCGACCAGGGGCCCATCGACGTGGGTGTCCTTGGCAGCCAAAGACTTATCCTGATCGGCAGCTTCCCTTGTGCCCTCAACTGAGCCCTTCGGGGAGACCACAGCTCTGCTGTGGGTTCGTAGACTCTAGCTTCCTGGGACCTAACCCTAACCCTAACCCTACCCCGAACCGTACCCTCCACCGGGCCCTCACCCGGTCTCGAACCCTAACGCTACACTTGAGCCGCCCCGTCACGTGAGCCCTCACTTGAGCCCTCGAGGGAGATGACGAGAACGGAGTCGCTTCGGCCTCTGCGACGTCCCTGGACCGAACCCTAACACTAGCTAAGGCACTGTCCCCATGGGTACCCAATCCCAAAATCTGACAACACCACGCACCTGGGCTTCACAAGCGGTGCAGCCAACTCGGCATGGAACCTGCAAGCCGACCATGTCGTTTCCCAGGCGCGGCTACAGCTGCCCGAGAGGATTCCTGAGGCCTCCCCGACCTCGGTCCCATCAACGTGTGTGGCCTTGGCAGCCAAAGACTGATCGTGAGCGGCAGCCTCCCTTGTGCCCTCAACTCAGCCCTTCGGGGAGACCACAGCTCTGCTGTGGGTTCATAGCGTGTAGCTTCCTGGGACCTAACCCTAACCCTAACCCTACCCGGAACCGTACCCTCCACCGGGCCCTCACCCGGTCTCGAACCCTAACCCTACACTTGAGCCGCCCCGTCACATTAGCCCTCCCTTGAGCCCTCGAGGGACATCACGAGAACGGAGTCGCTTCGGCCCTGGCCACGTCCCTGGACCGAACCCTAACCCTAGCTAAGGCACTGTCCCCATGGGTACCCAATCCCAAAATCTGACAACACCACGCACCTGGGCTTCACAAGCGGTGCAGTCTCACTCGGCATGGAACCTGGAAGCTGACCATGTGGTTTCCCAGGCGCGGCTGCAGCTGCCCGAGGGGATTCCTGAGTCCTCCCAGACCAGGGTTCCATCGACGTGTGTGCCTTGGCAGCCAAAGACTGATCCTGAGCGGCAGCCTACTTTGTGCCCTCAACTCAGCCCTTCTGCGAGACCACAGCCCTGCTGTGGGTTCGGCGTCTGGAGCCTCCTGGGACCTAACCCTAACCCTAACCCAATGTCGGACCGGGACCCTCCACCGAAACCTAAGCCGGCTTCGATATCAAAACGAACACTTGAGTCGCCTGTTCGCATGAGCCCTCACTTCAGCCCTCGATGGAGATCACGAGACCAGAGTCGCTTCGTCCCTGGACACTTGCCTGGACTGAACCCTAACCCTAGCTAAGGCCCTCTCCCCATGTGAACCCTATACGAAAATCGGACAAGACCATGCGCCTGGGGTCCAGAAGCGGTGCAGGCTCACTCGGCCTGGAACCTGAAGCTCACCATGTCGTTTCCCTGGCCCGCCTGCAGCTGCCCGAAAGGATTCCTGAGGCCTCCCCGACCAGGGGCCCATCGACGTGGGTGTCCTTGGCAGCCAAAGACTTATCCGAATCGGCAGCTTCCCTTGTGCCCTCAAATGAGCCCTTCGGGGAGACCACAGCTCTGCTGTGGGTTCGTAGCCTCTAGCTTCCTGGGACCTAACCCTAACCCTAACCCTACCCCGAACCGTACCCTCCACCGGGCCCTCACCCGGTCTCGAACCCTAACCCTACACTTGAGCCGCCCCGTCACGTGAGCCCTCACTTGAGCCCTCGAGGGAGATGACGAGAACGGAGTCGCTTCGGCCTCTGCGACGTCCCTGGACCGAACCCTAACCCTAGCTAAGGCACTGTCCCCATGGGTACCCAATCCCAAAATCTGACAACACCACGCACCTGGGCTTCACAAGCGGTGCAGCCAACTCGGCATGGAACCTGCAAGCTGACCATGTCGTTTCCCATGCGCGGCTACAGCTGCCCGAGAGGATTCCTGAGGCCTCCCCGACCTCGGTCCCATCAACGTGTGTGGCCTTGGCAGCCAAAGACTGATCGTGAGCGGCAGCCTCCCTTGTGCCCTCAACTCAGCCCTTCGGGGAGACCACAGCTCAGCTGTGGGTTCGTAGCGTGTAGCTTCCTGGGACCTAACCCTAACCCTAACCCTACCCCGAACCGTACCCTCCACCGGGCCCTCACCCGGTCTCGAACCCTAACCCTACACTTGAGCCGCCCCGTCACATTAGCCCTCCCTTGAGCCCTCGAGGGACATCACGAGAACGGAGTCGCTTCGGCCCTGGCCACGTCCCTGGACCGAACCCTAACCCTAGCTAAGGCACTGTCCCCATGGGTACCCAATCCCAAAATCTGACAACACCACGCACCTGGGCTTCACAAGCGGTGCAGTCTCACTCGGCATGGAACCTGGAAGCTGACCATGTGGTTTCCCAGGCGCGGCTGCAGCTGCCCGAGGGGATTCCTGAGTCCTCCCCGACCAGGGTTCCATCGACGTGTGTGCCTTGGCAGCCAAAGACTGATCCTGAGCGGCAGCCTACTTTGTGCCCTCAACTCAGCCCTTCTGCGAGACCACAGCCCTGCTGTGGGTTCGGCGTCTGGAGCCTCCTGGGACCTAACCCTAACCCTAACCCAATGTCGGACCGGGACCCTCCACCGAAACCTAAGCCGGCTTCGATATCAAAACGAACACTTGAGTCGCCTGTTCGCATGAGCCCTCACTTCAGCCCTCGATGGAGATCACGAGACCGGAGTCGCTTCGTCCCTAGACACTTGCCTGGACTGAACCCTAACCCTAGCTAAGGCACTCTCCCCATGTGAACCCTATACGAAAATCGGACAAGACCATGCGCCTGGGGTCCAGAAGCGGTGCAGGCTCACTCGGCCTGGAACCTGAAGCTCACCATGTCGTTTCCCTGGCCCGCCTGCAGCTGCCCGAGAGGATTCCTGAGGCCTCCCCGACCAGGGGCCCATCGACGTGGGTGTCCTTGGCAGCCAAAGACTTATCCTGATCGGCAGCTTCCCTTGTGCCCTCAACTGAGCCCTTCGGGGAGACCACAGCTCTGCTGTGGGTTCGTAGCCTCTAGCTTCCTGGGACCTAACCCTAACCCTAACCCTACCCCGAACCGTACCCTCCACCGGGCCCTCACCCGGTCTCGAACCCTAACCCTACACTTGAGCCGCCCCGTCACGTTAGCCCTCACTTGAGCCCTCGAGGGAGATGACGAGAACGGAGTCGCTTCGGCCTCTGCGACGTCCCTGTACCGAACCCTAACCCTAGCTAAGGCACTGTCCCCATGGGTACCCAATCCCAAAATCTGACACCACGCACCTGGGCTTCACAAGCGGTGCAGCCAACTCGGCATGGAACCTGCAAGCTGACCATGTCGTTTCCCAGGCGCGGCTACAGCTGCCCGAGAGGATTCCTGAGGCCTCCCCGACCTCGGTCCCATCAACGTGTGTGGCCTTGGCAGCCAAAGACTGATCGTGAGCGGCAGCCTCCCTTGTGCCCTCAACTCAGCCCTTCGGGGAGACCACAGCTCTGCTGTGTGTTCGTAGCGTGTAGCTTCCTGGGACCTAACCCTAACCCTAACCCTACCCCGAACCGTACCCTCCACCGGGCCCTCACCCGGTCTCGAACCCTAACCCTACACTTGAGCCGCCCCGTCACATTAGCCCTCCCTTGAGCCCTCGAGGGACATCACGAGAACGGAGTCGCTTCGGCCCTGGCCACGTCCCTGGACCGAACCTTAACCCTAGCTAAGGCACTGTCCCCATGTGTACCCAATCCCAAAATCTGACAACACCACGCACCTGGGCTTCACAAGCGGTGCAGTCTCACTCGGCATGGAACCTGGAAGCTGACCATGTGGTTTCCCAGGCGCGGCTGCAGCTGCCCGAGGGGATTCCTGAGTCCTCCCCGACCAGGGTTCCATCGACGTGTGTGCCTTGGCAGCCAAAGACTGATCCTGAGCGGCAGCCTACTTTGTGCCCTCAACTCAGCCCTTCTGCGAGACCACAGCCCTGCTGTGGGTTCGGCGTCTGGAGCCTCCTGGGACCTAACCCTAACCCTAACCCAATGTCGGACCGGGACCCTCCACCGAAACCTAAGCCGGCTTCGATATCAAAACGAACACTTGAGTCGCCTGTTCGCATGAGCCCTCACTTCAGCCCTCGATGGAGATCACGAGACCGGAGTCGCTTCGTCCCTGGACACTTGCCTGGACTGAACCCTAACCCTAGCTAAGGCCCTCTCCCCATGTGAACCCTATACGAAAATCGGACAAGACCATGCGCATGGGGTCCAGAAGCGGTGCAGGCTCACTCGGCCTGGAACCTGGAGCTCACCATGTCGTTTCCCTGGCCCGCCTGCAGCTGCCCGAGAGGATTCCTGAGGCCTCCCCGACCTCGGTCCCATCAACGTGTGTGGCCTTGGCAGCCAAAGACTGATCGTGAGCGGCAGCCTCCCTTGTGCCCTCAACTCAGCCCTTCGGGGAGACCACAGCTCTGCTGTGTGTTCGTAGCGTGTAGCTTCCTGGGACCTAAGCCTAACCCTAACCCTACCCCGAACCGTACCCTCCACCGGGCCCTCACCCGGTCTCGAACCCTAACCCTACACTTGAGCCGCCCCGTCACATTAGCCCTCCCTTGAGCCCTCGAGGGACATCACGAGAACGGAGTCGCTTCGGCCCTGGCCACGTCCCTGGACCGAACCCTAACCCTAGCTAAGGCACTGTCCCCATGTGTACCCAATCCCAAAATCTGACAACACCACGCACCTGGGCTTCACAAGCGGTGCAGTCTCACTCGGCATGGAACCTGGAAGCTGACCATGTGGTTTCCTAGGCGCGGTTGCAGCTGCCCGAGGGGATTCCTGAGTCCTCCCCGACCAGGGTTCCATCGACGTGTGTGCCTTGGCAGCCAAAGACTGATCCTGAGCGGCAGCCTACTTTGTGCCCTCAACTCAGCCCTTCTGCGAGACCACAGCCCTGCTGTGGGTTCGGCGTCTGGAGCCTCCTGGGACCTAACCCTAACCCTAACCCAATGTCGGACCGGGACCCTCCACCGAAACCTAAGCCGGCTTCGATATCAAAACGAACACTTGAGTCGCCTGTTCGCATGAGCCCTCACTTCAGCCCTCGATGGAGATCACGAGACCGGAGTCGCTTCGTCCCTGGACACTTGCCTGGACTGAACCCTAACCCTAGCTAAGGCCCTCTCCCCATGTGAACCCTATACGAAAATCGGACAAGACCATGCGCCTGGGGTCCAGAAGCGGTGCAGGCTCACTCGGCCTGGAACCTGGAGCTCACCATGTCGTTTCCCTGGCCCGCCTGCAGCTTCCCGAGAGGATTCCTGAGGCCTCCCCGACCAGGGGCCCATCGACGTGGGTGTCCTTGGCAGCCAAAGACTTATCCTGATCGGCAGCTTCCCTTGTGCCCTCAACTGAGCCCTTCGGGGAGACCGCAGCTCTGCTGTGGGTTCGTAGCCTCTAGCTTCCTGGGACCTAACCCTAACCCTAACCCTACCCCGAACCGTACCCTCCACCGGGCCCTCACCCGGTCTCGAACCCTAACCCTACACTTGAGCCGCCCCGTCACGTTAGCCCTCACTTGAGCCCTCGAGGGAGATGACGAGAACGGAGTCGCTTCGGCCTCTGCGACGTCCCTGGACCGAACCCTAACCCTAGCTAAGGCACTGTCCCCATGGGTACCCAATCCCAAAATCTGACAACACCACGCACCTGGGCTTCACAAGCGGTGCAGCCAACTCGGCATGGAACCTGCAAGCTGACCATGTCGTTTCCCATGCGCGGCTACAGCTGCCCGAGAGGATTCCTGAGGCCTCCCCGACCTCGGTCCCATCAACGTGTGTGGCCTTGGCAGCCAAAGACTGATCGTGAGCGGCAGCCTCCCTTGTGCCCTCAACTCAGCCCTTCGGGGAGACCACAGCTCAGCTGTGGGTTCGTAGCTTGTAGCTTCCTGGGACCTAACCCTAACCCTAACCCTACCCCGAACCGTACCCTCCACCGGGCCCTCACCCGGTCTCGAACCCTAACCCTACACTTGAGCCGCCCCGTCACATTAGCCCTCCCTTGAGCCCTCGAGGGACATCACGAGAACGGAGTCGCTTCGGCCCTGGCCACGTCCCTGGACCGAACCCTAACCCTAGCTAAGGCACTGTCCCCATGGGTACCCAATCCCAAAATCTGACAACACCACGCACCTGGGCTTCACAAGCGGTGCAGTCTCACTCGGCATGGAACCTGGAAGCTGACCATGTGGTTTCCCAGGCGCGGCTGCAGCTGCCCGAGGGGATTCCTGAGTCCTCCCCGACCAGGGTTCCATCGACGTGTGTGCCTTGGCAGCCAAAGACTGATCCTGAGCGGCAGCCTACTTTGTGCCCTCAACTCAGCCCTTCTGCGAGACCACAGCCCTGCTGTGGTTTCGGCGTCTGGAGCCTCCTGGGACCTAACCCTAACCCTAACCCAATGTCGGACCGGGACCCTCCACCGAAACCTAAGCCGGCTTCGATATCAAAACGAACACTTGAGTCGCCTGTTCGCATGAGCCCTCACTTCAGCCCTCGATGGAGATCACGAGACCGGAGTCGCTTCGTCCCTGGACACTTGCCTGGACTGAACCCTAACCCTAGCTAAGGCCCTCTCCCCATGTGAACCCTATACGAAAATCGGACAAGACCATGCGCCTGGGGTCCAGAAGCGGTGCAGGCTCACTCGGCCTGGAACCTGGAGCTCACCATGTCGTTTCCCTGGCCCGCCTGCAGCTGCCCGAGAGGATTCCTGAGGCCTCCCCGACCAGGGGCCCATCGACGTGGGTGTCCTTGGCAGCCAAAGACTTATCCTGATCGGCAGCTTCCCTTGTGCCCTCAACTGAGCCCTTCGGGGAGACCACAGCTCTGCTGTGGGTTCGTAGACTCTAGCTTCCTGGGACCTAACCCTAACCCTAACCCTACCCCGAACCGTACCCTCCACCGGGCCCTCACCCGGTCTCGAACCCTAACGCTACACTTGAGCCGCCCCGTCACGTGAGCCCTCACTTGAGCCCTCGAGGGAGATGACGAGAACGGAGTCGCTTCGGCCTCTGCGACGTCCCTGGACCGAACCCTAACACTAGCTAAGGCACTGTCCCCATGGGTACCCAATCCCAAAATCTGACAACACCACGCACCTGGGCTTCACAAGCGGTGCAGCCAACTCGGCATGGAACCTGCAAGCCGACCATGTCGTTTCCCAGGCGCGGCTACAGCTGCCCGAGAGGATTCCTGAGGCCTCCCCGACCTCGGTCCCATCAACGTGTGTGGCCTTGGCAGCCAAAGACTGATCGTGAGCGGCAGCCTCCCTTGTGCCCTCAACTCAGCCCTTCGGGGAGACCACAGCTCTGCTGTGGGTTCATAGCGTGTAGCTTCCTGGGACCTAACCCTAACCCTAACCCTACCCGGAACCGTACCCTCCACCGGGCCCTCACCCGGTCTCGAACCCTAACCCTACACTTGAGCCGCCCCGTCACATTAGCCCTCCCTTGAGCCCTCGAGGGACATCACGAGAACGGAGTCGCTTCGGCCCTGGCCACGTCCCTGGACCGAACCCTAACCCTAGCTAAGGCACTGTCCCCATGGGTACCCAATCCCAAAATCTGACAACACCACGCACCTGGGCTTCACAAGCGGTGCAGTCTCACTCGGCATGGAACCTGGAAGCTGACCATGTGGTTTCCCAGGCGCGGCTGCAGCTGCCCGAGGGGATTCCTGAGTCCTCCCCGACCAGGGTTCCATCGACGTGTGTGCCTTGGCAGCCAAAGACTGATCCTGAGCGGCAGCCTACTTTGTGCCCTCAACTCAGCCCTTCTGCGAGACCACAGCCCTGCTGTGGGTTCGGCGTCTGGAGCCTCCTGGGACCTAACCCTAACCCTAACCCAATGTCGGACCGGGACCCTCCACCGAAACCTAAGCCGGCTTCGATATCAAAACGAACACTTGAGTCGCCTGTTCGCATGAGCCCTCACTTCAGCCCTCGATGGAGATCACGAGACCGGAGTCGCTTCGTCCCTGGACACTTGCCTGGACTGAACCCTAACCCTAGCTAAGGCCCTCTCCCCATGTGAACCCTATACGAAAATCGGACAAGACCATGCGCCTGGGGTCCAGAAGCGGTGCAGGCTCACTCGGCCTGGAACCTGAAGCTCACCATGTCGTTTCCCTGGCCCGCCTGCAGCTGCCCGAAAGGATTCCTGAGGCCTCCCCGACCAGGGGCCCATCGACGTGGGTGTCCTTGGCAGCCAAAGACTTATCCTAATCGGCAGCTTCCCTTGTGCCCTCAACTGAGCCCTTCGGGGAGACCACAGCTCTGCTGTGGGTTCGTAGCCTCTAGCTTCCTGGGACCTAACCCTAACCCTAACCCTACCCCGAACCGTACCCTCCACCGGGCCCTCACCCGGTCTCGAACCCTAACCCTACACTTGAGCCGCCCCGTCACGTGAGCCCTCACTTGAGCCCTCGAGGGAGATGACGAGAACGGAGTCGCTTCGGCCTCTGCGACGTCCCTGGACCGAACCCTAACCCTAGCTAAGGCACTGTCCCCATGGGTACCCAATCCCAAAATCTGACAACACCACGCACCTGGGCTTCACAAGCGGTGCAGCCAACTCGGCATGGAACCTGCAAGCTGACCATGTCGTTTCCCAGGCGCGGCTACAGCTGCCCGAGAGGATTCCTGAGGCCTCCCCGACCTCGGTCCCATCAACGTGTGTGGCCTTGGCAGCCAAAGACTGATCGTGAGCGGCAGCCTCCCTTGTGCCCTCAACTCAGCCCTTCGGGGAGACCACAGCTCAGCTGTGGGTTCGTAGCGTGTAGCTTCCTGGGACCTAACCCTAACCCTAACCCTACCCCGAACCGTACCCTCCACCGGGCCCTCACCCGGTCTCGAACCCTAACCCTACACTTGAGCCGCCCCGTCACATTAGCCCTCCCTTGAGCCCTCGAGGGACATCACGAGAACGGAGTCGCTTCGGCCCTGGCCACGTCCCTGGACCGAACCCTAACCCTAGCTAAGGCACTGTCCCCATGGGTACCCAATCCCAAAATCTGACAACACCACGCACCTGGGCTTCACAAGCGGTGCAGTCTCACTCGGCATGGAACCTGGAAGCTGACCATGTGGTTTCCCAGGCGCGGCTGCAGCTGCCCGAGGGGATTCCTGAGTCCTCCCCGACCAGGGTTCCATCGACGTGTGTGCCTTGGCAGCCAAAGACTGATCCTGAGCGGCAGCCTACTTTGTGCCCTCAACTCAGCCCTTCTGCGAGACCACAGCCCTGCTGTGGGTTCGGCGTCTGGAGCCTCCTGGGACCTAACCCTAACCCTAACCCAATGTCGGACCGGGACCCTCCACCGAAACCTAAGCCGGCTTCGATATCAAAACGAACACTTGAGTCGCCTGTTCGCATGAGCCCTCACTTCAGCCCTCGATGGAGATCACGAGACCGGAGTCGCTTCGTCCCTAGACACTTGCCTGGACTGAACCCTAACCCTAGCTAAGGCACTCTCCCCATGTGAACCCTATACGAAAATCGGACAAGACCATGCGCCTGGGGTCCAGAAGCGGTGCAGGCTCACTCGGCCTGGAACCTGAAGCTCACCATGTCGTTTCCCTGGCCCGCCTGCAGCTGCCCGAGAGGATTCCTGAGGCCTCCCCGACCAGGGGCCCATCGACGTGGGTGTCCTTGGCAGCCAAAGACTTATCCTGATCGGCAGCTTCCCTTGTGCCCTCAACTGAGCCCTTCGGGGAGACCACAGCTCTGCTGTGGGTTCGTAGCCTCTAGCTTCCTGGGACCTAACCCTAACCCTAACCCTACCCCGAACCGTACCCTCCACCGGGCCCTCACCCGGTCTCGAACCCTAACCCTACACTTGAGCCGCCCCGTCACGTGAGCCCTCACTTGAGCCCTCGAGGGAGATGACGAGAACGGAGTCGCTTCGGCCTCTGCGACGTCCCTGTACCGAACCCTAACCCTAGCTAAGGCACTGTCCCCATGGGTACCCAATCCCAAAATCTGACACCACGCACCTGGGCTTCACAAGCGGTGCAGCCAACTCGGCATGGAACCTGCAAGCTGACCATGTCGTTTCCCAGGCGCGGCTACAGCTGCCCGAGAGGATTCCTGAGGCCTCCCCGACCTCGGTCCCATCAACGTGTGTGGCCTTGGCAGCCAAAGACTGATCGTGAGCGGCAGCCTCCCTTGTGCCCTCAACTCAGCCCTTCGGGGAGACCACAGCTCTGCTGTGTGTTCGTAGCGTGTAGCTTCCTGGGACCTAACCCTAACCCTAACCCTACCCCGAACCGTACCCTCCACCGGGCCCTCACCCGGTCTCGAACCCTAACCCTACACTTGAGCCGCCCCGTCACATTAGCCCTCCCTTGAGCCCTCGAGGGACATCACGAGAACGGAGTCGCTTCGGCCCTGGCCACGTCCCTGGACCGAACCTTAACCCTAGCTAAGGCACTGTCCCCATGTGTACCCAATCCCAAAATCTGACAACACCACGCACCTGGGCTTCACAAGCGGTGCAGTCTCACTCGGCATGGAACCTGGAAGCTGACCATGTGGTTTCCCAGGCGCGGCTGCAGCTGCCCGAGGGGATTCCTGAGTCCTCCCCGACCAGGGTTCCATCGACGTGTGTGCCTTGGCAGCCAAAGACTGATCCTGAGCGGCAGCCTACTTTGTGCCCTCAACTCAGCCCTTCTGCGAGACCACAGCCCTGCTGTGGGTTCGGCGTCTGGAGCCTCCTGGGACCTAACCCTAACCCTAACCCAATGTCGGACCGGGACCCTCCACCGAAACCTAAGCCGGCTTCGATATCAAAACGAACACTTGAGTCGCCTGTTCGCATGAGCCCTCACTTCAGCCTCGATGGAGATCACGAGACCGGAGTCGCTTCGTCCCTGGACACTTGCCTGGACTGAACCCTAACCCTAGCTAAGGCCCTCTCCCCATGTGAACCCTATACGAAAATCGGACAAGACCATGCGCCTGGGGTCCAGAAGCGGTGCAGGCTCACTCGGCCTGGAACCTGGAGCTCACCATGTCGTTTCCCTGGCCCGCCTGCAGCTGCCCGAGAGGATTCCTGAGGCCTCCCCGACCTCGGTCCCATCAACGTGTGTGGCCTTGGCAGCCAAAGACTGATCGTGAGCGGCAGCCTCCCTTGTGCCCTCAACTCAGCCCTTCGGGGAGACCACAGCTCTGCTGTGGGTTCGTAGCGTGTAGCTTCCTGGGACCTAACCCTAACCCTAACCCTACCCCGAACCGTACCCTCCACCGGGCCCTCACCCGGTCTCGAACCCTAACCCTACACTTGAGCCGCCCCGTCACATTAGCCCTCCCTTGAGCCCTCGAGGGACATCACGAGAACGGAGTCGCTTCGGCCCTGGCCACGTCCCTGGACCGAACCCTAACCCTAGCTAAGGCACTGTCCCCATGGGTACCCAATCCCAAAATCTGACAACACCACGCACCTGGGCTTCACAAGCGGTGCAGTCTCACTCGGCATGGAACCTGGAAGCTGACCATGTGGTTTCCCAGGCGCGGCTGCAGCTGCCCGAGGGGATTCCTGAGTCCTCCCCGACCAGGGTTCCATCGACGTGTGTGCCTTGGCAGCCAAAGACTGATCCTGAGCGGCAGCCTACTTTGTGCCCTCAACTCAGCCCTTCTGCGAGACCACAGTCCTGCTGTGGGTTCGGCGTCTGGAGCCTCCTGGGACCTAACCCTAACCCTAACCCAATGTCGGACCGGGACCCTCCACCGAAACCTAAGCCGGCTTCGATATCAAAACGAACACTTGAGTCGCCTGTTCGCATGAGCCCTCACTTCAGCCCTCGATGGAGATCACGAGACCGGAGTCGCTTCGTCCCTGGACACTTGCCTGGACTGAACCCTAACCCTAGCTAAGGCCCTCTCCCCATGTGAACCCTATACGAAAATCGGACAAGACCATGCGCCTGGGGTCCAGAAGCGGTGCAGGCTCACTCGGCCTGGAACCTGGAGCTCACCATGTCGTTTCCCTGGCCCGCCTGCAGCTGCCCGAGAGGATTCCTGAGGCCTCCCCGACCAGGGGCCCATCGACGTGGGTGTCCTTGGCAGCCAAAGACTTATCCTGATCGGCAGCTTCCCTTGTGCCCTCAACTGAGCCCTTCGGGGAGACCACAGCTCTGCTGTGGGTTCGTAGCCTCTAGCTTCCTGGGACCTAACCCTAACCCTAACCCTACCCCGAACCGTACCCTCCACCGGGCCCTCACCCGGTTTCGAACCCTAACGCTACACTTGAGCCGCCCCGTCACGTGAGCCCTCACTTGAGCCCTCGAGGGAGATGACGAGAACGGAGTCGCTTCGGCCTCTGCGACGTCCCTGGACCGAACCCTAACCCTAGCTAAGGCACTGTCCCCATGGGTACCCAATCCCAAAATCTGACAACACCACGCACCTGGGCTTCACAAGCGGTGCAGCCAACTCGGCATGGAACCTGCAAGCTGACCATGTCGTTTCCCAGGCGCGGCTACAGCTGCCCGAGAGGATTCCTGAGGCCTCCCCGACCTCGGTCCCATCAACGTGTGTGGCCTTGGCAGCCAAAGACTGATCGTGAGCGGCAGCCTCCCTTGTGCCCTCAACTCAGCCCTTCGGGGAGACCACAGCTCTGCTGTGGGTTCATAGCGTGTAGCTTCCTGGGACCTAACCCTAACCCTAACCCTACCCGGAACCGTACCCTCCACCGGGCCCTCACCCGGTCTCGAACCCTAACCCTACACTTGAGCCGCCCCGTCACATTAGCCCTCCCTTGAGCCCTCGAGGGACATCACGAGAACGGAGTCGCTTCGGCCCTGGCCACGTCCCTGGACCGAACCCTAACCCTAGCTAAGGCACTGTCCCCATGGGTACCCAATCCCAAAATCTGACAACACCACGCACCTGGGCTTCACAAGCGGTGCAGTCTCACTCGGCATGGAACCTGGAAGCTGACCATGTGGTTTCCCAGGCGCGGCTGCAGCTGCCCGAGGGGATTCCTGAGTCCTCCCCGACCAGGGTTCCATCGACGTGTGTGCCTTGGCAGCCAAAGACTGATCCTGAGCGGCAGCCTACTTTGTGCCCTCAACTCAGCCCTTCTGCGAGACCACAGCCCTGCTGTGGGTTCGGCGTCTGGAGCCTCCTGGGACCTAACCCTAACCCTAACCCAATGTCGGACCGGGACCCTCCACCGAAACCTAAGCCGGCTTCGATATCAAAACGAACACTTGAGTCGCCTGTTCGCATGAGCCCTCACTTCAGCCCTCGATGGAGATCACGAGACCGGAGTCGCTTCGTCCCTGGACACTTGCCTGGACTGAACCCTAACCCTAGCTAAGGCCCTCTCCCCATGTGAACCCTATACGAAAATCGGACAAGACCATGCGCCTGGGGTCCAGAAGCGGTGCAGGCTCACTCGGCCTGGAACCTGGAGCTCACCATGTCGTTTCCCTGGCCCGCCTGCAGCTGCCCGAGAGGATTCCTGAGGCCTCCCCGACCAGGGGCCCATCGACGTGGGTGTCCTTGGCAGCCAAAGACTTATCCTGATCGGCAGCTTCCCTTGTGCCCTCAACTGAGCCCTTCGGGGAGACCGCAGCTCTGCTGTGGGTTCGTAGCCTCTAGCTTCCTGGGACCTAACCCTAACCCTAACCCTACCCCGAACCGTACCCTCCACCGGGCCCTCACCCGGTCTCGAACCCTAACCCTACACTTGAGCCGCCCCGACACGTTAGCCCTCACTTGAGCCCTCGAGGGAGATGACGAGAACGGAGTCGCTTCGGCCTCTGCGACGTCCCTGGACCGAACCCTAACCCTAGCTAAGGCACTGTCCCCATGGGTACCCAATCCCAAAATCTGACAACACCACGCACCTGGGCTTCACAAGCGGTGCAGCCAACTCGGCATGGAACCTGCAAGCTGACCATGTCGTTTCCCAGGCGCGGCTACAGCTGCCCGAGAGGATTCCTGAGGCCTCCCCGACCTCGGTCCCATCAACGTGTGTGGCCTTGGCAGCCAAAGACTGATCGTGAGCGGCAGCCTCCCTTGTGCCCTCAACTCAGCCCTTCGGGGAGACCACAGCTCTGCTGTGGGTTCATAGCGTGTAGCTTCCTGGGACCTAACCCTAACCCTAACCCTACCCGGAACCGTACCCTCCACCGGGCCCTCACCCGGTCTCGAACCCTAACCCTACACTTGAGCCGCCCCGTCACATTAGCCCTCCCTTGAGCCCTCGAGGGACATCACGAGAACGGAGTCGCTTCGGCCCTGGCCACGTCCCTGGACCGAACCCTAACCCTAGCTAAGGCACTGTCCCCATGGGTACCCAATCCCAAAATCTGACAACACCACGCACCTGGGCTTCACAAGCGGTGCAGTCTCACTCGGCATGGAACCTGGAAGCTGACCATGTGGTTTCCCAGGCGCGGCTGCAGCTGCCCGAGGGGATTCCTGAGTCCTCCCCGACCAGGGTTCCATCGACGTGTGTGCCTTGGCAGCCAAAGACTGATCCTGAGCGGCAGCCTACTTTGTGCCCTCAACTCAGCCCTTCTGCGAGACCACAGCCCTGCTGTGGGTTCGGCGTCTGGAGCCTCCTGGGACCTAACCCTAACCCTAACCCAATGTCGGACCGGGACCCTCCACCGAAACCTAAGCCGGCTTCGATATCAAAACGAACACTTGAGTCGCCTGTTCGCATGAGCCCTCACTTCAGCCCTCGATGGAGATCACGAGACCGGAGTCGCTTCGTCCCTGGACACTTGCCTGGACTGAACCCTAACCCTAGCTAAGGCCCTCTCCCCATGTGAACCCTATACGAAAATCGGACAAGACCATGCGCCTGGGGTCCAGAAGCGGTGCAGGCTCACTCGGCCTGGAACCTGGAGCTCACCATGTCGTTTCCCTGGCCCGCCTGCAGCTGCCCGAGAGGATTCCTGAGGCCTCCCCGACCAGGGGCCCATCGACGTGGGTGTCCTTGGCAGCCAAAGACTTATCCTGATCGGCAGCTTCCCTTGTGCCCTCAACTGAGCCCTTCGGGGAGACCGCAGCTCTGCTGTGGGTTCGTAGCCTCTAGCTTCCTGGGACCTAACCCTAACCCTAACCCTACCCCGAACCGTACCCTCCACCGGGCCCTCACCCGGTCTCGAACCCTAACCCTACACTTGAGCCGCCCCGACACGTTAGCCCTCACTTGAGCCCTCGAGGGAGATGACGAGAACGGAGTCGCTTCGGCCTCTGCGACGTCCCTGGACCGAACCCTAACCCTAGCTAAGGCACTGTCCCCATGGGTACCCAATCCCAAAATCTGACAACACCACGCACCTGGGCTTCACAAGCGGTGCAGCCAACTCGGCATGGAACCTGCAAGCTGACCATGTCGTTTCCCAGGCGCGGCTACAGCTGCCCGAGAGGATTCCTGAGGCCTCCCCGACCTCGGTCCCATCAACGTGTGTGGCCTTGGCAGCCAAAGACTGATCGTGAGCGGCAGCCTCCCTTGTGCCCTCAACTCAGCCCTTCGGGGAGACCACAGCTCTGCTGTGTGTTCGTAGCGTGTAGCTTCCTGGGACCTAACCCTAACCCTAACCCTACCCCGAACCGTACCCTCCACCGGGCCCTCACCCGGTCTCGAACCCTAACCCTACACTTGAGCCGCCCCGTCACATTAGCCCTCCCTTGAGCCCTCGAGGGACATCACGAGAACGGAGTCGCTTCGGCCCTGGCCACGTCCCTGGACCGAACCTTAACCCTAGCTAAGGCACTGTCCCCATGTGTACCCAATCCCAAAATCTGACAACACCACGCACCTGGGCTTCACAAGCGGTGCAGTCTCACTCGGCATGGAACCTGGAAGCTGACCATGTGGTTTCCCAGGCGCGGCTGCAGCTGCCCGAGGGGATTCCTGAGTCCTCCCCGACCAGGGTTCCATCGACGTGTGTGCCTTGGCAGCCAAAGACTGATCCTGAGCGGCAGCCTACTTTGTGCCCTCAACTCAGCCCTTCTGCGAGACCACAGCCCTGCTGTGGGTTCGGCGTCTGGAGCCTCCTGGGACCTAACCCTAACCCTAACCCAATGTCGGACCGGGACCCTCCACCGAAACCTAAGCCGGCTTCGATATCAAAACGAACACTTGAGTCGCCTGTTCGCATGAGCCCTCACTTCAGCCTCGATGGAGATCACGAGACCGGAGTCGCTTCGTCCCTGGACACTTGCCTGGACTGAACCCTAACCCTAGCTAAGGCCCTCTCCCCATGTGAACCCTATACGAAAATCGGACAAGACCATGCGCCTGGGGTCCAGAAGCGGTGCAGGCTCACTCGGCCTGGAACCTGGAGCTCACCATGTCGTTTCCCTGGCCCGCCTGCAGCTGCCCGAGAGGATTCCTGAGGCCTCCCCGACCTCGGTCCCATCAACGTGTGTGGCCTTGGCAGCCAAAGACTGATCGTGAGCGGCAGCCTCCCTTGTGCCCTCAACTCAGCCCTTCGGGGAGACCACAGCTCTGCTGTGGGTTCGTAGCGTGTAGCTTCCTGGGACCTAACCCTAACCCTAACCCTACCCCGAACCGTACCCTCCACCGGGCCCTCACCCGGTCTCGAACCCTAACCCTACACTTGAGCCGCCCCGTCACATTAGCCCTCCCTTGAGCCCTCGAGGGACATCACGAGAACGGAGTCGCTTCGGCCCTGGCCACGTCCCTGGACCGAACCCTAACCCTAGCTAAGGCACTGTCCCCATGGGTACCCAATCCCAAAATCTGACAACACCACGCACCTGGGCTTCACAAGCGGTGCAGTCTCACTCGGCATGGAACCTGGAAGCTGACCATGTGGTTTCCCAGGCGCGGCTGCAGCTGCCCGAGGGGATTCCTGAGTCCTCCCCGACCAGGGTTCCATCGACGTGTGTGCCTTGGCAGCCAAAGACTGATCCTGAGCGGCAGCCTACTTTGTGCCCTCAACTCAGCCCTTCTGCGAGACCACAGTCCTGCTGTGGGTTCGGCGTCTGGAGCCTCCTGGGACCTAACCCTAACCCTAACCCAATGTCGGACCGGGACCCTCCACCGAAACCTAAGCCGGCTTCGATATCAAAACGAACACTTGAGTCGCCTGTTCGCATGAGCCCTCACTTCAGCCCTCGATGGAGATCACGAGACCGGAGTCGCTTCGTCCCTGGACACTTGCCTGGACTGAACCCTAACCCTAGCTAAGGCCCTCTCCCCATGTGAACCCTATACGAAAATCGGACAAGACCATGCGCCTGGGGTCCAGAAGCGGTGCAGGCTCACTCGGCCTGGAACCTGGAGCTCACCATGTCGTTTCCCTGGCCCGCCTGCAGCTGCCCGAGAGGATTCCTGAGGCCTCCCCGACCAGGGGCCCATCGACGTGGGTGTCCTTGGCAGCCAAAGACTTATCCTGATCGGCAGCTTCCCTTGTGCCCTCAACTGAGCCCTTCGGGGAGACCACAGCTCTGCTGTGGGTTCGTAGCCTCTAGCTTCCTGGGACCTAACCCTAACCCTAACCCTACCCCGAACCGTACCCTCCACCGGGCCCTCACCCGGTTTCGAACCCTAACGCTACACTTGAGCCGCCCCGTCACGTGAGCCCTCACTTGAGCCCTCGAGGGAGATGACGAGAACGGAGTCGCTTCGGCCTCTGCGACGTCCCTGGACCGAACCCTAACCCTAGCTAAGGCACTGTCCCCATGGGTACCCAATCCCAAAATCTGACAACACCACGCACCTGGGCTTCACAAGCGGTGCAGCCAACTCGGCATGGAACCTGCAAGCTGACCATGTCGTTTCCCAGGCGCGGCTACAGCTGCCCGAGAGGATTCCTGAGGCCTCCCCGACCTCGGTCCCATCAACGTGTGTGGCCTTGGCAGCCAAAGACTGATCGTGAGCGGCAGCCTCCCTTGTGCCCTCAACTCAGCCCTTCGGGGAGACCACAGCTCTGCTGTGGGTTCATAGCGTGTAGCTTCCTGGGACCTAACCCTAACCCTAACCCTACCCGGAACCGTACCCTCCACCGGGCCCTCACCCGGTCTCGAACCCTAACCCTACACTTGAGCCGCCCCGTCACATTAGCCCTCCCTTGAGCCCTCGAGGGACATCACGAGAACGGAGTCGCTTCGGCCCTGGCCACGTCCCTGGACCGAACCCTAACCCTAGCTAAGGCACTGTCCCCATGGGTACCCAATCCCAAAATCTGACAACACCACGCACCTGGGCTTCACAAGCGGTGCAGTCTCACTCGGCATGGAACCTGGAAGCTGACCATGTGGTTTCCCAGGCGCGGCTGCAGCTGCCCGAGGGGATTCCTGAGTCCTCCCCGACCAGGGTTCCATCGACGTGTGTGCCTTGGCAGCCAAAGACTGATCCTGAGCGGCAGCCTACTTTGTGCCCTCAACTCAGCCCTTCTGCGAGACCACAGCCCTGCTGTGGGTTCGGCGTCTGGAGCCTCCTGGGACCTAACCCTAACCCTAACCCAATGTCGGACCGGGACCCTCCACCGAAACCTAAGCCGGCTTCGATATCAAAACGAACACTTGAGTCGCCTGTTCGCATGAGCCCTCACTTCAGCCCTCGATGGAGATCACGAGACCGGAGTCGCTTCGTCCCTGGACACTTGCCTGGACTGAACCCTAACCCTAGCTAAGGCCCTCTCCCCATGTGAACCCTATACGAAAATCGGACAAGACCATGCGCCTGGGGTCCAGAAGCGGTGCAGGCTCACTCGGCCTGGAACCTGGAGCTCACCATGTCGTTTCCCTGGCCCGCCTGCAGCTGCCCGAGAGGATTCCTGAGGCCTCCCCGACCAGGGGCCCATCGACGTGGGTGTCCTTGGCAGCCAAAGACTTATCCTGATCGGCAGCTTCCCTTGTGCCCTCAACTGAGCCCTTCGGGGAGACCGCAGCTCTGCTGTGGGTTCGTAGCCTCTAGCTTCCTGGGACCTAACCCTAACCCTAACCCTACCCCGAACCGTACCCTCCACCGGGCCCTCACCCGGTCTCGAACCCTAACCCTACACTTGAGCCGCCCCGACACGTTAGCCCTCACTTGAGCCCTCGAGGGAGATGACGAGAACGGAGTCGCTTCGGCCTCTGCGACGTCCCTGGACCGAACCCTAACCCTAGCTAAGGCACTGTCCCCATGGGTACCCAATCCCAAAATCTGACAACACCACGCACCTGGGCTTCACAAGCGGTGCAGCCAACTCGGCATGGAACCTGCAAGCTGACCATGTCGTTTCCCATGCGCGGCTACAGCTGCCCGAGAGGATTCCTGAGGCCTCCCCGACCTCGGTCCCATCAACGTGTGTGGCCTTGGCAGCCAAAGACTGATCGTGAGCGGCAGCCTCCCTTGTGCCCTCAACTCAGCCCTTCGGGGAGACCACAGCTCAGCTGTGGGTTCGTAGCGTGTAGCTTCCTGGGACCTAACCCTAACCCTAACCCTACCCGGAACCGTACCCTCCACCGGGCCCTCACCCGGTCTCGAACCCTAACCCTACACTTGAGCCGCCCCGTCACATTAGCCCTCCCTTGAGCCCTCGAGGGACATCACGAGAACGGAGTCGCTTCGGCCCTGGCCACGTCCCTGGACCGAACCCTAACCCTAGCTAAGGCACTGTCCCCATGGGTACCCAATCCCAAAATCTGACAACACCACGCACCTGGGCTTCACAAGCGGTGCAGTCTCACTCGGCATGGAACCTGGAAGCTGACCATGTGGTTTCCCAGGCGCGGCTGCAGCTGCCCGAGGGGATTCCTGAGTCCTCCCCGACCAGGGTTCCATCGACGTGTGTGCCTTGGCAGCCAAAGACTGATCCTGAGCGGCAGCCTACTTTGTGCCCTCAACTCAGCCCTTCTGCGAGACCACAGCCCTGCTGTGGTTTCGGCGTCTGGAGCCTCCTGGGACCTAACCCTAACCCTAACCCAATGTCGGACCGGGACCCTCCACCGAAACCTAAGCCGGCTTCGATATCAAAACGAACACTTGAGTCGCCTGTTCGCATGAGCCCTCACTTCAGCCCTCGATGGAGATCACGAGACCGGAGTCGCTTCGTCCCTGGACACTTGCCTGGACTGAACCCTAACCCTAGCTAAGGCCCTCTCCCCATGTGAACCCTATACGAAAATCGGACAAGACCATGCGCCTGGGGTCCAGAAGCGGTGCAGGCTCACTCGGCCTGGAACCTGGAGCTCACCATGTCGTTTCCCTGGCCCGCCTGCAGCTGCCCGAGAGGATTCCTGAGGCCTCCCCGACCAGGGGCCCATCGACGTGGGTGTCCTTGGCAGCCAAAGACTTATCCTGATCGGCAGCTTCCCTTGTGCCCTCAACTGAGCCCTTCGGGGAGACCACAGCTCTGCTGTGGGTTCGTAGCCTCTAGCTTCCTGGGACCTAACCCTAACCCTAACCCTACCCCGAACCGTACCCTCCACCGGGCCCTCACCCGGTCTCGAACCCTAACCCTACACTTGAGCCGCCCCGTCACGTGAGCCCTCACTTGAGCCCTCGAGGGAGATGACGAGAACGGAGTCGCTTCGGCCTCTGCGACGTCCCTGTACCGAACCCTAACCCTAGCTAAGGCACTGTCCCCATGGGTACCCAATCCCAAAATCTGACACCACGCACCTGGGCTTCACAAGCGGTGCAGCCAACTCGGCATGGAACCTGCAAGCTGACCATGTCGTTTCCCAGGCGCGGCTACAGCTGCCCGAGAGGATTCCTGAGGCCTCCCCGACCTCGGTCCCATCAACGTGTGTGGCCTTGGCAGCCAAAGACTGATCGTGAGCGGCAGCCTCCCTTGTGCCCTCAACTCAGCCCTTCGGGGAGACCACAGCTCTGCTGTGTGTTCGTAGCGTGTAGCTTCCTGGGACCTAACCCTAACCCTAACCCTACCCCGAACCGTACCCTCCACCGGGCCCTCACCCGGTCTCGAACCCTAACCCTACACTTGAGCCGCCCCGTCACATTAGCCCTCCCTTGAGCCCTCGAGGGACATCACGAGAACGGAGTCGCTTCGGCCCTGGCCACGTCCCTGGACCGAACCTTAACCCTAGCTAAGGCACTGTCCCCATGTGTACCCAATCCCAAAATCTGACAACACCACGCACCTGGGCTTCACAAGCGGTGCAGTCTCACTCGGCATGGAACCTGGAAGCTGACCATGTGGTTTCCCAGGCGCGGCTGCAGCTGCCCGAGGGGATTCCTGAGTCCTCCCCGACCAGGGTTCCATCGACGTGTGTGCCTTGGCAGCCAAAGACTGATCCTGAGCGGCAGCCTACTTTGTGCCCTCAACTCAGCCCTTCTGCGAGACCACAGCCCTGCTGTGGGTTCGGCGTCTGGAGCCTCCTGGGACCTAACCCTAACCCTAACCCAATGTCGGACCGGGACCCTCCACCGAAACCTAAGCCGGCTTCGATATCAAAACGAACACTTGAGTCGCCTGTTCGCATGAGCCCTCACTTCAGCCTCGATGGAGATCACGAGACCGGAGTCGCTTCGTCCCTGGACACTTGCCTGGACTGAACCCTAACCCTAGCTAAGGCCCTCTCCCCATGTGAACCCTATACGAAAATCGGACAAGACCATGCGCCTGGGGTCCAGAAGCGGTGCAGGCTCACTCGGCCTGGAACCTGGAGCTCACCATGTCGTTTCCCTGGCCCGCCTGCAGCTGCCCGAGAGGATTCCTGAGGCCTCCCCGACCAGGGGCCCATCGACGTGGGTGTCCTTGGCAGCCAAAGACTTATCCTGATCGGCAGCTTCCCTTGTGCCCTCAACTGAGCCCTTCGGGGAGACCACAGCTCTGCTGTGGGTTCGTAGCCTCTAGCTTCCTGGGACCTAACCCTAACCCTAACCCTACCCCGAACCGTACCCTCCACCGGGCCCTCACCCGGTCTCGAACCCTAACCCTACACTTGAGCCGCCCCTCACGTTAGCCCTCACTTGAGCCATCGAGGGAGATGACGAGAACGGAGTCGCTTCGGCCTCTGCGACGTCCCTGGACCGAACCCTAACCCTAGCTAAGGCACTGTCCCCATGGGTACCCAATCCCAAAATCTGACAACACCACGCACCTGGGCTTCACAAGCGGTGCAGCCAACTCGGCATGGAACCTGCAAGCTGACCATGTCGTTTCCCAGGCGCGGCTACAGCTGCCCGAGAGGATTCGGAGGCCTCCCCGACCTCGGTCCCATCAACGTGTGTGGCCTTGGCAGCCAAAGACTGATCGTGAGCGGCAGCCTCCCTTGTGCCCTCAACTCAGCCCTTCGGGGAGACCACAGCTCTGCTGTGTGTTCGTAGCGTGTAGCTTCCTGGGACCTAAGCCTAACCCTAACCCTACCCCGAACCGTACCCTCCACCGGGCCCTCACCCGGTCTCGAACCCTAACCCTACACTTGAGCCGCCCCGTCACATTAGCCCTCCCTTGAGCCCTCGAGGGACATCACGAGAACGGAGTCGCTTCGGCCCTGGCCACGTCCCTGGACCGAACCCTAACCCTAGCTAAGGCACTGTCCCCATGGGTACCCAATCCCAAAATCTGACAACACCACGCACCTGGGCTTCACAAGCGGTGCAGTCTCACTCGGCATGGAACCTGGAAGCTGACCATGTGGTTTCCCAGGCGCGGCTGCAGCTGCCCGAGGGGATTCCTGAGTCCTCCCCGACCAGGGTTCCATCGACGTGTGTGCCTTGGCAGCCAAAGACTGATCCTGAGCGGCAGCCTACTTTGTGCCCTCAACTCAGCCCTTCTGCGAGACCACAGCCCTGCTGTGGGTTCGGCGTCTGGAGCCTCCTGGGACCTAACCCTAACCCTAACCCAATGTCGGACCGGGACCCTCCACCGAAACCTAAGCCGGCTTCGATATCAAAACGAACACTTGAGTCGCCTGTTCGCATGAGCCCTCACTTCAGCCCTCGATGGAGATCACGAGACCGGAGTCGCTTCGTCCCTGGACACTTGCCTGGACTGAACCCTAACCCTAGCTAAGGCACTCTCCCCATGTGAACCCTATACGAAAATCGGACAAGACCATGCGCCTGGGGTCCAGAAGCGGTGCAGGCTCACTCGGCCTGGAACCTGGAGCTCACCATGTCGTTTCCCTGGCCCGCCTGCAGCTGCCCGAGAGGATTCCTGAGGCCTCCCCGACCAGGGGCCCATCGACGTGGGTGTCCTTGGCAGCCAAAGACTTATCCTGATCGGCAGCTTCCCTTGTGCCCTCAACTGAGCCCTTCGGGGAGACCACAGCTCTGCTGTGGGTTCGTAGCCTCTAGCTTCCTGGGACCTAACCCTAACCCTAACCCTACCCCGAACCGTACCCTCCACCGGGCCCTCACCCGGTCTCGAACCCTAACCCTACACTTGAGCCGCCCCGTCACGTGAGCCCTCACTTGAGCCCTCGAGGGAGATGACGAGAACGGAGTCGCTTCGGCCTCTGCGACGTCCCTGGACCGAACCCTAACCCTAGCTAAGGCACTGTCCCCATGGGTACCCAATCCCAAAATCTGACAACACCACGCACCTGGGCTTCACAAGCGGTGCAGCCAACTCGGCATGGAACCTGCAAGCTGACCATGTCGTTTCCCAGGCGCGGCTACAGCTGCCCGAGAGGATTCCTGAGGCCTCCCCGACCTCGGTCCCATCAACGTGTGTGGCCTTGGCAGCCAAAGACTGATCGTGAGCGGCAGCCTCCCTTGTGCCCTCAACTCAGCCCTTCGGGGAGACCACAGCTCTGCTGTGGGTTCGTAGCGTGTAGCTTCCTGGGACCTAAGCCTAACCCTAACCCTACCCCGAACCGTACCCTCCACCGGGCCCTCACCCGGTCTCGAACCCTAACCCTACACTTGAGCCGCCCCGTCACGTGAGCCCTCACTTGAGCCCTCGAGGGAGATGACGAGAACGGAGTCGCTTCGGCCTCTGCGACGTCCCTGGACCGAACCCTAACCCTAGCTAAGGCACTGTCCCCATGGGTACCCAATCCCAAAATCTGACAACACCACGCACCTGGGCTTCACAAGCGGTGCAGCCAACTCGGCATGGAACCTGCAAGCTGACCATGTCGTTTCCCATGCGCGGCTACAGCTGCCCGAGAGGATTCCTGAGGCCTCCCCGACCTCGGTCCCATCAACGTGTGTGGCCTTGGCAGCCAAAGACTGATCGTGAGCGGCAGCCTCCCTTGTGCCCTCAACTCAGCCCTTCGGGGAGACCACAGCTCAGCTGTGGGTTCGTAGCGTGTAGCTTCCTGGGACCTAACCCTAACCCTAACCCTACCCCGAACCGTACCCTCCACCGGGCCCTCACCCGGTCTCGAACCCTAACCCTACACTTGAGCCGCCCCGTCACATTAGCCCTCCCTTGAGCCCTCGAGGGACATCACGAGAACGGAGTCGCTTCGGCCCTGGCCACGTCCCTGGACCGAACCCTAACCCTAGCTAAGGCACTGTCCCCATGGGTACCCAATCCCAAAATCTGACAACACCACGCACCTGGGCTTCACAAGCGGTGCAGTCTCACTCGGCATGGAACCTGGAAGCTGACCATGTGGTTTCCCAGGCGCGGCTGCAGCTGCCCGAGGGGATTCCTGAGTCCTCCCCGACCAGGGTTCCATCGACGTGTGTGCCTTGGCAGCCAAAGACTGATCCTGAGCGGCAGCCTACTTTGTGCCCTCAACTCAGCCCTTCTGCGAGACCACAGCCCTGCTGTGGGTTCGGCGTCTGGAGCCTCCTGGGACCTAACCCTAACCCTAACCCAATGTCGGACCGGGACCCTCCACCGAAACCTAAGCCGGCTTCGATATCAAAACGAACACTTGAGTCGCCTGTTCGCATGAGCCCTCACTTCAGCCCTCGATGGAGATCACGAGACCGGAGTCGCTTCGTCCCTAGACACTTGCCTGGACTGAACCCTAACCCTAGCTAAGGCACTCTCCCCATGTGAACCCTATACGAAAATCGGACAAGACCATGCGCCTGGGGTCCAGAAGCGGTGCAGGCTCACTCGGCCTGGAACCTGAAGCTCACCATGTCGTTTCCCTGGCCCGCCTGCAGCTGCCCGAGAGGATTCCTGAGGCCTCCCCGACCAGGGGCCCATCGACGTGGGTGTCCTTGGCAGCCAAAGACTTATCCTGATCGGCAGCTTCCCTTGTGCCCTCAACTGAGCCCTTCGGGGAGACCACAGCTCTGCTGTGGGTTCGTAGCCTCTAGCTTCCTGGGACCTAACCCTAACCCTAACCCTACCCCGAACCGTACCCTCCACCGGGCCCTCACCCGGTCTCGAACCCTAACCCTACACTTGAGCCGCCCCGTCACGTGAGCCCTCACTTGAGCCCTCGAGGGAGATGACGAGAACGGAGTCGCTTCGGCCTCTGCGACGTCCCTGTACCGAACCCTAACCCTAGCTAAGGCACTGTCCCCATGGGTACCCAATCCCAAAATCTGACACCACGCACCTGGGCTTCACAAGCGGTGCAGCCAACTCGGCATGGAACCTGCAAGCTGACCATGTCGTTTCCCAGGCGCGGCTACAGCTGCCCGAGAGGATTCCTGAGGCCTCCCCGACCTCGGTCCCATCAACGTGTGTGGCCTTGGCAGCCAAAGACTGATCGTGAGCGGCAGCCTCCCTTGTGCCCTCAACTCAGCCCTTCGGGGAGACCACAGCTCTGCTGTGTGTTCGTAGCGTGTAGCTTCCTGGGACCTAACCCTAACCCTAACCCTACCCCGAACCGTACCCTCCACCGGGCCCTCACCCGGTCTCGAACCCTAACCCTACACTTGAGCCGCCCCGTCACATTAGCCCTCCCTTGAGCCCTCGAGGGACATCACGAGAACGGAGTCGCTTCGGCCCTGGCCACGTCCCTGGACCGAACCTTAACCCTAGCTAAGGCACTGTCCCCATGTGTACCCAATCCCAAAATCTGACAACACCACGCACCTGGGCTTCACAAGCGGTGCAGTCTCACTCGGCATGGAACCTGGAAGCTGACCATGTGGTTTCCCAGGCGCGGCTGCAGCTGCCCGAGGGGATTCCTGAGTCCTCCCCGACCAGGGTTCCATCGACGTGTGTGCCTTGGCAGCCAAAGACTGATCCTGAGCGGCAGCCTACTTTGTGCCCTCAACTCAGCCCTTCTGCGAGACCACAGCCCTGCTGTGGGTTCGGCGTCTGGAGCCTCCTGGGACCTAACCCTAACCCTAACCCAATGTCGGACCGGGACCCTCCACCGAAACCTAAGCCGGCTTCGATATCAAAACGAACACTTGAGTCGCCTGTTCGCATGAGCCCTCACTTCAGCCTCGATGGAGATCACGAGACCGGAGTCGCTTCGTCCCTGGACACTTGCCTGGACTGAACCCTAACCCTAGCTAAGGCCCTCTCCCCATGTGAACCCTATACGAAAATCGGACAAGACCATGCGCCTGGGGTCCAGAAGCGGTGCAGGCTCACTCGGCCTGGAACCTGGAGCTCACCATGTCGTTTCCCTGGCCCGCCTGCAGCTGCCCGAGAGGATTCCTGAGGCCTCCCCGACCTCGGTCCCATCAACGTGTGTGGCCTTGGCAGCCAAAGACTGATCGTGAGCGGCAGCCTCCCTTGTGCCCTCAACTCAGCCCTTCGGGGAGACCACAGCTCTGCTGTGGGTTCGTAGCGTGTAGCTTCCTGGGACCTAACCCTAACCCTAACCCTACCCCGAACCGTACCCTCCACCGGGCCCTCACCCGGTCTCGAACCCTAACCCTACACTTGAGCCGCCCCGTCACATTAGCCCTCCCTTGAGCCCTCGAGGGACATCACGAGAACGGAGTCGCTTCGGCCCTGGCCACGTCCCTGGACCGAACCCTAACCCTAGCTAAGGCACTGTCCCCATGGGTACCCAATCCCAAAATCTGACAACACCACGCACCTGGGCTTCACAAGCGGTGCAGTCTCACTCGGCATGGAACCTGGAAGCTGACCATGTGGTTTCCCAGGCGCGGCTGCAGCTGCCCGAGGGGATTCCTGAGTCCTCCCCGACCAGGGTTCCATCGACGTGTGTGCCTTGGCAGCCAAAGACTGATCCTGAGCGGCAGCCTACTTTGTGCCCTCAACTCAGCCCTTCTGCGAGACCACAGTCCTGCTGTGGGTTCGGCGTCTGGAGCCTCCTGGGACCTAACCCTAACCCTAACCCAATGTCGGACCGGGACCCTCCACCGAAACCTAAGCCGGCTTCGATATCAAAACGAACACTTGAGTCGCCTGTTCGCATGAGCCCTCACTTCAGCCCTCGATGGAGATCACGAGACCGGAGTCGCTTCGTCCCTGGACACTTGCCTGGACTGAACCCTAACCCTAGCTAAGGCCCTCTCCCCATGTGAACCCTATACGAAAATCGGACAAGACCATGCGCCTGGGGTCCAGAAGCGGTGCAGGCTCACTCGGCCTGGAACCTGGAGCTCACCATGTCGTTTCCCTGGCCCGCCTGCAGCTGCCCGAGAGGATTCCTGAGGCCTCCCCGACCAGGGGCCCATCGACGTGGGTGTCCTTGGCAGCCAAAGACTTATCCTGATCGGCAGCTTCCCTTGTGCCCTCAACTGAGCCCTTCGGGGAGACCACAGCTCTGCTGTGGGTTCGTAGCCTCTAGCTTCCTGGGACCTAACCCTAACCCTAACCCTACCCCGAACCGTACCCTCCACCGGGCCCTCACCCGGTTTCGAACCCTAACGCTACACTTGAGCCGCCCCGTCACGTGAGCCCTCACTTGAGCCCTCGAGGGAGATGACGAGAACGGAGTCGCTTCGGCCTCTGCGACGTCCCTGGACCGAACCCTAACCCTAGCTAAGGCACTGTCCCCATGGGTACCCAATCCCAAAATCTGACAACACCACGCACCTGGGCTTCACAAGCGGTGCAGCCAACTCGGCATGGAACCTGCAAGCTGACCATGTCGTTTCCCAGGCGCGGCTACAGCTGCCCGAGAGGATTCCTGAGGCCTCCCCGACCTCGGTCCCATCAACGTGTGTGGCCTTGGCAGCCAAAGACTGATCGTGAGCGGCAGCCTCCCTTGTGCCCTCAACTCAGCCCTTCGGGGAGACCACAGCTCTGCTGTGGGTTCGTAGCGTGTAGCTTCCTGGGACCTAACCCTAACCCTAACCCTACCCCGAACCGTACCCTCCACCGGGCCCTCACCCGGTCTCGAACCCTAACCCTACACTTGAGCCGCCCCGTCACATTAGCCCTCCCTTGAGCCCGCGAGGGACATCACGAGAACGGAGTCGCTTCGGCCCTGGCCACGTCCCTGGACCGAACCCTAACCCTAGCTAAGGCACTGTCCCCATGGGTACCCAATCCCAAAATCTGACAACACCACGCACCTGGGCTTCACAAGCGGTGCAGTCTCACTCGGCATGGAACCTGGAAGCTGACCATGTGGTTTCCCAGGCGCGGCTGCAGCTGCCCGAGGGGATTCCTGAGTCCTCCCCGACCAGGGTTCCATCGACGTGTGTGCCTTGGCAGCCAAAGACTGATCCTGAGCGGCAGCCTACTTTGTGCCCTCAACTCAGCCCTTCTGCGAGACCACAGCCCTGCTGTGGGTTCGGCGTCTGGAGCCTCCTGGGACCTAACCCTAACCCTAACCCAATGTCGGACCGGGACCCTCCACCGAAACCTAAGCCGGCTTCGATATCAAAACGAACACTTGAGTCGCCTGTTCGCATGAGCCCTCACTTCAGCCCTCGATGGAGATCACGAGACCGGAGTCGCTTCGTCCCTGGACACTTGCCTGGACTGAACCCTAACCCTAGCTAAGGCCCTCTCCCCATGTGAACCCTATACGAAAATCGGACAAGACCATGCGCCTGGGGTCCAGAAGCGGTGCAGGCTCACTCGGCCTGGAACCTGGAGCTCACCATGTCGTTTCCCTGGCCCGCCTGCAGCTGCCCGAGAGGATTCCTGAGGCCTCCCCGACCAGGGGCCCATCGACGTGGGTGTCCTTGGCAGCCAAAGACTTATCCTGATCGGCAGCTTCCCTTGTGCCCTCAACTGAGCCCTTCGGGGAGACCACAGCTCTGCTGTGGGTTCGTAGACTCTAGCTTCCTGGGACCTAACCCTAACCCTAACCCTACCCCGAACCGTACCCTCCACCGGGACCTCACCCGGTCTGGAACCCTAACCCTACACTTGAGCCGCCCCGTCACGTTAGCCCTCACTTGAGCCCTCGAGGGAGATGACGAGAACGGAGTCGCTTCGGCCTCTGCGACGTCCCTGGACCGAACCCTAACCCTAGCTAAGGCACTGTCCCCATGGGTACCCAATCCCAAAATCTGACAACACCACGCACCTGGGCTTCACAAGCGGTGCAGCCAACTCGGCATGGAACCTGCAAGCTGACCATGTCGTTTCCCAGGCGCGGCTACAGCTGCCCGAGAGGATTCCTGAGGCCTCCCCGACCTCGGTCCCATCAACGTGTGTGGCCTTGGCAGCCAAAGACTGATCGTGAGCGGCAGCCTCCCTTGTGCCCTCAACTCAGCCCTTCGGGGAGACCACAGCTCTGCTGTGGGTTCGTAGCGTGTAGCTTCCTGGGACCTAACCCTAACCCTAACCCTACCCCGAACCGTACCCTCCACCGGGCCCTCACCCGGTCTCGAACCCTAACCCTACACTTGAGCCGCCCCGTCACATTAGCCCTCCCTTGAGCCCTCGAGGGACATCACGAGAACGGAGTCGCTTCGGCCCTGGCCACGTCCCTGGACCGAACCCTAACCCTAGCTAAGGCACTGTCCCCATGGGTACCCAATCCCAAAATCTGACAACACCACGCACCTGGGCTTCACAAGCGGTGCAGTCTCACTCGGCATGGAACCTGGAAGCTGACCATGTGGTTTCCCAGGCGCGGCTGCAGCTGCCCGAGGGGATTCCTGAGTCCTCCCCGACCAGGGTTCCATCGACGTGTGTGCCTTGGCAGCCAAAGACTGATCCTGAGCGGCAGCCTACTTTGTGCCCTCAACTCAGCCCTTCTGCGAGACCACAGCCCTGCTGTGGGTTCGGCGTCTGGAGCCTCCTGGGACCTAACCCTAACCCTAACCCAATGTCGGACCGGGACCCTCCACCGAAACCTAAGCCGGCTTCGATATCAAAACGAACACTTGAGTCGCCTGTTCGCATGAGCCCTCACTTCAGCCCTCGATGGAGATCACGAGACCGGAGTCGCTTCGTCCCTGGACACTTGCCTGGACTGAACCCTAACCCTAGCTAAGGCCCTCTCCCCATGTGAACCCTATACGAAAATCGGACAAGACCATGCGCCTGGGGTCCAGAAGCGGTGCAGGCTCACTCGGCCTGGAACCTGGAGCTCACCATGTCGTTTCCCTGGCCCGCCTGCAGCTGCCCGAGAGGATTCCTGAGGCCTCCCCGACCAGGGGCCCATCGACGTGGGTGTCCTTGGCAACCAAAGACTTATCCTGATCGGCAGCTTCCCTTGTGCCCTCAACTGAGCCCTTCGGGGAGACCACAGCTCTGCTGTGGGTTCGTAGCCTGTAGCTTCCTGGGACCTAACCCTAACCCTAACCCTACCCCGAACCGTACCCTCCACCGGGCCCTCACCCGGTCTCGAACCCTAACCCTACACTTGAGCCGCCCCGTCACGTTAGCCCTCACTTGAGCCCTCGAGGGAGATGACGAGAACGGAGTCGCTTCGGCCTCTGCGACGTCCCTGGACCGAACCCTAACCCTAGCTAAGGCACTGTCCCCATGGGTACCCAATCCCAAAATCTGACAACACCACGCACCTGGGCTTCACAAGCGGTGCAGCCAACTCGGCATGGAACCTGCAAGCTGACCATGTCGTTTCCCAGGCGCGGCTACAGCTGCCCGAGAGGATTCCTGAGGCCTCCCCGACCTCGGTCCCATCAACGTTTGTGGCCTTGGCAGCCAAAGACTGATCGTGAGCGGCAGCCTCCCTTGTGCCCTCAACTCAGCCCTTCGGGGAGACCACAGCTCTGCTGTGGGTTCGTAGCGTGTAGCTTCCTGGGACCTAACCCTAACCCTAACCCTACCCCGAACCGTACCCTCCACCGGGCCCTCACCCGGTCTCGAACCCTAACCCTACACTTGAGCCGCCCCGTCACATTAGCCCTCCCTTGAGCCCTCGAGGGACATCACGAGAACGGAGTCGCTTCGGCCCTGGCCACGTCCCTGGACCGAACCCTAACCCTAGCTAAGGCACTGTCCCCATGGGTACCCAATCCCAAAATCTGACAACACCACGCACCTGGGCTTCACAAGCGGTGCAGTCTCACTCGGCATGGAACCTGGAAGCTGACCATGTGGTTTCCCAGGCGCGGCTGCAGCTGCCCGAGGGGATTCCTGAGTCCTCCCCGACCAGGGTTCCATCGACGTGTGTGCCTTGGCAGCCAAAGACTGATCCTGAGCGGCAGCCTACTTTGTGCCCTCAACTCAGCCCTACTGCGAGACCACAGCCCTGCTGTGGGTTCGGCGTCTGGAGCCTCCTGGGACCTAACCCTAACCCTAACCCAATGTCGGACCGGGACCCTCCACCGAAACCTAAGCCGGCTTCGATATCAAAACGAACACTTGAGTCGCCTGTTCGCATGAGCCCTCACTTCAGCCCTCGATGGAGATCACGAGACCGGAGTCGCTTCGTCCCTGGACACTTGCCTGGACTGAACCCTAACCCTAGCTAAGGCCCTCTCCCCATGTGAACCCTATACGAAAATCGGACAAGACCATGCGCCTGGGGTCCAGAAGCGGTGCAGGCTCACTCGGCCTGGAACCTGGAGCTCACCATGTCGTTTCCCTGGCCCGCCTGCAGCTGCCCGAGAGGATTCCGGAGGCCTCCCCGACCAGGGGCCCATCGACGTGGGTGTCCTTGGCAGCCAAAGACTTATCCTGATCGGCAGCTTCCCTTGTGCCCTCAACTGAGCCCTTCGGGGAGACCACAGCTCTGCTGTGGGTTCGTAGCCTCTAGCTTCCTGGGACCTAACCCTAACCCTAACCCTACCCCGAACCGTACCCTCCACCGGGCCCTCACCCGGTCTCAAACCCTAACCCTACACTTGAGCCGCCCCGTCACGTGAGCCCTCACTTGAGCCCTCGAGGGAGATGACGAGAACGGAGTCGCTTCGGCCTCTGCGACGTCCCTGGACCGAACCCTAACCCTAGCTAAGGCACTGTCCCCATGGGTACCCAATCCCAAAATCTGACAACACCACGCACCTGGGCTTCACAAGCGGTGCAGCCAACTCGGCATGGAACCTGCAAGCTGACCATGTCGTTTCCCAGGCGCGGCTACAGCTGCCCGAGAGGATTCCTGAGGCCTCCCCGACCTCGGTCCCATCAACGTGTGTGGCCTTGGCAGCCAAAGACTGATCGTGAGCGGCAGCCTCCCTTGTGCCCTCAACTCAGCCCTTCGGGGAGACCACAGCTCTGCTGTGGGTTCGTAGCGTGTAGCTTCCTGGGACCTAACCCTAACCCTAACCCTACCCCGAACCGTACCCTCCACCGGGCCCTCACCCGGTCTCGAACCCTAACCCTACACTTGAGCCGCCCCGTCACATTAGCCCTCCCTTGAGCCCTCGAGGGACATCACGAGAACGGAGTCGCTTCGGCCCTGGCCACGTCCCTGGACCGAACCCTAACCCTAGCTAAGGCACTGTCCCCATGGGTACCCAATCCCAAAATCTGACAACACCACGCACCTGGGCTTCACAAGCGGTGCAGTCTCACTCGGCATGGAACCTGGAAGCTGACCATGTGGTTTCCCAGGCGCGGCTGCAGCTGCCCGAGGGGATTCCTGAGTCCTCCCCGACCAGGGTTCCATCGACGTGTGTGCCTTGGCAGCCAAAGACTGATCCTGAGCGGCAGCCTACTTTGTGCCCTCAACTCAGCCCTTCTGCGAGACCACAGCCCTGCTGTGGGTTCGGCGTCTGGAGCCTCCTGGGACCTAACCCTAACCCTAACCCAATGTCGGACCGGGACCCTCCACCGAAACCTAAGCCGGCTTCGATATCAAAACGAACACTTGAGTCGCCTGTTCGCATGAGCCCTCACTTCAGCCCTCGATGGAGATCACGAGACCGGAGTCGCTTCGTCCCTGGACACTTGCCTGGACTGAACCCTAACCCTAGCTAAGGCCCTCTCCCCATGTGAACCCTATACGAAAATCGGACAAGACCATGCGCCTGGGGTCCAGAAGCGGTGCAGGCTCACTCGGCCTGGAACCTGGAGCTCACCATGTCGTTTCCCTGGCCCGCCTGCAGCTGCCCGAGAGGATTCCTGAGGCCTCCCCGACCAGGGGCCCATCGACGTGGGTGTCCTTGGCAGCCAAAGACTTATCCTGATCGGCAGCTTCCCTTGTGCCCTCAACTGAGCCCTTCGGGGAGACCACAGCTCTGCTGTGGGTTCGTAGCCTCTAGCTTCCTGGGACCTAACCCTAACCCTAACCCTACCCCGAACCGTACCCTCCACCGGGCCCTCACCCGGTCTCGAACCCTAACCCTACACTTGAGCCGCCCCGTCACATTAGCCCTCCCTTGAGCCCTCGAGGGACATCACGAGAACGGAGTCGCTTCGGCCCTGGCCACGTCCCTGGACCGAACCCTAACCCTAGCTAAGGCACTGTCCCCATGGGTACCCAATCCCAAAATCTGACAACACCACGCACCTGGGCTTCACAAGCGGTGCAGTCTCACTCGGCATGGAACCTGGAAGCTGACCATGTGGTTTCCCAGGTGCGGCTGCAGCTGCCCGAGGGGATTCCTGAGTCCTCCCCGACCAGGGTTCCATCGACGTGTGTGCCTTGGCAGCCAAAGACTGATCCTGAGCGGCAGCCTACTTTGTGCCCTCAACTCAGCCCTACTGCGAGACCACAGCCCTGCTGTGGGTTCGGCGTCTGGAGCCTCCTGGGACCTAACCCTAACCCTAACCCAATGTCGGACCGGGACCCTCCACCGAAACCTAAGCCGGCTTCGATATCAAAACGAACACTTGAGTCGCCTGTTCGCATGAGCCCTCACTTCAGCCCTCGATGGAGATCACGAGACCGGAGTCGCTTCGTCCCTGGACACTTGCCTGGACTGAACCCTAACCCTAGCTAAGGCCCTCTCCCCATGTGAACCCTATACGAAAATCGGACAAGACCATGCGCCTGGGGTCCAGAAGAGGTGCAGGCTCACTCGGCCTGGAACCTGGAGCTCACCATGTCGTTTCCCTGGCCCGCCTGCAGCTGCCCGAGAGGATTCCGGAGGCCTCCCCGACCAGGGGCCCATCGACGTGGGTGTCCTTGGCAGCCAAAGACTTATCCTGATCGGCAGCTTCCCTTGTGCCCTCAACTGAGCCCTTCGGGGAGACCACAGCTCTGCTGTGGGTTCGTAGCCTCTAGCTTCCTGGGACCTAACCCTAACCCTAACCCTACCCCGAACCGTACCCTCCACCGGGCCCTCACCCGGTCTCGAACCCTAACCCTACACTTGAGCCGCCCCGTCACGTGAGCCCTCACTTGAGCCCTCGAGGGAGATGACGAGAACGGAGTCGCTTCGGCCTCTGCGACGTCCCTGGACCGAACCCTAACCCTAGCTAAGGCACTGTCCCCATGGGTACCCAATCCCAAAATCTGACAACACCACGCACCTGGGCTTCACAAGCGGTGCAGCCAACTCGGCATGGAACCTGCAAGCTGACCATGTCGTTTCCCAGGCGCGGCTACAGCTGCCCGAGAGGATTCCTGAGGCCTCCCCGACCTCGGTCCCATCAACGTGTGTGGCCTTGGCAGCCAAAGACTGATCGTGAGCGGCAGCCTCCCTTGTGCCCTCAACTCAGCCCTTCGGGGAGACCACAGCTCTGCTGTGGGTTCGTAGCGTGTAGCTTCCTGGGACCTAACCCTAACCCTAACCCTACCCCGAACCGTACCCTCCACCGGGCCCTCACCCGGTCTCGAACCCTAACCCTACACTTGAGCCGCCCCGTCACATTAGCCCTCCCTTGAGCCCTCGAGGGACATCACGAGAACGGAGTCGCTTCGGCCCTGGCCACGTCCCTGGACCGAACCCTAACCCTAGCTAAGGCACTGTCCCCATGGGTACCCAATCCCAAAATCTGACAACACCACGCACCTGGGCTTCACAAGCGGTGCAGTCTCACTCGGCATGGAACCTGGAAGCTGACCATGTGGTTTCCCAGGCGCGGCTGCAGCTGCCCGAGGGGATTCCTGAGTCCTCCCCGACCAGGGTTCCATCGACGTGTGTGCCTTGGCAGCCAAAGACTGATCCTGAGCGGCAGCCTACTTTGTGCCCTCAACTCAGCCCTTCTGCGAGACCACAGCCCTGCTGTGGGTTCGGCGTCTGGAGCCTCCTGGGACCTAACCCTAACCCTAACCCAATGTCGGACCGGGACCCTCCACCGAAACCTAAGCCGGCTTCGATATCAAAACGAACACTTGAGTCGCCTGTTCGCATGAGCCGTCACTTCAGCCCTCGATGGAGATCACGAGACCGGAGTCGCTTCGTCCCTAGACACTTGCCTGGACTGAACCCTAACCCTAGCTAAGGCACTCTCCCCATGTGAACCCTATACGAAAATCGGACAAGACCATGCGCCTGGGGTCCAGAAGCGGTGCAGGCTCACTCGGCCTGGAACCTGAAGCTCACCATGTCGTTTCCCTGGCCCGCCTGCAGCTGCCCGAGAGGATTCCTGAGGCCTCCCCGACCAGGGGCCCATCGACGTGGGTGTCCTTGGCAGCCAAAGACTTATCCTGATCGGCAGCTTCCCTTGTGCCCTCAACTGAGCCCTTCGGGGAGACCACAGCTCTGCTGTGGGTTCGTAGCCTCTAGCTTCCTGGGACCTAACCCTAACCCTAACCCTACCCCGAACCGTACCCTCCACCGGGCCCTCACCCGGTCTCGAACCCTAACCCTACACTTGAGCCGCCCCGTCACATTAGCCCTCCCTTGAGCCCTCGAGGGACATCACGAGAACGGAGTCGCTTCGGCCCTGGCCACGTCCCTGGACCGAACCCTAACCCTAGCTAAGGCACTGTCCCCATGGGTACCCAATCCCAAAATCTGACAACACCACGCACCTGGGCTTCACAAGCGGTGCAGTCTCACTCGGCATGGAACCTGGAAGCTGACCATGTGGTTTCCCAGGCGCGGCTGCAGCTGCCCGAGGGGATTCCTGAGTCCTCCCCGACCAGGGTTCCATCGACGTGTGTGCCTTGGCAGCCAAAGACTGATCCTGAGCGGCAGCCTACTTTGTGCCCTCAACTCAGCCCTTCTGCGAGACCACAGCCCTGCTGTGGGTTCGGCGTCTGGAGCCTCCTGGGACCTAACCCTAACCCTAACCCAATGTCGGACCGGGACCCTCCACCGAAACCTAAGCCGGCTTCGATATCAAAACGAACACTTGAGTCGCCTGTTCGCATGAGCCCTCACTTCAGCCCTCGATGGAGATCACGAGACCGGAGTCGCTTCGTCCCTGGACACTTGCCTGGACTGAACCCTAACCCTAGCTAAGGCACTCTCCCCATGTGAACCCTATACGAAAATCGGACAAGACCATGCGCCTGGGGTCCAGAAGCGGTGCAGGCTCACTCGGCCTGGAACCTGAAGCTCAACATGTCGTTTCCCTGGCCCGCCTGCAGCTGCCCGAGAGGATTCCTGAGGCCTCCCCGACCAGGGGCCCATCGACGTGGGTGTCCTTGGCAGCCAAAGACTTATCCTGATCGGCAGCTTCCCTTGTGCCCTCAACTGAGCCCTTCGGGGAGACCACAGCTCTGCTGTGGGTTCGTAGCCTGTAGCTTCCTGGGACCTAACCCTAACCCTAACCCTACCCCGAACCGTACCCTCCACCGGGCCCTCACCCGGTCTCGAACCCTAACCCTACACTTGAGCCGCCCCGTCACGTTAGCCCTCACTTGAGCCCTCGAGGGAGATGACGAGAACGCAGTCGCTTCGGCCTCTGCGACGTCCCTGGACCGAACCCTAACCCTAGCTAAGGCACTGTCCCCATGGGTACCCAATCCCAAAATCTGACAACACCACGCACCTGGGCTTCACAAGCGGTGCAGCCAACTCGGCATGGAACCTGCAAGCTGACCATGTCGTTTCCCAGGCGCGGCTACAGCTGCCCGAGAGGATTCCTGAGGCCTCCCCGACCTCGGTCCCATCAACGTGTGTGGCCTTGGCAGCCAAAGACGGATCGTGAGCGGCAGCCTCCCTTGTGCCCTCAACTCAGCCCTTCGGGGAGACCACAGCTCTGCTGTGGGTTCGTAGCGTGTAGCTTCCTGGGACCTAACCCTAACCCTAACCCTACCCCGAACCGTACCCTCCACCGGGCCCTCACCCGGTCTCGAACCCTAACCCTACACTTGAGCCGCCCCGTCACATTAGCCCTCACTTGAGCCCTCGAGGGACATCACGAGATCGGAGTCGCTTCGGCCCTGGCCACGTCCCTGGACCGAACCCTAACCCTAGCTAAGGCACTGTCCCCATGGGTACCCAATCCCAAAATCTGACAACACCACGCACCTGGGCTTCACAAGCGGTGCAGTCTCACTCGGCATGGAACCTGGAAGCTGACCATGTGGTTTCCCAGGCGCGGCTGCAGCTGCCCGAGGGGATTCCTGAGTCCTCCCCGACCAGGGTTCCATCGACGTGTGTGCCTTGGCAGCCAAAGACTGATCCTGAGCGGCAGCCTACTTTGTGCCCTCAACTCAGCCCTTCTGCGAGACCACAGCCCTGCTGTGGGTTCGGCGTCTGGAGCCTCCTGGGACCTAACCCTAACCCTAACCCAATGTCGGACCGGGACCCTCCACCGAAACCTAAGCCGGCTTCGATATCAAAACGAACACTTGAGTCGCCTGTTCGCATGAGCCCTCACTTCAGCCCTCGATGGAGATCACGAGACCGGAGTCGCTTCGTCCCTAGACACTTGCCTGGACTGAACCCTAACCCTAGCTAAGGCACTCTCCCCATGTGAACCCTATACGAAAATCGGACAAGACCATGCGCCTGGGGTCCAGAAGCGGTGCAGGCTTACTCGGCCTGGAACCTGAAGCTCACCATGTCGTTTCCCTGGCCCGCCTGCAGCTGCCCGAGAGGATTCCTGAGGCCTCCCCGACCAGGGGCCCATCGACGTGGGTGTCCTTGGCAGCCAAAGACTTATCCTGATCGGCAGCTTCCCTTGTGCCCTCAACTGAGCCCTTCGGGGAGACCACAGCTCTGCTGTGGGTTCGTAGCCTCTAGCTTCCTGGGACCTAACCCTAACCCTAACCCTACCCCGAACCGTACCCTCCACCGGGCCCTCACCCGGTCTCGAACCCTAACCCTACACTTGAGCCGCCCCGTCACGTTAGCCCTCACTTGAGCCCTCGAGGGAGATGACGAGAACGGAGTCGCTTCGGCCTCTGCGACGTCCCTGGACCGAACCCTAACCCTAGCTAAGGCACTGTCCCCATGGGTACCCAATCCCAAAATCTGACAACACCACGCACCTGGGCTTCACAAGCGGTGCAGCCAACTCGGCATGGAACCTGCAAGCTGACCATGTCGTTTCGCAGGCGCGGCTACAGCTGCCCGAGAGGATTCCTGAGGCCTCCCCGACCTCGGTCCCATCAACGTGTGTGGCCTTGGCAGCCAAAGACTGATCGTGAGCGGCAGCCTCCCTTGTGCCCTCAACTCAGCCCTTCGGGGAGACCACAGCTCTGCTGTGGGTTCGTAGCGTGTAGCTTCCTGGGACCTAACCCTAACCCTAACCCTACCCCGAACCGTACCCTCCACCGGGCCCTCACCCGGTCTCGAACCCTAACCCTACACTTGAGCCGCCCCGTCACATTAGCCCTCCCTTGAGCCCTCGAGGGACATCACGAGAACGGAGTCGCTTCGGCCCTGGCCACGTCCCTGGACCGAACCCTAACCCTAGCTAAGGCACTGTCCCCATGGGTACCCAATCCCAAAATCTGACAACACCACGCACCTGGGCTTCACAAGCGGTGCAGTCTCACTCGGCATGGAACCTGGAAGCTGACCATGTGGTTTCCCAGGCGCGGCTGCAGCTGCCCGAGGGGATTCCTGAGTCCTCCCCGACCAGGGTTCCATCGACGTGTGTGCCTTGGCAGCCAAAGACTGATCCTGAGCGGCAGCCTACTTTGTGCCCTCAACTCAGCCCTTCTGCGAGACCACAGCCCTGCTGTGGGTTCGGCGTCTGGAGCCTCCTGGGACCTAACCCTAACCCTAACCCAATGTCGGACCGGGACCCTCCACCGAAACCTAAGCCGGCTTCGATATCAAAACGAACACTTGAGTCGCCTGTTCGCATGAGCCCTCACTTCAGCCCTCGATGGAGATCACGAGACCGGAGTCGCTTCGTCCCTGGACACTTGCCTGGACTGAACCCTAACCCTAGCTAAGGCCCTCTCCCCATGTGAACCCTATACGAAAATCGGACAAGACCATGCGCCTGGGGTCCAGAAGCGGTGCAGGCTCACTCGGCCTGGAACCTGGAGCTCACCATGTCGTTTCCCTGGCCCGCCTGCAGCTGCCCGAGAGGATTCCTGAGGCCTCCCCGACCAGGGGCCCATCGACGTGGGTGTCCTTGGCAGCCAAAGACTTATCCTGATCGGCAGCTTCCCTTGTGCCCTCAACTGAGCCCTTCGGGGAGACCACAGCTCTGCTGTGGGTTCGTAGCCTCTAGCTTCCTGGGACCTAACCCTAACCCTAACCCTACCCCGAACCGTACCCTCCACCGGGCCCTCACCCGGTCTCGAACCCTAACCCTACACTTGAGCCGCCCCGTCACGTTAGCCCTCACTTGAGCCCTCGAGGGAGATGACGAGAACGGAGTCGCTTCGGCCTCTGCGACGTCCCTGGACCGAACCCTAACCCTAGCTAAGGCACTGTCCCCATGGGTACCCAATCCCAAAATCTGACAACACCACGCACCTGGGCTTCACAAGCGGTGCAGCCAACTCGGCATGGAACCTGCAAGCTGACCATGTCGTTTCCCAGGCGCGGCTACAGCTGCCCGAGAGGATTCCTGAGGCCTCCCCGACCTCGGTCCCATCAACGTGTGTGGCCTTGGCAGCCAAAGACTGATCGTGAGCGGCAGCCTCCCTTGTGCCCTCAATTCAGCCCTTCGGGGAGACCACAGCTCTGCTGTGGGTTCGTAGCGTGTAGCTTCCTGGGACCTAACCCTAACCCTAACCCTACCCCGAACCGTACCCTCCACCGGGCCCTCACCCGGTCTCGAACCCTAACCCTACACTTGAGCCGCCCCGTCACATTAGCCCTCCCTTGAGCCCTCGAGGGACATCACGAGAACGGAGTCGCTTCGGCCCTGGCCACGTCCCTGGACCGAACCCTAACCCTAGCTAAGGCACTGTCCCCATGGGTACCCAATCCCAAAATCTGACAACACCACGCACCTGGGCTTCACAAGCGGTGCAGTCTCACTCGGCATGGAACCTGGAAGCTGACCATGTGGTTTCCCAGGCGCGGCTGCAGCTGCCCGAGGGGATTCCTGAGTCCTCCCCGACCAGGGTTCCATCGACGTGTGTGCCTTGGCAGCCAAAGACTGATCCTGAGCGGCAGCCTACTTTGTGCCCTCAACTCAGCCCTTCTGCGAGACCACAGCCCTGCTGTGGGTTCGGCGTCTGGAGCCTCCTGGGACCTAACCCTAACCCTAACCCAATGTCGGACCGGGACCCTCCACCGAAACCTAAGCCGGCTTCGATATCAAAACGAACACTTGAGTCGCCTGTTCGCATGAGCCCTCACTTCAGCCCTCGATGGAGATCACGAGACCGGAGTCGCTTAGTCCCTGGACACTTGCCTGGACTGAACCCTAACCCTAGCTAAGGCCCTCTCCCCATGTGAACCCTATACGAAAATCGGACAAGACCATGCGCCTGGGGTCCAGAAGCGGTGCAGGCTCACTCGGCCTGGAACCTGGAGCTCACCATGTCGTTTCCCTGGCCCGCCTGCAGCTGCCCGAGAGGATTCCTGAGGCCTCCCCGACCAGGGGCCCATCGACGTGGGTGTCCTTGGCAGCCAAAGACTTATCCTGATCGGCAGCTTCCCTTGTGCCCTCAACTGAGCCCTTCGGGGAGACCACAGCTCTGCTGTGGGTTCGTAGCCTCTAGCTTCCTGGGACCTAACCCTAACCCTAACCCTACCCCGAACCGTACCCTCCACCGGGCCCTCACCCGGTCTCAAACCCTAACCCTACACTTGAGCCGCCCCGTCACGTGAGCCCTCACTTGAGCCCTCGAGGGAGATGACGAGAACGGAGTCGCTTCGGCCTCTGCGACGTCCCTGGACCGAACCCTAACCCTAGCTAAGGCACTGTCCCCATGGGTACCCAATCCCAAAATCTGACAACACCACGCACCTGGGCTTCACAAGCGGTGCAGCCAACTCGGCATGGAACCTGCAAGCTGACCATGTCGTTTCCCAGGCGCGGCTACAGCTGCCCGAGAGGATTCCTGAGGCCTCCCCGACCTCGGTCCCATCAACGTGTGTGGCCTTGGCAGCCAAAGACTTATCCTGATCGGCAGCTTCCCTTGTGCCCTCAACTGAGCCCTTCGGGGAGACCACAGCTCTGCTGTGGGTTCGTAGCGTGTAGCTTCCTGGGACCTAACCCTAACCCTAACCCTACCCCGAACGGTACCCTCCACCGGGCCCTCACCCGGTCTCGAACCCTAACCCTACACTTGAGCCGCCCCGTCACATTAGCCCTCCCTTGAGCCCTCGAGGGACATCACGAGAACGGAGTCGCTTCGGCCCTGGCCACGTCCCTGGACCGAACCCTAACCCTAGCTAAGGCACTGTCCCCATGGGTACCCAATCCCAAAATCTGACAACACCACGCACCTGGGCTTCACAAGCGGTGCAGTCTCACTCGGCATGGAACCTGGAAGCTGACCATGTGGTTTCCCAGGCGCGGCTGCAGCTGCCCGAGGGGATTCCTGAGTCCTCCCCGACCAGGGTTCCATCGACGTGTGTGCCTTGGCAGCCAAAGACTGATCCTGAGCGGCAGCCTACTTTGTGCCCTCAACTCAGCCCTTCTGCGAGACCACAGCCCTGCTGTGGGTTCGGCGTCTGGAGCCTCCTGGGACCTAACCCTAACCCTAACCCAATGTCGGACCGGGACCCTCCACCGAAACCTAAGCCGGCTTCGATATCAAAACGAACACTTGAGTCGCCTGTTCGCATGAGCCCTCACTTCAGCCCTCGATGGAGATCATGAGACCGGAGTCGCTTCGTCCCTGGACACTTGCCTGGACTGAACCCTAACCCTAGCTAAGGCCCTCTCCCCATGTGAACCCTATACGAAAATCGGACAAGACCATGCGCCTGGGGTCCAGAAGCGGTGCAGGCTCACTCGGCCTGGAACCTGGAGCTCACCATGTCGTTTCCCTGGCCCGCCTGCAGCTGCCCGAGAGGATTCCTGAGGCCTCCCCGACCAGGGGCCCATCGACGTGGGTGTCCTTGGCAGCCAAAGACTTATCCTGATCGGCAGCTTCCCTTGTGCCCTCAACTGAGCCCTTCGGGGAGACCACAGCTCTGCTGTGGGTTCGTAGCCTCTAGCTTCCTGGGACCTTACCCGAACCCTAACCCTACCCCGAACCGTACCCTCCACCGGGCCCTCACCCGGTCTCGAACCCTAACCCTACACTTGAGCCGCCCCGTCACGTGAGCCCTCACTTGAGCCCTCGAGGGAGATGACGAGAACGGAGTCGCTTCGGCCTCTGCGACGTCCCTGGACCGAACCCTAACCCTAGCTAAGGCACTGTCCCCATGGGTACCCAATCCCAAAATCTGACAACACCACGCACCTGGGCTTCACAAGCGGTGCAGCCAACTCGGCATGGAACCTGCAAGCTGACCATGTCGTTTCCCAGGCGCGGCTACAGCTGCCCGAGAGGATTCCTGAGGCCTCCCCGACCTCGGTCCCATCAACGTGTGTGGCCTTGGCAGCCAAAGACTGATCGTGAGCGGCAGCCTCCCTTGTGCCCTCAACTCAGCCCTTCGGGGAGACCACAGCTCTGCTGTGTGTTCGTAGCGTGTAGCTTCCTGGGACCTAACCCTAACCCTAACCCTACCCCGAACCGTACCCTCCACCGGGCCCTCACCCGGTCTCGAACCCTAACCCTACACTTGAGCCGCCCCGTCACATTAGCCCTCCCTTGAGCCCTCGAGGGACATCACGAGAACGGAGTCGCTTCGGCCCTGGCCACGTCCCTGGACCGAACCCTAACCCTAGCTAAGGCACTGTCCCCATGGGTACCCAATCCCAAAATCTGACAACACCACGCACCTGGGCTTCACAAGCGGTGCAGTCTCACTCGGCATGGAACCTGGAAGCTGACCATGTGGTTTCCCAGGCGCGGCTGCAGCTGCCCGAGGGGATTCCTGAGTCCTCCCCGACCAGGGTTCCATCGACGTGTGTGCCTTGGCAGCCAAAGACTGATCCTGAGCGGCAGCCTACTTTGTGCCCTCAACTCAGCCCTTCTGCGAGACCACAGCCCTGCTGTGGGTTCGGCGTCTGGAGCCTCCTGGGACCTAACCCTAACCCTAACCCAATGTCGGACCGGGACCCTCCACCGAAACCTAAGCCGGCTTCGATATCAAAACGAACACTTGAGTCGCCTGTTCGCATGAGCCCTCACTTCAGCCCTCGATGGAGATCACGAGACCGGAGTCGCTTCGTCCCTAGACACTTGCCTGGACTGAACCCTAACCCTAGCTAAGGCACTCTCCCCATGTGAACCCTATACGAAAATCGGACAAGACCATGCGCCTGGGGTCCAGAAGCGGTGCAGGCTCACTCGGCCTGGAACCTGAAGCTCACCATGTCGTTTCCCTGGCCCGCCTGCAGCTGCCCGAGAGGATTCCTGAGGCCTCCCCGACCAGGGGCCCATCGACGTGGGTGTCCTTGGCAGCCAAAGACTTATCCTGATCGGCAGCTTCCCTTGTGCCCTCAACTGAGCCCTTCGGGGAGACCACAGCTCTGCTGTGGGTTCGTAGCCTCTAGCTTCCTGGGACCTAACCCTAACCCTAACCCTACCCCGAACCGTACCCTCCACCGGGCCCTCACCCGGTCTCGAACCCTAACCCTACACTTGAGCCGCCCCGTCACATTAGCCCTCCCTTGAGCCCTCGAGGGACATCACGAGAACGGAGTCGCTTCGGCCCTGGCCACGTCCCTGGACCGAACCCTAACCCTAGCTAAGGCACTGTCCCCATGGGTACCCAATCCCAAAATCTGACAACACCACGCACCTGGGCTTCACAAGCGGTGCAGTCTCACTCGGCATGGAACCTGGAAGCTGACCATGTGGTTTCCCAGGCGCGGCTGCAGCTGCCCGAGGGGATTCCTGAGTCCTCCCCGACCAGGGTTCCATCGACGTGTGTGCCTTGGCAGCCAAAGACTGATCCTGAGCGGCAGCCTACTTTGTGCCCTCAACTCAGCCCTTCTGCGAGACCACAGCCCTGTTGTGGGTTCGGCGTCTGGAGCCTCCTGGGACCTAACCCTAACCCTAACCCAATGTCGGACCGGGACCCTCCACCGAAACCTAAGCCGGCTTCGATATCAAAACGAACACTTGAGTCGCCTGTTCGCATGAGCCCTCACTTCAGCCCTCGATGGAGATCACGAGACCGGAGTCGCTTCGTCCCTAGACACTTGCCTGGACTGAACCCTAACCCTAGCTAAGGCACTCTCCCCATGTGAACCCTATACGAAAATCGGACAAGACCATGCGCCTGGGGTCCAGAAGCGGTGCAGGCTCACTCGGCCTGGAACCTGAAGCTCACCATGTCGTTTCCCTGGCCCGCCTGCAGCTGCCCGAGAGGATTCCTGAGGCCTCCCCGACCAGGGGCCCATCGACGTGGGTGTCCTTGGCAGCCAAAGACTTATCCTGATCGGCAGCTTCCCTTGTGCCCTCAACTGAGCCCTTCGGGGAGACCACAGCTCTGCTGTGGGTTCGTAGCCTCTAGCTTCCTGGGACCTAACCCTAACCCTAACCCTACCCCGAACCGTACCCTCCAACGGGCCCTCACCCGGTCTCGAACCCTAACCCTACACTTGAGCCGCCCCGTCACGTTAGCCCTCACTTGAGCCCTCGAGGGAGATGACGAGAACGGAGTCGCTTCGGCCTCTGCGACGTCCCTGTACCGAACCCTAACCCTAGCTAAGGCACTGTCCCCATGGGTACCCAATCCCAAAATCTGACACCACGCACCTGGGCTTCACAAGCGGTGCAGCCAACTCGGCATGGAACCTGCAAGCTGACCATGTCGTTTCCCAGGCGCGGCTACAGCTGCCCGAGAGGATTCCTGAGGCCTCCCCGACCTCGGTCCCATCAACGTGTGTGGCCTTGGCAGCCAAAGACTGATCGTGAGCGGCAGCCTCCCTTGTGCCCTCAACTCAGCCCTTCGGGGAGACCACAGCTCTGCTGTGGGTTCGTAGCGTGTAGCTTCCTGGGACCTAACCCTAACCCTAACCCTACCCCGAACCGTACCCTCCACCGGGCCCTCACCCGGTCTCGAACCCTAACCCTACACTTGAGCCGCCCCGTCACATTAGCCCTCCCTTGAGCCCTCGAGGGACATCACGAGAACGGAGTCGCTTCGGCCCTGGCCACGTCCCTGGACCGAACCCTAACCCTAGCTAAGGCACTGTCCCCATGGGTACCCAATCCCAAAATCTGACAACACCACGCACCTGGGCTTCACAAGCGGTGCAGTCTCACTCGGCATGGAACCTGGAAGCTGACCATGTGGTTTCCCAGGCGCGGCTGCAGCTGCCCGAGGGGATTCCTGAGTCCTCCCCGACCAGGGTTCCATCGACGTGTGTGCCTTGGCAGCCAAAGACTGATCCTGAGCGGCAGCCTACTTTGTGCCCTCAACTCAGCCCTTCTGCGAGACCACAGCCCTGCTGTGGGTTCGGCGTCTGGAGCCTCCTGGGACCTAACCCTAACCCTAACCCAATGTCGGACCGGGACCCTCCACCGAAACCTAAGCCGGCTTCGATATCAAAACGAACACTTGAGTCGCCTGTTCGCATGAGCCCTCACTTCAGCCCTCGATGGAGATCACGAGACCGGAGTCGCTTCGTCCCTGGACACTTGCCTGGACTGAACCCTAACCCTAGCTAAGGCCCTCTCCCCATGTGAACCCTATACGAAAATCGGACAAGACCATGCGCCTGGGGTCCAGAAGCGGTGCAGGCTCACTCGGCCTGGAACCTGGAGCTCACCATGTCGTTTCCCTGGCCCGCCTGCAGCTGCCCGAGAGGATTCCTGAGGCCTCCCCGACCAGGGGCCCATCGACGTGGGTGTCCTTGGCAGCCAAAGACTTATCCTGATCGGCAGCTTCCCTTGTGCCCTCAACTGAGCCCTTCGGGGAGACCACAGCTCTGCTGTGGGTTCGTAGCCTCTAGCTTCCTGGGACCTAACCCTAACCCTAACCCTACCCCGAACCGTACCCTCCACCGGGCCCTCACCCGGTCTCGAACCCTAACCCTACACTTGAGCCGCCCCGTCACGTGAGCCCTCACTTGAGCCCTCGAGGGAGATGACGAGAACGGAGTCGCTTCGGCCTCTGCGACGTCCCTGGACCGAACCCTAACCCTAGCTAAGGCACTGTCCCCATGGGTACCCAATCCCAAAATCTGACAACACCACGCACCTGGGCTTCACAGGCGGTGCAGCCAACTCGGCATGGAACCTGCAAGCTGACCATGTCGTTTCCCAGGCGCGGCTACAGCTGCCCGAGAGGATTCCTGAGGCCTCCCCGACCTCGGTCCCATCAACGTGTGTGGCCTTGGCAGCCAAAGACTGATCGTGAGCGGCAGCCTCCCTTGTGCCCTCAACTGAGCCCTTCGGGGAGACCACAGCTCTGCTGTGGGTTCGTAGCGTGTAGCTTCCTGGGACCTAACCCTAACCCTAACCCTACCCCGAACCGTACCCTCCCCCGGGCCCTCACCCGGTCTCGAACCCTAACCCTACACTTGAGCCGCCCCGTCACATTAGCCCTCCCTTGAGCCCTCGAGGGACATCACGAGAACGGAGTCGCTTCGGCCCTGGCCACGTCCCTGGACCGAACCCTAACCCTAGCTAAGGCACTGTCCCCATGGGTACCCAATCCCAAAATCTGACAACACCACGCACCTGGGCTTCACAAGCGGTGCAGTCTCACTCGGCATGGAACCTGGAAGCTGACCATGTGGTTTCCCAGGCGCGGCTGCAGCTGCCCGAGGGGATTCCTGAGTCCTCCCCGACCAGGGTTCCATCGACGTGTGTGCCTTGGCAGCCAAAGACTGATCCTGAGCGGCAGCCTACTTTGTGCCCTCAACTCAGCCCTTCTGCGAGACCACAGCCCTGCTGTGGGTTCGGCGTCTGGAGCCTCCTGGGACCTAACCCTAACCCTAACCCAATGTCGGACCGGGACCCTCCACCGAAACCTAAGCCGGCTTCGATATCAAAACGAACACTTGAGTCGCCTGTTCGCATGAGCCCTCACTTCAGCCCTCGATGGAGATCACGAGACCGGAGTCGCTTCGTCCCTAGACACTTGCCTGGACTGAACCCTAACCCTAGCTAAGGCCCTCTCCCCATGTGAACCCTATACGAAAATCGGACAAGACCATGCGCCTGGGGTCCAGAAGCGGTGCAGGCTCACTCGGCCTGGAACCTGAAGCTCACCATGTCGTTTCCCTGGCCCGCCTGCAGCTGCCCGAGAGGATTCCTGAGGCCTCCCCGACCAGGGGCCCATCGACGTGGGTGTCCTTGGCAGCCAAAGACTTATCCTGATCGGCAGCTTCCCTTGTGCCCTCAACTGAGCCCTTCGGGGAGACCACAGCTCTGCTGTGGGTTCGTAGCCTCTAGCTTCCTGGGACCTAACCCTAACCCTAACCCTACCCCGAACCGTACCCTCCACCGGGCCCTCACCCGGTCTCGAACCCTAACCCTACACTTGAGCCGCCCCGTCACGTTAGCCCTCACTTGAGCCCTCGAGGGAGATGACGAGAACGGAGTCGCTTCGGCCTCTGCGACGTCCCTGGACCGAACCCTAACCCTAGCTAAGGCACTGTCCCCATGGGTACCCAATCCCAAAATCTGACAACACCACGCACCTGGGCTTCACAAGCGGTGCAGCCAACTCGGCATGGAACCTGCAAGCTGACCATGTCGTTTCCCAGGCGCGGCTACAGCTGCCCGAGAGGATTCCTGAGGCCTCCCCGACCTCGGTCCCATCAACGTGTGTGGCCTTGGCAGCCAAAGACTGATCGTGAGCGGCAGCCTCCCTTGTGCCCTCAACTGAGCCCATCGGGGAGACCACAGCTCTGCTGTGTGTTCGTAGCGTGTAGCTTCCTGGGACCTAACCCTAACCCTAACCCTACCCCGAACCGTACCCTCCACCGGGCCCTCACCCGGTCTCGAACCCTAACCCTCCACTTGAGCCGCCCCGTCACATTAGCCCTCCCTTGAGCCCTCGAGGGACATCACGAGAACGGAGTCGCTTCGGCCCTGGCCACGTCCCTGGACCGAAACCTAACCCTAGCTAAGGCACTGTCCCCATGGGTACCCAATCCCAAAATCTGACAACACCACGCACCTGGGCTTCACAAGCGGTGCAGTCTCACTCGGCATGGAACCTGGAAGCTGACCATGCGGTTTCCCAGGCGCGGCTGCAGCTGCCCGAGGGGATTCCTGAGTCCTCCCCGACCAGGGTTCCATCGACGTGTGTGCCTTGGCAGCCAAAGACTGATCCTGAGCGGCAGCCTACTTTGTGCCCTCAACTCAGCCCTTCTGCGAGACCACAGCCCTGCTGTGGGTTCGGCGTCTGGAGCCTCCTGGGACCTAACCCTAACCCTAACCCAATGTCGGACCGGGACCCCCCACCGAAACCTAAGCCGGCTTCGATATAAAAACGAACACTTGAGTCGCCTGTTCGCATGAGCCCTCACTTCAGCCCTCGATGGAGATCACGAGACCGGAGTCGCTTCGTCCCTGGACACTTGCCTGGACTGAACCCTAACCCTAGCTAAGGCCCTCTCCCCATGTGAACCCTATACGAAAATCGGACAAGACCATGCGCCTGGGGTCCAGAAGCGGTGCAGGCTCACTCGGCCTGGAACCTGGAGCTCACCATGTCGTTTCCCTGGCCCGCCTGCAGCTGCCCGAAAGGATTCCTGAGGCCTCCCCGACCAGGGGCCCATCGACGTGGGTGTCCTTGGCAGCCAAAGACTTATCCTGATCGGCAGCTTCCCTTGTGCCCTCAACTGAGCCCTTCGGGGAGACCACAGCTCTGCTGTGGGTTCGTAGCCTCTAGCTTCCTGGGACCTAACCCTAACCATAACCCTACCCCGAACCGTACCCTCCACCGGGCCCTCACCCGGTGTCGAACCCTAACCCTACACTTGAGCCGCCCCGTCACGTTAGCCCTCACTTGAGCCCTCGAGGGAGATGACGAGAACGGAGTCGCTTCGGCCTCTGCGACGTCCCTGGCCCGAACCCTAACCCTAGCTAAGGCACTGTCCCCATGGGTACCCAATCCCAAAATCTGACAACACCACGCACCTGGGCTTCACAAGCGGTGCAGCCAACTCGGCATGGAACCTGCAAGCTGACCATGTCGTTTCCCAGGCGCGGCTACAGCTGCCCGAGAGGATTCCTGAGGCCTCCCCGACCTCGGTCCCATCAACGTGTGTGGCCTTGGCAGCCAAAGACTGATCGTGAGCGGCAGCCTCCCTTGTGCCCTCAACTCAGCCCTTCGGGGAGACCACAGCTCTGCTGTGGGTTCGTAGCGTGTAGCTTCCTGGGACCTAACCCTAACCCTAACCCTACCCCGAACCGTACCCTCCACCGGGCCCTCACCCGGTCTCGAACCCTAACCCTACACTTGAGCCGCCCCGTCACGTTAGCCCTCACTTGAGCCCTCGAGGGACATCACGAGAACGGAGTCGCGTCGGCCCTGGCCACGTCCCTGGACCGAACCCTAACCCTAGCTAAGGCACTGTCCCCATGGGTACCCAATCCCAAAATCTGACAACACCACGCACCTGGGCTTCACAAGCGGTGCAGTCTCACTCGGCATGGAACCTGGAAGCTGACCATGTGGTTTCCCAGGCGCGGCTGCAGCTGCCCGAGGGGATTCCTGAGTCCTCCCCGACCAGGGTTCCATCGACGTGTGTGCCTTGGCAGCCAAAGACTGATCCTGAGCGGCAGCCTACTTTGTGCCCTCAACTCAGCCCTTCTGCGAGACCACAGCCCTGCTGTGGGTTTGGCGTCTGGAGCCTCCTGAGACCTAACCCTAACCCTAACCCAATGTCGGACCGGGACCCTCCACCGAAACCTAAGCCGGCTTCGAAATCAAAACGAACACTTGAGTCGCCTGTTCGCATGAGCCCTCACTTCAGCCCTCGATGGAGATCACGAGACCGGAGTCGCTTCGTCCCTGGACACTTGCCTGGACTGAACCCTAACCCTAGCTAAGGCACTCTCCCCATGTGAACCCTATACGAAAATCGGACAAGACCATGCGCCTGGGGTCCAGAAGCGGTGCAGGCTCACTTGGCCTGGAACCTGGAGCTCACCATGTCGTTTCCCTGGCCCGCCTGCAGCTGCCCGAGAGGATTCCTGAGGCCTCCCAGACCAGGGGCCCATCGACGTGGGTGTCCTTGGCAGCCAAAGACTTATCCTGATCGGCAGCTTCCCTTGTGCCCTCAACTCAGGCCTTCGGGGAGACCACAGCTCTGCTGTGGGTTCGTAGCGTGTAGCTTCCTGGGACCTAACCCTAACCCTAACCCTACCCCGAACCGTACCCTCCACCGGGCCCTCACCCGGTCTCGAACCCTAACCCTACACTTGAGCCGCCCCGTCACGTTAGCCCTCACTTGAGCCCTCGAGGGAGATGACGAGAACGGAGTCGCTTCGGCCTCTGCGACGTCCCTGGCCCGAACCCTAACCCTAGCTAAGGCACTGTCCCCATGGGTACCCAATCCCAAAATCTGACAACACCACGCACCTGGGCTTCACAAGCGGTGCAGCCAACTCGGCATGGAACCTGCAAGCTGACCATGTCGTTTCCCAGGCGCGGCTACAGCTGCCCGAGAGGATTCCTGAGGCCTCCCCGACCTCGGTCCCATCAACGTGTGTGGCCTTGGCAGCCAAAGACTGATCGTGAGTGGCAGCCTCCCTTGTGCCCTCAACTCAGCCCTTCGGGGAGACCACAGCTCTGCTGTGTGTTCGTAGCGTGTAGCTTCCTGGGACCTAACCCTAACCCTAACCCTACCCCGAACCGTACCCTCCACCGGGCCCTCACCCGGTCTCGAACCCTAACCCTACACTTGAGCCGCCCCGTCACATTAGCCCTCCCTTGAGCCCTCGAGGGACATCACGAGAACGGAGTCGCTTCGGCCCTGGCCACGTCCCTGGACCGAACCCTAACCCTAGCTAAGGCACTGTCCCCATGGGTACCCAATCCCAAAATCTGACAACACCACGCACCTGGGCTTCACAAGCGGTGCAGTCTCACTCGGCATGGAACCTGGAAGCTGACCATGTGGTTTCCCAGGCGCGGCTGCAGCTGCCCGAGGGGATTCCTGAGTCCTCCCCGACCAGGGTTCCATCGACGTGTGTGCCTTGGCAGCCAAAGACTGATCCTGAGCGGCAGCCTACTTTGTGCCCTCAACTCAGCCCTTCTGCGAGACCACAGCCCTGCTGTGGGTTCGGCGTCTGGAGCCTCCTGGGACCTAACCCTAACCCTAACCCAATGTCGGACCGGGACCCTCCACCGAAACCTAAGCCGGCTTCGATATCAAAACGAACACTTGAGTCGCCTGTTCGCATGAGCCCTCACTTCAGCCCTCGATGGAGATCACGAGACCGGAGTCGCTTCGTCCCTAGACACTTGCCTGGACTGAACCCTAACCCTAGCTAAGGCACTCTCCCCATGTGAACCCTATACGAAAATCGGACAAGACCATGCGCCTGGGGTCCAGAAGCGGTGCAGGCTCACTCGGCCTGGAACCTGAAGCTCACCATGTCGTTTCCCTGGCCCGCCTGCAGCTGCCCGAGAGGATTCCTGAGGCCTCCCCGGCCAGGGGCCCATCGACGTGGGTGTCCTTGGCAGCCAAAGACTTATCCTGATCGGCAGCTTCCCTTGTGCCCTCAACTGAGCCCTTCGGGGAGACCACAGCTCTGCTGTGGGTTCGTAGCCTCTAGCTTCCTGGGACCTAACCCTAACCCTAACCCTACCCTGAACCGTACCCTCCACCGGGCCCTCACCCGGTCTCGAACCCTAACCCTACACTTGAGCCGCCCCGTCACATTAGCCCTCCCTTGAGCCCTCGAGGGACATCACGAGAACGGAGTCGCTTCGGCCCTGGCCACGTCCCTGGACCGAACCCTAACCCTAGCTAAGGCACTGTCCCCATGGGTACCCAATCCCAAAATCTGACAACACCACGCACCTGGGCTTCACAAGCGGTGCAGCCAACTCGGCATGGAACCTGCAAGCTGACCATGTCGTTTCCCAGGCGCGGCTACAGCTGCCCGAGAGGATTCCTGAGGCCTCCCCGACCTCGGTCCCATCAACGTGTGTGGCCTTGGCAGCCAAAGACTGATCGTGAGCGGCAGCCTCCCTTGTGCCCTCAACTCAGCCCTTCGGGGAGACCACAGCTCTGCTGTGTGTTCGTAGCGTGTAGCTTCCTGGGACCTAACCCTAACCCTAACCCTACCCCGAACCGTACCCTCCACCGGGCCCTCACCCGGTCTCGAACCCTAACCCTCCACTTGAGCCGCCCCGTCACATTAGCCCTCCCTTGAGCCCTCGAGGGACATCACGAGAACGGAGTCGCTTCGGCCCTGGCCACGTCCCTGGACCGAAACCTAACCCTAGCTAAGGCACTGTCCCCATGGGTACCCAATCCCAAAATCTGACAACACCACGCACCTGGGCTTCACAAGCGGTGCAGTCTCACTCGGCATGGAACCTGGAAGCTGACCATGTGGTTTCCCAGGCGCGGCTGCAGCTGCCCGAGGGGATTCCTGAGTCCTCCCCGACCAGGGTTCCATCGACGTGTGTGCCTTGGCAGCCAAAGACTGATCCTGAGCGGCAGCCTACTTTGTGCCCTCAACTCAGCCCTTCTGCGAGACCACAGCCCTGCTGTGGGTTCGGCGTCTGGAGCCTCCTGGGACCTAACCCTAACCCTAACCCAATGTCGGACCGGGACCCCCCACCGAAACCTAAGCCGGCTTCGATATCAAAACGAACACTTGAGTCGCCTGTTCGCATGAGCCCTCACTTCAGCCCTCGATGGAGATCACGAGACCGGAGTCGCTTCGTCCCTGGACACTTGCCTGGACTGAACCCTAACCCTAGCTAAGGCCCTCTCCCCATGTGAACCCTATACGAAAATCGGACAAGACCATGCGCCTGGGGTCCAGAAGCGGTGCAGGCTCACTCGGCCTGGAACCTGGAGCTCACCATGTCGTTTCCCTGGCCCGCCTGCAGCTGCCCGAAAGGATTCCTGAGGCCTCCCCGACCAGGGGCCCATCGACGTGGGTGTCCTTGGCAGCCAAAGACTTATCCTGATCGGCAGCTTCCCTTGTGCCCTCAACTGAGCCCTTCGGGGAGACCACAGCTCTGCTGTGGGTTCGTAGCCTCTAGCTTCCTGGGACCTAACCCTAACCCTAACCCTACCCCGAACCGTACCCTCCACCGGGCCCTCACCCGGTCTCGAACCCTAACCCTACACTTGAGCCGCCCCGTCACGTGAGCCCTCACTTGAGCCCTCGAGGGAGATGACGAGAACGGAGTCGCTTCGGCCTCTGCGACGTCCCTGGCCCGAACCCTAACCCTAGCTAAGGCACTGTCCCCATGGGTACCCAATCCCAAAATCTGACAACACCACGCACCTGGGCTTCACAAGCGGTGCAGCCAACTCGGCATGGAACCTGCAAGCTGACCATGTCGTTTCCCAGGCGCGGCTACAGCTGCCCGAGAGGATTCCTGAGGCCTCCCCGACCTCGGTCCCATCAACGTGTGTGGCCTTGGCAGCCAAAGACTGATCGTGAGCGGCAGCCTCCCTTGTGCCCTCAACTCAGCCCTTCGGGGAGACCACAGCTCTGCTGTGGGTTCGTAGCGTGTAGCTTCCTGGGACCTAACCCTAACCCTAACCCTACCCCGAACCGTACCCTCCACCGGGCCCTCACCCGGTCTCGAACCCTAACCCTACACTTGAGCCGCCCCGTCACGTTAGCCCTCACTTGAGCCCTCGAGGGACATCACGAGAACGGAGTCGCGTCGGCCCTGGCCACGTCCCTGGACCGAACCCTAACCCTAGCTAAGGCACTGTCCCCATGGGTACCCAATCCCAAAATCTGACATCACCACGCACCTGGGCTTCACAAGCGGTGCAGTCTTACTCGGCATGGAACCTGGAAGCTGACCATGTGGTTTCCCAGGCGCGGCTGCAGCTGCCCGAGGGGATTCCTGAGTCCTCCCCGACCAGGGTTCCATCGACGTGTGTGCCTTGGCAGCCAAAGACTGATCCTGAGCGGCAGCCTACTTTGTGCCCTCAACTCAGCCCTTCTGCGAGACCACAGCCCTGCTGTGGGTTTGGCGTCTGGAGCCTCCTGAGACCTAACCCTAACCCTAACCCAATGTCGGACCGGGACCCTCCACCGAAACCTAAGCCGGCTTCGAAATCAAAACGAACACTTGAGTCGCCTGTTCGCATGAGCCCTCACTTCAGCCCTCGATGGAGATCACGAGACCGGAGTCGCTTCGTCCCTGGACACTTGCCTGGACTGAACCCGAACCCTAGCTAAGGCACTCTCCCCATGTGAACCCTATACGAAAATCGGACAAGACCATGAGCCTGGGGTCCAGAAGCGGTGCAGGCTCACTTGGCCTGGAACCTGGAGCTCACCATGTCGTTTCCCTGGCCCGCCTGCAGCTGCCCGAGAGGATTCCTGAGGCCTCCCAGACCAGGGGCCCATCGACGTGGGTGTCCTTGGCAGCCAAAGACTTATCCTGATCGGCAGCTTCCCTTGTGCCCTCAACTCAGGCCTTCGGGGAGACCACAGCTCTGCTGTGGGTTCGTAGCGTGTAGCTTCCTGGGACCTAACCCTAACCCTAACCCTACCCCGAACCGTACCCTCCACCGGGCCCTCACCCGGTCTCGAACCCTAACCCTACACTTGAGCCGCCCCGTCACGTTAGCCCTCACTTGAGCCCTCGAGGGAGATGACGAGAACGGAGTCGCTTCGGCCTCTGCGACGTCCCTGGCCCGAACCCTAACCCTAGCTAAGGCACTGTCCCCATGGGTACCCAATCCCAAAATCTGACAACACCACGCACCTGGGCTTCACAAGCGGTGCAGCCAACTCGGCATGGAACCTGCAAGCTGACCATGTCGTTTCCCAGGCGCGGCTACAGCTGCCCGAGAGGATTCCTGAGGCCTCCCCGACCTCGGTCCCATCAACGTGTGTGGCCTTGGCAGCCAAAGACTGATCGTGAGTGGCAGCCTCCCTTGTGCCCTCAACTCAGCCCTTCGGGGAGACCACAGCTCTGCTGTGTGTTCGTAGCGTGTAGCTTCCTGGGACCTAACCCTAACCCTAACCCTACCCCGAACCGTACCCTCCACCGGGCCCTCACCCGGTCTCGAACCCTAACCCTACACTTGAGCCGCCCCGTCACATTAGCCCTCCCTTGAGCCCTCGAGGGACATCACGAGAACGGAGTCGCTTCGGCCCTGGCCACGTCCCTGGACCGAACCCTAACCCTAGCTAAGGCACTGTCCCCATGGGTACCCAATCCCAAAATCTGACAACACCACGCACCTGGGCTTCACAAGCGGTGCAGTCTCACTCGGCATGGAACCTGGAAGCTGACCATGTGGTTTCCCAGGCGCGGCTGCAGCTGCCCGAGGGGATTCCTGAGTCCTCCCCGACCAGGGTTCCATCGACGTGTGTGCCTTGGCAGCCAAAGACTGATCCTGAGCGGCAGCCTACTTTGTGCCCTCAACTCAGCCCTTCTGCGAGACCACAGCCCTGCTGTGGGTTCGGCGTCTGGAGCCTCCTGGGACCTAACCCTAACCCTAACCCAATGTCGGACCGGGACCCTCCACCGAAACCTAAGCCGGCTTCGATATCAAAACGAACACTTGAGTCGCCTGTTCGCATGAGCCCTCACTTCAGCCCTCGATGGAGATCACGAGACCGGAGTCGCTTCGTCCCTAGACACTTGCCTGGACTGAACCCTAACCCTAGCTAAGGCACTCTCCCCATGTGAACCCTATACGAAAATCGGACAAGACCATGCGCCTGGGGTCCAGAAGCGGTGCAGGCTCACTCGGCCTGGAACCTGAAGCTCACCATGTCGTTTCCCTGGCCCGCCTGCAGCTGCCCGAGAGGATTCCTGAGGCCTCCCCGACCAGGGGCCCATCGACGTGGGTGTCCTTGGCAGCCAAAGACTTATCCTGATCGGCAGCTTCCCTTGTGCCCTCAACTGAGCCCTTCGGGGAGACCACAGCTCTGCTGTGGGTTCGTAGCCTCTAGCTTCCTGGGACCTAACCCTAACCCTAACCCTACCCCGAACCGTACCCTCCACCGGGCCCTCACCCGGTCTCGAACCCTAACCCTACACTTGAGCCGCCCCGTCACATTAGCCCTCCCTTGAGCCCTCGAGGGACATCACGAGAACGGAGTCGCTTCGGCCCTGGCCACGTCCCTGGACCGAACCCTAACCCTAGCTAAGGCACTGTCCCCATGGGTACCCAATCCCAAAATCTGACAACACCACGCACCTGGGCTTCACAAGCGGTGCAGTCTCACTCGGCATGGAACCTGGAAGCTGACCATGTGGTTTCCCAGGCGCGGCTGCAGCTGCCCGAGGGGATTCCTGAGTCCTCCCCGACCAGGGTTCCATCGACGTGTGTGCCTTGGCAGCCAAAGACTGATCCTGAGCGGCAGCCTACTTTGTGCCCTCAACTCAGCCCTTCTGCGAGACCACAGCCCTGCTGTGGGTTCGGCGTCTGGAGCCTCCTGGGACCTAACCCTAACCCTAACCCAATGTCGGACCGGGACCCTCCACCGAAACCTAAGCCGGCTTCGATATCAAAACGAACACTTGAGTCGCCTGTTCGCATGAGCCCTCACTTCAGCCCTCGATGGAGATCACGAGACCGGAGTCGCTTCGTCCCTAGACACTTGCCTGGACTGAACCCTAACCCTAGCTAAGGCACTCTCCCCATGTGAACCCTATACGAAAATCGGACAAGACCATGCGCCTGGGGTCCAGAAGCGGTGCAGGCTCACTCGGCCTGGAACCTGAAGCTCACCATGTCGTTTCCCTGGCCCGCCTGCAGCTGCCCGAGAGGATTCCTGAGGCCTCCCCGGCCAGGGGCCCATCGACGTGGGTGTCCTTGGCAGCCAAAGACTTATCCTGATCGGCAGCTTCCCTTGTGCCCTCAACTGAGCCCTTCGGGGAGACCACAGCTCTGCTGTGGGTTCGTAGCCTCTAGCTTCCTGGGACCTAACCCTAACCCTAACCCTACCCCGAACCGTACCCTCCACCGGGCCCTCACCCGGTCTCGAACCCTAACCCTACACTTGAGCCGCCCCGTCACGTTAGCCCTCACTTGAGCCCTCGAGGGAGATGACGAGAACGGAGTCGCTTCGGCCTCTGCGACGTCCCTGGACCGAACCCTAACCCTAGCTAAGGCACTGTCCCAATGGGTACCCAATCCCAAAATCTGACAACACCACGCACCTGGGCTTCACAAGCGGTGCAGCCAACTCGGCATGGAACCTGCAAGCTGACCATGTCGTTTCCCAGGCGCGGCTACAGCTGCCCGAGAGGATTCCTGAGGCCTCCCCGACCTCGGTCCCATCAACGTGTGTGGCCTTGGCAGCCAAAGACTGATCGTGAGCGGCAGCCTCCCTTGTGCCCTCAACTCAGCCCTTCGGGGAGACCACAGCTCTGCTGTGTGTTCGTAGCGTGTAGCTTCCTGGGACCTAACCCTAACCCTAACCCTACCCCGAACCGTACCCTCCACCGGGCCCTCACCCGGTCTCGAACCCTAACCCTCCACTTGAGCCGCCCCGTCACATTAGCCCTCCCTTGAGCCCTCGAGGGACATCACGAGAACGGAGTCGCTTCGGCCCTGGCCACGTCCCTGGACCGAAACCTAACCCTAGCTAAGGCACTGTCCCCATGGGTACCCAATCCCAAAATCTGACAACACCACGCACCTGGGCTTCACAAGCGGTGCAGTCTCACTCGGCATGGAACCTGGAAGCTGACCATGTGGTTTCCCAGGCGCGGCTGCAGCTGCCCGAGGGGATTCCTGAGTCCTCCCCGACCAGGGTTCCATCGACGTGTGTGCCTTGGCAGCCAAAGACTGATCCTGAGCGGCAGCCTACTTTGTGCCCTCAACTCAGCCCTTCTGCGAGACCACAGCCCTGCTGTGGGTTCGGCGTCTGGAGCCTCCTGGGACCTAACCCTAACCCTAACCCAATGTCGGACCGGGACCCCCCACCGAAACCTAAGCCGGCTTCGATATCAAAACGAACACTTGAGTCGCCTGTTCGCATGAGCCCTCACTTCAGCCCTCGATGGAGATCACGAGACCGGAGTCGCTTCGTCCCTGGACACTTGCCTGGACTGAACCCTAACCCTAGCTAAGGCCCTCTCCCCATGTGAACCCTATACGAAAATCGGACAAGACCATGCGCCTGGGGTCCAGAAGCGGTGCAGGCTCACTCGGCCTGGAACCTGGAGCTCACCATGTCGTTTCCCTGGCCCGCCTGCAGCTGCCCGAAAGGATTCCTGAGGCCTCCCCGACCAGGGGCCCATCGACGTGGGTGTCCTTGGCAGCCAAAGACTTATCCTGATCGGCAGCTTCCCTTGTGCCCTCAACTGAGCCCTTCGGGGAGACCACAGCTCTGCTGTGGGTTCGTAGCCTCTAGCTTCCTGGGACCTAACCCTAACCCTAACCCTACCCCGAACCGTACCCTCCACCGGGCCCTCACCCGGTCTCGAACCCTAACCCTACACTTGAGCCGCCCCGTCACGTGAGCCCTCACTTGAGCCCTCGAGGGACATCACGAGAACGGAGTCGCGTCGGCCCTGGCCACGTCCCTGGACCGAACCCTAACCCTAGCTAAGGCACTGTCCCCATGGGTACCCAATCCCAAAATCTGACATCACCACGCACCTGGGCTTCACAAGCGGTGCAGTCTTACTCGGCATGGAACCTGGAAGCTGACCATGTGGTTTCCCAGGCGCGGCTGCAGCTGCCCGAGGGGATTCCTGAGTCCTCCCCGACCAGGGTTCCATCGACGTGTGTGCCTTGGCAGCCAAAGACTGATCCTGAGCGGCAGCCTACTTTGTGCCCTCAACTCAGCCCTTCTGCGAGACCACAGCCCTGCTGTGGGTTTGGCGTCTGGAGCCTCCTGAGACCTAACCCTAACCCTAACCCAATGTCGGACCGGGACCCTCCACCGAAACCTAAGCCGGCTTCGAAATCAAAACGAACACTTGAGTCGCCTGTTCGCATGAGCCCTCACTTCAGCCCTCGATGGAGATCACGAGACCGGAGTCGCTTCGTCCCTGGACACTTGCCTGGACTGAACCCGAACCCTAGCTAAGGCACTCTCCCCATGTGAACCCTATACGAAAATCGGACAAGACCATGAGCCTGGGGTCCAGAAGCGGTGCAGGCTCACTTGGCCTGGAACCTGGAGCTCACCATGTCGTTTCCCTGGCCCGCCTGCAGCTGCCCGAGAGGATTCCTGAGGCCTCCCAGACCAGGGGCCCATCGACGTGGGTGTCCTTGGCAGCCAAAGACTTATCCTGATCGGCAGCTTCCCTTGTGCCCTCAACTCAGGCCTTCGGGGAGACCACAGCTCTGCTGTGGGTTCGTAGCGTGTAGCTTCCTGGGACCTAACCCTAACCCTAACCCTACCCCGAACCGTACCCTCCACCGGGCCCTCACCCGGTCTCGAACCCTAACCCTACACTTGAGCCGCCCCGTCACGTTAGCCCTCACTTGAGCCCTCGAGGGAGATGACGAGAACGGAGTCGCTTCGGCCTCTGCGACGTCCCTGGCCCGAACCCTAACCCTAGCTAAGGCACTGTCCCCATGGGTACCCAATCCCAAAATCTGACAACACCACGCACCTGGGCTTCACAAGCGGTGCAGCCAACTCGGCATGGAACCTGCAAGCTGACCATGTCGTTTCCCAGGCGCGGCTACAGCTGCCCGAGAGGATTCCTGAGGCCTCCCCGACCTCGGTCCCATCAACGTGTGTGGCCTTGGCAGCCAAAGACTGATCGTGAGTGGCAGCCTCCCTTGTGCCCTCAACTCAGCCCTTCGGGGAGACCACAGCTCTGCTGTGTGTTCGTAGCGTGTAGCTTCCTGGGACCTAACCCTAACCCTAACCCTACCCCGAACCGTACCCTCCACCGGGCCCTCACCCGGTCTCGAACCCTAACCCTACACTTGAGCCGCCCCGTCACATTAGCCCTCCCTTGAGCCCTCGAGGGACATCACGAGAACGGAGTCGCTTCGGCCCTGGCCACGTCCCTGGACCGAACCCTAACCCTAGCTAAGGCACTGTCCCCATGGGTACCCAATCCCAAAATCTGACAACACCACGCACCTGGGCTTCACAAGCGGTGCAGTCTCACTCGGCATGGAACCTGGAAGCTGACCATGTGGTTTCCCAGGCGCGGCTGCAGCTGCCCGAGGGGATTCCTGAGTCCTCCCCGACCAGGGTTCCATCGACGTGTGTGCCTTGGCAGCCAAAGACTGATCCTGAGCGGCAGCCTACTTTGTGCCCTCAACTCAGCCCTTCTGCGAGACCACAGCCCTGCTGTGGGTTCGGCGTCTGGAGCCTCCTGGGACCTAACCCTAACCCTAACCCAATGTCGGACCGGGACCCTCCACCGAAACCTAAGCCGGCTTCGATATCAAAACGAACACTTGAGTCGCCTGTTCGCATGAGCCCTCACTTCAGCCCTCGATGGAGATCACGAGACCGGAGTCGCTTCGTCCCTAGACACTTGCCTGGACTGAACCCTAACCCTAGCTAAGGCACTCTCCCCATGTGAACCCTATACGAAAATCGGACAAGACCATGCGCCTGGGGTCCAGAAGCGGTGCAGGCTCACTCGGCCTGGAACCTGAAGCTCACCATGTCGTTTCCCTGGCCCGCCTGCAGCTGCCCGAGAGGATTCCTGAGGCCTCCCCGACCAGGGGCCCATCGACGTGGGTGTCCTTGGCAGCCAAAGACTTATCCTGATCGGCAGCTTCCCTTGTGCCCTCAACTGAGCCCTTCGGGGAGACCACAGCTCTGCTGTGGGTTCGTAGCCTCTAGCTTCCTGGGACCTAACCCTAACCCTAACCCTACCCCGAACCGTACCCTCCACCGGGCCCTCACCCGGTCTCGAACCCTAACCCTACACTTGAGCCGCCCCGTCACGTTAGCCCTCACTTGAGCCCTCGAGGGAGATGACGAGAACGGAGTCGCTTCGGCCTCTGCGACGTCCCTGGACCGAACCCTAACCCTAGCTAAGGCACTGTCCCCATGGGTACCCAATCCCAAAATCTGACAACACCACGCACCTGGGCTTCACAAGCGGTGCAGCCAACTCGGCATGGAACCTGCAAGCTGACCATGTCGTTTCCCAGGCGCGGCTACAGCTGCCCGAGAGGATTCCTGAGGCCTCCCCGACCTCGGTCCCATCAACGTGTGTGGCCTTGGCAGCCAAAGACTGATCGTGAGCGGCAGCCTCCCTTGTGCCCTCAACTCAGCCCTTCGGGGAGACCACAGCTCTGCTGTGTGTTCGTAGCGTGTAGCTTCCTGGGACCTAACCCTAACCCTAACCCTACCCCGAACCGTACCCTCCACCGGGCCCTCACCCGGTCTCGAACCCTAACCCTCCACTTGAGCCGTCCCGTCACATTAGCCCTCCCTTGAGCCCTCGAGGGACATCACGAGAACGGAGTCGCTTCGGCCCTGGCCACGTCCCTGGACCGAAACCTAACCCTAGCTAAGGCACTGTCCCCATGGGTACCCAATCCCAAAATCTGACAACACCACGCACCTGGGCTTCACAAGCGGTGCAGTCTCACTCGGCATGGAACCTGGAAGCTGACCATGTGGTTTCCCAGGCGCGGCTGCAGCTGCCCGAGGGGATTCCTGAGTCCTCCCCGACCAGGGTTCCATCGACGTGTGTGCCTTGGCAGCCAAAGACTGATCCTGAGCGGCAGCCTACTTTGTGCCCTCAACTCAGCCCTTCTGCGAGACCACAGCCCTGCTGTGGGTTTGGCGTCTGGAGCCTCCTGAGACCTAACCCTAACCCTAACCCAATGTCGGACCGGGACCCTCCACCGAAACCTAAGCCGGCTTCGAAATCAAAACGAACACTTGAGTCGCCTGTTCGCATGAGCCCTCACTTCAGCCCTCGATGGAGATCACGAGACCGGAGTCGCTTCGTCCCTGGACACTTGCCTGGACTGAACCCTAACCCTAGCTAAGGCACTCTCCCCATGTGAACCCTATACGAAAATCGGACAAGACCATGAGCCTGGGGTCCAGAAGCGGTGCAGGCTCACTTGGCCTGGAACCTGGAGCTCACCATGTCGTTTCCCTGGCCCGCCTGCAGCTGCCCGAGAGGATTCCTGAGGCCTCCCAGACCAGGGGCCCATCGACGTGGGTGTCCTTGGCAGCCAAAGACTTATCCTGATCGGCAGCTTCCCTTGTGCCCTCAACTCAGGCCTTCGGGGAGACCACAGCTCTGCTGTGGGTTCGTAGCGTGTAGCTTCCTGGGACCTAACCCTAACCCTAACCCTACCCCGAACCGTACCCTCCACCGGGCCCTCACCCGGTCTCGAACCCTAACCCTACACTTGAGCCGCCCCGTCACGTTAGCCCTCACTTGAGCCCTCGAGGGAGATGACGAGAACGGAGTCGCTTCGGCCTCTGCGACGTCCCTGGCCCGAACCCTAACCCTAGCTAAGGCACTGTCCCCATGGGTACCCAATCCCAAAATCTGACAACACCACGCACCTGGGCTTCACAAGCGGTGCAGCCAACTCGGCATGGAACCTGCAAGCTGACCATGTCGTTTCCCAGGCGCGGCTACAGCTGCCCGAGAGGATTCCTGAGGCCTCCCCGACCTCGGTCCCATCAACGTGTGTGGCCTTGGCAGCCAAAGACTGATCGTGAGTGGCAGCCTCCCTTGTGCCCTCAACTCAGCCCTTCGGGGAGACCACAGCTCTGCTGTGGGTTCGTAGCCTCTAGCTTCCTGGGACCTAACCCTAACCCTAACCCTACCCCGAACCGTACCCTCCACCGGGCCCTCACCCGGTCTCGAACCCTAACCCTACACTTGAGCCGCCCCGTCACATTAGCCCTCCCTTGAGCCCTCGAGGGACATCACGAGAACGGAGTCGCTTCGGCCCTGGCCACGTCCCTGGACCGAACCCTAACCCTAGCTAAGGCACTGTCCCCATGGGTACCCAATCCCAAAATCTGACAACACCACGCACCTGGGCTTCACAAGCGGTGCAGTCTCACTCGGCATGGAACCTGGAAGCTGACCATGTGGTTTCCCAGGCGCGGCTGCAGCTGCCCGAGGGGATTCCTGAGTCCTCCCCGACCAGGGTTCCATCGACGTGTGTGCCTTGGCAGCCAAAGACTGATCCTGAGCGGCAGCCTACTTTGTGCCCTCAACTCAGCCCTTCTGCGAGACCACAGCCCTGCTGTGGGTTCGGCGTCTGGAGCCTCCTGGGACCTAACCCTAACCCTAACCCAATGTCGGACCGGGACCCTCCACCGAAACCTAAGCCGGCTTCGATATCAAAACGAACACTTGAGTCGCCTGTTCGCATGAGCCCTCACTTCAGCCCTCGATGGAGATCACGAGACCGGAGTCGCTTCGTCCCTAGACACTTGCCTGGACTGAACCCTAACCCTAGCTAAGGCACTCTCCCCATGTGAACCCTATACGAAAATCGGACAAGACCATGCGCCTGGGGTCCAGAAGCGGTGCAGGCTCACTCGGCCTGGAACCTGAAGCTCACCATGTCGTTTCCCTGGCCCGCCTGCAGCTGCCCGAGAGGATTCCTGAGGCCTCCCCGACCAGGGGCCCATCGACGTGGGTGTCCTTGGCAGCCAAAGACTTATCCTGATCGGCAGCTTCCCTTGTGCCCTCAACTGAGCCCTTCGGGGAGACCACAGCTCTGCTGTGGGTTCGTAGCCTCTAGCTTCCTGGGACCTAACCCTAACCCTAACCCTACCCCGAACCGTACCCTCCACCGGGCCCTCACCCGGTCTCGAACCCTAACCCTACACTTGAGCCGCCCCGTCACATTAGCCCTCCCTTGAGCCCTCGAGGGACATCACGAGAACGGAGTCGCTTCGGCCCTGGCCACGTCCCTGGACCGAACCCTAACCCTAGCTAAGGCACTGTCCCCATGGGTACCCAATCCCAAAATCTGACAACACCACGCACCTGGGCTTCACAAGCGGTGCAGTCTCACTCGGCATGGAACCTGGAAGCTGACCATGTGGTTTCCCAGGCGCGGCTGCAGCTGCCCGAGGGGATTCCTGAGTCCTCCCCGACCAGGGTTCCATCGACGTGTGTGCCTTGGCAGCCAAAGACTGATCCTGAGCGGCAGCCTACTTTGTGCCCTCAACTCAGCCCTTCTGCGAGACCACAGCCCTGCTGTGGGTTCGGCGTCTGGAGCCTCCTGGGACCTAACCCTACCCCTAACCCAATGTCGGACCGGGACCCTCCACCGAAACCTAAGCCGGCTTCGATATCAAAACGAACACTTGAGTCGCCTGTTCGCATGAGCCCTCACTTCAGCCCTCGATGGAGATCACGAGACCGGAGTCGCTTCGTCCCTAGACACTTGCCTGGACTGAACCCTAACCCTAGCTAAGGCACTCTCCCCATGTGAACCCTATACGAAAATCGGACAAGACCATGCGCCTGGGGTCCAGAAGCGGTGCAGGCTCACTCGGCCTGGAACCTGAAGCTCACCATGTCGTTTCCCTGGCCCGCCTGCAGCTGCCCGAGAGGATTCCTGAGGCCTCCCCGACCAGGGGCCCATCGACGTGGGTGTCCTTGGCAGCCAAAGACTTATCCTGATCGGCAGCTTCCCTTGTGCCCTCAACTGAGCCCTTCGGGGAGACCACAGCTCTGCTGTGGGTTCGTAGCCTCTAGCTTCCTGGGACCTAACCCTAACCCTAACCCTACCCCGAACCGTACCCTCCACCGGGCCCTCACCCGGTCTCGAACCCTAACCCTACACTTGAGCCGCCCCGTCACATTAGCCCTCCCTTGAGCCCTCGAGGGACATCACGAGAACGGAGTCGCTTCGGCCCTGGCCACGTCCCTGGACCGAACCCTAACCCTAGCTAAGGCACTGTCCCCATGGGTACCCAATCCCAAAATCTGACAACACCACGCACCTGGGCTTCACAAGCGGTGCAGTCTCACTCGGCATGGAACCTGGAAGCTGACCATGTGGTTTCCCAGGCGCGGCTGCAGCTGCCCGAGGGGATTCCTGAGTCCTCCCCGACCAGGGTTCCATCGACGTGTGTGCCTTGGCAGCCAAAGACTGATCCTGAGCGGCAGCCTACTTTGTGCCCTCAACTCAGCCCTTCTGCGAGACCACAGCCCTGCTGTGGGTTCGGCGTCTGGAGCCTCCTGGGACCTAACCCTAACCCTAACCCAATGTCGGACCGGGACCCTCCACCGAAACCTAAGCCGGCTTCGATATCAAAACGAACACTTGAGTCGCCTGTTCGCATGAGCCCTCACTTCAGCCCTCGATGGAGATCACGAGACCGGAGTCGCTTCGTCCCTAGACACTTGCCTGGACTGAACCCTAACCCTAGCTAAGGCACTCTCCCCATGTGAACCCTATACGAAAATCGGACAAGACCATGCGCCTGGGGTCCAGAAGCGGTGCAGGCTCACTCGGCCTGGAACCTGAAGCTCACCATGTCGTTTCCCTGGCCCGCCTGCAGCTGCCCGAGAGGATTCCTGAGGCCTCCCCGACCAGGGGCCCATCGACGTGGGTGTCCTTGGCAGCCAAAGACTTATCCTGATCGGCAGCTTCCCTTGTGCCCTCAACTGAGCCCTTCGGGGAGACCACAGCTCTGCTGTGGGTTCGTAGCCTCTAGCTTCCTGGGACCTAACCCTAACCCTAACCCTACCCCGAACCGTACCCTCCACCGGGCCCTCACCCGGTCTCGAACCCTAACCCTACACTTGAGCCGCCCCGTCACGTGAGCCCTCACTTGAGCCCTCGAGGGAGATGACGAGAACGGAGTCGCTTCGGCCTCTGCGACGTCCCTGGACCGAACCCTAACCCTAGCTAAGGCACTGTCCCCATGGGTACCCAATCCCAAAATCTGACAACACCACGCACCTGGGCTTCACAAGCGGTGCAGCCAACTCGGCATGGAACCTGCAAGCTGACCATGTCGTTTCCCAGGCGCGGCTACAGCTGCCCGAGAGGATTCCTGAGGCCTCCCCGACCTCGGTCCCATCAACGTGTGTGGCCTTGGCAGCCAAAGACTGATCGTGAGCGGCAGCCTCCCTTGTGCCCTCAACTCAGCCCTTCGGGGAGACCACAGCTCTGCTGTGGGTTCGTAGCGTGTAGCTTCCTGGGACCTAACCCTAACCCTAACCCTACCCCGAACCGTACCCTCCACCGGGCCCTCACCCGGTCTCGAACCCTAACCCTACACTTGAGCCGCCCCGTCACATTAGCCCTCCCTTGAGCCCTCGAGGGACATCACGAGAACGGAGTCGCTTCGGCCCTGGCCACGTCCCTGGACCGAACCCTAACCCTAGCTAAGGCACTGTCCCCATGGGTACCCAATCCCAAAATCTGACAACACCACGCACCTGGGCTTCACAAGCGGTGCAGTCTCACTCGGCATGGAACCTGGAAGCTGACCATGTGGTTTCCCAGGCGCGGCTGCAGCTGCCCGAGGGGATTCCTGAGTCCTCCCCGACCAGGGTTCCATCGACGTGTGTGCCTTGGCAGCCAAAGACTGATCCTGAGCGGCAGCCTACTTTGTGCCCTCAACTCAGCCCTTCTGCGAGACCACAGCCCTGCTGTGGGTTCGGCGTCTGGAGCCTCCTGGGACCTAACCCTAACCCTAACCCAATGTCGGACCGGGACCCTCCACCGAAACCTAAGCCGGCTTCGATATCAAAACGAACACTTGAGTCGCCTGTTCGCATGAGCCCTCACTTCAGCCCTCGATGGAGATCACGAGACCGGAGTCGCTTCATCCCTAGACACTTGCCTGGACTGAACCCTAACCCTAGCTAAGGCCCTCTCCCCATGTGAACCCTATACGAAAATCGGACAAGACCATGCGCCTGGGGTCCAGAAGCGGTGCAGGCTCACTCGGCCTGGAACCTGAAGCTCACCATGTCGTTTCCCTGGCCCGCCTGCAGCTGCCCGAGAGGATTCCTGAGGCCTCCCCGACCAGGGGCCCATCGACGTGGGTGTCCTTGGCAGCCAAAGACTTATCCTGATCGGCAGCTTCCCTTGTGCCCTCAACTGAGCCCTTCGGGGAGACCACAGCTCTGCTGTGGGTTCGTAGCCTCTAGCTTCCTGGGACCTAACCCTAACCCTAACCCTACCCCGAACCGTACCCTCCACCGGGCCCTCACCCGGTCTCGAACCCTAACCCTACACTTGAGCCGCCCCGTCACATTAGCCCTCCCTTGAGCCCTCGAGGGACATCACGAGAACGGAGTCGCTTCGGCCCTGGCCACGTCCCTGGACCGAACCCTAACCCTAGCTAAGGCACTGTCCCCATGGGTACCCAATCCCAAAATCTGACAACACCACGCACCTGGGCTTCACAAGCGGTGCAGTCTCACTCGGCATGGAACCTGGAAGCTGACCATGTGGTTTCCCAGGCGCGGCTGCAGCTGCCCGAGGGGATTCCTGAGTCCTCCCCGACCAGGGTTCCATCGACGTGTGTGCCTTGGCAGCCAAAGACTGATCCTGAGCGGCAGCCTACTTTGTGCCCTCAACTCAGCCCTTCTGCGAGACCACAGCCCTGCTGTGGGTTCGGCGTCTGGAGCCTCCTGGGACCTAACCCTAACCCTAACCCAATGTCGGACCGGGACCCTCCACCGAAACCTAAGCCGGCTTCGATATCAAAACGAACACTTGAGTCGCCTGTTCGCATGAGCCCTCACTTCAGCCCTCGATGGAGATCACGAGACCGGAGTCGCTTCGTCCCTAGACACTTGCCTGGACTGAACCCTAACCCTAGCTAAGGCACTCTCCCCATGTGAACCCTATACGAAAATCGGACAAGACCATGCGCCTGGGGTCCAGAAGCGGTGCAGGCTCACTCGGCCTGGAACCTGAAGCTCACCATGTCGTTTCCCTGGCCCGCCTGCAGCTGCCCGAGAGGTTTCCTGAGGCCTCCCCGACCAGGGGCCCATCGACGTGGGTGTCCTTGGCAGCCAAAGACTTATCCTGATCGGCAGCTTCCCTTGTGCCCTCAACTGAGCCCTTCGGGGAGACCACAGCTCTGCTGTGGGTTCGTAGCCTCTAGCTTCCTGGGACCTAACCCTAACCCTAACCCTACCCCGAACCGTACCCTCCACCGGGCCCTCACCCGGTCTCGAACCCTAACCCTACACTTGAGCCGCCCCGTCACGTTAGCCCTCACTTGAGCCCTCGAGGGAGATGACGAGAACGGAGTCGCTTCGGCCTCTGCGACGTCCCTGTACCGAACCCTAACCCTAGCTAAGGCACTGTCCCCATGGGTACCCAATCCCAAAATCTGACACCACGCACCTGGGCTTCACAAGCGGTGCAGCCAACTCGGTATGGAACCTGCAAGCTGACCATGTCGTTTCCCAGGCGCGGCTACAGCTGCCCGAGAGGATTCCTGAGGCCTCCCCGACCTCGGTCCCATCAACGTGTGTGGCCTTGGCAGCCAAAGACTGATCGTGAGCGGCAGCCTCCCTTGTGCCCTCAACTCAGCCCTTCGGGGAGACCACAGCTCTGCTGTGGGTTCGTAGCGTGTAGCTTCCTGGGACCTAACCCTAACCCTAACCCTACCCCGAACCGTACCCTCCACCGGGCCCTCACCCGGTCTCGAACCCTAACCCTACACTTCAGCCGCCCCGTCACATTAGCCCTCACTTGAGCCCTCGAGGGACATCACGAGAACGGAGTCGCTTCGGCCCTGGCCACGTCCCTGGACCGAACCCTAACCCTAGCTAAGGCACTGTCCCCATGGGTACCCAATCCCAAAATCTGACAACACCACGCACCTGGGCTTCACAAGCGGTGCAGTCTCACTCGGCATGGAACCTGGAAGCTGACCATGTGGTTTCCCAGGCGCGGCTGCAGCTGCCCGAGGGGATTCCTGAGTCCTCCCCGACCAGGGTTCCATCGACGTGTGTGCCTTGGCAGCCAAAGACTGATCCTGAGCGGCAGCCTACTTTGTGCCCTCAACTCAGCCCTTCTGCGAGACCACAGCCCTGCTGTGGGTTCGGCGTCTGGAGCCTCCTGGGACCTAACCCTAACCCTAACCCAATGTCGGACCGGGACCCCCCACCGAAACCTAAGCCGGCTTCGATATCAAAACGAACACTTGAGTCGCCTGTTCGCATGAGCCCTCACTTCAGCCCTCGATGGAGATCACGAGACCGGAGTCGCTTCGTCCCTGGACACTTGCCTGGACTGAACCCTAACCCTAGCTAAGGCCCTCTCCCCATGTGAACCCTATACGAAAATCGGACAAGACCATGCGCCTGGGGTCCAGAAGCGGTGCAGGCTCACTCGGCCTGGAACCTGAAGCTCACCATGTCGTTTCCCTGGCCCGCCTGCAGCTGCCCGAAAGGATTCCTGAGGGCTCCCCGACCAGGGGCCCATCGACGTGGGTGTCCTTGGCAGCCAAAGACTTATCCTGATCGGCAGCTTCCCTTGTGCCCTCAACTGAGCCCTTCGGGGAGACCACAGCTCTGCTGTGGGTTCGTAGCCTCTAGCTTCCTGGGACCTAACCATAACCCTAACCCTACCCCGAACCGTACCCTCCACCGGGCCCTCACCCGGTCTCGAACCCTAACCCTACACTTGAGCCGCCCCGTCACGTGAGCCCTCACTTGAGCCCTCGAGGGAGATGACGAGAACGGAGTCGCTTCGGCCTCTGCGACGTCCCTGGACCGAACCCTAACCCTAGCTAAGGCACTGTCCCCATGGGTACCCAATCCCAAAATCTGACAACACCACGCACCTGGGCTTCACAAGCGGTGCAGCCAACTCGGCATGGAACCTGCAAGCTGACCATGTCGTTTCCCAGGCGCGGCTACAGCTGCCCGAGAGGATTCCTGAGGCCTCCCCGACCTCGGTCCCATCAACGTGTGTGGCCTTGGCAGCCAAAGACTGATCGTGAGCGGCAGCCTCCCTTGTGCCCTCAACTCAGCCCTTCGGGGAGACCACAGCTCTGCTGTGGGTTCGTAGCGTGTAGCTTCCTGGGACCTAACCCTAACCCTAACCCTACCCCGAACCGTACCCTCCACCGGGCCCTCACCCGGTCTCGAACCCTAACCCTACACTTGAGCCGCCCCGTCACATTAGCCCTCCCTTGAGCCCTCGAGGGACATCACGAGAACGGAGTCGCTTCGGCCCTGGCCACGTCCCTGGACCGAACCCTAACCCTAGCTAAGGCACTGTCCCCATGGGTACCCAATCCCAAAATCTGACAACACCACGCACCTGGGCTTCACAAGCGGTGCAGTCTCACTCGGCATGGAACCTGGAAGCTGACCATGTGGTTTCCCAGGCGCGGCTGCAGCTGCCCGAGGGGATTCCTGAGTCCTCCCCGACCAGGGTTCCATCGACGTGTGTGCCTTGGCAGCCAAAGACTGATCCTGAGCGGCAGCCTACTTTGTGCCCTCAACTCAGCCCTTCTGCGAGACCACAGCCCTGCTGTGGGTTCGGCGTCTGGAGCCTCCTGGGACCTAACCCTAACCCTAACCCAATGTCGGACCGGGACCCTCCACCGAAACCTAAGCCGGCTTCGATATCAAAACGAACACTTGAGTCGCCTGTTCGCATGAGCCCTCACTTCAGCCCTCGATGGAGATCACGAGACCGGAGTCGCTTCGTCCCTAGACACTTGCCTGGACTGAACCCTAACCCTAGCTAAGGCACTCTCCCCATGTGAACCCTATACGAAAATCGGACAAGACCATGCGCCTGGGGTCCAGAAGCGGTGCAGGCTCACTCGGCCTGGAACCTGAAGCTCACCATGTCGTTTCCCTGGCCCGCCTGCAGCTGCCCGAGAGGATTCCTGAGGCCTCCCCGACCAGGGGCCCATCGACGTGGGTGTCCTTGGCAGCCAAAGACTTATCCTGATCGGCAGCTTCCCTTGTGCCCTCAACTGAGCCCTTCGGGGAGACCACAGCTCTGCTGTGGGTTCGTAGCCTCTAGCTTCCTGGGACCTAACCCTAACCCTAACCCTACCCCGAACCATACCCTCCACCGGGCCCTCACCCGGTCTCGAACCCTAACCCTACACTTGAGCCGCCCCGTCACGTTAGCCCTCCCTTGAGCCCTCGAGGGAGATGACGAGAACGGAGTCGCTTCGGCCTCTGCGACGTCCCTGGACCGAACCCTAACCCTAGCTAAGGCACTGTCCCCATGGGTACCCAATCCCAAAATCTGACACCACGCACCTGGGCTTCACAAGCGGTGCAGCCAACTCGGCATGGAACCTGCAAGCTGACCATGTCGTTTCCCAGGCGCGGCTACAGCTGCCCGAGAGGATTCCTGAGGCCTCCCCGACCTCGGTCCCATCAACGTGTGTGGCCTTGGCAGCCAAAGACTGATCGTGAGCGGCAGCCTCCCTTGTGCCCTCAACTCAGCCCTTCGGGGAGACCACAGCTCTGCTGTGGGTTCGTAGCGTGTAGCTTCCTGGGACCTAACCCTAACCCTAACCCTACCCCGAACCGTACCCTCCACCGGGCCCTCACCCGGTCTCGAACCCTAACCCTACACTTCAGCCGCCCCGTCACATTAGCCCTCACTTGAGCCCTCGAGGGACATCACGAGAACGGAGTCGCTTCGGCCCTGGCCACGTCCCTGGACCGAACCCTAACCCTAGCTAAGGCACTGTCCCCATGGGTACCCAATCCCAAAATCTGACAACACCACGCACCTGGGCTTCACAAGCGGTGCAGTCTCACTCGGCATGGAACCTGGAAGCTGACCATGTGGTTTCCCAGGCGCGGCTGCAGCTGCCCGAGGGGATTCCTGAGTCCTCCCCGACCAGGGTTCCATCGACGTGTGTGCCTTGGCAGCCAAAGACTGATCCTGAGCGGCAGCCTACTTTGTGCCCTCAACTCAGCCCTTCTGCGAGACCACAGCCCTGCTGTGGGTTCGGCGTCTGGAGCCTCCTGGGACCTAACCCTAACCCTAACCCAATGTCGGACCGGGACCCCCCACCGAAACCTAAGCCGGCTTCGATATCAAAACGAACACTTGAGTCGCCTGTTCGCATGAGCCCTCACTTCAGCCCTCGATGGAGATCACGAGACCGGAGTCGCTTCGTCCCTGGACACTTGCCTGGACTGAACCCTAACCCTAGCTAAGGCCCTCTCCCCATGTGAACCCTATACGAAAATCGGACAAGACCATGCGCCTGGGGTCCAGAAGCGGTGCAGGCTCACTCGGCCTGGAACCTGAAGCTCACCATGTCGTTTCCCTGGCCCGCCTGCAGCTGCCCGAAAGGATTCCTGAGGCCTCCCCGACCAGGGGCCCATCGACGTGGGTGTCCTTGGCAGCCAAAGACTTATCCTGATCGGCAGCTTCCCTTGTGCCCTCAACTGAGCCCTTCGGGGAGACCACAGCTCTGCTGTGGGTTCGTAGCCTCTAGCTTCCTGGGACCTAACCCTAACCCTAACCCTACCCCGAACCGTACCCTCCACCGGGCCCTCACCCGGTCTCGAACCCTAACCCTACACTTGAGCCGCCCCGTCACGTGAGCCCTCACTTGAGCCCTCGAGGGAGATGACGAGAACGGAGTCGCTTCGGCCTCTGCGACGTCCCTGGACCGAACCCTAACCCTAGCTAAGGCACTGTCCCCATGGGTACCCAATCCCAAAATCTGACAACACCACGCACCTGGGCTTCACAAGCGGTGCAGCCAACTCGGCATGGAACCTGCAAGCTGACCATGTCGTTTCCCAGGCGCGGCTACAGCTGCCCGAGAGGATTCCTGAGGCCTCCCCGACCTCGGTCCCATCAACGTGTGTGGCCTTGGCAGCCAAAGACTGATCGTGAGCGGCAGCCTCCCTTGTGCCCTCAACTCAGCCCTTCGGGGAGACCACAGCTCTGCTGTGGGTTCATAGCGTGTAGCTTCCTGGGACCTAACCCTAACCCTAACCCTACCCCGAACCGTACCCTCCACCGGGCCCTCACCCGGTCTCGAACCCTAACCCTACACTTGAGCCGCCCCGTCACGTTAGCCCTCACTTGAGCCCACGAGGGACATCACGAGAACGGAGTCGCTTCGGCCCTGGCCACGTCCCTGGACCGAACCCTAACCCTAGCTAAGGCACTGTCCCCATGGGTACCCAATCCCAAAATCTGACAACACCACGCACCTGGGCTTCACAAGCGGTGCAGTCTCACTCGGCATGGAACCTGGAAGCTGACCATGTGGTTTCCCAGGCGCGGCTGCAGCTGCCCGAGGGGATTCCTGAGTCCTCCCCGACCAGGGTTCCATCGACGTGTGTGCCTTGGCAGCCAAAGACTGATCCTGAGCGGCAGCCTACTTTGTGCCCTCAACTCAGCCCTTCTGCGAGACCACAGCCCTGCTGTGGGTTCGGCGTCTGGAGCCTCCTGGGACCTAACCCTAACCCTAACCCAATGTCGGACCGGGACCCTCCACCGAAACCTAAGCCGGCTTCGATATCAAAACGAACACTTGAGTCGCCTGTTCGCATGAGCCCTCACTTCAGCCCTCGATGGAGATCACGAGACCGGAGTCGCTTCGTCCCTAGACACTTGCCTGGACTGAACCCTAACCCTAGCTAAGGCACTCTCCCCATGTGAACCCTATACGAAAATCGGACAAGACCATGCGCCTGGGGTCCAGAAGCGGTGCAGGCTCACTCGGCCTGGAACCTGAAGCTCACCATGTCATTTCCCTGGCCCGCCTGCAGCTGCCCGAGAGGATTCCTGAGGCCTCCCCGACCAGGGGCCCATCGACGTGGGTGTCCTTGGCAGCCAAAGACTTATCCTGATCGGCAGCTTCCCTTGTGCCCTCAACTGAGCCCTTCGGGGAGACCACAGCTCTGCTGTGGGTTCGTAGCCTCTAGCTTCCTGGGACCTAACCCTAACCCTAACCCTACCCCGAACCGTACCCTCCACCGGGCCCTCACCCGGTCTCGAACCCTAACCCTACACTTGAGCCGCCCCGTCACATTAGCCCTCCCTTGAGCCCTCGAGGGACATCACGAGAACGGAGTCGCTTCGGCCCTGGCCACGTCCCTGGACCGAACCCTAACCCTAGCTAAGGCACTGTCCCCATGGGTACCCAATCCCAAAATCTGACAACACCACGCACCTGGGCTTCACAAGCGGTGCAGTCTCACTCGGCATGGAACCTGGAAGCTGACCATGTGGTTTCCCAGGCGCGGCTGCAGCTGCCCGAGGGGATTCCTGAGTCCTCCCCGACCAGGGTTCCATCGACGTGTGTGCCTTGGCAGCCAAAGACTGATCCTGAGCGGCAGCCTACTTTGTGCCCTCAACTCAGGCCTTCTGCGAGACCACAGCCCTGCTGTGGGTTCGGCGTCTGGAGCCTCCTGGGACCTAACCCTAACCCTAACCCAATGTCGGACCGGGACCCTCCACCGAAACCTAAGCCGGCTTCGATATCAAAACGAACACTTGAGTCGCCTGTTCGCATGAGCCCTCACTTCAGCCCTCGATGGAGATCACGAGACCGGAGTCGCTTCGTCCCTAGACACTTGCCTGGACTGAACCCTAACCCTAGCTAAGGCACTCTCCCCATGTGAACCCTATACGAAAATCGGACAAGACCATGCGCCTGGGGTCCAGAAGCGGTGCAGGCTCACTCGGCCTGGAACCTGAAGCTCACCATGTCGTTTCCCTGGCCCGCCTGCAGCTGCCCGAGAGGATTCCTGAGGCCTCCCCGACCAGGGGCCCATCGACGTGGGTGTCCTTGGCAGCCAAAGACTTATCCTGATCGGCAGCTTCCCTTGTGCCCTCAACTGAGCCCTTCGGGGAGACCACAGCTCTGCTGTGGGTTCGTAGCCTCTAGCTTCCTGGGACGTAACCCTAACCCTAACCCTACCCCGAACCGTACCCTCCACCGGGCCCTCACCCGGTCTCGAACCCTAACCCTACACTTGAGCCGCCCCGTCACGTTAGCCCTCACTTGAGCCCTCGAGGGAGATGACGAGAACGGAGTCGCTTCGGCCTCTGCGACGTCCCTGGACCGAACCCTAACCCTAGCTAAGGCACTGTCCCCATGGGTACCCAATCCCAAAATCTGACACCACGCACCTGGGCTTCACAAGCGGTGCAGCCAACTCGGCATGGAACCTGCAAGCTGACCATGTCGTTTCCCAGGCGCGGCTACAGCTGCCCGAGAGGATTCCTGAGGCCTCCCCGACCTCGGTCCCATCAACGTGTGTGGCCTTGGCAGCCAAAGACTGATCGTGAGCGGCAGCCTCCCTTGTGCCCTCAACTCAGCCCTTCGGGGAGACCACAGCTCTGCTGTGGGTTCGTAGCGTGTAGCTTCCTGGGACCTAACCCTAACCCTAACCCTACCCCGAACCGTACCCTCCACCGGGCCCTCACCCGGTCTCGAACCCTAACCCTACACTTCAGCCGCCCCGTCACATTAGCCCTCACTTGAGCCCTCGAGGGACATCACGAGAACGGAGTCGCTTCGGCCCTGGCCACGTCCCTGGACCGAACCCTAACCCTAGCTAAGGCACTGTCCCCATGGGTACCCAATCCCAAAATCTGACAACACCACGCACCTGGGCTTCACAAGCGGTGCAGTCTCACTCGGCATGGAACCTGGAAGCTGACCATGTGGTTTCCCAGGCGCGGCTGCAGCTGCCCGAGGGGATTCCTGAGTCCTCCCCGACCAGGGTTCCATCGACGTGTGTGCCTTGGCAGCCAAAGACTGATCCTGAGCGGCAGCCTACTTTGTGCCCTCAACTCAGCCCTTCTGCGAGACCACAGCCCTGCTGTGGGTTCGGCGTCTGGAGCCTCCTGGGACCTAACCCTAACCCTAACCCAATGTCGGACCGGGACCCCCCACCGAAACCTAAGCCGGCTTCGATATCAAAACGAACACTTGAGTCGCCTGTTCGCATGAGCCCTCACTTCAGCCCTCGATGGAGATCACGAGACCGGAGTCGCTTCGTCCCTGGACACTTGCCTGGACTGAACCCTAACCCTAGCTAAGGCCCTCTCCCCATGTGAACCCTATACGAAAATCGGACAAGACCATGCGCCTGGGGTCCAGAAGCGGTGCAGGCTCACTCGGCCTGGAACCTGAAGCTCACCATGTCGTTTCCCTGGCCCGCCTGCAGCTGCCCGAAAGGATTCCTGAGGCCTCCCCGACCAGGGGCCCATCGACGTGGGTGTCCTTGGCAGCCAAAGACTTATCCTGATCGGCAGCTTCCCTTGTGCCCTCAACTGAGCCCTTCGGGGAGACCACAGCTCTGCTGTGGGTTCGTAGCCTCTAGCTTCCTGGGACCTAACCCTAACCCTAACCCTACCCCGAACCGTACCCTCCACCGGGCCCTCACCCGGTCTCGAACCCTAACCCTACACTTGAGCCGCCCCGTCACGTGAGCCCTCACTTGAGCCCTCGAGGGAGATGACGAGAACGGAGTCGCTTCGGCCTCTGCGACGTCCCTGGACCGAACCCTAACCCTAGCTAAGGCACTGTCCCCATGGGTACCCAATCCCAAAATCTGACAACACCACGCACCTGGGCTTCACAAGCGGTGCAGCCAACTCGGCATGGAACCTGCAAGCTGACCATGTCGTTTCCCAGGCGCGGCTACAGCTGCCCGAGAGGATTCCTGAGGCCTCCCCGACCTCGGTCCCATCAACGTGTGTGGCCTTGGCAGCCAAAGACTGATCGTGAGCGGCAGCCTCCCTTGTGCCCTCAACTCAGCCCTTCGGGGAGACCACAGCTCTGCTGTGGGTTCGTAGCGTGTAGCTTCCTGGGACCTAACCCTAACCCTAACCCTACCCCGAACCGTACCCTCCACCGGGCCCTCACCCGGTCTCGAACCCTAACCCTACACTTGAGCCGCCCCGTCACGTTAGCCCTCACTTGAGCCCACGAGGGACATCACGAGAACGGAGTCGCTTCGGCCCTGGCCACGTCCCTGGACCGAACCCTAACCCTAGCTAAGGCACTGTCCCCATGGGTACCCAATCCCAAAATCTGACAACACCACGCACCTGGGCTTCACAAGCGGTGCAGTCTCACTCGGCATGGAACCTGGAAGCTGACCATGTGGTTTCCCAGGCGCGGCTGCAGCTGCCCGAGGGGATTCCTGAGTCCTCCCCGACCAGGGTTCCATCGACGTGTGTGCCTTGGCAGCCAAAGACTGATCCTGAGCGGCAGCCTACTTTGTGCCCTCAACTCAGCCCTTCTGCGAGACCACAGCCCTGCTGTGGGTTCGGCGTCTGGAGCCTCCTGGGACCTAACCCTAACCCTAACCCAATGTCGGACCGGGACCCTCCACCGAAACCTAAGCCGGCTTCGATATCAAAACGAACACTTGAGTCGCCTGTTCGCATGAGCCCTCACTTCAGCCCTCGATGGAGATCACGAGACCGGAGTCGCTTCGTCCCTAGACACTTGCCTGGACTGAACCCTAACCCTAGCTAAGGCACTCTCCCCATGTGAACCCTATACGAAAATCGGACAAGACCATGCGCCTGGGGTCCAGAAGCGGTGCAGGCTCACTCGGCCTGGAACCTGAAGCTCACCATGTCATTTCCCTGGCCCGCCTGCAGCTGCCCGAGAGGATTCCTGAGGCCTCCCCGACCAGGGGCCCATCGACGTGGGTGTCCTTGGCAGCCAAAGACTTATCCTGATCGGCAGCTTCCCTTGTGCCCTCAACTGAGCCCTTCGGGGAGACCACAGCTCTGCTGTGGGTTCGTAGCCTCTAGCTTCCTGGGACCTAACCCTAACCCTAACCCTACCCCGAACCGTACCCTCCACCGGGCCCTCACCCGGTCTCGAACCCTAACCCTACACTTGAGCCGCCCCGTCACATTAGCCCTCCCTTGAGCCCTCGAGGGACATCACGAGAACGGAGTCGCTTCGGCCCTGGCCACGTCCCTGGACCGAACCCTAACCCTAGCTAAGGCACTGTCCCCATGGGTACCCAATCCCAAAATCTGACAACACCACGCACCTGGGCTTCACAAGCGGTGCAGTCTCACTCGGCATGGAACCTGGAAGCTGACCATGTGGTTTCCCAGGCGCGGCTGCAGCTGCCCGAGGGGATTCCTGAGTCCTCCCCGACCAGGGTTCCATCGACGTGTGTGCCTTGGCAGCCAAAGACTGATCCTGAGCGGCAGCCTACTTTGTGCCCTCAACTCAGGCCTTCTGCGAGACCACAGCCCTGCTGTGGGTTCGGCGTCTGGAGCCTCCTGGGACCTAACCCTAACCCTAACCCAATGTCGGACCGGGACCCTCCACCGAAACCTAAGCCGGCTTCGATATCAAAACGAACACTTGAGTCGCCTGTTCGCATGAGCCCTCACTTCAGCCCTCGATGGAGATCACGAGACCGGAGTCGCTTCGTCCCTAGACACTTGCCTGGACTGAACCCTAACCCTAGCTAAGGCACTCTCCCCATGTGAACCCTATACGAAAATCGGACAAGACCATGCGCCTGGGGTCCAGAAGCGGTGCAGGCTCACTCGGCCTGGAACCTGAAGCTCACCATGTCGTTTCCCTGGCCCGCCTGCAGCTGCCCGAGAGGATTCCTGAGGCCTCCCCGACCAGGGGCCCATCGACGTGGGTGTCCTTGGCAGCCAAAGACTTATCCTGATCGGCAGCTTCCCTTGTGCCCTCAACTGAGCCCTTCGGGGAGACCACAGCTCTGCTGTGGGTTCGTAGCCTCTAGCTTCCTGGGACGTAACCCTAACCCTAACCCTACCCCGAACCGTACCCTCCACCGGGCCCTCACCCGGTCTCGAACCCTAACCCTACACTTGAGCCGCCCCGTCACGTTAGCCCTCACTTGAGCCCTCGAGGGAGATGACGAGAACGGAGTCGCTTCGGCCTCTGCGACGTCCCTGGACCGAACCCTAACCCTAGCTAAGGCACTGTCCCCATGGGTACCCAATCCCAAAATCTGACACCACGCACCTGGGCTTCACAAGCGGTGCAGCCAACTCGGCATGGAACCTGCAAGCTGACCATGTCGTTTCCCAGGCGCGGCTACAGCTGCCCGAGAGGATTCCTGAGGCCTCCCCGACCTCGGTCCCATCAACGTGTGTGGCCTTGGCAGCCAAAGACTGATCGTGAGCGGCAGCCTCCCTTGTGCCCTCAACTCAGCCCTTCGGGGAGACCACAGCTCTGCTGTGGGTTCGTAGCGTGTAGCTTCCTGGGACCTAACCCTAACCCTAACCCTACCCCGAACCGTACCCTCCACCGGGCCCTCACCCGGTCTCGAACCCTAACCCTACACTTCAGCCGCCCCGTCACATTAGCCCTCACTTGAGCCCTCGAGGGACATCACGAGAACGGAGTCGCTTCGGCCCTGGCCACGTCCCTGGACCGAACCCTAACCCTAGCTAAGGCACTGTCCCCATGGGTACCCAATCCCAAAATCTGACAACACCACGAACCTGGGCTTCACAAGCGGTGCAGTCTCACTCGGCATGGAACCTGGAAGCTGACCATGTGGTTTCCCAGGCGCGGCTGCAGCTGCCCGAGGGGATTCCTGAGTCCTCCCCGACCAGGGTTCCATCGACGTGTGTGCCTTGGCAGCCAAAGACTGATCCTGAGCGGCAGCCTACTTTGTGCCCTCAACTCAGCCCTTCTGCGAGACCACAGCCCTGCTGTGGGTTCGGCGTCTGGAGCCTCCTGGGACCTAACCCTAACCCTAACCCAATGTCGGACCGGGACCCCCCACCGAAACCTAAGCCGGCTTCGATATCAAAACGAACACTTGAGTCGCCTGTTCGCATGAGCCCTCACTTCAGCCCTCGATGGAGATCACGAGACCGGAGTCGCTTCGTCCCTGGACACTTGCCTGGACTGAACCCTAACCCTAGCTAAGGCCCTCTCCCCATGTGAACCCTATACGAAAATCGGACAAGACCATGCGCCTGGGGTCCAGAAGCGGTGCAGGCTCACTCGGCCTGGAACCTGAAGCTCACCATGTCGTTTCCCTGGCCCGCCTGCAGCTGCCCGAAAGGATTCCTGAGGCCTCCCCGACCAGGGGCCCATCGACGTGGGTGTCCTTGGCAGCCAAAGACTTATCCTGATCGGCAGCTTCCCTTGTGCCCTCAACTGAGCCCTTCGGGGAGACCACAGCTCTGCTGTGGGTTCGTAGCCTCTAGCTTCCTGGGACCTAACCCTAACCCTAACCCTACCCCGAACCGTACCCTCCACCGGGCCCTCACCCGGTCTCGAACCCTAACCCTACACTTGAGCCGCCCCGTCACGTGAGCCCTCACTTGAGCCCTCGAGGGAGATGACGAGAACGGAGTCGCTTCGGCCTCTGCGACGTCCCTGGACCGAACCCTAACCCTAGCTAAGGCACTGTCCCCATGGGTACCCAATCCCAAAATCTGACAACACCACGCACCTGGGCTTCACAAGCGGTGCAGCCAACTCGGCATGGAACCTGCAAGCTGACCATGTCGTTTCCCAGGCGCGGCTACAGCTGCCCGAGAGGATTCCTGAGGCCTCCCCGACCTCGGTCCCATCAACGTGTGTGGCCTTGGCAGCCAAAGACTGATCGTGAGCGGCAGCCTCCCTTGTGCCCTCAACTCAGCCCTTCGGGGAGACCACAGCTCTGCTGTGGGTTCGTAGCGTGTAGCTTCCTGGGACCTAACCCTAACCCTAACCCTACCCCGAACCGTACCCTCCACCGGGCCCTCACCCGGTCTCGAACCCTAACCCTACACTTGAGCCGCCCCGTCACATTAGCCCTCCCTTGAGCCCTCGAGGGACATCACGAGAACGGAGTCGCTTCGGCCCTGGCCACGTCCCTGGACCGAACCCTAACCCTAGCTAAGGCACTGTCCCCATGGGTACCCAATCCCAAAATCTGACAACACCACGCACCTGGGCTTCACAAGCGGTGCAGTCTCACTCGGCATGGAACCTGGAAGCTGACCATGTGGTTTCCCAGGCGCGGCTGCAGCTGCCCGAGGGGATTCCTGAGTCCTCCCCGACCAGGGTTCCATCGACGTGTGTGCCTTGGCAGCCAAAGACTGATCCTGAGCGGCAGCCTACTTTGTGCCCTCAACTCAGCCCTTCTGCGAGACCACAGCCCTGCTGTGGGTTCGGCGTCTGGAGCCTCCTGGGACCTAACCCTAACCCTAACCCAATGTCGGACCGGGACCCTCCACCGAAACCTAAGCCGGCTTCGAAATCAAAACGAACACTTGAGTCGCCTGTTCGCATGAGCCCTCACTTCAGCCCTCGATGGAGATCACGAGACCGGAGTCGCTTCGTCCCTGGACACTTGCCTGGACTGAACCCTAACCCTAGCTAAGGCACTCTCCCCATGTGAACCCTATACGAAAATCGGACAAGACCATGCGCCTGGGGTCCAGAAGCGGTGCAGGCTCACTTGGCCTGGAACCTGGAGCTCACCATGTCGTTTCCCTGGCCCGCCTGCAGCTGCCCGAGAGGATTCCTGAGGCCTCCCAGACCAGGGGCCCATCGACGTGGGTGTCCTTGGCAGCCAAAGACTTATCCTGATCGGCAGCTTCCCTTGTGCCCTCAACTGAGCCCTTCGGGGAGACCACAGCTCTGCTGTGGGTTCGTAGCCTGGAGCTTCCTGGGACCTAACCCTAACCCTAACCCTACCCCGAACCGTACCCTCCACCGGGCCCTCACCCGGTCTCGAACCCTAACCCTACACTTGAGCCGCCCCGTCACGTTAGCCCTCACTTGAGCCCTCGAGGGAGATGACGAGAACGGAGTCGCTTCGGCCTCTGCGACGTCCCTGGACCGAACCCTAACCCTAGCTAAGGCACTGTCCCCATGGGTACCCAATCCCAAAATCTGACAACACCACGCACCTGGGCTTCACAAGCGGTGCAGCCAACTCGGCATGGAACCTGCAAGCTGACCATGTCGTTTCCCAGGCGCGGCTACAGCTGCCCGAGAGGATTCCTGAGGCCTCCCCGACCTCGGTCCCATCAACGTGTGTGGCCTTGGCAGCCAAAGACTGATCGTGAGTGGCAGCCTCCCTTGTGCCCTCAACTCAGCCCTTCGGGGAGACCACAGCTCTGCTGTGTGTTCGTAGCGTGTAGCTTCCTGGGACCTAACCCTAACCCTAACCCTACCCCGAACCGTACCCTCCACCGGGCCCTCACCCGGTCTCGAACCCTAACCCTACACTTGAGCCGCCCCGTCACATTAGCCCTCCCTTGAGCCCTCGAGGGACATCACGAGAACGGAGTCGCTTCGTCCCTGGCGACGTCCCTGGACCAAACCCTAACCCTAGCTAAGGCACTGTCCCCATGTGTACCCAATCCCAAAATCTGACAACACCACGCACCTGGGCTTCACAAGCGGTGCAGTCTCACTCGGCATGGAACCTGGAAGCTGACCATGTGGTTTCCCAGGCGCGGCTGCAGCTGCCCGAGGGGATTCCTGAGTCCTCCCCGACCAGGGTTCCATCGACGTGTGTGCCTTGGCAGCCAAAGACTGATCCTGAGCGGCAGCCTACTTTGTGCCCTCAACTCAGCCCTTCTTCGAGACCACAGCCCTGCTGTGGGTTCGGCGTCTGGAGCCTCCTGGGACCTAACCCTAACCCTAACCCAATGTCGGACCGGGACCCTCCACCGAAACCTAAGCCGGCTTCGATATCAAAACGAACACTTGAGTCGCCTGTTCGCATGAGCCCTCACTTCAGCCCTCGATGGAGATCACGAGACCGGAGTCGCTTCGTCCCTGGACACTTGCCTGGACTGAACCCTAACCCTAGCTAAGGCACTCTCCCCATGTGAACCCTATACGAAAATCGGACAAGACCATGCGCCTGGGGTCCAGAAGCGGTGCAGGCTCACTCGGCCTGGAACCTGGAGCTCACCATGTCGTTTCCCTGGCCCGCCTGCAGCTGCCCGAGAGGATTCCTGAGGCCTCCCCGACCAGGGGCCCATCGACGTGGGTGTCCTTGGCAGCCAAAGACTTATCCTGATCGGCAGCTTCCCTTGTGCCCTCAACTGAGCCCTTCGGGGAGACCACAGCTCTGCTGTGGGTTCGTAGCCTCTAGCTTCCTGGGACCTAACCCTAACCCTAACCCTACCCCGAACCGTACCCTCCACCGGGCCCTCACCCGGTCTCGAACCCTAACCCTACACTTGAGCCGCCCCGTCACGTTAGCCCTCACTTGAGCCCTCGAGGGAGATGACGAGAACGGAGTCGCTTCGGCCTCTGCGACGTCCCTGGACCGAACCCTAACCCTAGCTAAGGCACTGTCCCCATGGGTACCCAATCCCAAAATCTGACAACACCACGCACCTGGGCTTCACAAGCGGTGCAGCCAACTCGGCATGGAACCTGCAAGCTGACCATGTCGTTTCCCAGGCGCGGCTACAGCTGCCCGAGAGGATTCCTGAGGCCTCCCCGACCTCGGTCCCATCAACGTGTGTGGCCTTGGCAGCCAAAGACTGATCGTGAGCGGCAGCCTCCCTTGTGCCCTCAACTCAGCCCTTCGGGGAGACCACAGCTCTGCTGTGTGTTCGTAGCGTGTAGCTTCCTGGGACCTAACCCTAACCCTAACCCTACCCCGAACCGTACCCTCCACCGGGCCCTCACCCGGTCTCGAACCCTAACCCTCCACTTGAGCCGCCCCGTCACATTAGCCCTCCCTTGAGCCCTCGAGGGACATCACGAGAACGGAGTCGCTTCGGCCCTGGCCACGTCCCTGGACCGAACCTTAACCCTAGCTAAGGCACTGTCCCCATGTGTACCCAATCCCAAAATCTGACAACACCACGCACCTGGGCTTCACAAGCGGTGCAGTCTCACTCGGCATGGAACCTGGAAGCTGACCATGTGGTTTCCCAGGCGCGGCTGCAGCTGCCCGAGGGGATTCCTGAGTCCTCCCCGACCAGGGTTCCATCGACGTGTGTGCCTTGGCAGCCAAAGACTGATCCTGAGCGGCAGCCTACTTTGTGCCCTCAACTCAGCCCTTCTGCGAGACCACAGCCCTGCTGTGGGTTCGGCGTCTGGAGCCTCCTGGGACCTAACCCTAACCCTAACCCAATGTCGGACCGGGACCCTCCACCGAAACCTAAGCCGGCTTCGATATCAAAACGAACACTTGAGTCGCCTGTTCGCATGAGCCCTCACTTCAGCCCTCGATGGAGATCACGAGACCGGAGTCGCTTCGTCCCTGGACACTTGCCTGGACTGAACCCTAACCCTAGCTAAGGCCCTCTCCCCATGTGAACCCTATACGAAAATCGGACAAGACCATGCGCCTGGGGTCCAGAAGCGGTGCAGGCTCACTCGGCCTGGAACCTGGAGCTCACCATGTCGTTTCCCTGGCCCGCCTGCAGCTGCCCGAGAGGATTCCTGAGGCCTCCCCGACCAGGGGCCCATCGACGTGGGTGTCCTTGGCAGCCAAAGACTTATCCTGATCGGCAGCTTCCCTTGTGCCCTCAACTGAGCCCTTCGGGGAGACCACAGCTCTGCTGTGGGTTCGTAGCCTCTAGCTTCCTGGGACCTAACCCTAACCCTAACCCTACCCCGAACCGTACCCTCCACCGGGCCCTCACCCGGTCTCGAACCCTAACCCTACACTTGAGCCGCCCCGTCACGTGAGCCCTCACTTGAGCCCTCGAGGGAGATGACGAGAACGGAGTCGCTTCGGCCTCTGCGACGTCCCTGGACCGAACCCTAACCCTAGCTAAGGCACTGTCCCCATGGGTACCCAATCCCAAAATCTGACAACACCACGCACCTGGGCTTCACAAGCGGTGCAGCCAACTCGGCATGGAACCTGCAAGCTGACCATGTCGTTTCCCAGGCGCGGCTACAGCTGCCCGAGAGGATTCCTGAGGCCTCCCCGACCTCGGTCCCATCAACGTGTGTGGCCTTGGCAGCCAAAGACTGATCGTGAGCGGCAGCCTCCCTTGTGCCCTCAACTCAGCCCTTCGGGGAGACCACAGCTCTGCTGTGGGTTCGTAGCGTGTAGCTTCCTGGGACCTAACCCTAACCCTAACCCTACCCCGAACCGTACCCTCCACCGGGCCCTCACCCGGTCTCGAACCCTAACCCTACACTTGAGCCGCCCCGTCACGTTAGCCCTCACTTGAGCCCACGAGGGACATCACGAGAACGGAGTCGCGTCGGCCCTGGCCACGTCCCTGGACCGAACCCTAACCCTACCTAAGGCACTGTCCCCATGGGTACCCAATCCCAAAATCTGACAACACCACGCACCTGGGCTTCACAAGCGGTGCAGTCTCACTCGGCATGGAACCTGGAAGCTGACCATGTGGTTTCCCAGGCGCGGCTGCAGCTGCCCGAGGGGATTCCTGAGTCCTCCCCGACCAGGGTTCCATCGACGTGTGTGCCTTGGCAGCCAAAGACTGATCCTGAGCGGCAGCCTACTTTGTGCCCTCAACTCAGCCCTTCTGCGAGACCACAGCCCTGCTGTGGGTTTGGCGTCTGGAGCCTCCTGAGACCTAACCCTAACCCTAACCCAATGTCGGACCGGGACCCTCCACCGAAACCTAAGCCGGCTTCGAAATCAAAACGAACACTTGAGTCGCCTGTTCGCATGAGCCCTCACTTCAGCCCTCGATGGAGATCACGAGACCGGAGTCGCTTCGTCCCTGGACACTTGCCTGGACTGAACCCTAACCCTAGCTAAGGCACTCTCCCCATGTGAACCCTATACGAAAATCGGACAAGACCATGCGCCTGGGGTCCAGAAGCGGTGCAGGCTCACTTGGCCTGGAACCTGGAGCTCACCATGTCGTTTCCCTGGCCCGCCTGCAGCTGCCCGAGAGGATTCCTGAGGCCTCCCAGACCAGGGGCCCATCGACGTGGGTGTCCTTGGCAGCCAAAGACTTATCCTGATCGGCAGCTTCCCTTGTGCCCTCAACTGAGCCCTTCGGGGAGACCACAGCTCTGCTGTGGGTTCGTAGCCTGTAGCTTCCTGGGACCTAACCCTAACCCTAACCCTACCCCGAACCGTACCCTCCACCGGGCCCTCACCCGGTCTCGAACCCTAACCCTACACTTGAGCCGCCCCGTCACGTTAGCCCTCACTTGAGCCCTCGAGGGAGATGACGAGAACGGAGTCGCTTCGGCCTCTGCGACGTCCCTGGACCGAACCCTAACCCTAGCTAAGGCACTGTCCCCATGGGTACCCAATCCCAAAATCTGACAACACCACGCACCTGGGCTTCACAAGCGGTGCAGCCAACTCGGCATGGAACCTGCAAGCTGACCATGTCGTTTCCCAGGCGCGGCTACAGCTGCCCGAGAGGATTCCTGAGGCCTCCCCGACCTCGGTCCCATCAACGTGTGTGGCCTTGGCAGCCAAAGACGGATCGTGAGTGGCAGCCTCCCTTGTGCCCTCAACTCAGCCCTTCGGGGAGACCACAGCTCTGCTGTGTGTTCGTAGCGTGTAGCTTCCTGGGACCTAACCCTAACCCTAACCCTACCCCGAACCGTACCCTCCACCGGGCCCTCACCCGGTCTCGAACCCTAACCCTACACTTGAGCCGCCCCGTCACATTAGCCCTCCCTTGAGCCCTCGAGGGACATCACGAGAACGGAGTCGCTTCGTCCCTGGCGACGTCCCTGGACCAAACCCTAACCCTAGCTAAGGCACTGTCCCCATGTGTACCCAATCCCAAAATCTGACAACACCACGCACCTGGGCTTCACAAGCGGTGCAGTCTCACTCGGCATGGAACCTGGAAGCTGACCATGTGGTTTCCCAGGCGCGGCTGCAGCTGCCCGAGGGGATTCCTGAGTCCTCCCCGACCAGGGTTCCATCGACGTGTGTGCCTTGGCAGCCAAAGACTGATCCTGAGCGGCAGCCTACTTTGTGCCCTCAACTCAGCCCTTCTGCGAGACCACAGCCCTGCTGTGGGTTCGGCGTCTGGAGCCTCCTGGGACCTAACCCTAACCCTAACCCAATGTCGGACCGGGACCCTCCACCGAAACCTAAGCCGGCTTCGATATCAAAACGAACACTTGAGTCGCCTGTTCGCATGAGCCCTCACTTCAGCCCTCGATGGAGATCACGAGACCGGAGTCGCTTCGTCCCTGGACACTTGCCTGGACTGAACCCTAACCCTAGCTAAGGCCCTCTCCCCATGTGAACCCTATACGAAAATCGGACAAGACCATGCGCCTGGGGTCCAGAAGCGGTGCAGGCTCACTCGGCCTGGAACCTGGAGCTCACCATGTCGTTTCCCTGGCCCGCCTGCAGCTGCCCGAGAGGATTCCTGAGGCCTCCCCGACCAGGGGCCCATCGACGTGGGTGTCCTTGGCAGCCAAAGACTTATCCTGATCGGCAGCTTCCCTTGAGCCCTCAACTGAGCCCTTCGGGGAGACCACAGCTCTGCTGTGGGTTCGTAGCCTCTAGCTTCCTGGGACCTAACCCTAACCCTAACCCTACCCCGAACCGTACCCTCCACCGGGCCCTCACCCGGTCTCGAACCCTAACCCTACACTTGAGCCGCCCCGTCACGTGAGCCCTCACTTGAGCCCTCGAGGGAGATGACGAGAACGGAGTCGCTTCGGCCTCTGCGACGTCCCTGGACCGAACCCTAACCCTAGCTAAGGCACTGTCCCCATGGGTACCCAATCCCAAAATCTGACAACACCACGCACCTGGGCTTCACAAGCGGTGCAGCCAACTCGGCATGGAACCTGCAAGCTGACCATGTCGTTTCCCAGGCGCGGCTACAGCTGCCCGAGAGGATTCCTGAGGCCTCCCCGACCTCGGTCCCATCAACGTGTGTGGCCTTGGCAGCCAAAGACTGATCGTGAGCGGCAGCCTCCCTTGTGCCCTCAACTCAGCCCTTCGGGGAGACCACAGCTCTGCTGTGGGTTCGTAGCGTGTAGCTTCCTGGGACCTAAGCCTAACCCTAACCCTACCCCGAACCGTACCCTCCACCGGGCCCTCACCCGGTCTCGAACCCTAACCCTACACTTGAGCCGCCCCGTCACATTAGCCCTCCCTTGAGCCCTCGAGGGACATCACGAGAACGGAGTCGCTTCGGCCCTGGCCACGTCCCTGGACCGAACCCTAACCCTAGCTAAGGCACTGTCCCCATGGGTACCCAATCCCAAAATCTGACAACACCACGCACCTGGGCTTCACAAGCGGTGCAGTCTCACTCGGCATGGAACCTGGAAGCTGACCATGTGGTTTCCCAGGCGCGGCTGCAGCTGCCCGAGGGGATTCCTGAGTCCTCCCCGACCAGGGTTCCATCGACGTGTGTGCCTTGGCAGCCAAAGACTGATCCTGAGCGGCAGCCTACTTTGTGCCCTCAACTCAGCCCTTCTGCGAGACCACAGCCCTGCTGTGGGTTCGGCGTCTGGAGCCTCCTGGGACCTAACCCTAACCCTAACCCAATGTCGGACCGGGACCCTCCACCGAAACCTAAGCCGGCTTCGATATCAAAACGAACACTTGAGTCGCCTGTTCGCATGAGCCCTCACTTCAGCCCTCGATGGAGATCACGAGACCGGAGTCGCTTCGTCCCTAGACACTTGCCTGGACTGAACCCTAACCCTAGCTAAGGCACTCTCCCCATGTGAACCCTATACGAATATCGGACAAGACCATGCGCCTGGGGTCCAGAAGCGGTGCAGGCTCACTCGGCCTGGAACCTGAAGCTCACCATGTCGTTTCCCTGGCCCGCCTGCAGCTGCCCGAGAGGATTCCTGAGGCCTCCCCGACCAGGGGCCCATCGACGTGGGTGTCCTTGGCAGCCAAAGACTTATCCTGATCGGCAGCTTCCCTTGTGCCCTCAACTGAGCCCTTCGGGGAGACCACAGCTCTGCTGTGGGTTCGTAGCCTCTAGCTTCCTGGGACCTAACCCTAACCCTAACCCTACCCCGAACCGTACCCTCCACCGGGCCCTCACCCGGTCTCGAACCCTAACCCTACACTTGAGCCGCCCCGTCACGTTAGCCCTCACTTGAGCCCTCGAGGTAGATGACGAGAACGGAGTCGCTTGGGCCTCTGCGACGTCCCTGGACCGAACCCTAACCCTAGCTAAGGCACTGTCCCCATGGGTACCCAATCCCAAAATCTGACAACACCACGCACCTGGGCTTCACAAGCGGTGCAGCCAACTCGGCATGGAACCTGCAAGCTGACCATTTCGTTTCCCAGGCGCGGCTACAGCTGCCCGAGAGGATTCCTGAGGCCTCCCCGACCTCGGTCCCATCAACGTGTGTGGCCTTGGCAGCCAAAGACTGATCGTGAGCGGCAGCCTCCCTTGTGCCCTCAACTCAGCCCTTCGGGGAGACCACAGCTCTGCTGTGTGTTCGTAGCGTGTAGCTTCCTGGGACCTAACCCTAACCCTGACCCTACCCCGATCCGTACCCTCCACCGGGCCCTCACCCGGTCTCGAACCCTAACCCTACACTTGAGCCGCCCCGTCACATTAGCCCTCACTTGAGCCCTCGAGGGACATCACGAGAACGGAGTCGCTTCGGCCCTGGCCACGTCCCTGGACCGAACCCTAACCCTAGCTAAGGCACTGTCCCCATGGGTACCCAATCCCAAAATCTGACAACACCACGCACCTGGGCTTCACAAGCGGTGCAGTCTCACTCGGCATGGAACCTGGAAGCTGACCATGTGGTTTCCCAGGCGCGGCTGCAGCTGCCCGAGGGGATTCCTGAGTCCTCCCCGACCAGGGTTCCATCGACCTGTGTGCCTTGGCAGCCAAAGACTGATCCTGAGCGGCAGCCTACTTTGTGCCCTCAACTCAGCCCTTCTGCGAGACCACAGCACTGCTGTGGGTTCGGCGTCTGGAGCCTCCTGGGACCTAACCCTAACCCTAACCCAATGTCGGACCGGGACCCCCCACCGAAACCTAAGCCGGCTTCGATATCAAAACGAACACTTGAGTCGCCTGTTCGCATGAGCCCTCACTTCAGCCCTCGATGGAGATCACGAGACCGGAGTCGCTTCGTCCCTGGACACTTGCCTGGACTGAACCCTAACCCTAGCTAAGGCCCTCTCCCCATGTGAACCCTATACGAAAATCGGACAAGACCATGCGCCTGGGGTCCAGAAGCGGTGCAGGCTCACTCGGCCTGGAACCTGGAGCTCACCATGTCGTTTCCCTGGCCCGCCTGCAGCTGCCCGAAAGGATTCCTGAGACCTCCCCGACCAGGGGCCCATCGACGTGGGTGTCCTTGGCAGCCAAAGACTTATCCTGATCGGCAGCTTCCCTTGTGCCCTCAACTGAGCCCTTCGGGGAGACCACAGCTCTGCTGTGGGTTCGTAGCCTCTAGCTTCCTGGGACCTAACCCTAACCCTAACCCTACCCCGAACCGTACCCTCCACCGGGCCCTCACCCGGTCTCGAACCCTAACCCTACACTTGAGCCGCCCCGTCACGTGAGCCCTCACTTGAGCCCTCGAGGGAGATGACGAGAACGGAGTCGCTTCGGCCTCTGCGACGTCCCTGGACCGAACCCTAACCCTAGCTAAGGCACTGTCCCCATGGGTACCCAATCCCAAAATCTGACAACACCACGCACCTGGGCTTCACAAGCGGTGCAGCCAACTCGGCATGGAACCTGCAAGCTGACCATGTCGTTTCCCAGGCGCGGCTACAGCTGCCCGAGAGGATTCCTGAGGCCTCCCCGACCTCGGTCCCATCAACGTGTGTGGCCTTGGCAGCCAAAGACTGATCGTGAGCGGCAGCCTCCCTTGTGCCCTCAACTCAGCCCTTCGGGGAGACCACAGCTCTGCTGTGGGTTCGTAGCGTGTAGCTTCCTGGGACCTAACCCTAACCCTAACCCTACCCCGAACCGTACCCTCCACCGGGCCCTCACCCGGTCTCGAACCCTAACCCTACACTTGAGCCGCCCCGTCACATTAGCCCTCCCTTGAGCCCTCGAGGGACATCACGAGAACGGAGTCGCTTCGTCCCTGGCGACGTCCCTGGACCAAACCCTAACCCTAGCTAAGGCACTGTCCCCATGTGTACCCAATCCCAAAATCTGACAACACCACGCACCTGGGCTTCACAAGCGGTGCAGTCTCACTCGGCATGGAACCTGGAAGCTGACCATGTGGTTTCCCAGGCGCGGCTGCAGCTGCCCGAGGGGATTCCTGAGTCCTCCCCGACCAGGGTTCCATCGACGTGTGTGCCTTGGCAGCCAAAGACTGATCCTGAGCGGCAGCCTACTTTGTGCCCTCAACTCAGCCCTTCTGCGAGACCACAGCCCTGCTGTGGGTTCGGCGTCTGGAGCCTCCTGGGACCTAACCCTAACCCTAACCCAATGTCGGACCGGGACCCTCCACCGAAACCTAAGCCGGCTTCGATATCAAAACGAACACTTGAGTCGCCTGTTCGCATGAGCCCTCACTTCAGCCCTCGATGGAGATCACGAGACCGGAGTCGCTTCGTCCCTGGACACTTGCCTGGACTGAACCCTAACCCTAGCTAAGGCACTCTCCCCATGTGAACCCTATACGAAAATCGGACAAGACCATGCGCCTGGGGTCCAGAAGCGGTGCAGGCTCACTCGGCCTGGAACCTGGAGCTCACCATGTCGTTTCCCTGGCCCGCCTGCAGCTGCCCGAGAGGATTCCTGAGGCCTCCCCGACCAGGGGCCCATCGACGTGGGTGTCCTTGGCAGCCAAAGACTTATCCTGATCGGCAGCTTCCCTTGTGCCCTCAACTGAGCCCATCGGGGAGACCACAGCTCTGCTGTGGGTTCGTAGCCTCTAGCTTCCTGGGACCTAACCCTAACCCTAACCCTACCCCGAACCGTACCCTCCACCGGGCCCTCACCCGGTCTCGAACCCTAACCCTACACTTGAGCCGCCCCGTCACGTGAGCCCTCACTTGAGCCCTCGAGGGAGATGACGAGAACGGAGTCGCTTCGGCCTCTGCGACGTCCCTGGACCGAACCCTAACCCTAGCTAAGGCACTGTCCCCATGGGTACCCAATCCCAAAATCTGACAACACCACGCACCTGGGCTTCACAAGCGGTGCAGCCAACTCGGCATGGAACCTGCAAGCTGACCATGTCGTTTCCCAGGCGCGGCTACAGCTGCCCGAGAGGATTCCTGAGGCCTCCCCGACCTCGGTCCCATCAACGTGTGTGGCCTTGGCAGCCAAAGACTGATCGTGAGCGGCAGCCTCCCTTGTGCCCTCAACTCAGCCCTTCGGGGAGACCACAGCTCTGCTGTGTGTTCGTAGCGTGTAGCTTCCTGGGACCTAACCCTAACCCTAACCCTACCACGAACCGTACCCTCCACCGGGCCCTCACCCGGTCTCGAACCCTAACCCTACACTTGAGCCGCCCCGTCACATTAGCCCTCCCTTGAGCCCTCGAGGGACATCACGAGAACGGAGTCGCTTCGGCCCTGGCCACGTCCCTGGACCGAACCTTAACCCTAGCTAAGGCACTGTCCCCATGTGTACCCAATCCCAAAATCTGACAACACCACGCACCTGGGCTTCACAAGCGGTGCAGTCTCACTCGGCATGGAACCTGGAAGCTGACCATGTGGTTTCCCAGGCGCGGCTGCAGCTGCCCGAGGGGATTCCTGAGTCCTCCCCGACCAGGGTTCCATCGACGTGTGTGCCTTGGCAGCCAAAGACTGATCCTGAGCGGCAGCCTACTTTGTGCCCTCAACTCAGCCCTTCTGCGAGACCACAGCCCTGCTGTGGGTTCGGCGTCTGGAGCCTCCTGGGACCTAACCCTAACCCTAACCCAATGTCGGACCGGGACCCTCCACCGAAACCTAAGCCGGCTTCGATATCAAAACGAACACTTGAGTCGCCTGTTCGCATGAGCCCTCACTTCAGCCCTCGATGGAGATCACGAGACCGGAGTCGCTTCGTCCCTGGACACTTGCCTGGACTGAACCCTAACCCTAGCTAAGGCCCTCTCCCCATGTGAACCCTATACGAAAATCGGACAAGACCATGCGCCTGGGGTCCAGAAGCGGTGCAGGCTCACTCGGCCTGGAACCTGGAGCTCACCATGTCGTTTCCCTGGCCCGCCTGCAGCTGCCCGAGAGGATTCCTGAGGCCTCCCCGACCAGGGGCCCATCGACGTGGGTGTCCTTGGCAGCCAAAGACTTATCCTGATCGGCAGCTTCCCTTGTGCCCTCAACTGAGCCCTTCGGGGAGACCACAGCTCTGCTGTGGGTTCGTAGCCTCTAGCTTCCTGGGACCTAACCCTAACCCTAACCCTACCCCGAACCGTACCCTCCACCGGGCCCTCACCCGGTCTCGAACCCTAACCCTACACTTGAGCCGCCCCGTCACGTGAGCCCTCACTTGAGCCCTCGAGGGAGATGACGAGAACGGAGTCGCTTCGGCCTCTGCGACGTCCCTGGACCGAACCCTAACCCTAGCTAAGGCACTGTCCCCATGGGTACCCAATCCCAAAATCTGACAACACCACGCACCTGGGCTTCACAAGCGGTGCAGCCAACTCGGCATGGAACCTGCAAGCTGACCATGTCGTTTCCCAGGCGCGGCTACAGCTGCCCGAGAGGATTCCTGAGGCCTCCCCGACCTCGGTCCCATCAACGTGTGTGGCCTTGGCAGCCAAAGACTGATCGTGAGCGGCAGCCTCCCTTGTGCCCTCAATTCAGCCCTTCGGGGAGACCACAGCTCTGCTGTGGGTTCGTAGCGTGTAGCTTCCTGGGACCTAACCCTAACCCTAACCCTACCCGAACCGTACCCTCCACCGGGCCCTCACCCGGTCTCGAACCCTAACCCTACACTTGAGCCGCCCCGTCACATTAGCCCTCCCTTGAGCCCTCGAGGGACATCACGAGAACGGAGTCGCTTCGGCCCTGGCCACGTCCCTGGACCGAACCCTAACCCTAGCTAAGGCACTGTCCCCATGGGTACCCAATCCCAAAATCTGACAACACCACGCACCTGGGCTTCACAAGCGGTGCAGTCTCACTCGGCATGGAACCTGGAAGCTGACCATGTGGTTTCCCAGGCGCGGCTGCAGCTGCCCGAGGGGATTCCTGAGTCCTCCCCGACCAGGGTTCCATCGACATGTGTGCCTTGGCAGCCAAAGACTGATCCTGAGCGGCAGCCTACTTTGTGCCCTCAACTCAGCCCTTCTGCGAGACCACAGCCCTGCTGTGGGTTCGGCGTCTGGAGCCTCCTGGGACCTAACCCTAACCCTAACCCAATGTCGGACCGGGACCCTCCACCGAAACCTAAGCCGGCTTCGATATCAAAACGAACACTTGAGTCGCCTGTTCGCATGAGCCCTCACTTCAGCCCTCGATGGAGATCACGAGACCGGAGTCGCTTCGTCCCTGGACACTTGCCTGGACTGAACCCTAACCCTAGCTAAGGCACTCTCCCCATGTGAACCCTATACGAAAATCGGACAAGACCATGCGCCTGGGGTCCAGAAGCGGTGCAGGCTCACTCGGCCTGGAACCTGGAGCTCACCATGTCGTTTCCCTGGCCCGCCTGCAGCTGCCCGAGAGGATTCCTGAGGCCTCCCCGACCAGGGGCCCATCGACGTGGGTGTCCTTGGCAGCCAAAGACTTATCCTGATCGGCAGCTTCCCTTGTGCCCTCAACTGAGCCCTTCGGGGAGACCACAGCTCTGCTGTGGGTTCGTAGCCTCTAGCTTCCTGGGACCTAACCCTAACCCTAACCCTACCCCGAACCGTACCCTCCACCGGGCCCTCACCCGTTCTCGAACCCTAACCCTACACTTGAGCCGCCCCGTCACGTGAGCCCTCACTTGAGCCCTCGAGGGAGATGACGAGAACGGAGTCGCTTCGGCCTCTGCGACGTCCCTGGACCGAACCCTAACCCTAGCTAAGGCACTGTCCCCATGGGTACCCAATCCCAAAATCTGACAACACCACGCACCTGGGCTTCACAAGCGGTGCAGCCAACTCGGCATGGAACCTGCAAGCTGACCATGTCGTTTCCCAGGCGCGGCTACAGCTGCCCGAGAGGATTCCTGAGGCCTCCCCGACCTCGGTCCCATCAACGTGTGTGGCCTTGGCAGCCAAAGACTGATCGTGAGCGGCAGCCTCCCTTGTGCCCTCAACTCAGCCCTTCGGGGAGACCACAGCTCTGCTGTGGGTTCGTAGCGTGTAGCTTCCTGGGACCTAACCCTAACCCTAACCCTACCCCGAACCGTACCCTCCACGGGGCCCTCACCCGGTCTCGAACCCTAACCCTACGCTTGAGCCGCCCCGTCACATTAGCCCTCCCTTGAGCCCTCGAGGGACATCACCAGAACGGAGTCGCTTCGGCCCTGGCCACGTCCCTGGACCGAACCCTAACCCTAGCTAAGGCACTGTCCCCATGGGTACCCAATCCCAAAATCTGACAACACCACGCACCTGGGCTTCACAAGCGGTGCAGTCTCACTCGGCATGGAACCTGGAAGCTGACCATGTGGTTTCCCAGGCGCGGCTGCAGCTGCCCGAGGGGATTCCTGAGTCCTCCCCGACCAGGGTTCCATCGACGTGTGTGCCTTGGCAGCCAAAGACTGATCCTGAGCGGCAGCCTACTTTGTGCCCTCAACTCAGCCCTTCTGCGAGACCACAGCCCTGCTGTGGGTTCGGCGTCTGGAGCCTCCTGGGACCTAACCCTAACCCTAACCCAATGTCGGACCGGGACCCTCCACCGAAACCTAAGCCGGCTTCGATATCAAAACGAACACTTGAGTCGCCTGTTCGCATGAGCCCTCACTTCAGCCCTCGATGGAGATCACGAGACCGGAGTCGCTTCGTCCCTGGACACTTGCCTGGACTGAACCCTAACCCTAGCTAAGGCACTCTCCCCATGTGAACCCTATACGAAAATCGGACAAGACCATGCGCCTGGGGTCCAGAAGCGGTGCAGGCTCACTCGGCCTGGAACCTGAAGCTCACCATGTCGTTTCCCTGGCCCGCCTGCAGCTGCCCGAGAGGATTCCTGAGGCCTCCCCGACCAGGGGCCCATCGACGTGGGTGTCCTTGGCAGCCAAAGACTTATCCTGATCGGCAGCTTCCCTTGTGCCCTCAACTGAGCCCTTCGGGGAGACCACAGCTCTGCTGTGGGTTCGTAGCCTCTAGCTTCCTGGGACCTAACCCTAACCCTAACCCTACCCCGAACCGTACCCTCCACCGGGCCCTCACCCGGTCTCGAACCCTAACCCTACACTTGAGCCGCCCCGTCACGTGAGCCCTCACTTGAGCCCTCGAGGGAGATGACGAGAACGGAGTCGCTTCGGCCTCTGCGACGTCCCTGGACCGAACCCTAACCCTAGCTAAGGCACTGTCCCCATGGGTACCCAATCCCAAAATCTGACAACACCACGCACCTGGGCTTCACAAGCGGTGCAGCCAACTCGGCATGGAACCTGCAAGCTGACCATGTCGTTTCCCAGGCGCGGCTACAGCTGCCCGAGAGGATTCCTGAGGCCTCCCCGACCTCGGTCCCATCAACGTGTGTGGCCTTGGCAGCCAAAGACTGATCGTGAGCGGCAGCCTCCCTTGTGCCCTCAACTCAGCCCTTCGGGGAGACCACAGCTCTGCTGTGTGTTCGTAGCGTGTAGCTTCCTGGGACCTAACCCTAACCCTAACCCTACCCCGAACCGTACCCTCCACCGGGCCCTCACCCGGTCTCGAACCCTAACCCTCCACTTGAGCCGCCCCGTCACATTAGCCCTCACTTGAGCCCTCGAGGGACATCACGAGAACGGAGTCGCTTCGGCCCTGGCCACGTCCCTGGACCGAAACCTAACCCTAGCTAAGGCACTGTCCCCATGGGTACCCAATCCCAAAATCTGACAACACCACGCACCTGGGCTTCACAAGCGGTGCAGTCTCACTCGGCATGGAACCTGGAAGCTGACCATGTGGTTTCCCAGGCGCGGCTGCAGCTGCCCGAGGGGATTCCTGAGTCCTCCCCGACCAGGGTTCCATCGACGTGTGTGCCTTGGCAGCCAAAGACTGATCCTGAGCGGCAGCCTACTTTGTGCCCTCAACTCAGCCCTTCTGCGAGACCACAGCCCTGCTGTGGGTTTGGCGTCTGGAGCCTCCTGAGACCTAACCCTAACCCTAACCCAATGTCGGACCGGGACCCTCCACCGAAACCTAAGCCGGCTTCGAAATCAAAACGAACACTTGAGTCGCCTGTTCGCATGAGCCCTCACTTCAGCCCTCGATGGAGATCACGAGACCGGAGTCGCTTCGTCCCTGGACACTTGCCTGGACTGAACCCTAACCCTAGCTAAGGCACTCTCCCCATGTGAACCCTATACGAAAATCGGACAAGACCATGAGCCTGGGGTCCAGAAGCGGTGCAGGCTCACTTGGCCTGGAACCTGGAGCTCACCATGTCGTTTCCCTGGCCCGCCTGCAGCTGCCCGAGAGGATTCCTGAGGCCTCCCAGACCAGGGGCCCATCGACGTGGGTGTCCTTGGCAGCCAAAGACTTATCCTGATCGGCAGCTTCCCTTGTGCCCTCAACTCAGGCCTTCGGGGAGACCACAGCTCTGCTGTGGGTTCGTAGCCTGTAGCTTCCTGGGACCTAACCCTAACCCTAACCCTACCCCGAACCGTACCCTCCACCGGGCCCTCACCCGGTCTCGAACCCTAACCCTACACTTGAGCCGCCCCGTCACGTTAGCCCTCACTTGAGCCCTCGAGGGAGATGACGAGAACGGAGTCGCTTCGGCCTCTGCGACGTCCCTGGCCCGAACCCTAACCCTAGCTAAGGCACTGTCCCCATGGGTACCCAATCCCAAAATCTGACAACACCACGCACCTGGGCTTCACAAGCGGTGAAGCCAACTCGGCATGGAACCTGCAAGCTGACCATGTCGTTTCCCAGGCGCGGCTACAGCTGCCCGAGAGGATTCCTGAGGCCTCCCCGACCTCGGTCCCATCAACGTGTGTGGCCTTGGCAGCCAAAGACTGATCGTGAGTGGCAGCCTCCCTTGTGCCCTCAACTCAGCCCTTCGGGGAGACCACAGCTCTGCTGTGTGTTCGTAGCGTGTAGCTTCCTGGGACCTAACCCTAACCCTAACCCTACCCCGAACCGTACCCTCCACCGGGCCCTCACCCGGTCTCGAACCCTAACCCTACACTTGAGCCGCCCCGTCACATTAGCCCTCCCTTGAGCCCTCGAGGGACATCACGAGAACGGAGTCGCTTCGTCCCTGGCGACGTCCCTGGACCAAACCCTAACCCTAGCTAAGGCACTGTCCCCATGTGTACCCAATCCCAAAATCTGACAACACCACGCACCTGGGCTTCACAAGCGGTGCAGTCTCACTCGGCATGGAACCTGGAAGCTGACCATGTGGTTTCCCAGGCGCGGCTGCAGCTGCCCGAGGGGATTCCTGAGTCCTCCCCGACCAGGGTTCCATCGACGTGTGTGCCTTGGCAGCCAAAGACTGATCCTGAGCGGCAGCCTACTTTGTGCCCTCAACTCAGCCCTTCTGCGAGACCACAGCCCTGCTGTGGGTTCGGCGTCTGGAGCCTCCTGGGACCTAACCCTAACCCTAACCCAATGTCGGACCGGGACCCCCCACCGAAACCTAAGCCGGCTTCGATATCAAAACGAACACTTGAGTCGCCTGTTCGCATGAGCCCTCACTTCAGCCCTCGATGGAGATCACGAGACCGGAGTCGCTTCGTCCCTGGACACTTGCCTGGACTGAACCCTAACCCTAGCTAAGGCCCTCTCCCCATGTGAACCCTATACGAAAATCGGACAAGACCATGAGCCTGGGGTCCAGAAGCGGTGCAGGCTCACTTGGCCTGGAACCTGGAGCTCACCATGTCGTTTCCCTGGCCCGCCTGCAGCTGCCCGAGAGGATTCCTGAGGCCTCCCAGACCAGGGGCCCATCGACGTGGGTGTCCTTGGCAGCCAAAGACTTATCCTGATCGGCAGCTTCCCTTGTGCCCTCAACTCAGCCCTTCGGGGAGACCACAGCTCTGCTGTGGGTTCGTAGCCTGTAGCTTCCTGGGACCTAACCGTAACCCTAACCCTACCCCGAACCGTACCCTCCACCGGGCCCTCACCCGGTCTCGAACCCTAACCCTACACTTGAGCCGCCCCGTCACGTTAGCCCTCACTTGAGCCCTCGAGGGAGATGACGAGAACGGAGTCGCTTCGGCCTCTGCGACGTCCCTGGACCGAACCCTAACCCTAGCTAAGGCACTGTCCCCATGGGTACCCAATCCCAAAATCTGACAACACCACGCACCTGGGCTTCACAAGCGGTGCAGCCAACTCGGCATGGAACCTGCAAGCTGACCATGTCGTTTCCCAGGCGCGGCTACAGCTGCCCGAGAGGATTCCTGAGGCCTCCCCGACCTCGGTCCCATCAACGTGTGTGGCCTTGGCAGCCAAAGACTGATCGTGAGTGGCAGCCTCCCTTGTGCCCTCAACTCAGCCCTTCGGGGAGACCACAGCTCTGCTGTGTGTTCGTAGCGTGTAGCTTCCTGGGACCTAACCCTAACCCTAACCCTACCCCGAAACGTACCCTCCACCGGGCCCTCACCCGGTCTCGAACCCTAACCCTACACTTGAGCCGCCCCGTCACATTAGCCCTCACTTGAGCCCTCGAGGGACATCACGAGAACGGAGTCGCTTCGTCCCTGGCGACGTCCCTGGACCAAACCCTAACCCTAGCTAAGGCACTGTCCCCATGTGTACCCAATCCCAAAATCTGACAACACCACGCACCTGGGCTTCACAAGCGGTGCAGTCTCACTCGGCATGGAACCTGGAAGCTGACCATGTGGTTTCCCAGGCGCGGCTGCAGCTGCCCGAGGGGATTCCTGAGTCCTCCCCGACCAGGGTTCCATCGACGTGTGTGCCTTGGCAGCCAAAGACTGATCCTGAGCGGCAGCCTACTTTGTGCCCTCAACTCAGCCCTTCTGCGAGACCACAGCCCTGCTGTGGGTTCGGCGTCTGGAGCCTCCTGGGACCTAACCCTAACCCTAACCCAATGTCGGACCGGGACCCCCCACCGAAACCTAAGCCGGCTTCGATATCAAAACGAACACTTGAGTCGCCTGTTCGCATGAGCCCTCACTTCAGCCCTCGATGGAGATCACGAGACCGGAGTCGCTTCGTCCCTGGACACTTGCCTGGACTGAACCCTAACCCTAGCTAAGGCCCTCTCCCCATGTGAACCCTATACGAAAATCGGACAAGACCATGCGCCTGGGGTCCAGAAGCGGTGCAGGCTCACTCGGCCTGGAACCTGGAGCTCACCATGTCGTTTCCCTGGCCCGCCTGCAGCTGCCCGAGAGGATTCCTGAGGCCTCCCCGACCAGGGGCCCATCGACGTGGGTGTCCTTGGCAGCCAAAGACTTATCCTGATCGGCAGCTTCCCTTGTGCCCTCAACTGAGCCCTTCGGGGAGACCACAGCTCCTCTGTGGGTTCGAAGCCTCTAGCTTCCTGGGACCTAACCCTAACCCTAACCCTACCCCGAACCGTACCCTCCACCGGGCCCTCACCCGGTCTCGAACCCTAACCCTACACTTGAGCCGCCCCGTCACGTTAGCCCTCACTTGAGCCCTCGAGGGAGATGACGAGAACGGAGTCGCTTCGGCCTCTGCGACGTCCCTGGACCGAACCCTAACCCTAGCTAAGGCACTGTCCCCATGGGTACCCAATCCCAAAATCTGACAACACCCCGCACCTGGGCTTCACAAGCGGTGCAGCCAACTCGGCATGGAACCTGCAAGCTGATCATGTCGTTTCCCAGGCGCGGCTACAGCTGCCCGAGAGGATTCCTGAGGCCTCCCCGACCTCGGTCCCATCAACGTGTGTGGCCTTGGCAGCCAAAGACTGATCGTGAGCGGCAGCCTCCCTTGTGCCCTCAACTCAGCCCTTCGGGGAGACCACAGCTCTGCTGTGTGTTCGTAGCGTGTAGCTTCCTGGGACCTAACCCTAACCCTAACCCTACCCCGAACCGTACCCTCCACCGGGCCCTCACCCGGTCTCGAACACTAACCCTACACTTGAGCCGCCCCGTCACATTAGCCCTCCCTTGAGCCCTCGAGGGACATCACGAGAACGGAGTCGCTTCGGCCCTGGCCACGTCCCTGGACCGAACCTTAACCCTAGCTAAGGCACTGTCCCCATGTGTACCCAATCCCAAAATCTGACAACACCACGCACCTGGGCTTCACAAGCGGTGCAGTCTCACTCGGCATGGAACCTGGAAGCTGACCATGTGGTTTCCCAGGCGCGGCTGCAGCTGCCCGAGGGGATTCCTGAGTCCTCCCCGACCAGGGTTCCATCGACGTGTGTGCCTTGGCAGCCAAAGACTGATCCTGAGCGGCAGCCTACTTTGTGCCCTCAACTCAGCCCTTCTGCGAGACCACAGCCCTGCTGTGGGTTCGGCGTCTGGAGCCTCCTGGGACCTAACCCTAACCCTAACCCAATGTCGGACCGGGACCCTCCACCGAAACCTAAGCCGGCTTCGATATCAAAACGAACACTTGAGTCGCCTGTTCGCATGAGCCCTCACTTCAGCCCTCGATGGAGATCACAAGACCGGAGTCGCTTCGTCCCTGGACACTTGCCTGGACTGAACCCTAACCCTAGCTAAGGCCCTCTCCCCATGTGAACCCTATACGAAAATCGGACAAGACCATGCGCCTGGGGTCCAGAAGCGGTGCAGGCTCACTCGGCCTGGAACCTGGAGCTCACCATGTCGTTTCCCTGGCCCGCCTGCAGCTGCCCGAGAGGATTCCTGAGGCCTCCCCGACCAGGGGCCCATCGACGTGGGTGTCCTTGGCAGCCAAAGACTTATCCTGATCGGCAGCTTCCCTTGTGCCCTCAACTGAGCCCTTCGGGGAGACCACAGCTCTGCTGTGGGTTCGTAGCCTCTAGCTTCCTGGGACCTAACCCTAACCCTAACCCTACCCCGAACCGTACCCTCCACCGGGCCCTCACCCGGTCTCGAACCCTAACCCTACACTTGAGCCGCCCCGTCACGTGAGCCCTCACTTGAGCCCTCGAGGGAGATGACGAGAACGGAGTCGCTTCGGCCTCTGCGACGTCCCTGGACCGAACCCTAACCCTAGCTAAGGCACTGTCCCCATGGGTACCCAATCCCAAAATCTGACAACACCACGCACCTGGGCTTCACAAGCGGTGCAGTCTCACTCGGCATGGAACCTGCAAGCTGAACATGTCGTTTCCCAGGCGCGGCTACAGCTGCCCGAGAGGATTCCTGAGGCCTCCCCGACCTCGGTCCCATCAACGTGTGTGGCCTTGGCAGCCAAAGACTGATCGTGAGCGGCAGCCTCCCTTGTGCCCTCAACTCAGCCCTTCGGGGAGACCACAGCTCTGCTGTGGGTTCGTAGCGTGTAGCTTCCTGGGACCTAACCCTAACCCTAACCCTACCCCGAACCGTACCCTCCACCGGGCCCTCACCCGGTCTCGAACCCTAACCCTACACTTGAGCCGCCCCGTCACATTAGCCCTCACTTGAGCCCTCGAGGGACATCACGAGAACGGAGTCGCTTCGGCCCTGGCCACGTCCCTGGACCGAACCCTAACCCTAGCTAAGGCACTGTCCCCATGGGTACCCAATCCCAAAATCTGACAACACCACGCACCTGGGCTTCACAAGCGGTGCAGTCTCACTCGGCATGGAACCTGGAAGCTGACCATGTGGTTTCCCAGGCGCGGCTGCAGCTGCCCGAGGGGATTCCTGAGTCCTCCCCGACCAGGGTTCCATCGACGTGTGTGCCTTGGCAGCCAAAGACTGATCCTGAGCGGCAGCCTACTTTGTGCCCTCAACTCAGCCCTTCTGCGAGACCACAGCCCTGCTGTGGGTTCGGCGTCTGGAGCCTCCTGGGACCTAACCCTACCCCTAACCCAATGTCGGACCGGGACCCTCCACCGAAACCTAAGCCGGCTTCGATATCAAAACGAACACTTGAGTCGCCTGTTCGCATGAGCCCTCACTTCAGCCCTCGATGGAGATCACGAGACCGGAGTCGCTTCGTCCCTGGACACTTGCCTGGACTGAACCCTAACCCTAGCTAAGGCCCTCTCCCCATGTGAACCCTATACGAAAATCGGACAAGACCATGCGCCTGGGGTCCAGAAGCGGTGCAGGCTCACTCGGCCTGGAACCTGGAGCTCACCATGTCGTTTCCCTGGCCCGCCTGCAGCTGCCCGAGAGGATTCCTGAGGCCTCCCCGACCAGGGGCCCATCGACGTGGGTGTCCTTGGCAGCCAAAGACTTATCCTGATCGGCAGCTTCCCTTGTGCCCTCAACTGAGCCCTTCGGGGAGACCACAGCTCTGCTGTGGGTTCGTAGCCTCTAGCTTCCTGGGACCTAACCCTAACCCTAACCCTACCCCGAACCGTACCCTCCACCGGGCCCTCACCCGGTCTCGAACCCTAACCCTACACTTGAGCCGCCCCGTCACGTGAGCCCTCACTTGAGCCCTCGAGGGAGATGACGAGAACGGAGTCGCTTCGGCCTCTGCGACGTCCCTGGACCGAACCCTAACCCTAGCTAAGGCACTGTCCCCATGGGTACCCAATCCCAAAATCTGACAACACCACGCACCTGGGCTTCACAAGCGGTGCAGTCTCACTCGGCATGGAACCTGCAAGCTGAACATGTCGTTTCCCAGGCGCGGCTACAGCTGCCCGAGAGGATTCCTGAGGCCTCCCCGACCTCGGTCCCATCAACGTGTGTGGCCTTGGCAGCCAAAGACTGATCGTGAGCGGCAGCCTCCCTTGTGCCCTCAACTCAGCCCTTCGGGGAGACCACAGCTCTGCTGTGGGTTCGTAGCGTGTAGCTTCCTGGGACCTAACCCTAACCCTAACCCTACCCCGAACCGTACCCTCCACCGGGCCCTCACCCGGTCTCGAACCCTAACCCTACACTTGAGCCGCCCCGTCACATTAGCCCTCACTTGAGCCCTCGAGGGACATCACGAGAACGGAGTCGCTTCGGCCCTGGCCACGTCCCTGGACCGAACCCTAACCCTAGCTAAGGCACTGTCCCCATGGGTACCCAATCCCAAAATCTGACAACACCACGCACCTGGGCTTCACAAGCGGTGCAGTCTCACTCGGCATGGAACCTGGAAGCTGACCATGTGGTTTCCCAGGCGCGGCTGCAGCTGCCCGAGGGGATTCCTGAGTCCTCCCCGACCAGGGTTCCATCGACGTGTGTGCCTTGGCAGCCAAAGACTGATCCTGAGCGGCAGCCTACTTTGTGCCCTCAACTCAGCCCTTCTGCGAGACCACAGCCCTGCTGTGGGTTCGGCGTCTGGAGCCTCCTGGGACCTAACCCTACCCCTAACCCAATGTCGGACCGGGACCCTCCACCGAAACCTAAGCCGGCTTCGATATCAAAACGAACACTTGAGTCGCCTGTTCGCATGAGCCCTCACTTCAGCCCTCGATGGAGATCACGAGACCGGAGTCGCTTCGTCCCTGGACACTTGCCTGGACTGAACCCTAACCCTAGCTAAGGCCCTCTCCCCATGTGAACCCTATACGAAAATCGGACAAGACCATGCGCCTGGGGTCCAGAAGCGGTGCAGGCTCACTCAGCCTGGAACCTGGAGCTCACCATGTCGTTTCCCTGGCCCGCCTGCAGCTGCCCGAGAGGATTCCTGAGGCCTCCCCGACCAGGGGCCCATCGACGTGGGTGTCCTTGGCAGCCAAAGACTTATCCTGATCGGCAGCTTCCCTTGTGCCCTCAACTGAGCCCTTCGGGGAGACCACAGCTCTGCTGTGGGTTCGTAGCCTCTAGCTTCCTGGGACCTAATCCTAACCCTAACCCTACCCCGAACCGTACCCTCCACCGGGACCTCACCCGGTCTCGAACCCTAACCCTACACTTGAGCCGCCCCGTCACGTGAGCCCTCACTTGAGCCCTCGAGGGAGATGACGAGAACGGAGTCGCTTCGGCCTCTGCGACGTCCCTGGACCGAACCCTAACCCTAGCTAAGGCACTGTCCCCATGGGTACCCAATCCCAAAATCTGACAACACCACGCACCTGGGCTTCACAAGCGGTGAAGCCAACTCGGCATGGAACCTGCAAGCTGACCATGTCGTTTCCCAGGCGCGGCTACAGCTGCCCGAGAGGATTCCTGAGGCCTCCCCGACCTCGGTCCCATCAACGTGTGTGGCCATGGCAGCCAAAGACTGATCGTGAGCGGCAGCCTCCCTTGTGCCCTCAACTCAGCCCTTCGGGGAGACCACAGCTCTGCTGTGGGTTCGTAGCGTGTAGCTTCCTGGGACCTAACCCTAACCCTAACCCTACCCCGAACCGTACCCTCCACCGGGCCCTCACCCGGTCTCGAACCCTAACCCTACACTTGAGCCGCCCCGTCACTTGAGCCCTCCCTTGAGCCCTCGAGGGAGATGGCGAGAACGGAGTCGCTTCGGCCTCTGCGACGTCCCTGGACCGAACCCTAACCCTAGCTAAGGCACTGTCCCCATGGGTACCCAATCCCAAAATCTGACAACACCACGCACCTGGGCTTCACAAGCGGTGCAGCCAACTCGGCATGGAACCTGCAAGCTGACCATGTCGTTTCCCAGGCGCGGCTACAGCTGCCCGAGAGGATTCCTGAGGCCTCCCCGACCTCGGTCCCATCAACGTGTGTGGCCTTGGCAGCCAAAGACTGATCGTGAGCGGCAGCCTCCCTTGTGCCCTCAACTCAGCCCTTCGGGGAGACCACAGCTCTGCTGTGTGTTCGTAGCGTGTAGCTTCCTGGGACCTAACCCTAACCCTAACCCTACCCCGAACCGTACCCTCCACCGGGCCCTCACCCGGTCTCGAACCCTAACCCTACACTTGAGCCGCCCCGTCACATTAGCCCTCACTTGAGCCCTCGAGGGACATCACGAGAACGGAGTCGCTTCGGCCCTGGCCACGTCCCTGGACCGAACCCTAACCCTAGCTAAGGCACTGTCCCCATGGGTACCCAATCCCAAAATCTGACAACACCACGCACCTGGGCTTCACAAGCGGTGCAGTCTCACTCGGCATGGAACCTGGAAGCTGACCATGTGGTTTCCCAGGCGCGGCTGCAGCTGCCCGAGGGGATTCCTGAGTCCTCCCCGACCAGGGTTCCATCGACGTGTGTGCCTTGGCAGCCAAAGACTGATCCTGAGCGGCAGCCTACTTTGTGCCCTCAACTCAGCCCTTCTGCGAGACCACAGCCCTGCTGTGGGTTCGGCGTCTGGAGCCTCCTGGGACCTAACCCTACCCCTAACCCAATGTCGGACCGGGACCCTCCACCGAAACCTAAGCCGGCTTCGATATCAAAACGAACACTTGAGTCGCCTGTTCGCATGAGCCCTCACTTCAGCCCTCGATGGAGATCACGAGACCGGAGTCGCTTCGTCCCTGGACACTTGCCTGGACTGAACCCTAACCCTAGCTAAGGCCCTCTCCCCATGTGAACCCTATACGAAAATCGGACAAGACCATGCGCCTGGGGTCCAGAAGCGGTGCAGGCTCACTCGGCCTGGAACCTGGAGCTCACCATGTCGTTTCCCTGGCCCGCCTGCAGCTGCCCGAGAGGATTCCTGAGGCCTCCCCGACCAGGGGCCCATCGACGTGGGTGTCCTTGGCAGCCAAAGACTTATCCTGATCGGCAGCTTCCCTTGTGCCCTCAACTGAGCCCTTCGGGGAGACCACAGCTCTGCTGTGGGTTCGTAGCCTCTAGCTTCCTGGGACCTAACCCTAACCCTAACCCTACCCCGAACCGTACCCTCCACCGGGCCCTCACCCGGTCTCGAACCCTAACCCTACACTTGAGCCGCCCCGTCACGTGAGCCCTCACTTGAGCCCTCGAGGGAGATGACGAGAACGGAGTCGCTTCGGCCTCTGCGACGTCCCTGGACCGAACCCTAACCCTAGCTAAGGCACTGTCCCCATGGGTACCCAATCCCAAAATCTGACAACACCACGCACCTGGGCTTCACAAGCGGTGCAGCCAACTCGGCATGGAACCTGCAAGCTGACCATGTCGTTTCCCAGGCGCGGCTACAGCTGCCCGAGAGGATTCCTGAGGCCTCCCCGACCTCGGTCCCATCAACGTGTGTGGCCTTGGCAGCCAAAGACTGATCGTGAGCGGCAGCCTCCCTTGTGCCCTCAACTCAGCCCTTCGGGGAGACCACAGCTCTGCTGTGGGTTCGTAGCGTGTAGCTTCCTGGGACCTAACCCTAACCCTAACCCTACCCCGAACCGTACCCTCCACCGGGCCCTCACCCGGTCTCGAACCCTAACCCTACACTTGAGCCGCCCCGTCACATTAGCCCTCCCTTGAGCCCTCGAGGGACATCACGAGAACGGAGTCGCTTCGGCCCTGGCCACGTCCCTGGACCGAACCCTAACCCTAGCTAAGGCACTGTCCCCATGGGTACCCAATCCCAAAATCTGACAACACCACGCACCTGGGCTTCACAAGCGGTGCAGTCTCACTCGGCATGGAACCTGGAAGCTGACCATGTGGTTTCCCAGGCGCGGCTGCAGCTGCCCGAGGGGATTCCTGAGTCCTCCCCGACCAGGGTTCCATCGACGTGTGTGCCTTGGCAGCCAAAGACTGATCCTGAGCGGCAGCCTACTTTGTGCCCTCAACTCAGCCCTTCTGCGAGACCACAGCCCTGCTGTGGGTTCGGCGTCTGGAGCCTCCTGGGACCTAACCCTAACCCTAACCCAATGTCGGACCGGGACCCTCCACCGAAACCTAAGCCGGCTTCGATATCAAAACGAACACTTGAGTCGCCTGTTCGCATGAGCCCTCACTTCAGCCCTCGATGGAGATCACGAGACCGGAGTCGCTTCGTCCCTGGACACTTGCCTGGACTGAACCCTCACCCTAGCTAAGGCCCTCTCCCCATGTGAACCCTATACGAAAATCGGACAAGACCATGCGCCTGGGGTCCAGAAGCGGTGCAGGCTCACTCGGCCTGGAACCTGGAGCTCACCATGTCGTTTCCCTGGCCCGCCTGCAGCTGCCCGAGAGGATTCCTGAGGCCTCCCCGACCAGGGGCCCATCGACGTGGGTGTCCTTGGCAGCCAAAGACTTATCCTGATCGGCAGCTTCCCTTGTGCCCTCAACTGAGCCCTTCGGGGAGACCACAGCTCTGCTGTGGGTTCGTAGCCTCTAGCTTCCTGGGACCTAACCCTAACCCTAACCCTACCCCGAACCGTACCCTCCACCGGGCCCTCACCCGGTCTCGAACCCTAACCCTACACTTGAGCCGCCCCGTCACGTGAGCCCTCACTTGAGCCCTCGAGGGAGATGACGAGAACGGAGTCGCTTCGGCCTCTGCGACGTCCCTGGACCGAACCCTAACCCTAGCTAAGGCACTGTCCCCATGGGTACCCAATCCCAAAATCTGACAACACCACGCACCTGGGCTTCACAAGCGGTGCAGTCTCACTCGGCATGGAACCTGCAAGCTGACCATGTCGTTTCCCAGGCGCGGCTACAGCTGCCCGAGAGGATTCCTGAGGCCTCCCCGACCTCGGTCCCATCAACGTGTGTGGCCTTGGCAGCCAAAGACTGATCGTGAGCGGCAGCCTCCCTTGTGCCCTCAACTCAGCCCTTCGGGGAGACCACAGCTCTGCTGTGGGTTCGTAGCGTGTAGCTTCCTGGGACCTAACCCTAACCCTAACCCTACCCCGAACCGTACCCTCCACCGGGCCCTCACCCGGTCTCGAACCCTAACCCTACACTTGAGCCGCCCCGTCACATTAGCCCTCACTTGAGCCCTCGAGGGACATCACGAGAACGGAGTCGCTTCGGCCCTGGCCACGTCCCTGGACCGAACCCTAACCCTAGCTAAGGCACTGTCCCCATGGGTACCCAATCCCAAAATCTGACAACACCACGCACCTGGGCTTCACAAGCGGTGCAGTCTCACTCGGCATGGAACCTGGAAGCTGACCATGTGGTTTCCCAGGCGCGGCTGCAGCTGCCCGAGGGGATTCCTGAGTCCTCCCCGACCAGGGTTCCATCGACGTGTGTGCCTTGGCAGCCAAAGACTGATCCTGAGCGGCAGCCTACTTTGTGCCCTCAACTCAGCCCTTCTGCGAGACCACAGCCCTGCTGTGGGTTCGGCGTCTGGAGCCTCCTGGGACCTAACCCTACCCCTAACCCAATGTCGGACCGGGACCCTCCACCGAAACCTAAGCCGGCTTCGATATCAAAACGAACACTTGAGTCGCCTGTTCGCATGAGCCCTCACTTCAGCCCTCGATGGAGATCACGAGACCGGAGTCGCTTCGTCCCTGGACACTTGCCTGGACTGAACCCTAACCCTAGCTAAGGCCCTCTCCCCATGTGAACCCTATACGAAAATCGGACAAGACCATGCGCCTGGGGTCCAGAAGCGGTGCAGGCTCACTCGGCCTGGAACCTGGAGCTCACCATGTCGTTTCCCTGGCCCGCCTGCAGCTGCCCGAGAGGATTCCTGAGGCCTCCCCGACCAGGGGCCCATCGACGTGGGTGTCCTTGGCAGCCAAAGACTTATCCTGATCGGCAGCTTCCCTTGTGCCCTCAACTGAGCCCTTCGGGGAGACCACAGCTCTGCTGTGGGTTCGTAGCCTCTAGCTTCCTGGGACCTAATCCTAACCCTAACCCTACCCCGAACCGTACCCTCCACCGGGACCTCACCCGGTCTCGAACCCTAACCCTACACTTGAGCCGCCCCGTCACGTGAGCCCTCACTTGAGCCCTCGAGGGAGATGACGAGAACGGAGTCGCTTCGGCCTCTGCGACGTCCCTGGACCGAACCCTAACCCTAGCTAAGGCACTGTCCCCATGGGTACCCAATCCCAAAATCTGACAACACCACGCACCTGGGCTTCACAAGCGGTGAAGCCAACTCGGCATGGAACCTGCAAGCTGACCATGTCGTTTCCCAGGCGCGGCTACAGCTGCCCGAGAGGATTCCTGAGGCCTCCCCGACCTCGGTCCCATCAACGTGTGTGGCCATGGCAGCCAAAGACTGATCGTGAGCGGCAGCCTCCCTTGTGCCCTCAACTCAGCCCTTCGGGGAGACCACAGCTCTGCTGTGGGTTCGTAGCGTGTAGCTTCCTGGGACCTAACCCTAACCCTAACCCTACCCCGAACCGTACCCTCCACCGGGCCCTCACCCGGTCTCGAACCCTAACCCTACACTTGAGCCGCCCCGTCACGTTAGCCCTCACTTGAGCCCTCGAGGGAGATGACGAGAACGCAGTCGCTTCGGCCTCTGCGACGTCCCTGGACCGAACCCTAACCCTAGCTAAGGCACTGTCCCCATGGGTACCCAATCCCAAAATCTGACAACACCACGCACCTGGGCTTCACAAGCGGTGCAGCCAACTCGGCATGGAACCTGCAAGCTGACCATGTCGTTTCCCAGGCGCGGCTACAGCTGCCCGAGAGGATTCCTGAGGCCTCCCCGACCTCGGTCCCATCAACGTGTGTGGCCTTGGCAGCCAAAGACTGATCGTGAGCGGCAGCCTCCCTTGTGCCCTCAACTCAGCCCTTCGGGGAGACCACAGCTCTGCTGTGGGTTCGTAGCGTGTAGCTTCCTGGGACCTAACCCTAACCCTAACCCTACCCCGAACCGTACCCTCCACCGGGCCCTCACCCGGTCTCGAACCCTAACCCTACACTTGAGCCGCCCCGTCACATTAGCCCTCACTTGAGCCCTCGAGGGACATCACGAGAACGGAGTCGCTTCGGCCCTGGCCACGTCCCTGGACCGAACCCTAACCCTAGCTAAGGCACTGTCCCCATGGGTACCCAATCCCAAAATCTGACAACACCACGCACCTGGGCTTCACAAGCGGTGCAGTCTCACTCGGCATGGAACCTGGAAGCTGACCATGTGGTTTCCCAGGCGCGGCTGCAGCTGCCCGAGGGGATTCCTGAGTCCTCCCCGACCAGGGTTCCATCGACGTGTGTGCCTTGGCAGCCAAAGACTGATCCTGAGCGGCAGCCTACTTTGTGCCCTCAACTCAGCCCTTCTGCGAGACCACAGCCCTGCTGTGGGTTCGGCGTCTGGAGCCTCCTGGGACCTAACCCTACCCCTAACCCAATGTCGGACCGGGACCCTCCACCGAAACCTAAGCCGGCTTCGATATCAAAACGAACACTTGAGTCGCCTGTTCGCATGAGCCCTCACTTCAGCCCTCGATGGAGATCACGAGACCGGAGTCGCTTCGTCCCTGGACACTTGCCTGGACTGAACCCTAACCCTAGCTAAGGCCCTCTCCCCATGTGAACCCTATACGAAAATCGGACAAGACCATGCGCCTGGGGTCCAGAAGCGGTGCAGGCTCACTCGGCCTGGAACCTGGAGCTCACCATGTCGTTTCCCTGGCCCGCCTGCAGCTGCCCGAGAGGATTCCTGAGGCCTCCCCGACCAGGGGCCCATCGACGTGGGTGTCCTTGGCAGCCAAAGACTTATCCTGATCGGCAGCTTCCCTTGTGCCCTCAACTGAGCCCTTCGGGGAGACCACAGCTCTGCTGTGGGTTCGTAGCCTCTAGCTTCCTGGGACCTAACCCTAACCCTAACCCTACCCCGAACCGTACCCTCCACCGGGCCCTCACCCGGTCTCGAACCCTAACCCTACACTTGAGCCGCCCCGTCACGTGAGCCCTCACTTGAGCCCTCGAGGGAGATGACGAGAACGGAGTCGCTTCGGCCTCTGCGACGTCCCTGGACCGAACCCTAACCCTAGCTAAGGCACTGTCCCCATGGGTACCCAATCCCAAAATCTGACAACACCACGCACCTGGGCTTCACAAGCGGTGAAGCCAACTCGGCATGGAACCTGCAAGCTGACCATGTCGTTTCCCAGGCGCGGCTACAGCTGCCCGAGAGGATTCCTGAGGCCTCCCCGACCTCGGTCCCATCAACGTGTGTGGCCATGGCAGCCAAAGACTGATCGTGAGCGGCAGCCTCCCTTGTGCCCTCAACTCAGCCCTTCGGGGAGACCACAGCTCTGCTGTGGGTTCGTAGCGTGTAGCTTCCTGGGACCTAACCCTAACCCTAACCCTACCCCGAACCGTACCCTCCACCGGGCCCTCACCCGGTCTCGAACCCTAACCCTACACTTGAGCCGCCCCGTCACTTGAGCCCTCACTTGAGCCCTCGAGGGAGATGACGAGAACGGAGTCGCTTCGGCCTCTGCGACGTCCCTGGACCGAACCCTAACCCTAGCTAAGGCACTGTCCCCATGGGTACCCAATCCCAAAATCTGACAACACCACGCACCTGGGCTTCACAAGCGGTGCAGCCAACTCGGCATGGAACCTGCAAGCTGACCATGTCGTTTCCCAGGCGCGGCTACAGCTGCCCGAGAGGATTCCGGAGGCCTCCCCGACCTCGGTCCCATCAACGTGTGTGGCCTTGGCAGCCAAAGACTGATCGTGAGCGGCAGCCTCCCTTGTGCCCTCAACTCAGCCCTTCGGGGAGACCACAGCTCTGCTGTGTGTTCGTAGCGTGTAGCTTCCTGGGACCTAACCCTAACCCTAACCCTACCCCGAACCGTACCCTCCACCGGGCCCTCACCCGGTCTCGAACCCTAACCCTACACTTGAGCCGCCCCGTCACATTAGCCCTCACTTGAGCCCTCGAGGGACATCACGAGAACGGAGTCGCTTCGGCCCTGGCCACGTCCCTGGACCGAACCCTAACCCTAGCTAAGGCACTGTCCCCATGGGTACCCAATCCCAAAATCTGACAACACCACGCACCTGGGCTTCACAAGCGGTGCAGTCTCACTCGGCATGGAACCTGGAAGCTGACCATGTGGTTTCCCAGGCGCGGCTGCAGCTGCCCGAGGGGATTCCTGAGTCCTCCCCGACCAGGGTTCCATCGACGTGTGTGCCTTGGCAGCCAAAGACTGATCCTGAGCGGCAGCCTACTTTGTGCCCTCAACTCAGCCCTTCTGCGAGACCACAGCCCTGCTGTGGGTTCGGCGTCTGGAGCCTCCTGGGACCTAACCCTACCCCTAACCCAATGTCGGACCGGGACCCTCCACCGAAACCTAAGCCGGCTTCGATATCAAAACGAACACTTGAGTCGCCTGTTCGCATGAGCCCTCACTTCAGCCCTCGATGGAGATCACGAGACCGGAGTCGCTTCGTCCCTGGACACTTGCCTGGACTGAACCCTAACCCTAGCTAAGGCCCTCTCCCCATGTGAACCCTATACGAAAATCGGACAAGACCATGCGCCTGGTGTCCAGAAGCGGTGCAGGCTCACTCGGCCTGGAACCTGGAGCTCACCATGTCGTTTCCCTGGCCCGCCTGCAGCTGCCCGAGAGGATTCCTGAGGCCTCCCCGACCAGGGGCCCATCGACGTGGGTGTCCTTGGCAGCCAAAGACTTATCCTGATCGGCAGCTTCCCTTGTGCCCTCAACTGAGCCCTTCGGGGAGACCACAGCTCTGCTGTGGGTTCGTAGACTCTAGCTTCCTGGGACCTAACCCTAACCCTAACCCTACCCCGAACCGTACCCTCCACCGGGCCCTCACCCGGTCTCGAACCCTAACCCTACACTTGAGCCGCCCCGTCACTTGAGCCCTCACTTGAGCCCTCGAGGGACATCACGAGAACGGAGTCGCTTCGGCCTCTGCGACGTCCCTGGACCGAACCCTAACCCTAGCTAAGGCACTGTCCCCATGGGTACCCAATCCCAAAATCTGACAACACCACGCACCTGGGCTTCACAAGCGGTGCAGCCAACTCGGCATGGAACCTGCAAGCTGACCATGTCGTTTCCCAGGCGCGGCTACAGCTGCCCGAGAGGATTCCTGAGGCCTCCCCGACCTCGGTCCCATCAACGTGTGTGGCCATGGCAGCCAAAGACTGATCGTGAGCGGCAGCCTCCCTTGTGCCCTCAACTCAGCCCTTCGGGGAGACCACAGCTCTGCTGTGGGTTCGTAGCGTGTAGCTTCCTGGGACCTAAGCCTAACCCTAACCCTACCCCGAACCGTACCCTCCACCGGGCCCTCACCCGGTCTCGAACCCTAACCCTACACTTGAGCCGCCCCGTCACTTGAGCCCTCACTTGAGCCCTCGAGGGAGATGACGAGAACGGAGTCGCTTCGGCCTCTGCGACGTCCCTGGACCGAACCCTAACCCTAGCTAAGGCGCTGTCCCCATGGGTACCCAATCCCAAAATCTGACAACACCACGCACCTGGGCTTCACAAGCGGTGCAGCCAACTCGGCATGGAACCTGCAAGCTGACCATGTCGTTTCCCAGGCGCGGCTACAGCTGCCCGAGAGGATTCCTGAGGCCTCCCCGACCTCGGTCCCATCAACGTGTGTGGCCTTGGCAGCCAAAGACTGATCGTGAGCGGCAGCCTCCCTTGTGCCCTCAACTCAGCCCTTCGGGGAGACCACAGCTCTGCTGTGTGTTCGTAGCGTGTAGCTTCCTGGGACCTAACCCTAACCCTAACCCTACCCCGAACCGTACCCTCCACCGGGCCCTCACCCGGTCTCGAACCCTAACCCTACACTTGAGCCGCCCCGTCACATTAGCCCTCACTTGAGCCCTCGAGGGACATCACGAGAACGGAGTCGCTTCGGCCCTGGCCACGTCCCTGGACCGAACCCTAACCCTAGCTAAGGCACTGTCCCCATGGGTACCCAATCCCAAAATCTGACAACACCACGCACCTGGGCTTCACAAGCGGTGCAGTCTCACTCGGCATGGAACCTGGAAGCTGACCATGTGGTTTCCCAGGCGCGGCTGCAGCTGCCCGAGGGGATTCCTGAGTCCTCCCCGACCAGGGTTCCATCGACGTGTGTGCCTTGGCAGCCAAAGACTGATCCTGAGCGGCAGCCTACTTTGTGCCCTCAACTCAGCCCTTCTGCGAGACCACAGCCCTGCTGTGGGTTCGGCGTCTGGAGCCTCCTGGGACCTAACCCTAACCCTAACCCAATGTCGGACCGGGACCCTCCACCGAAACCTAAGCCGGCTTCGATATCAAAACGAACAATTGAGTCGCCTGTTCGCATGAGCCCTCACTTCAGCCCTCGATGGAGATCACGAGACCGGAGTCGCTTCGTCCCTGGACACTTGCCTGGACTGAACCCTAACCCTAGCTAAGGCCCTCTCCCCATGTGAACCCTATACGAAAATCGGACAAGACCATGCGCCTGGGGTCCAGAAGCGGTGCAGGCTCACTCGGCCTGGAACCTGGAGCTCACCATGTCGTTTCCCTGGCCCGCCTGCAGCTGCCCGAGAGGATTCCTGAGGCCTCCCCGACCAGGGGCCCATCGACGTGGGTGTCCTTGGCAGCCAAAGACTTATCCTGATCGGCAGCTTCCCTTGTGCCCTCAACTGAGCCCTTCGGGGAGACCACAGCTCTGCTGTGGGTTCGTAGCCTCTAGCTTCCTGGGACCTAACCCTAACCCTAACCCTACCCCGAACCGTACCCTCCACCGGGCCCTCACCCGGTCTCGAACCCTAACCCTACACTTGAGCCGCCCCGTCACGTTAGCCCTCACTTGAGCCCTCGAGGGAGATGACGAGAACGGAGTCGCTTCGGCCTCTGCGACGTCCCTGGACCGAACCCTAACCCTAGCTAAGGCACTGTCCCCATGGGTACCCAATCCCAAAATCTGACAACACCACGCACCTGGGCTTCACAAGCGGTGCAGCCAACTCGGCATGGAACCTGCAAGCTGACCATGTCGTTTCCCAGGCGCGGCTACAGCTGCCCGAGAGGATTCCGGAGGCCTCCCCGACCTCGGTCCCATCAACGTGTGTGGCCTTGGCAGCCAAAGACTGATCGTGAGCGGCAGCCTCCCTTGTGCCCTCAACTCAGCCCTTCGGGGAGACCACAGCTCTGCTGTGTGTTCGTAGCGTGTAGCTTCCTGGGACCTAAGCCTAACCCTAACCCTACCCCGAACCGTACCCTCCACCGGGCCCTCACCCGGTCTCGAACCCTAACCCTACACTTGAGCCGCCCCGTCACATTAGCCCTCACTTGAGCCCTCGAGGGACATCACGAGAACGGAGTCGCTTCGGCCCTGGCCACGTCCCTGGACCGAACCCTAACCCTAGCTAAGGCACTGTCCCCATGGGTACCCAATCCCAAAATCTGACAACACCACGCACCTGGGCTTCACAAGCGGTGCAGTCTCACTCGGCATGGAACCTGGAAGCTGACCATGTGGTTTCCCAGGCGCGGCTGCAGCTGCCCGAGGGGATTCCTGAGTCCTCCCCGACCAGGGTTCCATCGACGTGTGTGCCTTGGCAGCCAAAGACTGATCCTGAGCGGCAGCCTACTTTGTGCCCTCAACTCAGCCCTTCTGCGAGACCACAGCCCTGCTGTGGGTTCGGCGTCTGGAGCCTCCTGGGACCTAACCCTAACCCTAACCCAATGTCGGACCGGGACCCTCCACCGAAACCTAAGCCGGCTTCGATATCAAAACGAACACTTGAGTCGCCTGTTCGCATGAGCCCTCACTTCAGCCCTCGATGGAGATCACGAGACCGGAGTCGCTTCGTCCCTGGACACTTGCCTGGACTGAACCCTAACCCTAGCTAAGGCCCTCTCCCCATGTGAACCCTATACGAAAATCGGACAAGACCATGCGCCTGGGGTCCAGAAGCGGTGCAGGCTCACTCGGCCTGGAACCTGGAGCTCACCATGTCGTTTCCCTGGCCCGCCTGCAGCTGCCCGAGAGGATTCCTGAGGCCTCCCCGACCAGGGGCCCATCGACGTGGGTGTCCTTGGCAGCCAAAGACTTATCCTGATCGGCAGCTTCCCTTGTGCCCTCAACTGAGCCCTTCGGGGAGACCACAGCTCTGCTGTGGGTTCGTAGCCTCTAGCTTCCTGGGACCTAACCCTAACCCTAACCCTACCCCGAACCGTACCCTCCACCGGGCCCTCACCCGGTCTCGAACCCTAACCCTACATTTGAGCCTCCCCGTCACGTGAGCCCTCACTTGAGCCCTCGAGGGAGATGACGAGAACGGAGTCGCTTCGGCCTCTGCGACGTCCCTGGACCGAACCCTAACCCTAGCTAAGGCACTGTCCCCATGGGTACCCAATCCCAAAATCTGACAACACCACGCACCTGGGCTTCACAAGCGGTGCAGCCAACTCGGCATGGAACCTGGAAGCTGACCATGTCGTTTCCCAGGCGCGGCTACAGCTGCCCGAGAGGATTCCGGAGGCCTCCCCGACCTCGGTCCCATCAACGTGTGTGGCCTTGGCAGCCAAAGACTGATCGTGAGCGGCAGCCTCCCTTGTGCCCTCATCTCAGCCCTTCGGGGAGACCACAGCTCTGCTGTGTGTTCGTAGCGTGTAGCTTCCTGGGACCTAAGCCTAACCCTAACCCTACCCCGAACCGTACCCTCCACCGGGCCCTCACCCGGTCTCGAACCCTAACCCTACACTTGAGCCGCCCCGTCACATTAGCCCTCCCTTGAGCCCTCGAGGGACATCACGAGAACGGAGTCGCTTCGGCCCTGGCCACGTCCCTGGACCGAACCCTAACCCTAGCTAAGGCACTGTCCCCATGGGTACCCAATCCCAAAATCTGACAACACCACGCACCTGGGCTTCACAAGCGGTGCAGTCTCACTCGGCATGGAACCTGGAAGCTGACCATGTGGTTTCCCAGGCGCGGCTGCAGCTGCCCGAGGGGATTCCTGAGTCCTCCCCGACCAGGGTTCCATCGACGTGTGTGCCTTGGCAGCCAAAGACTGATCCTGAGCGGCAGCCTACTTTGTGCCCTCAACTCAGCCCTTCTGCGAGACCACAGCCCTGCTGTGGGTTCGGCGTCTGGAGCCTCCTGGGACCTAACCCTAACCCTAACCCAATGTCGGACCGGGACCCTCCACCGAAACCTAAGCCGGCTTCGATATCAAAACGAACACTTGAGTCGCCTGTTCGCATGAGCCCTCACTTCAGCCCTCGATGGAGATCACGAGACCGGAGTCGCTTCGTCCCTGGACACTTGCCTGGACTGAACCCTAACCCTAGCTAAGGCCCTCTCCCCATGTGAACCCTATACGAAAATCGGACAAGACCATGCGCCTGGGGTCCAGAAGCGGTGCAGGCTCACTCGGCCTGGAACCTGGAGCTCACCATGTCGTTTCCCTGGCCCGCCTGCAGCTGCCCGAGAGGATTCCTGAGGCCTCCCCGACCAGGGGCCCATCGACGTGGGTGTCCTTGGCAGCCAAAGACTTATCCTGATCGGCAGCTTCCCTTGTGCCCTCAACTGAGCCCTTCGGGGAGACCACAGCTCTGCTGTGGGTTCGTAGCCTCTAGCTTCCTGGGACCTAACCCTAACCCTAACCCTACCCCGAACCGTACCCTCCACCGGGCCCTCACCCGGTCTCGAACCCTAACCCTACATTTGAGCCTCCCCGTCACGTGAGCCCTCACTTGAGCCCTCGAGGGAGATGACGAGAACGGAGTCGCTTCGGCCTCTGCGACGTCCCTGGACCGAACCCTAACCCTAGCTAAGGCACTGTCCCCATGGGTACCCAATCCCAAAATCTGACAACACCACGCACCTGGGCTTCACAAGCGGTGCAGCCAACTCGGCATGGAACCTGCAAGCTGACCATGTCGTTTCCCAGGCGTGGCTACAGCTGCCCGAGAGGATTCCTGAGGCCTCCCCGACCTCGGTCCCATCAACGTGTGTGGGCTTGGCAGCCAAAGACTGATCGTGAGCGGCAGCCTCCCTTGTGCCCTCAACTCAGCCCTTCGGGGAGACCACAGCTCTGCTGTGTGTTCGTAGCGTGTACCTTCCTGGGACCTAAGCCTAACCCTAACCCTACCCCGAACCGTACCCTCCACCGGGCCCTCACCCGGTCTCGAACCCTAACCCTACACTTGAGCCGCCCCGTCACATTATCCCTCCCTTGAGCCCTCGAGGGACATCACGAGAACAGAGTCGCTTCGGCCCTGGCCACGTCCCTGGACCGAACCCTAACCCTAGCTAAGGCACTGTCCCCATGGGTACCCAATCCCAAAATCTGACAACACCACGCACCTGGGCTTCACAAGCGGTGCAGTCTCACTCGGCATGGAACCTGGAAGCTGACCATGTGGTTTCCCAGGCGCGGCTGCAGCTGCCCGAGGGGATTCCTGAGTCCTCCCCGACCAGGGTTCCATCGACGTGTGTGCCTTGGCAGCCAAAGACTGATCCTGAGCGGCAGCCTACTTTGTGCCCTCAACTCAGCCCTTCTGCGAGACCACAGCCCTGCTGTGGGTTCGGCGTCTGGAGCCTCCTGGGACCTAACCCTAACCCTAACCCAATGTCGGACCGGGACCCTCCACCGAAACCTAAGCCGGCTTCGATATCAAAACGAACACTTGAGTCGCCTGTTCGCATGAGCCCTCACTTCAGCCCTCGATGGAGATCACGAGACCGGAGTCGCTTCGTCCCTGGACACTTGCCTGGACTGAACCCTAACCCTAGCTAAGGCCCTCTCCCCATGTGAACCCTATACGAAAATCGGACAAGACCATGCGCCTGGGGTCCAGAAGCGGTGCAGGCTCACTCGGCCTGGAACCTGGAGCTCACCATGTCGTTTCCCTGGCCCGCCTGCAGCTGCCCGAGAGGATTCCTGAGGCCTCCCCGACCAGGGGCCCATCGACGTGGGTGTCCTTGGCAGCCAAAGACTGATCCTGATCGGCAGCTTCCCTTGTGCCCTCAACTGAGCCCTTCGGGGAGACCACAGCTCTGCTGTGGGTTCGTAGCCTCTAGCTTCCTGGGACCTAACCCTAACCCTAACCCTACCCCGAACCGTACCCTCCACCGGGCCCTCACCCGGTCTCGAACCCTAACCCTACACTTGAGCCGCCCCGTCACGTTAGCCCTCACTTGAGCCCTCGAGGGAGATGACGAGAACGGAGTCGCTTCGGCCTCTGCGACGTCCCTGGACCGAACCCTAACCCTAGCTAAGGCACTGTCCCCATGGGTACCCAATCCCAAAATCTGACAACACCACGCACCTGGGCTTCACAAGCGGTGCAGCCAACTCGGCATGGAACCTGCAAGCTGACCATGTCGTTTCCCAGGCGCGGCTACAGCTGCCCGAGAGGATTCCGGAGGCCTCCCCGACCTCGGTCCCATCAACGTGTGTGGCCTTGGCAGCCAAAGACTGATCGTGAGCGGCAGCCTCCCTTGTGCCCTCATCTCAGCCCTTCGGGGAGACCACAGCTCTGCTGTGTGTGCGTAGCGTGTAGCTTCCTGGGACCTAAGCCTAACCCTAACACTACCCCGAACCGTACCCTCCACCGGGCCCTCACCCGGTCTCGAACCCTAACCCTACACTTGAGCCGCCCCGTCACATTAGCCCTCCCTTGAGCCCTCGAGGGACATCACGAGAACGGAGTCGCTTCGGCCCTGGCCACGTCCCTGGACCGAACCCTAACCCTAGCTAAGGCACTGTCCCCATGGGTACCCAATCCCAAAATCTGACAACACCACGCACCTGGGCTTCACAAGCGGTGCAGTCTCACTCGGCATGGAACCTGGAAGCTGACCATGTGGTTTCCCAGGCGCGGCTGCAGCTGCCCGAGGGGATTCCTGAGTCCTCCCCGACCAGGGTTCCATCGACGTGTGTGCCTTGGCAGCCAAAGACTGATCCTGAGCGGCAGCCTACTTTGTGCCCTCAACTCAGCCCTTCTGCGAGACCACAGCCCTGCTGTGGGTTCGGTGTCTGGAGCCTCCTGGGACCTAACCCTAACCCTAACCCAATGTCGGACCGGGACCCTCCACCGAAACCTAAGCCGGCTTCGATATCAAAACGAACACTTGAGTCGCCTGTTCGCATGAGCCCTCACTTCAGCCCTCGATGGAGATCACGAGACCGGAGTCGCTTCGTCCCTGGACACTTGCCTGGACTGAACCCTAACCCTAGCTAAGGCCCTCTCCCCATGTGAACCCTATACGAAAATCGGACAAGACCATGCGCCTGGGGTCCAGAAGCGGTGCAGGCTCACTCGGCCTGGAACCTGGAGCTCACCATGTCGTTTCCCTGGCCCGCCTGCAGCTGCCCGAGAGGATTCCTGAGGCCTCCCCGACCAGGGGCCCATCGACGTGGGTGTCCTTGGCAGCCAAAGACTTATCCTGATCGGCAGCTTCCCTTGTGCCCTCAACTGAGCCCTTCGGGGAGACCACAGCTCTGCTGTGGGTTCGTAGCCTCTAGCTTCCTGGGACCTAACCCTAACCCTAACCCTACCCCGAACCGTACCCTCCACCGGGCCCTCACCCGGTCTCGAACCCTAACCCTACACTTGAGCCGCCCCGTCACGTTAGCCCTCACTTGAGCCCTCGAGGGAGATGACGAGAACGGAGTCGCTTCGGCCTCTGCGACGTCCCTGGACCGAACCCTAACCCTAGCTAAGGCACTGTCCCCATGGGTACCCAATCCCAAAATCTGACAACACCACGCACCTGGGCTTCACAAGCGGTGCAGCCAACTCGGCATGGAACCTGCAAGCTGACCATGTCGTTTCCCAGGCGCGGCTACAGCTGCCCGAGAGGATTCCTGAGGCCTCCCCGACCTCGGTCCCATCAACGTGTGTGGCCTTGGCAGCCAAAGACTGATCGTGAGCGGCAGCCTCCCTTGTGCCCTCAACTCAGCCCTTCGGGGAGACCACAGCTCTGCTGTGGGTTCGTAGCGTGTAGCTTCCTGGGACCTAACCCTAACCCTAACCCTACCCCGAACCGTACCCTCCACCGGGCCCTCACCCGGTCTCGAACCCTAACCCTACACTTGAGCCGCCCCGTCACTTGAGCCCTCACTTGAGCCCTCGAGGGAGATGACGAGAACGGAGTCGCTTCGGCCTCTGCGACGTCCCTGGACCGAACCCTAACCCTAGCTAAGGCACTGTCCCCATGGGTACCCAATCCCAAAATCTGACAACACCACGCACCTGGGCTTCACAAGCGGTGCAGCCAACTCGGCATGGAACCTGCAAGCTGACCATGTCGTTTCCCAGGCGCGGCTACAGCTGCCCGAGAGGATTCCTGAGGCCTCCCCGACCTCGGTCCCATCAACGTGTGTGGCCTTGGCAGCCAAAGACTGATCGTGAGCGGCAGCCTCCCTTGTGCCCTCAACTCAGCCCTTCGGGGAGACCACAGCTCTGCTGTGTGTTCGTAGCGTGTAGCTTCCTGGGACCTAACCCTAACCCTAACCCTACTCCGAACCGTACCATCCACCGGGCCCTCACCCGGTCTCGAACCCTAACCCTACACTTGAGCCGCCCCGTCACATTAGCCCTCCCTTGAGCCCTCGAGGGACATCACGAGAACGGAGTCGCTTCGGCCCTGGCCACGTCCCTGGACCGAACCCTAACCCTAGCTAAGGCACTGTCCCCATGGGTACCCAATCCCAAAATCTGACAACACCACGCACCTGGGCTTCACAAGCGGTGCAGTCTCACTCGGCATGGAACCTGGAAGCTGACCATGTGGTTTCCCAGGCGCGGCTGCAGCTGCCCGAGGGGATTCCTGAGTCCTCCCCGACCAGGGTTCCATCGACGTGTGTGCCTTGGCAGCCAAAGACTGATCCTGAGCGGCAGCCTACTTTGTGCCCTCAACTCAGCCCTTCTGCGAGACCACAGCCCTGCTGTGGGTTCGGCGTCTGGAGCCTCCTGGGACCTAACCCTAACCCTAACCCAATGTCGGACCGGGACCCTCCACCGAAACCTAAGCCGGCTTCGATATCAAAACGAACACTTGAGTCGCCTGTTCGCATGAGCCCTCACTTCAGCCCTCGATGGAGATCACGAGACCGGAGTCGCTTCGTCCCTGGACACTTGCCTGGACTGAACCCTAACCCTAGCTAAGGCCCTCTCCCCATGTGAACCCTATACGAAAATCGGACAAGACCATGCGCCTGGGGTCCAGAAGCGGTGCAGGCTCACTCGGCCTGGAACCTGGAGCTCACCATGTCGTTTCCCTGGCCCGCCTGCAGCTGCCCGAGAGGATTCCTGAGGCCTCCCCGACCAGGGGCCCATCGACGTGGGTGTCCTTGGCAGCCAAAGACTGATCCTGATCGGCAGCTTCCCTTGTGCCCTCAACTGAGCCCTTCGGGGAGACCACAGCTCTGCTGTGGGTTCGTAGCCTCTAGCTTCCTGGGACCTAACCCTAACCCTAACCCTACCCCGAACCGTACCCTCCACCGGGCCCTCACCCGGTCTCGAACCCTAACCCTACACTTGAGCCGCCCCGTCACATTAGCCCTCCCTTGAGCCCTCGAGGGACATCACGAGAACGGAGTCGCTTCGGCCCTGGCCACGTCCCTGGACCGAACCCTAACCCTAGCTAAGGCACTGTCCCCATGGGTACCCAATCCCAAAATCTGACAACACCACGCACCTGGGCTTCACAAGCGGTGCAGTCTCACTCGGCATGGAACCTGGAAGCTGACCATGTGGTTTCCCAGGCGCGGCTGCAGCTGCCCGAGGGGATTCCTGAGTCCTCCCCGACCAGGGTTCCATCGACGTGTGTGCCTTGGCAGCCAAAGACTGATCCTGAGCGGCAGCCTACTTTGTGCCCTCAACTCAGCCCTTCTGCGAGACCACAGCCCTGCTGTGGGTTCGGCGTCTGGAGCCTCCTGGGACCTAACCCTAACCCTAACCCAATGTCGGACCGGGACCCTCCACCGAAACCTAAGCCGGCTTCGATATCAAAACGAACACTTGAGTCGCCTGTTCGCATGAGCCCTCACTTCAGCCCTCGATGGAGATCACGAGACCGGAGTCGCTTCGTCCCTGGACACTTGCCTGGACTGAACCCTAACCCTAGCTAAGGCCCTCTCCCCATGTGAACCCTATACGAAAATCGGACAAGACCATGCGCCTGGGGTCCAGAAGCGGTGCAGGCTCACTCGGCCTGGAACCTGGAGCTCACCATGTCGTTTCCCTGGCCCGCCTGCAGCTGCCCGAGAGGATTCCTGAGGCCTCCCCGACCAGGGGCCCATCGACGTGGGTGTCCTTGGCAGCCAAAGACTTATCCTGATCGGCAGCTTCCCTTGTGCCCTCAACTGAGCCCTTCGGGGAGACCACAGCTCTGCTGTGGGTTCGTAGCCTCTAGCTTCCTGGGACCTAACCCTAACCCTAACCCTACCCCGAACCGTACCCTCCACCGGGCCCTCACCCGGTCTCGAACCCTAACCCTACATTTGAGCCTCCCCGTCACGTGAGCCCTCACTTGAGCCCTCGAGGGAGATGACGAGAACGGAGTCGCTTCGGCCTCTGCGACGTCCCTGGACCGAACCCTAACCCTAGCTAAGGCACTGTCCCCATGGGTACCCAATCCCAAAATCTGACAACACCACGCACCTGGGCTTCACAAGCGGTGCAGCCAACTCGGCATGGAACCTGCAAGCTGACCATGTCGTTTCCCAGGCGTGGCTACAGCTGCCCGAGAGGATTCCTGAGGCCTCCCCGACCTCGGTCCCATCAACGTGTGTGGCCTTGGCAGCCAAAGACTGATCGTGAGCGGCAGCCTCCCTTGTGCCCTCAACTCAGCCCTTCGGGGAGACCACAGCTCTGCTGTGTGTTCGTAGCGTGTACCTTCCTGGGACCTAAGCCTAACCCTAACCCTACCCCGAACCGTACCCTCCACCGGGCCCTCACCCGGTCTCGAACCCTAACCCTACACTTGAGCCGCCCCGTCACATTATCCCTCCCTTGAGCCCTCGAGGGACATCACGAGAACAGAGTCGCTTCGGCCCTGGCCACGTCCCTGGACCGAACCCTAACCCTAGCTAAGGCACTGTCCCCATGGGTACCCAATCCCAAAATCTGACAACACCACGCACCTGGGCTTCACAAGCGGTGCAGTCTCACTCGGCATGGAACCTGGAAGCTGACCATGTGGTTTCCCAGGCGCGGCTGCAGCTGCCCGAGGGGATTCCTGAGTCCTCCCCGACCAGGGTTCCATCGACGTGTGTGCCTTGGCAGCCAAAGACTGATCCTGAGCGGCAGCCTACTTTGTGCCCTCAACTCAGCCCTTCTGCGAGACCACAGCCCTGCTGTGGGTTCGGCGTCTGGAGCCTCCTGGGACCTAACCCTAACCCTAACCCAATGTCGGACCGGGACCCTCCACCGAAACCTAAGCCGGCTTCGATATCAAAACGAACACTTGAGTCGCCTGTTCGCATGAGCCCTCACTTCAGCCCTCGATGGAGATCACGAGACCGGAGTCGCTTCGTCCCTGGACACTTGCCTGGACTGAACCCTAACCCTAGCTAAGGCCCTCTCCCCATGTGAACCCTATACGAAAATCGGACAAGACCATGCGCCTGGGGTCCAGAAGCGGTGCAGGCTCACTCGGCCTGGAACCTGGAGCTCACCATGTCGTTTCCCTGGCCCGCCTGCAGCTGCCCGAGAGGATTCCTGAGGCCTCCCCGACCAGGGGCCCATCGACGTGGGTGTCCTTGGCAGCCAAAGACTGATCCTGATCGGCAGCTTCCCTTGTGCCCTCAACTGAGCCCTTCGGGGAGACCACAGCTCTGCTGTGGGTTCGTAGCCTCTAGCTTCCTGGGACCTAACCCTAACCCTAACCCTACCCCGAACCGTACCCTCCACCGGGCCCTCACCCGGTCTCGAACCCTAACCCTACACTTGAGCCGCCCCGTCACGTTAGCCCTCACTTGAGCCCTCGAGGGAGATGACGAGAACGGAGTCGCTTCGGCCTCTGCGACGTCCCTGGACCGAACCCTAACCCTAGCTAAGGCACTGTCCCCATGGGTACCCAATCCCAAAATCTGACAACACCACGCACCTGGGCTTCACAAGCGGTGCAGCCAACTCGGCATGGAACCTGGAAGCTGACCATGTCGTTTCCCAGGCGCGGCTACAGCTGCCCGAGAGGATTCCGGAGGCCTCCCCGACCTCGGTCCCATCAACGTGTGTGGCCTTGGCAGCCAAAGACTGATCGTGAGCGGCAGCCTCCCTTGTGCCCTCATCTCAGCCCTTCGGGGAGACCACAGCTCTGCTGTGTGTTCGTAGCGTGTAGCTTCCTGGGACCTAAGCCTAACCCTAACCCTACCCCGAACCGTACCCTCCACCGGGCCCTCACCCGGTCTCGAACCCTAACCCTACACTTGAGCCGCCCCGTCACATTAGCCCTCCCTTGAGCCCTCGAGGGACATCACGAGAACGGAGTCGCTTCGGCCCTGGCCACGTCCCTGGACCGAACCCTAACCCTAGCTAAGGCACTGTCCCCATGGGTACCCAATCCCAAAATCTGACAACACCACGCACCTGGGCTTCACAAGCGGTGCAGTCTCACTCGGCATGGAACCTGGAAGCTGACCATGTGGTTTCCCAGGCGCGGCTGCAGCTGCCCGAGGGGATTCCTGAGTCCTCCCCGACCAGGGTTCCATCGACGTGTGTGCCTTGGCAGCCAAAGACTGATCCTGAGCGGCAGCCTACTTTGTGCCCTCAACTCAGCCCTTCTGCGAGACCACAGCCCTGCTGTGGGTTCGGCGTCTGGAGCCTCCTGGGACCTAACCCTAACCCTAACCCAATGTCGGACCGGGACCCTCCACCGAAACCTAAGCCGGCTTCGATATCAAAACGAACACTTGAGTCGCCTGTTCGCATGAGCCCTCACTTCAGCCCTCGATGGAGATCACGAGACCGGAGTCGCTTCGTCCCTGGACACTTGCCTGGACTGAACCCTAACCCTAGCTAAGGCCCTCTCCCCATGTGAACCCTATACGAAAATCGGACAAGACCATGCGCCTGGGGTCCAGAAGCGGTGCAGGCTCACTCGGCCTGGAACCTGGAGCTCACCATGTCGTTTCCCTGGCCCGCCTGCAGCTGCCCGAGAGGATTCCTGAGGCCTCCCCGACCAGGGGCCCATCGACGTGGGTGTCCTTGGCAGCCAAAGACTTATCCTGATCGGCAGCTTCCCTTGTGCCCTCAACTGAGCCCTTCGGGGAGACCACAGCTCTGCTGTGGGTTCGTAGCCTCTAGCTTCCTGGGACCTAACCCTAACCCTAACCCTACCCCGAACCGTACCCTCCACCGGGCCCTCACCCGGTCTCGAACCCTAACCCTACACTTGAGCCGCCCCGTCACGTTAGCCCTCACTTGAGCCCTCGAGGGAGATGACGAGAACGGAGTCGCTTCGGCCTCTGCGACGTCCCTGGACCGAACCCTAACCCTAGCTAAGGCACTGTCCCCATGGGTACCCAATCCCAAAATCTGACAACACCACGCACCTGGGCTTCACAAGCGGTGCAGCCAACTCGGCATGGAACCTGCAAGCTGACCATGTCGTTTCCCAGGCGCGGCTACAGCTGCCCGAGAGGATTCCTGAGGCCTCCCCGACCTCGGTCCCATCAACGTGTGTGGCCTTGGCAGCCAAAGACTGATCGTGAGCGGCAGCCTCCCTTGTGCCCTCAACTCAGCCCTTCGGGGAGACCACAGCTCTGCTGTGGGTTCGTAGCGTGTAGCTTCCTGGGACCTAACCCTAACCCTAACCCTACCCCGAACCGTACCCTCCACCGGGCCCTCACCCGGTCTCGAACCCTAACCCTACACTTGAGCCGCCCCGTCACTTGAGCCCTCACTTGAGCCCTCGAGGGAGATGACGAGAACGGAGTCGCTTCGGCCTCTGCGACGTCCCTGGACCGAACCCTAACCCTAGCTAAGGCACTGTCCCCATGGGTACCCAATCCCAAAATCTGACAACACCACGCACCTGGGCTTCACAAGCGGTGCAGCCAACTCGGCATGGAACCTGCAAGCTGACCATGTCGTTTCCCAGGCGCGGCTACAGCTGCCCGAGAGGATTCCTGAGGCCTCCCCGACCTCGGTCCCATCAACGTGTGTGGCCTTGGCAGCCAAAGACTGATCGTGAGCGGCAGCCTCCCTTGTGCCCTCAACTCAGCCCTTCGGGGAGACCACAGCTCTGCTGTGTGTTCGTAGCGTGTAGCTTCCTGGGACCTAACCCTAACCCTAACCCTACTCCGAACCGTACCATCCACCGGGCCCTCACCCGGTCTCGAACCCTAACCCTACACTTGAGCCGCCCCGTCACATTAGCCCTCCCTTGAGCCCTCGAGGGACATCACGAGAACGGAGTCGCTTCGGCCCTGGCCACGTCCCTGGACCGAACCCTAACCCTAGCTAAGGCACTGTCCCCATGGGTACCCAATCCCAAAATCTGACAACACCACGCACCTGGGCTTCACAAGCGGTGCAGTCTCACTCGGCATGGAACCTGGAAGCTGACCATGTGGTTTCCCAGGCGCGGCTGCAGCTGCCCGAGGGGATTCCTGAGTCCTCCCCGACCAGGGTTCCATCGACGTGTGTGCCTTGGCAGCCAAAGACTGATCCTGAGCGGCAGCCTACTTTGTGCCCTCAACTCAGCCCTTCTGCGAGACCACAGCCCTGCTGTGGGTTCGGCGTCTGGAGCCTCCTGGGACCTAACCCTAACCCTAACCCAATGTCGGACCGGGACCCTCCACCGAAACCTAAGCCGGCTTCGATATCAAAACGAACACTTGAGTCGCCTGTTCGCATGAGCCCTCACTTCAGCCCTCGATGGAGATCACGAGACCGGAGTCGCTTCGTCCCTGGACACTTGCCTGGACTGAACCCTAACCCTAGCTAAGGCCCTCTCCCCATGTGAACCCTATACGAAAATCGGACAAGACCATGCGCCTGGGGTCCAGAAGCGGTGCAGGCTCACTCGGCCTGGAACCTGGAGCTCACCATGTCGTTTCCCTGGCCCGCCTGCAGCTGCCCGAGAGGATTCCTGAGGCCTCCCCGACCAGGGGCCCATCGACGTGGGTGTCCTTGGCAGCCAAAGACTGATCCTGATCGGCAGCTTCCCTTGTGCCCTCAACTGAGCCCTTCGGGGAGACCACAGCTCTGCTGTGGGTTCGTAGCCTCTAGCTTCCTGGGACCTAACCCTAACCCTAACCCTACCCCGAACCGTACCCTCCACCGGGCCCTCACCCGGTCTCGAACCCTAACCCTACACTTGAGCCGCCCCGTCACATTAGCCCTCCCTTGAGCCCTCGAGGGACATCACGAGAACGGAGTCGCTTCGGCCCTGGCCACGTCCCTGGACCGAACCCTAACCCTAGCTAAGGCACTGTCCCCATGGGTACCCAATCCCAAAATCTGACAACACCACGCACCTGGGCTTCACAAGCGGTGCAGTCTCACTCGGCATGGAACCTGGAAGCTGACCATGTGGTTTCCCAGGCGCGGCTGCAGCTGCCCGAGGGGATTCCTGAGTCCTCCCCGACCAGGGTTCCATCGACGTGTGTGCCTTGGCAGCCAAAGACTGATCCTGAGCGGCAGCCTACTTTGTGCCCTCAACTCAGCCCTTCTGCGAGACCACAGCCCTGCTGTGGGTTCGGCGTCTGGAGCCTCCTGGGACCTAACCCTAACCCTAACCCAATGTCGGACCGGGACCCTCCACCGAAACCTAAGCCGGCTTCGATATCAAAACGAACACTTGAGTCGCCTGTTCGCATGAGCCCTCACTTCAGCCCTCGATGGAGATCACGAGACCGGAGTCGCTTCGTCCCTGGACACTTGCCTGGACTGAACCCTAACCCTAGCTAAGGCCCTCTCCCCATGTGAACCCTATACGAAAATCGGACAAGACCATGCGCCTGGGGTCCAGAAGCGGTGCAGGCTCACTCGGCCTGGAACCTGGAGCTCACCATGTCGTTTCCCTGGCCCGCCTGCAGCTGCCCGAGAGGATTCCTGAGGCCTCCCCGACCAGGGGCCCATCGACGTGGGTGTCCTTGGCAGCCAAAGACTTATCCTGATCGGCAGCTTCCCTTGTGCCCTCAACTGAGCCCTTCGGGGAGACCACAGCTCTGCTGTGGGTTCGTAGCCTCTAGCTTCCTGGGACCTAACCCTAACCCTAACCCTACCCCGAACCGTACCCTCCACCGGGCCCTCACCCGGTCTCGAACCCTAACCCTACATTTGAGCCTCCCCGTCACGTGAGCCCTCACTTGAGCCCTCGAGGGAGATGACGAGAACGGAGTCGCTTCGGCCTCTGCGACGTCCTTGGACCGAACCCTAACCCTAGCTAAGGCACTGTCCCCATGGGTACCCAATCCCAAAATCTGACAACACCACGCACCTGGGCTTCACAAGCGGTGCAGCCAACTCGGCATGGAACCTGCAAGCTGACCATGTCGTTTCCCAGGCGTGGCTACAGCTGCCCGAGAGGATTCCTGAGGCCTCCCCGACCTCGGTCCCATCAACGTGTGTGGCCTTGGCAGCCAAAGACTGATCGTGAGCGGCAGCCTCCCTTGTGCCCTCAACTCAGCCCTTCGGGGAGACCACAGCTCTGCTGTGTGTTCGTAGCGTGTACCTTCCTGGGACCTAAGCCTAACCCTAACCCTACCCCGAACCGTACCCTCCACCGGGCCCTCACCCGGTCTCGAACCCTAACCCTACACTTGAGCCGCCCCGTCACATTATCCCTCCCTTGAGCCCTCGAGGGACATCACGAGAACAGAGTCGCTTCGGCCCTGGCCACGTCCCTGGACCGAACCCTAACCCTAGCTAAGGCACTGTCCCCATGGGTACCCAATCCCAAAATCTGACAACACCACGCACCTGGGCTTCACAAGCGGTGCAGTCTCACTCGGCATGGAACCTGGAAGCTGACCATGTGGTTTCCCAGGCGCGGCTGCAGCTGCCCGAGGGGATTCCTGAGTCCTCCCCGACCAGGGTTCCATCGACGTGTGTGCCTTGGCAGCCAAAGACTGATCCTGAGCGGCAGCCTACTTTGTGCCCTCAACTCAGCCCTTCTGCGAGACCACAGCCCTGCTGTGGGTTCGGCGTCTGGAGCCTCCTGGGACCTAACCCTAACCCTAACCCAATGTCGGACCGGGACCCTCCACCGAAACCTAAGCCGGCTTCGATATCAAAACGAACACTTGAGTCGCCTGTTCGCATGAGCCCTCACTTCAGCCCTCGATGGAGATCACGAGACCGGAGTCGCTTCGTCCCTGGACACTTGCCTGGACTGAACCCTAACCCTAGCTAAGGCCCTCTCCCCATGTGAACCCTATACGAAAATCGGACAAGACCATGCGCCTGGGGTCCAGAAGCGGTGCAGGCTCACTCGGCCTGGAACCTGGAGCTCACCATGTCGTTTCCCTGGCCCGCCTGCAGCTGCCCGAGAGGATTCCTGAGGCCTCCCCGACCAGGGGCCCATCGACGTGGGTGTCCTTGGCAGCCAAAGACTGATCCTGATCGGCAGCTTCCCTTGTGCCCTCAACTGAGCCCTTCGGGGAGACCACAGCTCTGCTGTGGGTTCGTAGCCTCTAGCTTCCTGGGACCTAACCCTAACCCTAACCCTACCCCGAACCGTACCCTCCACCGGGCCCTCACCCGGTCTCGAACCCTAACCCTACACTTGAGCCGCCCCGTCACGTTAGCCCTCACTTGAGCCCTCGAGGGAGATGACGAGAACGGAGTCGCTTCGGCCTCTGCGACGTCCCTGGACCGAACCCTAACCCTAGCTAAGGCACTGTCCCCATGGGTACCCAATCCCAAAATCTGACAACACCACGCACCTGGGCTTCACAAGCGGTGCAGCCAACTCGGCATGGAACCTGCAAGCTGACCATGTCGTTTCCCAGGCGCGGCTACAGCTGCCCGAGAGGATTCCGGAGGCCTCCCCGACCTCGGTCCCATCAACGTGTGTGGCCTTGGCAGCCAAAGACTGATCGTGAGCGGCAGCCTCCCTTGTGCCCTCATCTCAGCCCTTCGGGGAGACCACAGCTCTGCTGTGTGTTCGTAGCGTGTAGCTTCCTGGGACCTAAGCCTAACCCTAACCCTACCCCGAACCGTACCCTCCACCGGGCCCTCACCCGGTCTCGAACCCTAACCCTACACTTGAGCCGCCCCGTCACATTAGCCCTCCCTTGAGCCCTCGAGGGACATCACGAGAACGGAGTCGCTTCGGCCCTGGCCACGTCCCTGGACCGAACCCTAACCCTAGCTAAGGCACTGTCCCCATGGGTACCCAATCCCAAAATCTGACAACACCACGCACCTGGGCTTCACAAGCGGTGCAGTCTCACTCGGCATGGAACCTGGAAGCTGACCATGTGGTTTCCCAGGCGCGGCTGCAGCTGCCCGAGGGGATTCCTGAGTCCTCCCCGACCAGGGTTCCATCGACGTGTGTGCCTTGGCAGCCAAAGACTGATCCTGAGCGGCAGCCTACTTTGTGCCCTCAACTCAGCCCTTCTGCGAGACCACAGCCCTGCTGTGGGTTCGGCGTCTGGAGCCTCCTGGGACCTAACCCTAACCCTAACCCAATGTCGGACCGGGACCCTCCACCGAAACCTAAGCCGGCTTCGATATCAAAACGAACACTTGAGTCGCCTGTTCGCATGAGCCCTCACTTCAGCCCTCGATGGAGATCACGAGACCGGAGTCGCTTCGTCCCTGGACACTTGCCTGGACTGAACCCTAACCCTAGCTAAGGCCCTCTCCCCATGTGAACCCTATACGAAAATCGGACAAGACCATGCGCCTGGGGTCCAGAAGCGGTGCAGGCTCACTCGGCCTGGAACCTGGAGCTCACCATGTCGTTTCCCTGGCCCGCCTGCAGCTGCCCGAGAGGATTCCTGAGGCCTCCCCGACCAGGGGCCCATCGACGTGGGTGTCCTTGGCAGCCAAAGACTTATCCTGATCGGCAGCTTCCCTTGTGCCCTCAACTGAGCCCTTCGGGGAGACCACAGCTCTGCTGTGGGTTCGTAGCCTCTAGCTTCCTGGGACCTAACCCTAACCCTAACCCTACCCCGAACCGTACCCTCCACCGGGCCCTCACCCGGTCTCGAACCCTAACCCTACACTTGAGCCGCCCCGTCACGTTAGCCCTCACTTGAGCCCTCGAGGGAGATGACGAGAACGGAGTCGCTTCGGCCTCTGCGACGTCCCTGGACCGAACCCTAACCCTAGCTAAGGCACTGTCCCCATGGGTACCCAATCCCAAAATCTGACAACACCACGCACCTGGGCTTCACAAGCGGTGCAGCCAACTCGGCATGGAACCTGCAAGCTGACCATGTCGTTTCCCAGGCGCGGCTACAGCTGCCCGAGAGGATTCCTGAGGCCTCCCCGACCTCGGTCCCAACAACGTGTGTGGCCTTGGCAGCCAAAGACTGATCGTGAGCGGCAGCCTCCCTTGTGCCCTCAACTCAGCCCTTCGGGGAGACCACAGCTCTGCTGTGGGTTCGTAGCGTGTAGCTTCCTGGGACCTAAGCCTAACCCTAACCCTACCCCGAACCGTACCCTCCACCGGGCCCTCACCCGGTCTCGAACCCTAACCCTACACTTGAGCCGCCCCGTCACATTAGCCCTCCCTTGAGCCCTCGAGGGACATCACGAGAACGGAGTCGCTTCGGCCCTGGCCACGTCCCTGGACCGAACCCTAACCCTAGCTAAGGCACTGTCCCCATGGGTACCCAATCCCAAAATCTGACAACACCACGCACCTGGGCTTCACAAGCGGTGCAGTCTCACTCGGCATGGAACCTGGAAGCTGACCATGTGGTTTCCCAGGCGCGGCTGCAGCTGCCCGAGGGGATTCCTGAGTCCTCCCCGACCAGGGTTCCATCGACGTGTGTGCCTTGGCAGCCAAAGACTGATCCTGAGCGGCAGCCTACTTTGTGCCCTCAACTCAGCCCTTCTGCGAGACCACAGCCCTGCTGTGGGTTCGGCGTCTGGAGCCTCCTGGGACCTAACCCTAACCCTAACCCAATGTCGGACCGGGACCCTCCACCGAAACCTAAGCCGGCTTCGATATCAAAACGAACACTTGAGTCGCCTGTTCGCATGAGCCCTCACTTCAGCCCTCGATGGAGATCACGAGACCGGAGTCGCTTCGTCCCTGGACACTTGCCTGGACTGAACCCTAACCCTAGCTAAGGCCCTCTCCCCATGTGAACCCTATACGAAAATCGGACAAGACCATGCGCCTGGGGTCCAGAAGCGGTGCAGGCTCACTCGGCCTGGAACCTGGAGCTCACCATGTCGTTTCCCTGGCCCGCCTGCAGCTGCCCGAGAGGATTCCTGAGGCCTCCCCGACCAGGGGCCCATCGACGTGGGTGTCCTTGGCAGCCAAAGACTTATCCTGATCGGCAGCTTCCCTTGTGCCCTCAACTGAGCCCTTCGGGGAGACCACAGCTCTGCTGTGGGTTCGTAGCCTCTAGCTTCCTGGGACCTAACCCTAACCCTAACCCTACCCCGAACCGTACCCTCCACCGGGCCCTCACCCGGTCTCGAACCCTAACCCTACACTTGAGCCGCCCCGTCACGTTAGCCCTCACTTGAGCCCTCGAGGGAGATGACGAGAACGGAGTCGCTTCGGCCTCTGCGACGTCCCTGGACCGAACCCTAACCCTAGCTAAGGCACTGTCCCCATGGGTACCCAATCCCAAAATCTGACAACACCACGCACCTGGGCTTCACAAGCGGTGCAGCCAACTCGGCATGGAACCTGCAAGCTGACCATGTCGTTTCCCAGGCGCGGCTACAGCTGCCCGAGAGGATTCCTGAGGCCTCCCCGACCTCGGTCCCATCAACGTGTGTGGCCTTGGCAGCCAAAGACTGATCGTGAGCGGCAGCCTCCCTTGTGCCCTCAACTCAGCCCTTCGGGGAGACCACAGCTCTGCTGTGGGTTCGTAGCGTGTAGCTTCCTGGGACCTAACCCTAACCCTAACCCTACCCCGAACCGTACCCTCCACCGGGCCCTCACCCGGTCTCGAACCCTAACCCTACACTTGAGCCGCCCCGTCACTTGAGCCCTCACTTGAGCCCTCGAGGGAGATGACGAGAACGGAGTCGCTTCGGCCTCTGCGACGTCCCTGGACCGAACCCTAACCCTAGCTAAGGCACTGTCCCCATGGGTACCCAATCCCAAAATCTGACAACACCACGCACCTGGGCTTCACAAGCGGTGCAGCCAACTCGGCATGGAACCTGCAAGCTGACCATGTCGTTTCCCAGGCGCGGCTACAGCTGCCCGAGAGGATTCCTGAGGCCTCCCCGACCTCGGTCCCATCAACGTGTGTGGCCTTGGCAGCCAAAGACTGATCGTGAGCGGCAGCCTCCCTTGTGCCCTCAACTCAGCCCTTCGGGGAGACCACAGCTCTGCTGTGTGTTCGTAGCGTGTAGCTTCCTGGGACCTAACCCTAACCCTAACCCTACTCCGAACCGTACCATCCACCGGGCCCTCACCCGGTCTCGAACCCTAACCCTACACTTGAGCCGCCCCGTCACATTAGCCCTCACTTGAGCCCTCGAGGGACATCACGAGAACGGAGTCGCTTCGGCCCTGGCCACGTCCCTGGACCGAACCCTAACCCTAGCTAAGGCACTGTCCCCATGGGTACCCAATCCCAAAATCTGACAACACCACGCACCTGGGCTTCACAAGCGGTGCAGTCTCACTCGGCATGGAACCTGGAAGCTGACCATGTGGTTTCCCAGGCGCGGCTGCAGCTGCCCGAGGGGATTCCTGAGTCCTCCCCGACCAGGGTTCCATCGACGTGTGTGCCTTGGCAGCCAAAGACTGATCCTGAGCGGCAGCCTACTTTGTGCCCTCAACTCAGCCCTTCTGCGAGACCACAGCCCTGCTGTGGGTTCGGCGTCTGGAGCCTCCTGGGACCTAACCCTAACCCTAACCCAATGTCGGACCGGGACCCTCCACCGAAACCTAAGCCGGCTTCGATATCAAAACGAACACTTGAGTCGCCTGTTCGCATGAGCCCTCACTTCAGCCCTCGATGGAGATCACGAGACCGGAGTCGCTTCGTCCCTGGACACTTGCCTGGACTGAACCCTAACCCTAGCTAAGGCCCTCTCCCCATGTGAACCCTATACGAAAATCGGACAAGACCATGCGCCTGGGGTCCAGAAGCGGTGCAGGCTCACTCGGCCTGGAACCTGGAGCTCACCATGTCGTTTCCCTGGCCCGCCTGCAGCTGCCCGAGAGGATTCCTGAGGCCTCCCCGACCAGGGGCCCATCGACGTGGGTGTCCTTGGCAGCCAAAGACTGATCCTGATCGGCAGCTTCCCTTGTGCCCTCAACTGAGCCCTTCGGGGAGACCACAGCTCTGCTGTGGGTTCGTAGCCTCTAGCTTCCTGGGACCTAACCCTAACCCTAACCCTACCCCGAACCGTACCCTCCACCGGGCCCTCACCCGGTCTCGAACCCTAACCCTACACTTGAGCCGCCCCGTCACGTGAGCCCTCACTTGAGCCCTCGAGGGAGATGACGAGAACGGAGTCGCTTCGGCCTCTGCGACGTCCCTGGACCGAACCCTAACCCTAGCTAAGGCACTGTCCCCATGGGTACCCAATCCCAAAATCTGACAACACCACGCACCTGGGCTTCACAAGCGGTGCAGCCAACTCGGCATGGAACCTGCAAGCTGACCATGTCGTTTCCCAGGCGCGGCTACAGCTGCCCGAGAGGATTCCTGAGGCCTCCCCGACCTCGGTCCCATCAACGTGTGTGGCCTTGGCAGCCAAAGACTGATCGTGAGCGGCAGCCTCCCTTGTGCCCTCAACTCAGCCCTTCGGGGAGACCACAGCTCTGCTGTGGGTTCGTAGCGTGTAGCTTCCTGGGACCTAACCCTAACCCTAACCCTACCCCGAACCGTACCCTCCACCGGGCCCTCACCCGGTCTCGAACCCTAACCCTACACTTGAGCCGCCCCGTCACATTAGCCCTCCCTTGAGCCCTCGAGGGACATCACGAGAACGGAGTCGCTTCGGCCCTGGCCACGTCCCTGGACCGAACCCTAACCCTAGCTAAGGCACTGTCCCCATGGGTACCCAATCCCAAAATCTGACAACACCACGCACCTGGGCTTCACAAGCGGTGCAGTCTCACTCGGCATGGAACCTGGAAGCTGACCATGTGGTTTCCCAGGCGCGGCTGCAGCTGCCCGAGGGGATTCCTGAGTCCTCCCCGACCAGGGTTCCATCGACGTGTGTGCCTTGGCAGCCAAAGACTGATCCTGAGCGGCAGCCTACTTTGTGCCCTCAACTCAGCCCTTCTGCGAGACCACAGCCCTGCTGTGGGTTCGGCGTCTGGAGCCTCCTGGGACCTAACCCTACCCCTAACCCAATGTCGGACCGGGACCCTCCACCGAAACCTAAGCCGGCTTCGATATCAAAACGAACACTTGAGTCGCCTGTTCGCATGAGCCCTCACTTCAGCCCTCGATGGAGATCACGAGACCGGAGTCGCTTCGTCCCTGGACACTTGCCTGGACTGAACCCTAACCCTAGCTAAGGCCCTCTCCCCATGTGAACCCTATACGAAAATCGGACAAGACCATGCGCCTGGGGTCCAGAAGCGGTGCAGGCTCACTCGGCCTGGAACCTGGAGCTCACCATGTCGTTTCCCTGGCCCGCCTGCAGCTGCCCGAGAGGATTCCTGAGGCCTCCCCGACCAGGGGCCCATCGACGTGGGTGTCCTTGGCAGCCAAAGACTTATCCTGATCGGCAGCTTCCCTTGTGCCCTCAACTGAGCCCTTCGGGGAGACCACAGCTCTGCTGTGGGTTCGTAGCCTCTAGCTTCCTGGGACCTAACCCTAACCCTAACCCTACCCCGAACCGTACCCTCCACCGGGCCCTCACCCGGTCTCGAACCCTAACCCTACACTTGAGCCGCCCCGTCACGTTAGCCCTCACTTGAGCCCTCGAGGGAGATGACGAGAACGGAGTCGCTTCGGCCTCTGCGACGTCCCTGGACCGAACCCTAACCCTAGCTAAGGCACTGTCCCCATGGGTACCCAATCCCAAAATCTGACAACACCACGCACCTGGGCTTCACAAGCGGTGCAGCCAACTCGGCATGGAACATGCAAGCTGACCATGTCGTTTCCCAGGCGCGGCTACAGCTGCCCGAGAGGATTCCTGAGGCCTCCCCGACCTCGGTCCCATCAACGTGTGTGGCCTTGGCAGCCAAAGACTGATCGTGAGCGGCAGCCTCCCTTGTGCCCTCAACTCAGCCCTTCGGGGAGACCACAGCTCTGCTGTGGGTTCGTAGCGTGTAGCTTCCTGGGACCTAACCCTAACCCTAACCCTACCCCGAACCGTACCCTCCACCGGGCCCTCACCCGGTCTCGAACCCTAACCCTACACTTGAGCCGCCCCGTCACTTGAGCCCTCACTTGAGCCCTCGAGGGACATCACGAGAACGGAGTCGCTTCGGCCCTGGCCACGTCCCTGGACCGAACCCTAACCCTAGCTAAGGCACTGTCCCCATGGGTACCCAATCCCAAAATCTGACAACACCACGCACCTGGGCTTCACAAGCGGTGCAGTCTCACTCGGCATGGAACCTGGAAGCTGACCATGTGGTTTCCCAGGCGCGGCTGCAGCTGCCCGAGGGGATTCCTGAGTCCTCCCCGACCAGGGTTCCATCGACGTGTGTGCCTTGGCAGCCAAAGACTGATCCTGAGCGGCAGCCTACTTTGTGCCCTCAACTCAGCCCTTCTGCGAGACCACAGCCCTGCTGTGGGTTCGGCGTCTGGAGCCTCCTGGGACCTAACCCTACCCCTAACCCAATGTCGGACCGGGACCCTCCACCGAAACCTAAGCCGGCTTCGATATCAAAACGAACACTTGAGTCGCCTGTTCGCATGAGCCCTCACTTCAGCCCTCGATGGAGATCACGAGACCGGAGTCGCTTCGTCCCTGGACACTTGCCTGGACTGAACCCTAACCCTAGCTAAGGCCCTCTCCCCATGTGAACCCTATACGAAAATCGGACAAGACCATGCGCCTGGGGTCCAGAAGCGGTGCAGGCTCACTCGGCCTGGAACCTGGAGCTCACCATGTCGTTTCCCTGGCCCGCCTGCAGCTGCCCGAGAGGATTCCTGAGGCCTCCCCGACCAGGGGCCCATCGACGTGGGTGTCCTTGGCAGCCAAAGACTTATCCTGATCGGCAGCTTCCCTTGTGCCCTCAACTGAGCCCTTCGGGGAGACCACAGCTCTGCTGTGGGTTCGTAGCCTCTAGCTTCCTGGGACCTAACCCTAACCCTAACCCTACCCCGAACCGTACCCTCCACCGGGCCCTCACCCGGTCTCGAACCCTAACCCTACACTTGAGCCGCCCCGTCACGTTAGCCCTCACTTGAGCCCTCGAGGGAGATGACGAGAACGGAGTCGCTTCGGCCTCTGCGACGTCCCTGGACCGAACCCTAACCCTAGCTAAGGCACTGTCCCCATGGGTACCCAATCCCAAAATCTGACAACACCACGCACCTGGGCTTCACAAGCGGTGCAGCCAACTCGGCATGGAACCTGCAAGCTGACCATGTCGTTTCCCAGGCGCGGCTACAGCTGCCCGAGAGGATTCCTGAGGCCTCCCCGAACTCGGTCCCAACAACGTGTGTGGCCTTGGCAGCCAAAGACTGATCGTGAGCGGCAGCCTCCCTTGTGCCCTCAACTCAGCCCTTCGGGGAGACCACAGCTCTGCTGTGGGTTCGTAGCGTGTAGCTTCCTGGGACCTAAGCCTAACCCTAACCCTACCCCGAACCGTACCCTCCACCGGGCCCTCACCCGGTCTCGAACCCTAACCCTACACTTGAGCCGCCCCGTCACTTGAGCCCTCACTTGAGCCCTCGAGGGAGATGACGAGAACGGAGTCGCTTCGGCCTCTGCGACGTCCCTGGACCGAACCCTAACCCTAGCTAAGGCACTGTCCCCATGGGTACCCAATCCCAAAATCTGACAACACCACGCACCTGGGCTTCACAAGCGGTGCAGCCAACTCGGCATGGAACCTGCAAGCTGACCATGTCGTTTCCCAGGCGCGGCTACAGCTGCCCGAGGGGATTCCTGAGTCCTCCCCGACCAGGGTTCCATCGACGTGTGTGCCTTGGCAGCCAAAGACTGATCCTGAGCGGCAGCCTACTTTGTGCCCTCAACTCAGCCCTTCTGCGAGACCACAGCCCTGCTGTGGGTTCGGCGTCTGGAGCCTCCTGGGACCTAACCCTACCCCTAACCCAATGTCGGACCGGGACCCTCCACCGAAACCTAAGCCGGCTTCGATATCAAAACGAACACTTGAGTCGCCTGTTCGCATGAGCCCTCACTTCAGCCCTCGATGGAGATCACGAGACCGGAGTCGCTTCGTCCCTGGACACTTGCCTGGACTGAACCCTAACCCTAGCTAAGGCCCTCTCCCCATGTGAACCCTATACGAAAATCGGACAAGACCATGCGCCTGGGGTCCAGAAGCGGTGCAGGCTCACTCGGCCTGGAACCTGGAGCTCACCATGTCGTTTCCCTGGCCCGCCTGCAGCTGCCCGAGAGGATTCCTGAGGCCTCCCCGACCAGGGGCCCATCGACGTGGGTGTCCTTGGCAGCCAAAGACTGATCCTGATCGGCAGCTTCCCTTGTGCCCTCAACTGAGCCCTTCGGGGAGACCACAGCTCTGCTGTGGGTTCGTAGCCTCTAGCTTCCTGGGACCTAACCCTAACCCTAACCCTACCCCGAACCGTACCCTCCACCGGGCCCTCACCCGGTCTCGAACCCTAACCCTACACTTGAGCCGCCCCGTCACGTGAGCCCTCACTTGAGCCCTCGAGGGAGATGACGAGAACGGAGTCGCTTCGGCCTCTGCGACGTCCCTGGACCGAACCCTAACCCTAGCTAAGGCACTGTCCCCATGGGTACCCAATCCCAAAATCTGACAACACCACGCACCTGGGCTTCACAAGCGGTGCAGCCAACTCGGCATGGAACCTGCAAGCTGACCATGTCGTTTCCCAGGCGCGGCTACAGCTGCCCGAGAGGATTCCTGAGGCCTCCCCGACCTCGGTCCCATCAACGTGTGTGGCCTTGGCAGCCAAAGACTGATCGTGAGCGGCAGCCTCCCTTGTGCCCTCAACTCAGCCCTTCGGGGAGACCACAGCTCTGCTGTGGGTTCGTAGCGTGTAGCTTCCTGGGACCTAAGCCTAACCCTAACCCTACCCCGAACCGTACCCTCCACCGGGCCCTCACCCGGTCTCGAACCCTAACCCTACACTTGAGCCGCCCCGTCACATTAGCCCTCCCTTGAGCCCTCGAGGGACATCACGAGAACGGAGTCGCTTCGGCCCTGGCCACGTCCCTGGACCGAACCCTAACCCTAGCTAAGGCACTGTCCCCATGGGTACCCAATCCCAAAATCTGACAACACCACGCACCTGGGCTTCACAAGCGGTGCAGTCTCACTCGGCATGGAACCTGGAAGCTGACCATGTGGTTTCCCAGGCGCGGCTGCAGCTGCCCGAGGGGATTCCTGAGTCCTCCCCGACCAGGGTTCCATCGACGTGTGTGCCTTGGCAGCCAAAGACTGATCCTGAGCGGCAGCCTACTTTGTGCCCTCAACTCAGCCCTTCTGCGAGACCACAGCCCTGCTGTGGGTTCGGCGTCTGGAGCCTCCTGGGACCTAACCCTACCCCTAACCCAATGTCGGACCGGGACCCTCCACCGAAACCTAAGCCGGCTTCGATATCAAAACGAACACTTGAGTCGCCTGTTCGCATGAGCCCTCACTTCAGCCCTCGATGGAGATCACGAGACCGGAGTCGCTTCGTCCCTGGACACTTGCCTGGACTGAACCCTAACCCTAGCTAAGGCCCTCTCCCCATGTGAACCCTATACGAAAATCGGACAAGACCATGCGCCTGGGGTCCAGAAGCGGTGCAGGCTCACTCGGCCTGGAACCTGGAGCTCACCATGTCGTTTCCCTGGCCCGCCTGCAGCTGCCCGAGAGGATTCCTGAGGCCTCCCCGACCAGGGGCCCATCGACGTGGGTGTCCTTGGCAGCCAAAGACTTATCCTGATCGGCAGCTTCCCTTGTGCCCTCAACTGAGCCCTTCGGGGAGACCACAGCTCTGCTGTGGGTTCGTAGCCTCTAGCTTCCTGGGACCTAACCCTAACCCTAACCCTACCCCGAACCGTACCCTCCACCGGGCCCTCACCCGGTCTCGAACCCTAACCCTACACTTGAGCCGCCCCGTCACGTTAGCCCTCACTTGAGCCCTCGAGGGAGATGACGAGAACGGAGTCGCTTCGGCCTCTGCGACGTCCCTGGACCGAACCCTAACCCTAGCTAAGGCACTGTCCCCATGGGTACCCAATCCCAAAATCTGACAACACCACGCACCTGGGCTTCACAAGCGGTGCAGCCAACTCGGCATGGAACCTGCAAGCTGACCATGTCGTTTCCCAGGCGCGGCTACAGCTGCCCGAGAGGATTCCTGAGGCCTCCCCGAACTCGGTCCCAACAACGTGTGTGGCCTTGGCAGCCAAAGACTGATCGTGAGCGGCAGCCTCCCTTGTGCCCTCAACTCAGCCCTTCGGGGAGACCACAGCTCTGCTGTGGGTTCGTAGCGTGTAGCTTCCTGGGACCTAACCCTAACCCTAACCCTACCCCGAACCGTACCCTCCACCGGGCCCTCACCCGGTCTCGAACCCTAACCCTACACTTGAGCCGCCCCGTCACATTAGCCCTCCCTTGAGCCCTCGAGGGACATCACGAGAACGGAGTCGCTTCGGCCCTGGCCACGTCCCTGGACCGAACCCTAACCCTAGCTAAGGCACTGTCCCCATGGGTACCCAATCCCAAAATCTGACAACACCACGCACCTGGGCTTCACAAGCGGTGCAGTCTCACTCGGCATGGAACCTGGAAGCTGACCATGTGGTTTCCCAGGCGCGGCTGCAGCTGCCCGAGGGGATTCCTGAGTCCTCCCCGACCAGGGTTCCATCGACGTGTGTGCCTTGGCAGCCAAAGACTGATCCTGAGCGGCAGCCTACTTTGTGCCCTCAACTCAGCCCTTCTGCGAGACCACAGCCCTGCTGTGGGTTCGGCGTCTGGAGCCTCCTGGGACCTAACCCTAACCCTAACCCAATGTCGGACCGGGACCCTCCACCGAAACCTAAGCCGGCTTCGATATCAAAACGAACACTTGAGTCGCCTGTTCGCATGAGCCCTCACTTCAGCCCTCGATGGAGATCACGAGACCGGAGTCGCTTCGTCCCTGGACACTTGCCTGGACTGAACCCTAACCCTAGCTAAGGCCCTCTCCCCATGTGAACCCTATACGAAAATCGGACAAGACCATGCGCCTGGGGTCCAGAAGCGGTGCAGGCTCACTCGGCCTGGAACCTGGAGCTCACCATGTCGTTTCCCTGGCCCGCCTGCAGCTGCCCGAGAGGATTCCTGAGGCCTCCCCGACCAGGGGCCCATCGACGTGGGTGTCCTTGGCAGCCAAAGACTTATCCTGATCGGCAGCTTCCCTTGTGCCCTCAACTGAGCCCTTCGGGGAGACCACAGCTCTGCTGTGGGTTCGTAGCCTCTAGCTTCCTGGGACCTAACCCTAACCCTAACCCTACCCCGAACCGTACCCTCCACCGGGCCCTCACCCGGTCTCGAACCCTAACCCTACACTTGAGCCGCCCCGTCACGTTAGCCCTCACTTGAGCCCTCGAGGGAGATGACGAGAACGGAGTCGCTTCGGCCTCTGCGACGTCCCTGGACCGAACCCTAACCCTAGCTAAGGCACTGTCCCCATGGGTACCCAATCCCAAAATCTGACAACACCACGCACCTGGGCTTCACAAGCGGTGCAGCCAACTCGGCATGGAACCTGCAAGCTGACCATGTCGTTTCCCAGGCGCGGCTACAGCTGCCCGAGAGGATTCCTGAGGCCTCCCCGAACTCGGTCCCAACAACGTGTGTGGCCTTGGCAGCCAAAGACTGATCGTGAGCGGCAGCCTCCCTTGTGCCCTCAACTCAGCCCTTCGGGGAGACCACAGCTCTGCTGTGGGTTCGTAGCGTGTAGCTTCCTGGGACCTAAGCCTAACCCTAACCCTACCCCGAACCGTACCCTCCACCGGGCCCTCACCCGGTCTCGAACCCTAACCCTACACTTGAGCCGCCCCGTCACATTAGCCCTCCCTTGAGCCCTCGAGGGACATCACGAGAACGGAGTCGCTTCGGCCCTGGCCACGTCCCTGGACCGAACCCTAACCCTAGCTAAGGCACTGTCCCCATGGGTACCCAATCCCAAAATCTGACAACACCACGCACCTGGGCTTCACAAGCGGTGCAGTCTCACTCGGCATGGAACCTGGAAGCTGACCATGTGGTTTCCCAGGCGCGGCTGCAGCTGCCCGAGGGGATTCCTGAGTCCTCCCCGACCAGGGTTCCATCGACGTGTGTGCCTTGGCAGCCAAAGACTGATCCTGAGCGGCAGCCTACTTTGTGCCCTCAACTCAGCCCTTCTGCGAGACCACAGCCCTGCTGTGGGTTCGGCGTCTGGAGCCTCCTGGGACCTAACCCTACCCCTAACCCAATGTCGGACCGGGACCCTCCACCGAAACCTAAGCCGGCTTCGATATCAAAACGAACACTTGAGTCGCCTGTTCGCATGAGCCCTCACTTCAGCCCTCGATGGAGATCACGAGACCGGAGTCGCTTCGTCCCTGGACACTTGCCTGGACTGAACCCTAACCCTAGCTAAGGCCCTCTCCCCATGTGAACCCTATACGAAAATCGGACAAGACCATGCGCCTGGGGTCCAGAAGCGGTGCAGGCTCACTCGGCCTGGAACCTGGAGCTCACCATGTCGTTTCCCTGGCCCGCCTGCAGCTGCCCGAGAGGATTCCTGAGGCCTCCCCGACCAGGGGCCCATCGACGTGGGTGTCCTTGGCAGCCAAAGACTTATCCTGATCGGCAGCTTCCCTTGTGCCCTCAACTGAGCCCTTCGGGGAGACCACAGCTCTGCTGTGGGTTCGTAGCCTCTAGCTTCCTGGGACCTAACCCTAACCCTAACCCTACCCCGAACCGTACCCTCCACCGGGCCCTCACCCGGTCTCGAACCCTAACCCTACACTTGAGCCGCCCCGTCACGTTAGCCCTCACTTGAGCCCTCGAGGGAGATGACGAGAACGGAGTCGCTTCGGCCTCTGCGACGTCCCTGGACCGAACCCTAACCCTAGCTAAGGCACTGTCCCCATGGGTACCCAATCCCAAAATCTGACAACACCACGCACCTGGGCTTCACAAGCGGTGCAGCCAACTCGGCATGGAACCTGCAAGCTGACCATGTCGTTTCCCAGGCGCGGCTACAGCTGCCCGAGAGGATTCCTGAGGCCTCCCCGAACTCGGTCCCAACAACGTGTGTGGCCTTGGCAGCCAAAGACTGATCGTGAGCGGCAGCCTCCCTTGTGCCCTCAACTCAGCCCTTCGGGGAGACCACAGCTCTGCTGTGGGTTCGTAGCGTGTAGCTTCCTGGGACCTAAGCCTAACCCTAACCCTACCCCGAACCGTACCCTCCACCGGGCCCTCACCCGGTCTCGAACCCTAACCCTACACTTGAGCCGCCCCGTCACTTGAGCCCTCCCTTGAGCCCTCGAGGGACATCACGAGAACGGAGTCGCTTCGGCCCTGGCCACGTCCCTGGACCGAACCCTAACCCTAGCTAAGGCACTGTCCCCATGGGTACCCAATCCCAAAATCTGACAACACCACGCACCTGGGCTTCACAAGCGGTGCAGTCTCACTCGGCATGGAACCTGGAAGCTGACCATGTGGTTTCCCAGGCGCGGCTGCAGCTGCCCGAGGGGATTCCTGAGTCCTCCCCGACCAGGGTTCCATCGACGTGTGTGCCTTGGCAGCCAAAGACTGATCCTGAGCGGCAGCCTACTTTGTGCCCTCAACTCAGCCCTTCGGGGAGACCACAGCTCTGCTGTGGGTTCGTAGCGTGTAGCTTCCTGGGACCTAACCCTAACCCTAACCCTACCCCGAACCGTACCCTCCACCGGGCCCTCACCCGGTCTCGAACCCTAACCCTACACTTGAGCCGCCCCGTCACATTAGCCCTCCCTTGAGCCCTCGAGGGACATCACGAGAACGGAGTCGCTTCGGCCCTGGCCACGTCCCTGGACCGAACCCTAACCCTAGCTAAGGCACTGTCCCCATGGGTACCCAATCCCAAAATCTGACAACACCACGCACCTGGGCTTCACAAGCGGTGCAGTCTCACTCGGCATGGAACCTGGAAGCTGACCATGTGGTTTCCCAGGCGCGGCTGCAGCTGCCCGAGGGGATTCCTGAGTCCTCCCCGACCAGGGTTCCATCGACGTGTGTGCCTTGGCAGCCAAAGACTGATCCTGAGCGGCAGCCTACTTTGTGCCCTCAACTCAGCCCTTCTGCGAGACCACAGCCCTGCTGTGGGTTCGGCGTCTGGAGCCTCCTGGGACCTAACCCTACCCCTAACCCAATGTCGGACCGGGACCCTCCACCGAAACCTAAGCCGGCTTCGATATCAAAACGAACACTTGAGTCGCCTGTTCGCATGAGCCCTCACTTCAGCCCTCGATGGAGATCACGAGACCGGAGTCGCTTCGTCCCTGGACACTTGCCTGGACTGAACCCTAACCCTAGCTAAGGCCCTCTCCCCATGTGAACCCTATACGAAAATCGGACAAGACCATGCGCCTGGGGTCCAGAAGCGGTGCAGGCTCACTCGGCCTGGAACCTGGAGCTCACCATGTCGTTTCCCTGGCCCGCCTGCAGCTGCCCGAGAGGATTCCTGAGGCCTCCCCGACCAGGGGCCCATCGACGTGGGTGTCCTTGGCAGCCAAAGACTTATCCTGATCGGCAGCTTCCCTTGTGCCCTCAACTGAGCCCTTCGGGGAGACCACAGCTCTGCTGTGGGTTCGTAGCCTCTAGCTTCCTGGGACCTAACCCTAACCCTAACCCTACCCCGAACCGTACCCTCCACCGGGCCCTCACCCGGTCTCGAACCCTAACCCTACACTTGAGCCGCCCCGTCACGTGAGCCCTCACTTGAGCCCTCGAGGGAGATGACGAGAACGGAGTCGCTTCGGCCTCTGCGACGTCCCTGGACCGAACCCTAACCCTAGCTAAGGCACTGTCCCCATGGGTACCCAATCCCAAAATCTGACAACACCACGCACCTGGGCTTCACAAGCGGTGCAGCCAACTCGGCATGGAACCTGCAAGCTGACCATGTCGTTTCCCAGGCGCGGCTACAGCTGCCCGAGAGGATTCCTGAGGCCTCCCCGACCTCGGTCCCATCAACGTGTGTGGCCTTGGCAGCCAAAGACTGATCGTGAGGGGCAGCCTCCCTTGTGCCCTCAACTCAGCCCTTCGGGGAGACCACAGCTCTGCTGTGGGTTCGTAGCGTGTAGCTTCCTGGGACCTAACCCTAACCCTAACCCTACCCCGAACCGTACCCTCCACCGGGCCCTCACCCGGTCTCGAACCCTAACCCTACACTTGAGCCGCCCCGTCACATTAGCCCTCCCTTGAGCCCTCGAGGGACATCACGAGAACGGAGTCGCTTCGGCCCTGGCCACGTCCCTGGACCGAACCCTAACCCTAGCTAAGGCACTGTCCCCATGGGTACCCAATCCCAAAATCTGACAACACCACGCACCTGGGCTTCACAAGCGGTGCAGTCTCACTCGGCATGGAACCTGGAAGCTGACCATGTGGTTTCCCAGGCGCGGCTGCAGCTGCCCGAGGGGATTCCTGAGTCCTCCCCGACCAGGGTTCCATCGACGTGTGTGCCTTGGCAGCCAAAGACTGATCCTGAGCGGCAGCCTACTTTGTGCCCTCAACTCAGCCCTTCTGCGAGACCACAGCCCTGCTGTGGGTTCGGCGTCTGGAGCCTCCTGGGACCTAACCCTAACCCTAACCCAATGTCGGACCGGGACCCTCCACCGAAACCTAAGCCGGCTTCGATATCAAAACGAACACTTGAGTCGCCTGTTCGCATGAGCCCTCACTTCAGCCCTCGATGGAGATCACGAGACCGGAGTCGCTTCGTCCCTGGACACTTGCCTGGACTGAACCCTAACCCTAGCTAAGGCCCTCTCCCCATGTGAACCCTATACGAAAATCGGACAAGACCATGCGCCTGGGGTCCAGAAGCGGTGCAGGCTCACTCGGCCTGGAACCTGGAGCTCACCATGTCGTTTCCCTGGCCCGCCTGCAGCTGCCCGAGAGGATTCCTGAGGCCTCCCCGACCAGGGGCCCATCGACGTGGGTGTCCTTGGCAGCCAAAGACTTATCCTGATCGGCAGCTTCCCTTGTGCCCTCAACTGAGCCCTTCGGGGAGACCACAGCTCTGCTGTGGGTTCGTAGCCTCTAGCTTCCTGGGACCTAACCCTAACCCTAACCCTACCCCGAACCGTACCCTCCACCGGGCCCTCACCCGGTCTCGAACCCTAACCCTACACTTGAGCCGCCCCGTCACGTTAGCCCTCACTTGAGCCCTCGAGGGAGATGACGAGAACGGAGTCGCTTCGGCCTCTGCGACGTCCCTGGACCGAACCCTAACCCTAGCTAAGGCACTGTCCCCATGGGTACCCAATCCCAAAATCTGACAACACCACGCACCTGGGCTTCACAAGCGGTGCAGCCAACTCGGCATGGAACCTGCAAGCTGACCATGTCGTTTCCCAGGCGCGGCTACAGCTGCCCGAGAGGATTCCGGAGGCCTCCCCGACCTCGGTCCCATCAACGTGTGTGGCCTTGGCAGCCAAAGACTGATCGTGAGCGGCAGCCTCCCTTGTGCCCTCAACTCAGCCCTTCGGGGAGACCACAGCTCTGCTGTGTGTTCGTAGCGTGTAGCTTCCTGGGACCTAAGCCTAACCCTAACCCTACCCCGAACCGTACCCTCCACCGGGCCCTCACCCGGTCTCGAACCCTAACCCTACACTTGAGCCGCCCCGTCACATTAGCCCTCACTTGAGCCCTCGAGGGACATCACGAGAACGGAGTCGCTTCGGCCCTGGCCACGTCCCTGGACCGAACCCTAACCCTAGCTAAGGCACTGTCCCCATGGGTACCCAATCCCAAAATCTGACAACACCACGCACCTGGGCTTCACAAGCGGTGCAGTCTCACTCGGCATGGAACCTGGAAGCTGACCATGTGGTTTCCCAGGCGCGGCTGCAGCTGCCCGAGGGGATTCCTGAGTCCTCCCCGACCAGGGTTCCATCGACGTGTGTGCCTTGGCAGCCAAAGACTGATCCTGAGCGGCAGCCTACTTTGTGCCCTCAACTCAGCCCTTCTGCGAGACCACAGCCCTGCTGTGGGTTCGGCGTCTGGAGCCTCCTGGGACCTAACCCTAACCCTAACCCAATGTCGGACCGGGACCCTCCACCGAAACCTAAGCCGGCTTCGATATCAAAACGAACACTTGAGTCGCCTGTTCGCATGAGCCCTCACTTCAGCCCTCGATGGAGATCACGAGACCGGAGTCGCTTCGTCCCTGGACACTTGCCTGGACTGAACCCTAACCCTAGCTAAGGCCCTCTCCCCATGTGAACCCTATACGAAAATCGGACAAGACCATGCGCCTGGGGTCCAGAAGCGGTGCAGGCTCACTCGGCCTGGAACCTGGAGCTCACCATGTCGTTTCCCTGGCCCGCCTGCAGCTGCCCGAGAGGATTCCTGAGGCCTCCCCGACCAGGGGCCCATCGACGTGGGTGTCCTTGGCAGCCAAAGACTTATCCTGATCGGCAGCTTCCCTTGTGCCCTCAACTGAGCCCTTCGGGGAGACCACAGCTCTGCTGTGGGTTCGTAGCCTCTAGCTTCCTGGGACCTAACCCTAACCCTAACCCTACCCCGAACCGTACCCTCCACCGGGCCCTCACCCGGTCTCGAACCCTAACCCTACACTTGAGCCGCCCCGTCACGTGAGCCCTCACTTGAGCCCTCGAGGGAGATGACGAGAACGGAGTCGCTTCGGCCTCTGCGACGTCCCTGGACCGAACCCTAACCCTAGCTAAGGCACTGTCCCCATGGGTACCCAATCCCAAAATCTGACAACACCACGCACCTGGGCTTCACAAGCGGTGCAGCCAACTCGGCATGGAACCTGCAAGCTGACCATGTCGTTTCCCAGGCGTGGCTACAGCTGCCCGAGAGGATTCCTGAGGCCTCCCCGAACTCGGTCCCATCAACGTGTGTGGCCTTGGCAGCCAAAGACTGATCGTGAGCGGCAGCCTCCCTTGTGCCCTCAACTCAGCCCTTCGGGGAGACCACAGCTCTGCTGTGTGTTCGTAGCGTGTAGCTTCCTGGGACCTAAGCCTAACCCTAACCCTACCCCGAACCGTACCCTCCACCGGGCCCTCACCCGGTCTCGAACCCTAACCCTACACTTGAGCCGCCCCGTCACATTAGCCCTCCCTTGAGCCCTCGAGGGACATCACGAGAACGGAGTCGCTTCGGCCCTGGCCACGTCCCTGGACCGAACCCTAACCCTAGCTAAGGCACTGTCCCCATGGGTACCCAATCCCAAAATCTGACAACACCACGCACCTGGGCTTCACAAGCGGTGCAGTCTCACTCGGCATGGAACCTGGAAGCTGACCATGTGGTTTCCCAGGCGCGGCTGCAGCTGCCCGAGGGGATATTCCTGAGTCCTCCCCGACCAGGGTTCCATCGACGTGTGTGCCTTGGCAGCCAAAGACTGATCCTGAGCGGCAGCCTACTTTGTGCCCTCAACTCAGCCCTTCTGCGAGACCACAGCCCTGCTGTGGGTTCGGCGTCTGGAGCCTCCTGGGACCTAACCCTAACCCTAACCCAATGTCGGACCGGGACCCTCCACCGAAACCTAAGCCGGCTTCGATATCAAAACGAACACTTGAGTCGCCTGTTCGCATGAGCCCTCACTTCAGCCCTCGATGGAGATCACGAGACCGGAGTCGCTTCGTCCCTGGACACTTGCCTGGACTGAACCCTAACCCTAGCTAAGGCCCTCTCCCCATGTGAACCCTATACGAAAATCGGACAAGACCATGCGCCTGGGGTCCAGAAGCGGTGCAGGCTCACTCGGCCTGGAACCTGGAGCTCACCATGTCGTTTCCCTGGCCCGCCTGCAGCTGCCCGAGAGGATTCCTGAGGCCTCCCCGACCAGGGGCCCATCGACGTGGGTGTCCTTGGCAGCCAAAGACTGATCCTGAGCGGCAGCTTCCCTTGTGCCCTCAACTGAGCCCTTCGGGGAGACCACAGCTCTGCTGTGGGTTCGTAGCCTCTAGCTTCCTGGGACCTAACCCTAACCCTAACCCTACCCCGAACCGCACCCTCCACCGGGCCCTCACCCGGTCTCGAACCCTAACCCTACACTTGAGCCGCCCCGTCACGTGAGCCCTCACTTGAGCCCTCGAGGGAGATGACGAGAACGGAGTCGCTTCGGTCTCTGCGACGTCCCTGGACCGAACCCTAACCCTAGCTAAGGCAGTGTCCCCATGGGTACCCAATCCCAAAATCTGACAACACCACGCACCTGGGCTTCACAAGCGGTGCAGCCAACTCGGCATGGAACCTGCAAGCTGACCATGTCGTTTCCCAGGCGCGGCTACAGCTGCCCGAGAGGATTCCTGAGGCCTCCCCGACCTCGGTCCCATCAACGTGTGTGGCCTTGGCAGCCAAAGACTGATCGTGAGCGGCAGCCTCCCTTGTGCCCTCAACTCAGCCCTTCGGGGAGACCACAGCTCTGCTGTGGGTTCGTAGCGTGTAGCTTCCTGGGACCTAACCCTAACCCTAACCCTACCCCGAACCGTACCCTCCACCGGGCCCTCACCCGGTCTCGAACCCTAACCCTACACTTGAGCCGCCCCGTCACATTAGCCCTCCCTTGAGCCCTCGAGGGACATCACGAGAACGGAGTCGCTTCGGCCCTGGCCACGTCCCTGGACCGAACCCTAACCCTAGCTAAGGCACTGTCCCCATGGGTACCCAATCCCAAAATCTGACAACACCACGCACCTGGGCTTCACAAGCGGTGCAGTCTCACTCGGCATGGAACCTGGAAGCTGACCATGTGGTTTCCCAGGCGCGGCTGCAGCTGCCCGAGGGGATTCCTGAGTCCTCCCCGACCAGGGTTCCATCGACGTGTGTGCCTTGGCAGCCAAAGACTGATCCTGAGCGGCAGCCTACTTTGTGCCCTCAACTCAGCCCTTCTGCGAGACCACAGCCCTGCTGTGGGTTCGGCGTCTGGAGCCTCCTGGGACCTAACCCTAACCCTAACCCAATGTCGGACCGGGACCCTCCACCGAAACCTAAGCCGGCTTCGATATCAAAACGAACACTTGAGTCGCCTGTTCGCATGAGCCCTCACTTCAGCCCTCGATGGAGATCACGAGACCGGAGTCGCTTCGTCCCTGGACACTTGCCTGGACTGAACCCTAACCCTAGCTAAGGCCCTCTCCCCATGTGAACCCTATACGAAAATCGGACAAGACCATGCGCCTGGGGTCCAGAAGCGGTGCAGGCTCACTCGGCCTGGAACCTGGAGCTCACCATGTCGTTTCCCTGGCCCGCCTGCAGCTGCCCGAGAGGATTCCTGAGGCCTCCCCGACCAGGGGCCCATCGACGTGGGTGTCCTTGGCAGCCAAAGACTGATCCTGAGCGGCAGCTTCCCTTGTGCCCTCAACTGAGCCCTTCGGGGAGACCACAGCTCTGCTGTGGGTTCGTAGCCTCTAGCTTCCTGGGACCTAACCCTAACCCTAACCCTACCCCGAACCGTACCCTCCACCGGGCCCTCACCCGGTCTCGAACCCTAACCCTACACTTGAGCCGCCCCGTCACGTGAGCCCTCACTTGAGCCCTCGAGGGAGATGACGAGAACGGAGTCGCTTCGGCCTCTGCGACGTCCCTGGACCGAACCCTAACCCTAGCTAAGGCACTGTCCCCATGGGTACCCAATCCCAAAATCTGACAACACCACGCACCTGGGCTTCACAAGCGGTGCAGCCAACTCGGCATGGAACCTGCAAGCTGACCATGTCGTTTCCCAGGCGCGGCTACAGCTGCCCGAGAGGATTCCTGAGGCCTCCCCGACCTCGGTCCCATCAACGTGTGTGGCCTTGGCAGCCAAAGACTGATCGTGAGCGGCAGCCTCCCTTGTGCCCTCAACTCAGCCCTTCGGGGAGACCACAGCTCTGCTGTGTGTTCGTAGCGTGTAGCTTCCTGGGACCTAACCCTAACCCTAACCCTACCCCGAACCGTACCCTCCACCGGGCCCTCACCCGGTCTCGAACCCTAACCCTACACTTGATCCGCCCCGTCACATTAGCCCTCCCTTGAGCCCTCGAGGGACATCACGAGAACGGAGTCGCTTCGGCCCTGGCCACGTCCCTGGACCGAACCCTAACCCTAGCTAAGGCACTGTCCCCATGGGTACCCAATCCCAAAATCTGACAACACCACGCACCTGGGCTTCACAAGCGGTGCAGTCTCACTCGGCATGGAACCTGGAAGCTGACCATGTGGTTTCCCAGGCGCGGCTGCAGCTGCCCGAGGGGATTCCTGAGTCCTCCCCGACCAGGGTTCCATCGACGTGTGTGCCTTGGCAGCCAAAGACTGATCCTGAGCGGCAGCCTACTTTGTGCCCTCAACTCAGCCCTTCTGCGAGACCACAGCCCTGCTGTGGGTTCGGCGTCTGGAGCCTCCTGGGACCTAACCCTAACCCTAACCCAATGTCGGACCGGGACCCTCCACCGAAACCTAAGCCGGCTTCGATATCAAAACGAACACTTGAGTCGCCTGTTCGCATGAGCCCTCACTTCAGCCCTCGATGGAGATCACGAGACCGGAGTCGCTTCGTCCCTGGACACTTGCCTGGACTGAACCCTAACCCTAGCTAAGGCCCTCTCCCCATGTGAACCCTATACGAAAATCGGACAAGACCATGCGCCTGGGGTCCAGAAGCGGTGCAGGCTCACTCGGCCTGGAACCTGGAGCTCACCATGTCGTTTCCCTGGCCCGCCTGCAGCTGCCCGAGAGGATTCCTGAGGCCTCCCCGACCAGGGGCCCATCGACGTGGGTGTCCTTGGCAGCCAAAGACTGATCCTGAGCGGCAGCTTCCCTTGTGCCCTCAACTGAGCCCTTCGGGGAGACCACAGCTCTGCTGTGGGTTCGTAGCCTCTAGCTTCCTGGGACCTAACCCTAACCCTAACCCTACCCCGAACCGTACCCTCCACCGGGCCCTCACCCGGTCTCGAACCCTAACCCTACACTTGAGCCGCCCCGTCACGTGAGCCCTCACTTGAGCCCTCGAGGGAGATGACGAGAACGGAGTCGCTTCGGCCTCTGCGACGTCCCTGGACCGAACCCTAACCCTAGCTAAGGCACTGTCCCCATGGGTACCCAATCCCAAAATCTGACAACACCACGCACCTGGGCTTCACAAGCGGTGCAGCCAACTCGGCATGGAACCTGCAAGCTGACCATGTCGTTTCCCAGGCGCGGCTACAGCTGCCCGAGAGGATTCCTGAGGCCTCCCCGACCTCGGTCCCATCAACGTGTGTGGCCTTGGCAGCCAAAGACTGATCGTGAGCGGCAGCCTCCCTTGTGCCCTCAACTCAGCCCTTCGGGGAGACCACAGCTCTGCTGTGTGTTCGTAGCGTGTAGCTTCCTGGGACCTAACCCTAACCCTAACCCTACCCCGAACCGTACCCTCCACCGGGCCCTCACCCGGTCTCGAACCCTAACCCTACACTTGAGCCGCCCCGTCACATTAGCCCTCCCTTGAGCCCTCGAGGGACATCACGAGAACGGAGTCGCTTCGGCCCTGGCCACGTCCCTGGACCGAACCCTAACCCTAGCTAAGGCACTGTCCCCATGGGTACCCAATCCCAAAATCTGACAACACCACGCACCTGGGCTTCACAAGCGGTGCAGTCTCACTCGGCATGGAACCTGGAAGCTGACCATGTGGTTTCCCAGGCGCGGCTGCAGCTGCCCGAGGGGATTCCTGAGTCCTCCCCGACCAGGGTTCCATCGACGTGTGTGCCTTGGCAGCCAAAGACTGATCCTGAGCGGCAGCCTACTTTGTGCCCTCAACTCAGCCCTTCTGCGAGACCACAGCCCTGCTGTGGGTTCGGCGTCTGGAGCCTCCTGGGACCTAACCCTAACCCTAACCCAATGTCGGACCGGGACCCTCCACCGAAACCTAAGCCGGCTTCGATATCAAAACGAACACTTGAGTCGCCTGTTCGCATGAGCCCTCACTTCAGCCCTCGATGGAGATCACGAGACCGGAGTCGCTTCGTCCCTGGACACTTGCCTGGACTGAACCCTAACCCTAGCTAAGGCCCTCTCCCCATGTGAACCCTATACGAAAATCGGACAAGACCATGCGCCTGGGGTCCAGAAGCGGTGCAGGCTCACTCGGCCTGGAACCTGGAGCTCACCATGTCGTTTCCCTGGCCCGCCTGCAGCTGCCCGAGAGGATTCCTGAGGCCTCCCCGACCAGGGGCCCATCGACGTGGGTGTCCTTGGCAGCCAAAGACTGATCCTGAGCGGCAGCTTCCCTTGTGCCCTCAACTGAGCCCTTCGGGGAGACCACAGCTCTGCTGTGGGTTCGTAGCCTCTAGCTTCCTGGGACCTAACCCTAACCCTAACCCTACCCCGAACCGCACCCTCCACCGGGCCCTCACCCGGTCTCGAACCCTAACCCTACACTTGAGCCGCCCCGTCACGTGAGCCCTCACTTGAGCCCTCGAGGGAGATGACGAGAACGGAGTCGCTTCGGTCTCTGCGACGTCCCTGGACCGAACCCTAACCCTAGCTAAGGCAGTGTCCCCATGGGTACCCAATCCCAAAATCTGACAACACCACGCACCTGGGCTTCACAAGCGGTGCAGCCAACTCGGCATGGAACCTGCAAGCTGACCATGTCGTTTCCCAGGCGCGGCTACAGCTGCCCGAGAGGATTCCTGAGGCCTCCCCGACCTCGGTCCCATCAACGTGTGTGGCCTTGGCAGCCAAAGACTGATCGTGAGCGGCAGCCTCCCTTGTGCCCTCAACTCAGCCCTTCGGGGAGACCACAGCTCTGCTGTGGGTTCGTAGCGTGTAGCTTCCTGGGACCTAACCCTAACCCTAACCCTACCCCGAACCGTACCCTCCACCGGGCCCTCACCCGGTCTCGAACCCTAACCCTACACTTGAGCCGCCCCGTCACATTAGCCCTCCCTTGAGCCCTCGAGGGACATCACGAGAACGGAGTCGCTTCGGCCCTGGCCACGTCCCTGGACCGAACCCTAACCCTAGCTAAGGCACTGTCCCCATGGGTACCCAATCCCAAAATCTGACAACACCACGCACCTGGGCTTCACAAGCGGTGCAGTCTCACTCGGCATGGAACCTGGAAGCTGACCATGTGGTTTCCCAGGCGCGGCTGCAGCTGCCCGAGGGGATTCCTGAGTCCTCCCCGACCAGGGTTCCATCGACGTGTGTGCCTTGGCAGCCAAAGACTGATCCTGAGCGGCAGCCTACTTTGTGCCCTCAACTCAGCCCTTCTGCGAGACCACAGCCCTGCTGTGGGTTCGGCGTCTGGAGCCTCCTGGGACCTAACCCTAACCCTAACCCAATGTCGGACCGGGACCCTCCACCGAAACCTAAGCCGGCTTCGATATCAAAACGAACACTTGAGTCGCCTGTTCGCATGAGCCCTCACTTCAGCCCTCGATGGAGATCACGAGACCGGAGTCGCTTCGTCCCTGGACACTTGCCTGGACTGAACCCTAACCCTAGCTAAGGCCCTCTCCCCATGTGAACCCTATACGAAAATCGGACAAGACCATGCGCCTGGGGTCCAGAAGCGGTGCAGGCTCACTCGGCCTGGAACCTGGAGCTCACCATGTCGTTTCCCTGGCCCGCCTGCAGCTGCCCGAGAGGATTCCTGAGGCCTCCCCGACCAGGGGCCCATCGACGTGGGTGTCCTTGGCAGCCAAAGACTGATCCTGAGCGGCAGCTTCCCTTGTGCCCTCAACTGAGCCCTTCGGGGAGACCACAGCTCTGCTGTGGGTTCGTAGCCTCTAGCTTCCTGGGACCTAACCCTAACCCTAACCCTACCCCGAACCGTACCCTCCACCGGGCCCTCACCCGGTCTCGAACCCTAACCCTACACTTGAGCCGCCCCGTCACGTGAGCCCTCACTTGAGCCCTCGAGGGAGATGACGAGAACGGAGTCGCTTCGGCCTCTGCGACGTCCCTGGACCGAACCCTAACCCTAGCTAAGGCAGTGTCCCCATGGGTACCCAATCCCAAAATCTGACAACACCACGCACCTGGGCTTCACAAGCGGTGCAGCCAACTCGGCATGGAACCTGCAAGCTGACCATGTCGTTTCCCAGGCGCGGCTACAGCTGCCCGAGAGGATTCCTGAGGCCTCCCCGACCTCGGTCCCATCAACGTGTGTGGCCTTGGCAGCCAAAGACTGATCGTGAGCGGCAGCCTCCCTTGTGCCCTCAACTCAGCCCTTCGGGGAGACAACAGCTCTGCTGTGTGTTCGTAGCGTGTAGCTTCCTGGGACCTAACCCTAACCCTAACCCTACCCCGAACCGTACCCTCCACCGGGCCCTCACCCGGTCTCGAACCCTAACCCTACACTTGAGCCGCCCCGTCACATTACCCCTCACTTGAGCCCTCGAGGGACATCACGAGAACGGAGTCGCTTCGGCCCTGGCCACGTCCCTGGACCGAACCCTAACCCTAGCTAAGGCACTGTCCCCATGGGTACCCAATCCCAAAATCTGACAACACCACGCACCTGGGCTTCACAAGCGGTGCAGTCTCACTCGGCATGGAACCTGGAAGCTGACCATGTGGTTTCCCAGGCGCGGCTGCAGCTGCCCGAGGGGATTCCTGAGTCCTCCCCGACCAGGGTTCCATCGACGTGTGTGCCTTGGCAGCCAAAGACTGATCCTGAGCGGCAGCCTACTTTGTGCCCTCAACTCAGCCCTTCTGCGAGACCACAGCCCTGCTGTGGGTTCGGCGTCTGGAGCCTCCTGGGACCTAACCCTAACCCTAACCCAATGTCGGACCGGGACCCTCCACCGAAACCTAAGCCGGCTTCGATATCAAAACGAACACTTGAGTCGCCTGTTCGCATGAGCCCTCACTTCAGCCCTCGATGGAGATCACGAGACCGGAGTCGCTTCGTCCCTGGACACTTGCCTGGACTGAACCCTAACCCTAGCTAAGGCCCTCTCCCCATGTGAACCCTATACGAAAATCGGACAAGACCATGCGCCTGGGGTCCAGAAGCGGTGCAGGCTCACTCGGCCTGGAACCTGGAGCTCACCATGTCGTTTCCCTGGCCCGCCTGCAGCTGCCCGAGAGGATTCCTGAGGCCTCCCCGACCAGGGGCCCATCGACGTGGGTGTCCTTGGCAGCCAAAGACTGATCCTGAGCGGCAGCTTCCCTTGTGCCCTCAACTGAGCCCTTCGGGGAGACCACAGCTCTGCTGTGGGTTCGTAGCCTCTAGCTTCCTGGGACCTAACCCTAACCCTAACCCTACCCCGAACCGCACCCTCCACCGGGCCCTCACCCGGTCTCGAACCCTAACCCTACACTTGAGCCGCCCCGTCACGTGAGCCCTCACTTGAGCCCTCGAGGGAGATGACGAGAACGGAGTCGCTTCGGTCTCTGCGACGTCCCTGGACCGAACCCTAACCCTAGCTAAGGCAGTGTCCCCATGGGTACCCAATCCCAAAATCTGACAACACCACGCACCTGGGCTTCACAAGCGGTGCAGCCAACTCGGCATGGAACCTGCAAGCTGACCATGTCGTTTCCCAGGCGCGGCTACAGCTGCCCGAGAGGATTCCTGAGGCCTCCCCGACCTCGGTCCCATCAACGTGTGTGGCCTTGGCAGCCAAAGACTGATCGTGAGCGGCAGCCTCCCTTGTGCCCTCAACTCAGCCCTTCGGGGAGACCACAGCTCTGCTGTGGGTTCGTAGCGTGTAGCTTCCTGGGACCTAACCCTAACCCTAACCCTACCCCGAACCGTACCCTCCACCGGGCCCTCACCCGGTCTCGAACCCTAACCCTACACTTGAGCCGCCCCGTCATATTAGCCCTCCCTTGAGCCCTCGAGGGACATCACGAGAACGGAGTCGCTTCGGCCCTGGCCACGTCCCTGGACCGAACCCTAACCCTAGCTAAGGCACTGTCCCCATGGGTACCCAATCCCAAAATCTGACAACACCACGCACCTGGGCTTCACAAGCGGTGCAGTCTCACTCGGCATGGAACCTGGAAGCTGACCATGTGGTTTCCCAGGCGCGGCTGCAGCTGCCCGAGGGGATTCCTGAGTCCTCCCCGACCAGGGTTCCATCGACGTGTGTGCCTTGGCAGCCAAAGACTGATCCTGAGCGGCAGCCTACTTTGTGCCCTCAACTCAGCCCTTCTGCGAGACCACAGCCCTGCTGTGGGTTCGGCGTCTGGAGCCTCCTGGGACCTAACCCTAACCCTAACCCAATGTCGGACCGGGACCCTCCACCGAAACCTAAGCCGGCTTCGATATCAAAACGAACACTTGAGTCGCCTGTTCGCATGAGCCCTCACTTCAGCCCTCGATGGAGATCACGAGACCGGAGTCGCTTCGTCCCTGGACACTTGCCTGGACTGAACCCTAACCCTAGCTAAGGCCCTCTCCCCATGTGAACCCTATACGAAAATCGGACAAGACCATGCGCCTGGGGTCCAGAAGCGGTGCAGGCTCACTCGGCCTGGAACCTGGAGCTCACCATGTCGTTTCCCTGGCCCGCCTGCAGCTGCCCGAGAGGATTCCTGAGGCCTCCCCGACCAGGGGCCCATCGACGTGGGTGTCCTTGGCAGCCAAAGACTGATCCTGAGCGGCAGCTTCCCTTGTGCCCTCAACTGAGCCCTTCGGGGAGACCACAGCTCTGCTGTGGGTTCGTAGCCTCTAGCTTCCTGGGACCTAACCCTAACCCTAACCCTACCCCGAACCGTACCCTCCACCGGGCCCTCACCCGGTCTCGAACCCTAACCCTACACTTGAGCCGCCCCGTCACGTGAGCCCTCACTTGAGCCCTCGAGGGAGATGACGAGAACGGAGTCGCTTCGGCCTCTGCGACGTCCCTGGACCGAACCCTAACCCTAGCTAAGGCACTGTCCCCATGGGTACCCAATCCCAAAATCTGACAACACCACGCACCTGGGCTTCACAAGCGGTGCAGCCAACTCGGCATGGAACCTGCAAGCTGACCATGTCGTTTCCCAGGCGCGGCTACAGCTGCCCGAGAGGATTCCTGAGGCCTCCCCGACCTCGGTCCCATCAACGTGTGTGGCCTTGGCAGCCAAAGACTGATCGTGAGCGGCAGCCTCCCTTGTGCCCTCAACTCAGCCCTTCGGGGAGACCACAGCTCTGCTGTGGGTTCGTAGCGTGTAGCTTCCTGGGACCTAACCCTAACCCTAACCCTACCCCGAACTGTACCCTCCACCGGGCCCTCACCCGGTCTCGAACCCTAACCCTACACTTGAGCCGCCCCGTCACATTAGCCCTCCCTTGAGCCCTCGAGGGACATCACGAGAACGGAGTCGCTTCGGCCCTGGCCACGTCCCTGGACCGAACCCTAACCCTAGCTAAGGCACTGTCCCCATGGGTACCCAATCCCAAAATCTGACAACACCACGCACCTGGGCTTCACAAGCGGTGCAGTCTCACTCGGCATGGAACCTGGAAGCTGACCATGTGGTTTCCCAGGCGCGGCTGCAGCTGCCCGAGGGGATTCCTGAGTCCTCCCCGACCAGGGTTCCATCGACGTGTGTGCCTTGGCAGCCAAAGACTGATCCTGAGCGGCAGCCTACTTTGTGCCCTCAACTCAGCCCTTCTGCGAGACCACAGCCCTGCTGTGGGTTCGGCGTCTGGAGCCTCCTGGGACCTAACCCTAACCCTAACCCAATGTCGGACCGGGACCCTCCACCGAAACCTAAGCCGGCTTCGATATCAAAACGAACACTTGAGTCGCCTGTTCGCATGAGCCCTCACTTCAGCCCTCGATGGAGATCACGAGACCGGAGTCGCTTCGTCCCTGGACACTTGCCTGGACTGAACCCTAACCCTAGCTAAGGCCCTCTCCCCATGTGAACCCTATACGAAAATCGGACAAGACCATGCGCCTGGGGTCCAGAAGCGGTGCAGGCTCACTCGGCCTGGAACCTGGAGCTCACCATGTCGTTTCCCTGGCCCGCCTGCAGCTGCCCGAGAGGATTCCTGAGGCCTCCCCGACCAGGGGCCCATCGACGTGGGTGTCCTTGGCAGCCAAAGACTGATCCTGAGCGGCAGCTTCCCTTGTGCCCTCAACTGAGCCCTTCGGGGAGACCACAGCTCTGCTGTGGGTTCGTAGCCTCTAGCTTCCTGGGACCTAACCCTAACCCTAACCCTACCCCGAACCGTACCCTCCACCGGGCCCTCACCCGGTCTCGAACCCTAACCCTACACTTGAGCCGCCCCGTCACGTGAGCCCTCACTTGAGCCCTCGAGGGAGATGACGAGAACGGAGTCGCTTCGGCCTCTGCGACGTCCCTGGACCGAACCCTAACCCTAGCTAAGGCACTGTCCCCATGGGTACCCAATCCCAAAATCTGACAACACCACGCACCTGGGCTTCACAAGCGGTGCAGCCAACTCGGCATGGAACCTGCAAGCTGACCATGTCGTTTCCCAGGCGCGGCTACAGCTGCCCGAGAGGATTCCTGAGGCCTCCCCGACCTCGGTCCCATCAACGTGTGTGGCCTTGGCAGCCAAAGACTGATCGTGAGGGGCAGCCTCCCTTGTGCCCTCAACTCAGCCCTTCGGGGAGACCACAGCTCTGCTGTGTGTTCGTAGCGTGTAGCTTCCTGGGACCTAACCCTAACCCTAACCCTACCCCGAACCGTACCCTCCACCGGGCCCTCACCCGGTCTCGAACCCTAACCCTACACTTGAGCCGCCCCGTCACATTAGCCCTCCCTTGAGCCCTCGAGGGACATCACGAGAACGGAGTCGCTTCGGCCCTGGCCACGTCCCTGGACCGAACCCTAACCCTAGCTAAGGCACTGTCCCCATGGGTACCCAATCCCAAAATCTGACAACACCACGCACCTGGGCTTCACAAGCGGTGCAGTCTCACTCGGCATGGAACCTGGAAGCTGACCATGTGGTTTCCCAGGCGCGGCTGCAGCTGCCCGAGGGGATTCCTGAGTCCTCCCCGACCAGGGTTCCATCGACGTGTGTGCCTTGGCAGCCAAAGACTGATCCTGAGCGGCAGCCTACTTTGTGCCCTCAACTCAGCCCTTCTGCGAGACCACAGCCCTGCTGTGGGTTCGGCGTCTGGAGCCTCCTGGGACCTAACCCTAACCCTAACCCAATGTCGGACCGGGACCCTCCACCGAAACCTAAGCCGGCTTCGATATCAAAACGAACACTTGAGTCGCCTGTTCGCATGAGCCCTCACTTCAGCCCTCGATGGAGATCACGAGACCGGAGTCGCTTCGTCCCTGGACACTTGCCTGGACTGAACCCTAACCCTAGCTAAGGCCCTCTCCCCATGTGAACCCTATACGAAAATCGGACAAGACCATGCGCCTGGGGTCCAGAAGCGGTGCAGGCTCACTCGGCCTGGAACCTGGAGCTCACCATGTCGTTTCCCTGGCCCGCCTGCAGCTGCCCGAGAGGATTCCTGAGGCCTCCCCGACCAGGGGCCCATCGACGTGGGTGTCCTTGGCAGCCAAAGACTGATCCTGAGCGGCAGCTTCCCTTGTGCCCTCAACTGAGCCCTTCGGGGAGACCACAGCTCTGCTGTGGGTTCGTAGCCTCTAGCTTCCTGGGACCTAACCCTAACCCTAACCCTACCCCGAACCGCACCCTCCACCGGGCCCTCACCCGGTCTCGAACCCTAACCCTACACTTGAGCCGCCCCGTCACGTGAGCCCTCACTTGAGCCCTCGAGGGAGATGACGAGAACGGAGTCGCTTCGGTCTCTGCGACGTCCCTGGACCGAACCCTAACCCTAGCTAAGGCAGTGTCCCCATGGGTACCCAATCCCAAAATCTGACAACACCACGCACCTGGGCTTCACAAGCGGTGCAGCCAACTCGGCATGGAACCTGCAAGCTGACCATGTCGTTTCCCAGGCGCGGCTACAGCTGCCCGAGAGGATTCCTGAGGCCTCCCCGACCTCGGTCCCATCAACGTGTGTGGCCTTGGCAGCCAAAGACTGATCGTGAGCGGCAGCCTCCCTTGTGCCCTCAACTCAGCCCTTCGGGGAGACCACAGCTCTGCTGTGGGTTCGTAGCGTGTAGCTTCCTGGGACCTAACCCTAACCCTAACCCTACCCCGAACCGTACCCTCCACCGGGCCCTCACCCGGTCTCGAACCCTAACCCTACACTTGAGCCGCCCCGTCACATTAGCCCTCCCTTGAGCCCTCGAGGGACATCACGAGAACGGAGTCGCTTCGGCCCTGGCCACGTCCCTGGACCGAACCCTAACCCTAGCTAAGGCACTGTCCCCATGGGTACCCAATCCCAAAATCTGACAACACCACGCACCTGGGCTTCACAAGCGGTGCAGTCTCACCCGGCATGGAACCTGGAAGCTGACCATGTGGTTTCCCAGGCGCGGCTGCAGCTGCCCGAGGGGATTCCTGAGTCCTCCCCGACCAGGGTTCCATCGACGTGTGTGCCTTGGCAGCCAAAGACTGATCCTGAGCGGCAGCCTACTTTGTGCCCTCAACTCAGCCCTTCTGCGAGACCACAGCCCTGCTGTGGGTTCGGCGTCTGGAGCCTCCTGGGACCTAACCCTAACCCTAACCCAATGTCGGACCGGGACCCTCCACCGAAACCTAAGCCGGCTTCGATATCAAAACGAACACTTGAGTCGCCTGTTCGCATGAGCCCTCACTTCAGCCCTCGATGGAGATCACGAGACCGGAGTCGCTTCGTCCCTGGACACTTGCCTGGACTGAACCCTAACCCTAGCTAAGGCCCTCTCCCCATGTGAACCCTATACGAAAATCGGACAAGACCATGCGCCTGGGGTCCAGAAGCGGTGCAGACTCACTCGGCCTGGAACCTGGAGCTCACCATGTCGTTTCCCTGGCCCGCCTGCAGCTGCCCGAGAGGATTCCTGAGGCCTCCCCGACCAGGGGCCCATCGACGTGGGTGTCCTTGGCAGCCAAAGACTGATCCTGAGCGGCAGCTTCCCTTGTGCCCTCAACTGAGCCCTTCGGGGAGACCACAGCTCTGCTGTGGGTTCGTAGCCTCTAGCTTCCTGGGACCTAACCCTAACCCTAACCCTACCCCGAACCGTACCCTCCACCGGGCCCTCACCCGGTCTCGAACCCTAACCCTACACTTGAGCCGCCCCGTCACGTGAGCCCTCACTTGAGCCCTCGAGGGAGATGACGAGAACGGAGTCGCTTCGGCCTCTGCGACGTCCCTGGACCGAACCCTAACCCTAGCTAAGGCAGTGTCCCCATGGGTACCCAATCCCAAAATCTGACAACACCACGCACCTGGGCTTCACAAGCGGTGCAGCCAACTCGGCATGGAACCTGCAAGCTGACCATGTCGTTTCCCAGGCGCGGCTACAGCTGCCCGAGAGGATTCCTGAGGCCTCCCCGACCTCGGTCCCATCAACGTGTGTGGCCTTGGCAGCCAAAGACTGATCGTGAGCGGCAGCCTCCCTTGTGCCCTCAACTCAGCCCTTCGGGGAGACAACAGCTCTGCTGTGTGTTCGTAGCGTGTAGCTTCCTGGGACCTAAGCCTAACCCTAACCCTACCCCGAACCGTACCCTCCACCGGGCCCTCACCCGGTCTCGAACCCTAACCCTACACTTGAGCCGCCCCGTCACATTAGCCCTCCCTTGAGCCCTCGAGGGACATCACGAGAACGGAGTCGCTTCGGCCCTGGCCACGTCCCTGGACCGAACCCTAACCCTAGCTAAGGCACTGTCCCCATGGGTACCCAATCCCAAAATCTGACAACACCACGCACCTGGGCTTCACAAGCGGTGCAGTCTCACTCGGCATGGAACCTGGAAGCTGACCATGTGGTTTCCCAGGCGCGGCTGCAGCTGCCCGAGGGGATTCCTGAGTCCTCCCCGACCAGGGTTCCATCGACGTGTGTGCCTTGGCAGCCAAAGACTGATCCTGAGCGGCAGCCTACTTTGTGCCCTCAACTCAGCCCTTCTGCGAGACCACAGCCCTGCTGTGGGTTCGGCGTCTGGAGCCTCCTGGGACCTAACCCTAACCCTAACCCAATGTCGGACCGGGACCCTCCACCGAAACCTAAGCCGGCTTCGATATCAAAACGAACACTTGAGTCGCCTGTTCGCATGAGCCCTCACTTCAGCCCTCGATGGAGATCACGAGACCGGAGTCGCTTCGTCCCTGGACACTTGCCTGGACTGAACCCTAACCCTAGCTAAGGCCCTCTCCCCATGTGAACCCTATACGAAAATCGGACAAGACCATGCGCCTGGGGTCCAGAAGCGGTGCAGGCTCACTCGGCCTGGAACCTGGAGCTCACCATGTCGTTTCCCTGGCCCGCCTGCAGCTGCCCGAGAGGATTCCTGAGGCCTCCCCGACCAGGGGCCCATCGACGTGGGTGTCCTTGGCAGCCAAAGACTGATCCTGAGCGGCAGCTTCCCTTGTGCCCTCAACTGAGCCCTTCGGGGAGACCACAGCTCTGCTGTGGGTTCGTAGCCTCTAGCTTCCTGGGACCTAACCCTAACCCTAACCCTACCCCGAACCGCACCCTCCACCGGGCCCTCACCCGGTCTCGAACCCTAACCCTACACTTGAGCCGCCCCGTCACGTGAGCCCTCACTTGAGCCCTCGAGGGAGATGACGAGAACGGAGTCGCTTCGGTCTCTGCGACGTCCCTGGACCGAACCCTAACCCTAGCTAAGGCAGTGTCCCCATGGGTACCCAATCCCAAAATCTGACAACACCACGCACCTGGGCTTCACAAGCGGTGCAGCCAACTCGGCATGGAACCTGCAAGCTGACCATGTCGTTTCCCAGGCGCGGCTACAGCTGCCCGAGAGGATTCCTGAGGCCTCCCCGACCTCGGTCCCATCAACGTGTGTGGCCTTGGCAGCCAAAGACTGATCGTGAGCGGCAGCCTCCCTTGTGCCCTCAACTCAGCCCTTCGGGGAGACCACAGCTCTGCTGTGGGTTCGTAGCGTGTAGCTTCCTGGGACCTAACCCTAACCCTAACCCTACCCCGAACCGTACCCTCCACCGGGCCCTCACCCGGTCTCGAACCCTAACCCTACACTTGAGCCGCCCCGTCACATTAGCCCTCCCTTGAGCCCTCGAGGGACATCACGAGAACGGAGTCGCTTCGGCCCTGGCCACGTCCCTGGACCGAACCCTAACCCTAGCTAAGGCACTGTCCCCATGGGTACCCAATCCCAAAATCTGACAACACCACGCACCTGGGCTTCACAAGCGGTGCAGTCTCACCCGGCATGGAACCTGGAAGCTGACCATGTGGTTTCCCAGGCGCGGCTGCAGCTGCCCGAGGGGATTCCTGAGTCCTCCCCGACCAGGGTTCCATCGACGTGTGTGCCTTGGCAGCCAAAGACTGATCCTGAGCGGCAGCCTACTTTGTGCCCTCAACTCAGCCCTTCTGCGAGACCACAGCCCTGCTGTGGGTTCGGCGTCTGGAGCCTCCTGGGACCTAACCCTAACCCTAACCCAATGTCGGACCGGGACCCTCCACCGAAACCTAAGCCGGCTTCGATATCAAAACGAACACTTGAGTCGCCTGTTCGCATGAGCCCTCACTTCAGCCCTCGATGGAGATCACGAGACCGGAGTCGCTTCGTCCCTGGACACTTGCCTGGACTGAACCCTAACCCTAGCTAAGGCCCTCTCCCCATGTGAACCCTATACGAAAATCGGACAAGACCATGCGCCTGGGGTCCAGAAGCGGTGCAGACTCACTCGGCCTGGAACCTGGAGCTCACCATGTCGTTTCCCTGGCCCGCCTGCAGCTGCCCGAGAGGATTCCTGAGGCCTCCCCGACCAGGGGCCCATCGACGTGGGTGTCCTTGGCAGCCAAAGACTGATCCTGAGCGGCAGCTTCCCTTGTGCCCTCAACTGAGCCCTTCGGGGAGACCACAGCTCTGCTGTGGGTTCGTAGCCTCTAGCTTCCTGGGACCTAACCCTAACCCTAACCCTACCCCGAACCGTACCCTCCACCGGGCCCTCACCCGGTCTCGAACCCTAACCCTACACTTGAGCCGCCCCGTCACGTGAGCCCTCACTTGAGCCCTCGAGGGAGATGACGAGAACGGAGTCGCTTCGGCCTCTGCGACGTCCCTGGACCGAACCCTAACCCTAGCTAAGGCAGTGTCCCCATGGGTACCCAATCCCAAAATCTGACAACACCACGCACCTGGGCTTCACAAGCGGTGCAGCCAACTCGGCATGGAACCTGCAAGCTGACCATGTCGTTTCCCAGGCGCGGCTACAGCTGCCCGAGAGGATTCCTGAGGCCTCCCCGACCTCGGTCCCATCAACGTGTGTGGCCTTGGCAGCCAAAGACTGATCGTGAGCGGCAGCCTCCCTTGTGCCCTCAACTCAGCCCTTCGGGGAGACAACAGCTCTGCTGTGTGTTCGTAGCGTGTAGCTTCCTGGGACCTAACCCTAACCCTAACCCTACCCCGAACCGTACCCTCCACCGGGCCCTCACCCGGTCTCGAACCCTAACCCTACACTTGAGCCGCCCCGTCACATTAGCCCTCACTTGAGCCCTCGAGGGACATCACGAGAACGGAGTCGCTTCGGCCCTGGCCACGTCCCTGGACCGAACCCTAACCCTAGCTAAGGCACTGTCCCCATGGGTACCCAATCCCAAAATCTGACAACACCACGCACCTGGGCTTCACAAGCGGTGCAGTCTCACTCGGCATGGAACCTGGAAGCTGACCATGTGGTTTCCCAGGCGCGGCTGCAGCTGCCCGAGGGGATTCCTGAGTCCTCCCCGACCAGGGTTCCATCGACGTGTGTGCCTTGGCAGCCAAAGACTGATCCTGAGCGGCAGCCTACTTTGTGCCCTCAACTCAGCCCTTCTGCGAGACCACAGCCCTGCTGTGGGTTCGGCGTCTGGAGCCTCCTGGGACCTAACCCTAACCCTAACCCAATGTCGGACCGGGACCCTCCACCGAAACCTAAGCCGGCTTCGATATCAAAACGAACACTTGAGTCGCCTGTTCGCATGAGCCCTCACTTCAGCCCTCGATGGAGATCACGAGACCGGAGTCGCTTCGTCCCTGGACACTTGCCTGGACTGAACCCTAACCCTAGCTAAGGCCCTCTCCCCATGTGAACCCTATACGAAAATCGGACAAGACCATGCGCCTGGGGTCCAGAAGCGGTGCAGGCTCACTCGGCCTGGAACCTGGAGCTCACCATGTCGTTTCCCTGGCCCGCCTGCAGCTGCCCGAGAGGATTCCTGAGGCCTCCCCGACCAGGGGCCCATCGACGTGGGTGTCCTTGGCAGCCAAAGACTGATCCTGAGCGGCAGCTTCCCTTGTGCCCTCAACTGAGCCCTTCGGGGAGACCACAGCTCTGCTGTGGGTTCGTAGCCTCTAGCTTCCTGGGACCTAACCCTAACCCTAACCCTACCCCGAACCGCACCCTCCACCGGGCCCTCACCCGGTCTCGAACCCTAACCCTACACTTGAGCCGCCCCGTCACGTGAGCCCTCACTTGAGCCCTCGAGGGAGATGACGAGAACGGAGTCGCTTCGGTCTCTGCGACGTCCCTGGACCGAACCCTAACCCTAGCTAAGGCAGTGTCCCCATGGGTACCCAATCCCAAAATCTGACAACACCACGCACCTGGGCTTCACAAGCGGTGCAGCCAACTCGGCATGGAACCTGCAAGCTGACCATGTCGTTTCCCAGGCGCGGCTACAGCTGCCCGAGAGGATTCCTGAGGCCTCCCCGACCTCGGTCCCATCAACGTGTGTGGCCTTGGCAGCCAAAGACTGATCGTGAGCGGCAGCCTCCCTTGTGCCCTCAACTCAGCCCTTCGGGGAGACCACAGCTCTGCTGTGGGTTCGTAGCGTGTAGCTTCCTGGGACCTAACCCTAACCCTAACCCTACCCCGAACCGTACCCTCCACCGGGCCCTCACCCGGTCTCGAACCCTAACCCTACACTTGAGCCGCCCCGTCACATTAGCCCTCCCTTGAGCCCTCGAGGGACATCACGAGAACGGAGTCGCTTCGGCCCTGGCCACGTCCCTGGACCGAACCCTAACCCTAGCTAAGGCACTGTCCCCATGGGTACCCAATCCCAAAATCTGACAACACCACGCACCTGGGCTTCACAAGCGGTGCAGTCTCACTCGGCATGGAACCTGGAAGCTGACCATGTGGTTTCCCAGGCGCGGCTGCAGCTGCCCGAGGGGATTCCTGAGTCCTCCCCGACCAGGGTTCCATCGACGTGTGTGCCTTGGCAGCCAAAGACTGATCCTGAGCGGCAGCCTACTTTGTGCCCTCAACTCAGCCCTTCTGCGAGACCACAGCCCTGCTGTGGGTTCGGCGTCTGGAGCCTCCTGGGACCTAACCCTAACCCTAACCCAATGTCGGACCGGGACCCTCCACCGAAACCTAAGCCGGCTTCGATATCAAAACGAACACTTGAGTCGCCTGTTCGCATGAGCCCTCACTTCAGCCCTCGATGGAGATCACGAGACCGGAGTCGCTTCGTCCCTGGACACTTGCCTGGACTGAACCCTAACCCTAGCTAAGGCCCTCTCCCCATGTGAACCCTATACGAAAATCGGACAAGACCATGCGCCTGGGGTCCAGAAGCGGTGCAGGCTCACTCGGCCTGGAACCTGGAGCTCACCATGTCGTTTCCCTGGCCCGCCTGCAGCTGCCCGAGAGGATTCCTGAGGCCTCCCCGACCAGGGGCCCATCGACGTGGGTGTCCTTGGCAGCCAAAGACTGATCCTGAGCGGCAGCTTCCCTTGTGCCCTCAACTGAGCCCTTCGGGGAGACCACAGCTCTGCTGTGGGTTCGTAGCCTCTAACTTCCTGGGACCTAACCCTAACCCTAACCCTACCCCGAACCGTACCCTCCACCGGGCCCTCACCCGGTCTCGAACCCTAACCCTACACTTGAGCCGCCCCGTCACGTGAGCCCTCACTTGAGCCCTCGAGGGAGATGACGAGAACGGAGTCGCTTCGGCCTCTGCGACGTCCCTGGACCGAACCCTAACCCTAGCTAAGGCAGTGTCCCCATGGGTACCCAATCCCAAAATCTGACAACACCACGCACCTGGGCTTCACAAGCGGTGCAGCCAACTCGGCATGGAACCTGCAAGCTGACCATGTCGTTTCCCAGGCGCGGCTACAGCTGCCCGAGAGGATTCCTGAGGCCTCCCCGACCTCGGTCCCATCAACGTGTGTGGCCTTGGCAGCCAAAGACTGATCGTGAGCGGCAGCCTCCCTTGTGCCCTCAACTCAGCCCTTCGGGGAGACCACAGCTCTGCTGTGTGTTCGTAGCGTGTAGCTTCCTGGGACCTAACCCTAACCCTAACCCTACCCCGAACCGTACCCTCCACCGGGCCCTCACCCGGTCTCGAACCCTAACCCTACACTTGAGCCGCCCCGTCACATTAGCCCTCCCTTGAGCCCTCGAGGGACATCACGAGAACGGAGTCGCTTCGGCCCTGGCCACGTCCCTGGACCGAACCCTAACCCTAGCTAAGGCACTGTCCCCATGGGTACCCAATCCCAAAATCTGACAACACCACGCACCTGGGCTTCACAAGCGGTGCAGTCTCACTCGGCATGGAACCTGGAAGCTGACCATGTGGTTTCCCAGGCGCGGCTGCAGCTGCCCGAGGGGATTCCTGAGTCCTCCCCGACCAGGGTTCCATCGACGTGTGTGCCTTGGCAGCCAAAGACTGATCCTGAGCGGCAGCCTACTTTGTGCCCTCAACTCAGCCCTTCTGCGAGACCACAGCCCTGCTGTGGGTTCGGCGTCTGGAGCCTCCTGGGACCTAACCCTAACCCTAACCCAATGTCGGACCGGGACCCTCCACCGAAACCTAAGCCGGCTTCGATATCAAAACGAACACTTGAGTCGCCTGTTCGCATGAGCCCTCACTTCAGCCCTCGATGGAGATCACGAGACCGGAGTCGCTTCGTCCCTGGACACTTGCCTGGACTGAACCCTAACCCTAGCTAAGGCCCTCTCCCCATGTGAACCCTATACGAAAATCGGACAAGACCATGCGCCTGGGGTCCAGAAGCGGTGCAGGCTCACTCGGCCTGGAACCTGGAGCTCACCATGTCGTTTCCCTGGCCCGCCTGCAGCTGCCCGAGAGGATTCCTGAGGCCTCCCCGACCAGGGGCCCATCGACGTGGGTGTCCTTGGCAGCCAAAGACTGATCCTGATCGGCAGCTTCCCTTGTGCCCTCAACTGAGCCCTTCGGGGAGACCACAGCTCTGCTGTGGGTTCGTAGCCTCTAGCTTCCTGGGACCTAACCCTAACCCTAACCCTACCCCGAACCGTACCCTCCACCGGGCCCTCACCCGGTCTCGAACCCTAACCCTACACTTGAGCCGCCCCGTCACGTGAGCCCTCACTTGAGCCCTCGAGGGAGATGACGAGAACGGAGTCGCTTCGGCCTCTGCGACGTCCCTGGACCGAACCCTAACCCTAGCTAAGGCACTGTCCCCATGGGTACCCAATCCCAAAATCTGACAACACCACGCACCTGGGCTTCACAAGCGGTGCAGCCAACTCGGCATGGAACCTGCAAGCTGACCATGTCGTTTCCCAGGCGCGGCTACAGCTGCCCGAGAGGATTCCTGAGGCCTCCCCGACCTCGGTCCCATCAACGTGTGTGGCCTTGGCAGCCAAAGACTGATCGTGAGCGGCAGCCTCCCTTGGGCCCTCAACTCAGCCCTTCGGGGAGACCACAGCTCTGCTGTGGGTTCGTAGCGTGTAGCTTCCTGGGACCTAACCCTAACCCTAACCCTACCCCGAACCGTACCCTCCACCGGGCCCTCACCCGGTCTCGAACCCTAACCCTACACTTGAGCCGCCCCGTCACATTAGCCCTCCCTTGAGCCCTCGAGGGACATCACGAGAACGGAGTCGCTTCGGCCCTGGCCACGTCCCTGGACCGAACCCTAACCCTAGCTAAGGCACTGTCCCCATGGGTACCCAATCCCAAAATCTGACAACACCACGCACCTGGGCTTCACAAGCGGTGCAGTCTCACTCGGCATGGAACCTGGAAGCTGACCATGTGGTTTCCCAGGCGCGGCTGCAGCTGCCCGAGGGGATTCCTGAGTCCTCCCCGACCAGGGTTCCATCGACGTGTGTGCCTTGGCAGCCAAAGACTGATCCTGAGCGGCAGCCTACTTTGTGCCCTCAACTCAGCCCTTCTGCGAGACCACAGCCCTGCTGTGGGTTCGGCGTCTGGAGCCTCCTGGGACCTAACCCTAACCCTAACCCAATGTCGGACCGGGACCCTCCACCGAAACCTAAGCCGGCTTCGATATCAAAACGAACACTTGAGTCGCCTGTTCGCATGAGCCCTCACTTCAGCCCTCGATGGAGATCACGAGACCGGAGTCGCTTCGTCCCTGGACACTTGCCTGGACTGAACCCTAACCCTAGCTAAGGCCCTCTCCCCATGTGAACCCTATACGAAAATCGGACAAGACCATGCGCCTGGGGTCCAGAAGCGGTGCAGGCTCACTCGGCCTGGAACCTGGAGCTCACCATGTCGTTTCCCTGGCCCGCCTGCAGCTGCCCGAGAGGATTCCTGAGGCCTCCCCGACCAGGGGCCCATCGACGTGGGTGTCCTTGGCAGCCAAAGACTTATCCTGATCGGCAGCTTCCCTTGTGCCCTCAACTGAGCCCTTCGGGGAGACCACAGCTCTGCTGTGGGTTCGTAGCCTCTAGCTTCCTGGGACCTAACCCTAACCCTAACCCTACCCCGAACCGTACCCTCCACCGGGCCCTCACCCGGTCTCGAACCCTAACCCTACACTTGAGCCGCCCCGTCACGTGAGCCCTCACTTGAGCCCTCGAGGGAGATGACGAGAACGGAGTCGCTTCGGCCTCTGCGACGTCCCTGGACCGAACCCTAACCCTAGCTAAGGCAGTGTCCCCATGGGTACCCAATCCCAAAATCTGACAACACCACGCACCTGGGCTTCACAAGCGGTGCAGCCAACTCGGCATGGAACCTGCAAGCTGACCATGTCGTTTCCCAGGCGCGGCTACAGCTGCCCGAGAGGATTCCTGAGGCCTCCCCGACCTCGGTCCCATCAACGTGTGTGGCCTTGGCAGCCAAAGACTGATCGTGAGCGGCAGCCTCCCTTGTGCCCTCAACTCAGCCCTTCAGGGAGACCACAGCTCTGCTGTGGGTTCGTAGCGTGTAGCTTCCTGGGACCTAAGCCTAACCCTAACCCTACCCCGAACCGTACCCTCCACCGGGCCCTCACCCGGTCTCGAACCCTAACCCTACACTTGAGCCGCCCCGTCACATTAGCCCTCCCTTGAGCCCTCGAGGGACATCACGAGAACGGAGTCGCTTCGGCCCTGGCCACGTCCCTGGACCGAACCCTAACCCTAGCTAAGGCACTGTCCCCATGGGTACCCAATCCCAAAATCTGACAACACCACGCACCTGGGCTTCACAAGTGGTGCAGTCTCACTCGGCATGGAACCTGGAAGCTGACCATGTGGTTTCCCAGGCGCGGCTGCAGCTGCCCGAGGGGATTCCTGAGTCCTCCCCGACCAGGGTTCCATCGACGTGTGTGCCTTGGCAGCCAAAGACTGATCCTGAGCGGCAGCCTACTTTGTGCCCTCAACTCAGCCCTTCTGCGAGACCACAGCCCTGCTGTGGGTTCGGCGTCTGGAGCCTCCTGGGACCTAACCCTAACCCTAACCCAATGTCGGACCGGGACCCTCCACCGAAACCTAAGCCGGCTTCGATATCAAAACGAACACTTGAGTCGCCTGTTCGCATGAGCCCTCACTTCAGCCCTCGATGGAGATCACGAGACCGGAGTCGCTTCGTCCCTGGACACTTGCCTGGACTGAACCCTAACCCTAGCTAAGGCCCTCTCCCCATGTGAACCCTATACGAAAATCGGACAAGACCATGCGCCTGGGGTCCAGAAGCGGTGCAGGCTCACTCGGCCTGGAACCTGGAGCTCACCATGTCGTTTCCCTGGCCCGCCTGCAGCTGCCCGAGAGGATTCCTGAGGCCTCCCCGACCAGGGGCCCATCGACGTGGGTGTCCTTGGCAGCCAAAGACTGATCCTGAGCGGCAGCTTCCCTTGTGCCCTCAACTGAGCCCTTCGGGGAGACCACAGCTCTGCTGTGGGTTCGTAGCCTCTAGCTTCCTGGGACCTAACCCTAACCCTAACCCTACCCCGAACCGTACCCTCCACCGGGCCCTCACCCGGTCTCGAACCCTAACCCTACACTTGAGCCGCCCCGTCACGTTAGCCCTCACTTGAGCCCTCGAGGGAGATGACGAGAACAGAGTCGCTTCGGCCTCTGCGACGTCCCTGGACCGAACCCTAACCCTAGCTAAGGCACTGTCCCCATGGGTACCCAATCCCAAAATCTGACAACACCACGCACCTGGGCTTCACAAGCGGTGCAGCCAACTCGGCATGGAACCTGCAAGCTGACCATGTCGTTTCCCAGGCGCGGCTACAGCTGCCCGAGAGGATTCCTGAGGCCTCCCCGACCTCGGTCCCATCAACGTGTGTGGCCTTGGCAGCCAAAGACTGATCGTGAGCGGCAGCCTCCCTTGTGCCCTCAACTCAGCCCTTCGGGGAGACCACAGCTCTGCTGTGGGTTCGTAGCGTGTAGCTTCCTGGGACCTAACCCTAACCCTAACCCTACCCCGAACCGTACCCTCCACCGGGCCCTCACCCGGTCTCGAACCCTAACCCTACACTTGAGCCGCCCCGTCACATTAGCCCTCCCTTGAGCCTTCGAGGGACATCACGAGAACGGAGTCGCTTCGGCCCTGGCCACGTCCCTGGACCGAACCCTAACCCTAGCTAAGGCACTGTCCCCATGGGTACCCAATCCCAAAATCTGACAACACCACGCACCTGGGCTTCACAAGCGGTGCAGTCTCACTCGGCATGGAACCTGGAAGCTGACCATGTGGTTTCCCAGGCGCGGCTGCAGCTGCCCGAGGGGATTCCTGAGTCCTCCCCGACCAGGGTTCCATCGACGTGTGTGCCTTGGCAGCCAAAGACTGATCCTGAGCGGCAGCCTACTTTGTGCCCTCAACTCAGCCCTTCTGCGAGACCACAGCCCTGCTGTGGGTTCGGCGTCTGGAGCCTCCTGGGACCTAACCCTAACCCTAACCCAATGTCGGACCGGGACCCTCCACCGAAACCTAAGCCGGCTTCGATATCAAAACGAACACTTGAGTCGCCTGTTCGCATGAGCCCTCACTTCAGCCCTCGATGGAGATCACGAGACCGGAGTCGCTTCGTCCCTGGACACTTGCCTGGACTGAACCCTAACCCTAGCTAAGGCACTCTCCCCATGTGAACCCTATACGAAAATCGGACAAGACCATGCGCCTGGGGTCCAGAAGCGGTGCAGGCTCACTCGGCCTGGAACCTGGAGCTCACCATGTCGTTTCCCTGGCCCGCCTGCAGCTGCCCGAGAGGATTCCTGAGGCCTCCCCGACCAGGGGCCCATCGACGTGGGTGTCCTTGGCAGCCAAAGACTGATCCTGAGCGGCAGCTTCCCTTGTGCCCTCAACTGAGCCCTTCGGGGAGACCACAGCTCTGCTGTGGGTTCGTAGCCTCTAGCTTCCTGGGACCTAACCCTAACCCTAACCCTACCCCGAACCGTACCCTCCACCGGGCCCTCACCCGGTCTCGAACCCTAACCCTACACTTGAGCCGCCCCGTCACGTGAGCCCTCACTTGAGCCCTCGAGGGAGATGACGAGAACGGAGTCGCTTCGGCCTCTGCGACGTCCCTGGACCGAACCCTAACCCTAGCTAAGGCACTGTCCCCATGGGTACCCAATCCCAAAATCTGACAACACCACGCACCTGGGCTTCACAAGCGGTGCAGCCAACTCGGCATGGAACCTGCAAGCTGACCATGTCGTTTCCCAGGCGCGGCTACAGCTGCCCGAGAGGATTCCTGAGGCCTCCCCGACCTCGGTCCCATCAACGTGTGTGGCCTTGGCAGCCAAAGACTGATCGTGAGCGGCAGCCTCCCTTGTGCCCTCAACTCAGCCCTTCGGGGAGACCACAGCTCTGCTGTGGGTTCGTAGCGTGTAGCTTCCTGGGACCTAACCCTAACCCTAACCCTACCCCGAACCGTACCCTCCACCGGGCCCTCACCCGGTCTCGAACCCTAACCCTACACTTGAGCCGCCCCGTCACATTAGCCCTCCCTTGAGCCCTCGAGGGACATCACGAGAACGGAGTCGCTTCGGCCCTGGCCACGTCCCTGGACCGAACCCTAACCCTAGCTAAGGCACTGTCCCCATGGGTACCCAATCCCAAAATCTGACAACACCACGCACCTGGGCTTCACAAGCGGTGCAGTCTCACTCGGCATGGAACCTGGAAGCTGACCATGTGGTTTCCCAGGCGCGGCTGCAGCTGCCCGAGGGGATTCCTGAGTCCTCCCCGACCAGGGTTCCATCGACGTGTGTGCCTTGGCAGCCAAAGACTGATCCTGAGCGGCAGCCTACTTTGTGCCCTCAACTCAGCCCTTCTGCGAGACCACAGCCCTGCTGTGGGTTCGGCGTCTGGAGCCTCCTGGGACCTAACCCTAACCCTAACCCAATGTCGGACCGGGACCCTCCACCGAAACCTAAGCCGGCTTCGATATCAAAACGAACACTTGAGTCGCCTGTTCGCATGAGCCCTCACTTCAGCCCTCGATGGAGATCACGAGACCGGAGTCGCTTCGTCCCTGGACACTTGCCTGGACTGAACCCTAACCCTAGCTAAGGCACTCTCCCCATGTGAACCCTATACGAAAATCGGACAAGACCATGCGCCTGGGGTCCAGAAGCGGTGCAGGCTCACTCGGCCTGGAACCTGGAGCTCACCATGTCGTTTCCCTGGCCCGCCTGCAGCTGCCCGAGAGGATTCCTGAGGCCTCCCCGACCAGGGGCCCATCGACGTGGGTGTCCTTGGCAGCCAAAGACTGATCCTGAGCGGCAGCTTCCCTTGTGCCCTCAACTGAGCCCTTCGGGGAGACCACAGCTCTGCTGTGGGTTCGTAGCCTGTAGCTTCCTGGGACCTAACCCTAACCCTAACCCTACCCCGAACCGTACCCTCCACCGGGCCCTCACCCGGTCTCGAACCCTAACCCTACACTTGAGCCGCCCCGTCACGTGAGCCATCACTTGAGCCCTCGAGGGAGATGACGAGAACGGAGTCGCTTCGGCCTCTGCGACGTCCCTGGACCGAACCCTAACCCTAGCTAAGGCACTGTCCCCATGGGTACCCAATCCCAAAATCTGACAACACCACGCACCTGGGCTTCACAAGCGGTGCAGCCAACTCGGCATGGAACCTGCAAGCTGACCATGTCGTTTCCCAGGCGCGGCTACAGCTGCCCGAGAGGATTCCTGAGGCCTCCCCGACCTCGGTCCCATCAACGTGTGTGGCCTTGGCAGCCAAAGACTGATCGTGAGCGGCAGCCTCCCTTGTGCCCTCAACTCAGCCCTTCGGGGAGACCACAGCTCTGCTGTGGGTTCGTAGCGTGTAGCTTCCTGGGACCTAACCCTAACCCTAACCCTACCCCGAACCGTACCCTCCACCGGGCCCTCACCCGGTCTCGAACCCTAACCCTACACTTGAGCCGCCCCGTCACATTAGCCCTCCCTTGAGCCCTCGAGGGACATCACGAGAACGGAGTCGCTTCGGCCCTGGCCACGTCCCTGGACCGAACCCTAACCCTAGCTAAGGCACTGTCCCCATGGGTACCCAATCCCAAAATCTGACAACACCACGCACCTGGGCTTCACAAGCGGTGCAGTCTCACTCGGCATGGAACCTGGAAGCTGACCATGTGGTTTCCCAGGCGCGGCTGCAGCTGCCCGAGGGGATTCCTGAGTCCTCCCCGACCAGGGTTCCATCGACGTGTGTGCCTTGGCAGCCAAAGACTGATCCTGAGCGGCAGCCTACTTTGTGCCCTCAACTCAGCCCTTCTGCGAGACCACAGCCCTGCTGTGGGTTCGGCGTCTGGAGCCTCGTGGGACCTAACCCTAACCCTAACCCAATGTCGGACCGGGACCCTCCACCGAAACCTAAGCCGGCTTCGATATCAAAACGAACACTTGAGTCGCCTGTTCGCATGAGCCCTCACTTCAGCCCTCGATGGAGATCACGAGACCGGAGTCGCTTCGTCCCTGGACACTTGCCTGGACTGAACCCTAACCCTAGCTAAGGCCCTCTCCCCATGTGAACCCTATACGAAAATCGGACAAGACCATGCGCCTGGGGTCCAGAAGCGGTGCAGGCTCACTCGGCCTGGAACCTGGAGCTCACCATGTCGTTTCCCTGGCCCGCCTGCAGCTGCCCGAGAGGATTCCTGAGGCCTCCCCGACCAGGGGCCCATCGACGTGGGTGTCCTTGGCAGCCAAAGACTTATCCTGATCGGCAGCTTCCCTTGTGCCCTCAACTGAGCCCTTCAGGGAGACCACAGCTCTGCTGTGGGTTCGTAGCCTCTAGCTTCCTGGGACCTAACCCTAACCCTAACCCTACCCCGAACCGTACCCTCCACCGGGCCCTCACCCGGTCTCGAACCCTAACCCTACACTTGAGCCGCCCCGTCACGTGAGCCCTCACTTGAGCCCTCGAGGGAGATGACGAGAACGGAGTCGCTTCGGCCTCTGCGACGTCCCTGGACCGAACCCTAACCCTAGCTAAGGCACTGTCCCCATGGGTACCCAATCCCAAAATCTGACAACACCACGCACCTGGGCTTCACAAGCGGTGCAGCCAACTCGGCATGGAACCTGCAAGCTGACCATGTCGTTTCCCAGGCGCGGCTACAGCTGCCCGAGAGGATTCCTGAGGCCTCCCCGACCTCGGTCCCATCAACGTGTGTGGCCTTGGCAGCCAAAGACTGATCGTGAGCGGCAGCCTCCCTTGTGCCCTCAACTCAGCCCTTCGGGGAGACCACAGCTCTGCTGTGGGTTCGTAGCGTGTAGCTTCCTGGGACCTAACCCTAACCCTAACCCTACCCCGAACTGTACCCTCCACCGGGCCCTCACCCGGTCTCGAACCCTAACCCTACACTTGAGCCGCCCCGTCACATTAGCCCTCCCTTGAGCCCTCGAGGGACATCACGAGAACGGAGTCGCTTCGGCCCTGGCCACGTCCCTGGACCGAACCCTAACCCTAGCTAAGGCACTGTCCCCATGGGTACCCAATCCCAAAATCTGACAACACCACGCACCTGGGCTTCACAAGCGGTGCAGTCTCACTCGGCATGGAACCTGGAAGCTGACCATGTGGTTTCCCAGGCGCGGCTGCAGCTGCCCGAGGGGATTCCTGAGTCCTCCCCGACCAGGGTTCCATCGACGTGTGTGCCTTGGCAGCCAAAGACTGATCCTGAGCGGCAGCCTACTTTGTGCCCTCAACTCAGCCCTTCTGCGAGACCACAGCCCTGCTGTGGGTTCGGCGTCTGGAGCCTCCTGGGACCTAACCCTAACCCTAACCCAATGTCGGACCGGGACCCTCCACCGAAACCTAAGCCGGCTTCGATATCAAAACGAACACTTGAGTCGCCTGTTCGCATGAGCCCTCACTTCAGCCCTCGATGGAGATCACGAGACCGGAGTCGCTTCGTCCCTGGACACTTGCCTGGACTGAACCCTAACCCTAGCTAAGGCCCTCTCCCCATGTGAACCCTATACGAAAATCGGACAAGACCATGCGCCTGGGGTCCAGAAGCGGTGCAGGCTCACTCGGCCTGGAACCTGGAGCTCACCATGTCGTTTCCCTGGCCCGCCTGCAGCTGCCCGAGAGGATTCCTGAGGCCTCCCCGACCAGGGGCCCATCGACGTGGGTGTCCTTGGCAGCCAAAGACTGATCCTGAGCGGCAGCTTCCCTTGTGCCCTCAACTGAGCCCTTCGGGGAGACCACAGCTCTGCTGTGGGTTCGTAGCCTCTAGCTTCCTGGGACCTAACCCTAACCCTAACCCTACCCCGAACCGTACCCTCCACCGGGCCCTCACCCGGTCTCGAACCCTAACCCTACACTTGAGCCGCCCCGTCACGTGAGCCCTCACTTGAGCCCTCGAGGGAGATGACGAGAACGGAGTCGCTTCGGCCTCTGCGACGTCCCTGGACCGAACCCTAACCCTAGCTAAGGCACTGTCCCCATGGGTACCCAATCCCAAAATCTGACAACACCACGCACCTGGGCTTCACAAGCGGTGCAGCCAACTCGGCATGGAACCTGCAAGCTGACCATGTCGTTTCCCAGGCGCGGCTACAGCTGCCCGAGAGGATTCCTGAGGCCTCCCCGACCAGGGGCCCATCAACGTGTGTGGCCTTGGCAGCCAAAGACTGATCGTGAGCGGCAGCCTCCCTTGTGCCCTCAACTCAGCCCTTCGGGGAGACCACAGCTCTGCTGTGTGTTCGTAGCGTGTAGCTTCCTGGGACCTAACCCTAACCCTAACCCTACCCCGAACCGTACCCTCCACCGGGCCCTCACCCGGTCTCGAACCCTAACCCTACACTTGAGCCGCCCCGTCACATTAGCCCTCCCTTGAGCCCTCGAGGGACATCACGAGAACGGAGTCGCTTCGGCCCTGGCCACGTCCCTGGACCGAACCCTAACCCTAGCTAAGGCACTGTCCCCATGGGTACCCAATCCCAAAATCTGACAACACCACGCACCTGGGCTTCACAAGCGGTGCAGTCTCACTCGGCATGGAACCTGGAAGCTGACCATGTGGTTTCCCAGGCGCGGCTGCAGCTGCCCGAGGGGATTCCTGAGTCCTCCCCGACCAGGGTTCCATCGACGTGTGTGCCTTGGCAGCCAAAGACTGATCCTGAGCGGCAGCCTACTTTGTGCCCTCAACTCAGCCCTTCTGCGAGACCACAGCCCTGCTGTGGGTTCGGCGTCTGGAGCCTCCTGGGACCTAACCCTAACCCTAACCCAATGTCGGACCGGGACCCTCCACCGAAACCTAAGCCGGCTTCGATATCAAAACGAACACTTGAGTCGCCTGTTCGCATGAGCCCTCACTTCAGCCCTCGATGGAGATCACGAGACCGGAGTCGCTTCGTCCCTGGACACTTGCCTGGACTGAACCCTAACCCTAGCTAAGGCCCTCTCCCCATGTGAACCCTATACGAAAATCGGACAAGACCATGCGCCTGGGGTCCAGAAGCGGTGCAGGCTCACTCGGCCTGGAACCTGGAGCTCACCATGTCGTTTCCCTGGCCCGCCTGCAGCTGCCCGAGAGGATTCCTGAGGCCTCCCCGACCAGGGGCCCATCGACGTGGGTGTCCTTGGCAGCCAAAGACTGATCCTGAGCGGCAGCTTCCCTTGTGCCCTCAACTGAGCCCTTCGGGGAGACCACAGCTCTGCTGTGGGTTCGTAGCCTCTAGCTTCCTGGGACCTAACCCTAACCCTAACCCTACCCCGAACCGTACCCTCCACCGGGCCCTCACCCGGTCTCGAACCCTAACCCTACACTTGAGCCGCCCCGTCACGTGAGCCCTCACTTGAGCCCTCGAGGGAGATGACGAGAACGGAGTCGCTTCGGCCTCTGCGACGTCCCTGGACCGAACCCTAACCCTAGCTAAGGCAGTGTCCCCATGGGTACCCAATCCCAAAATCTGACAACACCACGCACCTGGGCTTCACAAGCGGTGCAGCCAACTCGGCATGGAACCTGCAAGCTGACCATGTCGTTTCCCAGGCGCGGCTACAGCTGCCCGAGAGGATTCCTGAGGCCTCCCCGACCTCGGTCCCATCAACGTGTGTGGCCTTGGCAGCCAAAGACTGATCGTGAGCGGCAGCCTCCCTTGTGCCCTCAACTCAGCCCTTCGGGGAGACAACAGCTCTGCTGTGTGTTCGTAGCGTGTAGCTTCCTGGGACCTAAGCCTAACCCTAACCCTACCCCGAACCGTACCCTCCACCGGGCCCTCACCCGGTCTCGAACCCTAACCCTACACTTGAGCCGCCCCGTCACATTAGCCCTCCCTTGAGCCCTCGAGGGACATCACGAGAACGGAGTCGCTTCGGCCCTGGCCACGTCCCTGGACCGAACCCTAACCCTAGCTAAGGCACTGTCCCCATGGGTACCCAATCCCAAAATCTGACAACACCACGCACCTGGGCTTCACAAGCGGTGCAGTCTCACTCGGCATGGAACCTGGAAGCTGACCATGTGGTTTCCCAGGCGCGGCTGCAGCTGCCCGAGGGGATTCCTGAGTCCTCCCCGACCAGGGTTCCATCGACGTGTGTGCCTTGGCAGCCAAAGACTGATCCTGAGCGGCAGCCTACTTTGTGCCCTCAACTCAGCCCTTCTGCGAGACCACAGCCCTGCTGTGGGTTCGGCGTCTGGAGCCTCCTGGGACCTAACCCTAACCCTAACCCAATGTCGGACCGGGACCCTCCACCGAAACCTAAGCCGGCTTCGATATCAAAACGAACACTTGAGTCGCCTGTTCGCATGAGCCCTCACTTCAGCCCTCGATGGAGATCACGAGACCGGAGTCGCTTCGTCCCTGGACACTTGCCTGGACTGAACCCTAACCCTAGCTAAGGCCCTCTCCCCATGTGAACCCTATACGAAAATCGGACAAGACCATGCGCCTGGGGTCCAGAAGCGGTGCAGGCTCACTCGGCCTGGAACCTGGAGCTCACCATGTCGTTTCCCTGGCCCGCCTGCAGCTGCCCGAGAGGATTCCTGAGGCCTCCCCGACCAGGGGCCCATCGACGTGGGTGTCCTTGGCAGCCAAAGACTGATCCTGAGCGGCAGCTTCCCTTGTGCCCTCAACTGAGCCCTTCGGGGAGACCACAGCTCTGCTGTGGGTTCGTAGCCTCTAGCTTCCTGGGACCTAACCCTAACCCTAACCCTACCCCGAACCGTACCCTCCACCGGGCCCTCACCCGGTCTCGAACCCTAACCCTACACTTGAGCCGCCCCGTCACGTGAGCCCTCACTTGAGCCCTCGAGGGAGATGACGAGAACGGAGTCGATTCGGCCTCTGCGACGTCCCTGGACCGAACCCTAACCCTAGCTAAGGCAGTGTCCCCATGGGTACCCAATCCCAAAATCTGACAACACCACGCACCTGGGCTTCACAAGCGGTGCAGCCAACTCGGCATGGAACCTGCAAGCTGACCATGTCGTTTCCCAGGCGCGGCTACAGCTGCCCGAGAGGATTCCTGAGGCCTCCCCGACCTCGGTCCCATCAACGTGTGTGGCCTTGGCAGCCAAAGACTGATCGTGAGCGGCAGCCTCCCTTGTGCCCTCAACTCAGCCCTTCGGGGAGACAACAGCTCTGCTGTGTGTTCGTAGCGTGTAGCTTCCTGGGACCTAACCCTAACCCTAACCCTACCCCGAACCGTACCCTCCACCGGGCCCTCACCCGGTCTCGAACCCTAACCCTACACTTGAGCCGCCCCGTCACATTACCCCTCACTTGAGCCCTCGAGGGACATCACGAGAACGGAGTCGCTTCGGCCCTGGCCACGTCCCTGGACCGAACCCTAACCCTAGCTAAGGCACTGTCCCCATGGGTACCCAATCCCAAAATCTGACAACACCACGCACCTGGGCTTCACAAGCGGTGCAGTCTCACTCGGCATGGAACCTGGAAGCTGACCATGTGGTTTCCCAGGCGCGGCTGCAGCTGCCCGAGGGGATTCCTGAGTCCTCCCCGACCAGGGTTCCATCGACGTGTGTGCCTTGGCAGCCAAAGACTGATCCTGAGCGGCAGCCTACTTTGTGCCCTCAACTCAGCCCTTCTGCGAGACCACAGCCCTGCTGTGGGTTCGGCGTCTGGAGCCTCCTGGGACCTAACCCTAACCCTAACCCAATGTCGGACCGGGACCCTCCACCGAAACCTAAGCCGGCTTCGATATCAAAACGAACACTTGAGTCGCCTGTTCGCATGAGCCCTCACTTCAGCCCTCGATGGAGATCACGAGACCGGAGTCGCTTCGTCCCTGGACACTTGCCTGGACTGAACCCTAACCCTAGCTAAGGCCCTCTCCCCATGTGAACCCTATACGAAAATCGGACAAGACCATGCGCCTGGGGTCCAGAAGCGGTGCAGGCTCACTCGGCCTGGAACCTGGAGCTCACCATGTCGTTTCCCTGGCCCGCCTGCAGCTGCCCGAGAGGATTCCTGAGGCCTCCCCGACCAGGGGCCCATCGACGTGGGTGTCCTTGGCAGCCAAAGACTGATCCTGAGCGGCAGCTTCCCTTGTGCCCTCAACTGAGCCCTTCGGGGAGACCACAGCTCTGCTGTGGGTTCGTAGCCTCTAGCTTCCTGGGACCTAACCCTAACCCTAACCCTACCCCGAACCGTACCCTCCACCGGGCCCTCACCCGGTCTCGAACCCTAACCCTACACTTGAGCCGCCCCGTCACGTGAGCCCTCACTTGAGCCCTCGAGGGAGATGACGAGAACGGAGTCGCTTCGGCCTCTGCGACGTCCCTGGACCGAACCCTAACCCTAGCTAAGGCAGTGTCCCCATGGGTACCCAATCCCAAAATCTGACAACACCACGCACCTGGGCTTCACAAGCGGTGCAGCCAACTCGGCATGGAACCTGCAAGCTGACCATGTCGTTTCCCAGGCGCGGCTACAGCTGCCCGAGAGGATTCCTGAGGCCTCCCCGACCTCGGTCCCATCAACGTGTGTGGCCTTGGCAGCCAAAGACTGATCGTGAGCGGCAGCCTCCCTTGTGCCCTCAACTCAGCCCTTCGGGGAGACCACAGCTCTGCTGTGGGTTCGTAGCGTGTAGCTTCCTGGGACCTAACCCTAACCCTAACCCTACCCCGAACCGTACCCTCCACCGGGCCCTCACCCGGTCTCGAACCCTAACCCTACACTTGAGCCGCCCCGTCACATTAGCCCTCCCTTGAGCCCTCGAGGGACATCACGAGAACGGAGTCGCTTCGGCCCTGGCCACGTCCCTGGACCGAACCCTAACCCTAGCTAAGGCACTGTCCCCATGGGTACCCAATCCCAAAATCTGACAACACCACGCACCTGGGCTTCACAAGCGGTGCAGTCTCACTCGGCATGGAACCTGGAAGCTGACCATGTGGTTTCCCAGGCGCGGCTGCAGCTGCCCGAGGGGATTCCTGAGTCCTCCCCGACCAGGGTTCCATCGACGTGTGTGCCTTGGCAGCCAAAGACTGATCCTGAGCGGCAGCCTACTTTGTGCCCTCAACTCAGCCCTTCTGCGAGACCACAGCCCTGCTGTGGGTTCGGCGTCTGGAGCCTCCTGGGACCTAACCCTAACCCTAACCCAATGTCGGACCGGGACCCTCCACCGAAACCTAAGCCGGCTTCGATATCAAAACGAACACTTGAGTCGCCTGTTCGCATGAGCCCTCACTTCAGCCCTCGATGGAGATCACGAGACCGGAGTCGCTTCGTCCCTGGACACTTGCCTGGACTGAACCCTAACCCTAGCTAAGGCCCTCTCCCCATGTGAACCCTATACGAAAATCGGACAAGACCATGCGCCTGGGGTCCAGAAGCGGTGCAGGCTCACTCGGCCTGGAACCTGGAGCTCACCATGTCGTTTCCCTGGCCCGCCTGCAGCTGCCCGAGAGGATTCCTGAGGCCTCCCCGACCAGGGGCCCATCGACGTGGGTGTCCTTGGCAGCCAAAGACTGATCCTGAGCGGCAGCTTCCCTTGTGCCCTCAACTGAGCCCTTCGGGGAGACCACAGCTCTGCTGTGGGTTCGTAGCCTCTAGCTTCCTGGGACCTAACCCTAACCCTAACCCTACCCCGAACCGTACCCTCCACCGGGCCCTCACCCGGTATCGAACCCTAACCCTACACTTGAGCCGCCCCGTCACGTGAGCCCTCACTTGAGCCCTCGAGGGAGATGACGAGAACGGAGTCGCTTCGGCCTCTGCGACGTCCCTGGACCGAACCCTAACCCTAGCTAAGGCACTGTCCCCATGGGTACCCAATCCCAAAATCTGACAACACCACGCACCTGGGCTTCACAAGCGGTGCAGCCAACTCGGCATGGAACCTGCAAGCTGACCATGTCGTTTCCCAGGCGCGGCTACAGCTGCCCGAGAGGATTCCTGAGGCCTCCCCGACCTCGGTCCCATCAACGTGTGTGGCCTTGGCAGCCAAAGACTGATCGTGAGCGGCAGCCTCCCTTGTGCCCTCAACTCAGCCCTTCGGGGAGACCACAGCTCTGCTGTGGGTTCGTAGCGTGTAGCTTCCTGGGACCTAACCCTAACCCTAACCCTACCCCGAACCGTACCCTCCACCGGGCCCTCACCCGGTCTCGAACCCTAACCCTACACTTGAGCCGCCCCGTCACATTAGCCCTCCCTTGAGCCCTCGAGGGACATCACGAGAACGGAGTCGCTTCGGCCCTGGCCACGTCCCTGGACCGAACCCTAACCCTAGCTAAGGCACTGTCCCCATGGGTACCCAATCCCAAAATCTGACAACACCACGCACCTGGGCTTCACAAGCGGTGCAGTCTCACTCGGCATGGAACCTGGAAGCTGACCATGTGGTTTCCCAGGCGCGGCTGCAGCTGCCCGAGGGGATTCCTGAGTCCTCCCCGACCAGGGTTCCATCGACGTGTGTGCCTTGGCAGCCAAAGACTGATCCTGAGCGGCAGCCTACTTTGTGCCCTCAACTCAGCCCTTCTGCGAGACCACAGCCCTGCTGTGGGTTCGGCGTCTGGAGCCTCCTGGGACCTAACCCTAACCCTAACCCAATGTCGGACCGGGACCCTCCACCGAAACCTAAGCCGGCTTCGATATCAAAACGAACACTTGAGTCGCCTGTTCGCATGAGCCCTCACTTCAGCCCTCGATGGAGATCACGAGACCGGAGTCGCTTCGTCCCTGGACACTTGCCTGGACTGAACCCTAACCCTAGCTAAGGCCCTCTCCCCATGTGAACCCTATACGAAAATCGGACAAGACCATGCGCCTGGGGTCCAGAAGCGGTGCAGGCTCACTCGGCCTGGAACCTGGAGCTCACCATGTCGTTTCCCTGGCCCGCCTGCAGCTGCCCGAGAGGATTCCTGAGGCCTCCCCGACCAGGGGCCCATCGACGTGGGTGTCCTTGGCAGCCAAAGACTGATCCTGAGCGGCAGCTTCCCTTGTGCCCTCAACTGAGCCCTTCGGGGAGACCACAGCTCTGCTGTGGGTTCGTAGCCTCTAGCTTCCTGGGACCTAACCCTAACCCTAACCCTACCCCGAACCGTACCCTCCACCGGGCCCTCACCCGGTCTCGAACCCTAACCCTACACTTGAGCCGCCCCGTCACGTGAGCCCTCACTTGAGCCCTCGAGGGAGATGACGAGAACGGAGTCGCTTCGGCCTCTGCGACGTCCCTGGACCGAACCCTAACCCTAGCTAAGGCACTGTCCCCATGGGTACCCAATCCCAAAATCTGACAACACCACGCACCTGGGCTTCACAAGCGGTGCAGCCAACTCGGCATGGAACCTGCAAGCTGACCATGTCGTTTCCCAGGCGCGGCTACAGCTGCCCGAGAGGATTCCTGAGGCCTCCCCGACCTCGGTCCCATCAACGTGTGTGGCCTTGGCAGCCAAAGACTGATCGTGAGCGGCAGCCTCCCTTGTGCCCTCAACTCAGCCCTTCGGGGAGACCACAGCTCTGCTGTGGGTTCGTAGCGTGTAGCTTCCTGGGACCTAACCCTAACCCTAACCCTACCCCGAACCGTACCCTCCACCGGGCCCTCACCCGGTCTCGAACCCTAACCCTACACTTGAGCCGCCCCGTCACATTAGCCCTCCCTTGAGCCCTCGAGGGACATCACGAGAACGGAGTCGCTTCGGCCCTGGCCACGTCCCTGGACCGAACCCTAACCCTAGCTAAGGCACTGTCCCCATGGGTACCCAATCCCAAAATCTGACAACACCACGCACCTGGGCTTCACAAGCGGTGCAGTCTCACTCGGCATGGAACCTGGAAGCTGACCATGTGGTTTCCCAGGCGCGGCTGCAGCTGCCCGAGGGGATTCCTGAGTCCTCCCCGACCAGGGTTCCATCGACGTGTGTGCCTTGGCAGCCAAAGACTGATCCTGAGCGGCAGCCTACTTTGTGCCCTCAACTCAGCCCTTCTGCGAGACCACAGCCCTGCTGTGGGTTCGGCGTCTGGAGCCTCCTGGGACCTAACCCTAACCCTAACCCAATGTCGGACCGGGACCCTCCACCGAAACCTAAGCCGGCTTCGATATCAAAACGAACACTTGAGTCGCCTGTTCGCATGAGCCCTCACTTCAGCCCTCGATGGAGATCACGAGACCGGAGTCGCTTCGTCCCTGGACACTTGCCTGGACTGAACCCTAACCCTAGCTAAGGCCCTCTCCCCATGTGAACCCTATACGAAAATCGGACAAGACCATGCGCCTGGGGTCCAGAAGCGGTGCAGGCTCACTCGGCCTGGAACCTGGAGCTCACCATGTCGTTTCCCTGGCCCGCCTGCAGCTGCCCGAGAGGATTCCTGAGGCCTCCCCGACCAGGGGCCCATCGACGTGGGTGTCCTTGGCAGCCAAAGACTGATCCTGAGCGGCAGCTTCCCTTGTGCCCTCAACTGAGCCCTTCGGGGAGACCACAGCTCTGCTGTGGGTTCGTAGCCTCTAGCTTCCTGGGACCTAACCCTAACCCTAACCCTACCCCGAACCGTACCCTCCACCGGGCCCTCACCCGGTATCGAACCCTAACCCTACACTTGAGCCGCCCCGTCACGTGAGCCCTCACTTGAGCCCTCGAGGGAGATGACGAGAACGGAGTCGCTTCGGCCTCTGCGACGTCCCTGGACCGAACCCTAACCCTAGCTAAGGCACTGTCCCCATGGGTACCCAATCCCAAAATCTGACAACACCACGCACCTGGGCTTCACAAGCGGTGCAGCCAACTCGGCATGGAACCTGCAAGCTGACCATGTCGTTTCCCAGGCGCGGCTACAGCTGCCCGAGAGGATTCCTGAGGCCTCCCCGACCTCGGTCCCATCAACGTGTGTGGCCTTGGCAGCCAAAGACTGATCGTGAGCGGCAGCCTCCCTTGTGCCCTCAACTCAGCCCTTCGGGGAGACCACAGCTCTGCTGTGGGTTCGTAGCGTGTAGCTTCCTGGGACCTAACCCTAACCCTAACCCTACCCCGAACCGTACCCTCCACCGGGCCCTCACCCGGTCTCGAACCCTAACCCTACACTTGAGCCGCCCCGTCACATTAGCCCTCCCTTGAGCCCTCGAGGGACATCACGAGAACGGAGTCGCTTCGGCCCTGGCCACGTCCCTGGACCGAACCCTAACCCTAGCTAAGGCACTGTCCCCATGGGTACCCAATCCCAAAATCTGACAACACCACGCACCTGGGCTTCACAAGCGGTGCAGTCTCACTCGGCATGGAACCTGGAAGCTGACCATGTGGTTTCCCAGGCGCGGCTGCAGCTGCCCGAGGGGATTCCTGAGTCCTCCCCGACCAGGGTTCCATCGACGTGTGTGCCTTGGCAGCCAAAGACTGATCCTGAGCGGCAGCCTACTTTGTGCCCTCAACTCAGCCCTTCTGCGAGACCACAGCCCTGCTGTGGGTTCGGCGTCTGGAGCCTCCTGGGACCTAACCCTAACCCTAACCCAATGTCGGACCGGGACCCTCCACCGAAACCTAAGCCGGCTTCGATATCAAAACGAACACTTGAGTCGCCTGTTCGCATGAGCCCTCACTTCAGCCCTCGATGGAGATCACGAGACCGGAGTCGCTTCGTCCCTGGACACTTGCCTGGACTGAACCCTAACCCTAGCTAAGGCCCTCTCCCCATGTGAACCCTATACGAAAATCGGACAAGACCATGCGCCTGGGGTCCAGAAGCGGTGCAGGCTCACTCGGCCTGGAACCTGGAGCTCACCATGTCGTTTCCCTGGCCCGCCTGCAGCTGCCCGAGAGGATTCCTGAGGCCTCCCCGACCAGGGGCCCATCGACGTGGGTGTCCTTGGCAGCCAAAGACTGATCCTGAGCGGCAGCTTCCCTTGTGCCCTCAACTGAGCCCTTCGGGGAGACCACAGCTCTGCTGTGGGTTCGTAGCCTCTAGCTTCCTGGGACCTAACCCTAACCCTAACCCTACCCCGAACCGTACCCTCCACCGGGCCCTCACCCGGTCTCGAACCCTAACCCTACACTTGAGCCGCCCCGTCACGTGAGCCCTCACTTGAGCCCTCGAGGGAGATGACGAGAACGGAGTCGCTTCGGCCTCTGCGACGTCCCTGGACCGAACCCTAACCCTAGCTAAGGCACTGTCCCCATGGGTACCCAATCCCAAAATCTGACAACACCACGCACCTGGGCTTCACAAGCGGTGCAGCCAACTCGGCATGGAACCTGTAAGCTGACCATGTCGTTTCCCAGGCGCGCCTACAGATGCCCGAGAGGATTCCTGAGGCCTCCCCGACCTCGGTCCCATCAACGTGTGTGGCCTTGGCAGCCAAAGACTGATCGTGAGCGGCAGCCTCCCTTGTGCCCTCAACTCAGCCCTTCGGGGAGACCACAGCTCTGCTGTGTGTTCGTAGCGTGTAGCTTCCTGGGACCTAACCCTAACCCTAACCCTACCCCGAACCGTACCCTCCACCGGGCCCTCACCCGGTCTCGAACCCTAACCCTACACTTGAGCCGCCCCGTCACATTAGCCCTCCCTTGAGCCCTCGAGGGACATCACGAGAACGGAGTCGCTTCGGCCCTGGCCACGTCCCTGGACCGAACCCTAACCCTAGCTAAGGCACTGTCCCCATGGGTACCCAATCCTAAAATCTGACAACACCACGCACCTGGGCTTCACAAGCGGTGCAGTCTCACTCGGCATGGAACCTGGAAGCTGACCATGTGGTTTCCCAGGCGCGGCTGCAGCTGCCCGAGGGGATTCCTGAGTCCTCCCCGACCAGGGTTCCATCGACGTGTGTGCCTTGGCAGCCAAAGACTGATCCTGAGCGGCAGCCTACTTTGTGCCCTCAACTCAGCCCTTCTGCGAGACCACAGCCCTGCTGTGGGTTCGGCGTCTGGAGCCTCCTGGGACCTAACCCTAACCCTAACCCAATGTCGGACCGGGACCCTCCACCGAAACCTAAGCCGGCTTCGATATCAAAACGAACACTTGAGTCGCCTGTTCGCATGAGCCCTCACTTCAGCCCTCGATGGAGATCACGAGACCGGAGTCGCTTCGTCCCTGGACACTTGCCTGGACTGAACCCTAACCCTAGCTAAGGCCCTCTCCCCATGTGAACCCTATACGAAAATCGGACAAGACCATGCGCCTGGGGTCCAGAAGCGGTGCAGGCTCACTCGGCCTGGAACCTGGAGCTCACCATGTCGTTTCCCTGGCCCGCCTGCAGCTGCCCGAGAGGATTCCTGAGGCCTCCCCAACCAGGGGCCCATCGACGTGGGTGTCCTTGGCAGCCAAAGACTTATCCTGATCGGCAGCTTCCCTTGTGCCCTCAACTGAGCCCTTCGGGGAGACCACAGCTCTGCTGTGGGTTCGTAGCCTCTAGCTTCCTGGGACCTAACCCTAACCCTAACCCTACCCCGAACCGTACCCTCCACCGGGCCCTCACCCGGTCTCGAACCCTAACCCTACACTTGAGCCGCCCCGTCACGTGAGCCCTCACTTGAGCCCTCGAGGGAGATGACGAGAACGGAGTCGCTTCGGGCTCTGCGACGTCCCTGGACCGAACCCTAACCCTAGCTAAGGCACTGTCCCCATGGGTACCCAATCCCAAAATCTGACAACACCACGCACCTGGGCTTCACAAGCGGTGCAGCCAACTCGGCATGGAACCTGCAAGCTGACCATGTCGTTTCCCAGGCGCGGCTACAGCTGCCCGAGAGGATTCCTGAGGCCTCCCCGACCTCGGTCCCATCAACGTGTGTGGCCTTGGCAGCCAAAGACTGATCGTGAGCGGCAGCCTCCCTTGTGCCCTCAACTCAGCCCTTCGGGGAGACCACAGCTCTGCTGTGGGTTCGTAGCGTGTAGCTTCCTGGGACCTAACCCTAACCCTAACCCTACCCCGAACCGTACCCTCCACCGGGCCCTCACCCGGTCTCGAACCCTAACCCTACACTTGAGCCGCCCCGTCACATTAGCCCTCCCTTGAGCCCTCGAGGGACATCACGAGAACGGAGTCGCTTCGGCCCTGGCCACGTCCCTGGACCGAACCCTAACCCTAGCTAAGGCACTGTCCCCATGGGTACCCAATCCCAAAATCTGACAACACCACGCACCTGGGCTTCACAAGCGGTGCAGTCTCACTCGGCATGGAACCTGGAAGCTGACCATGTGGTTTCCCAGGCGCGGCTGCAGCTGCCCGAGGGGATTCCTGAGTCCTCCCCGACCAGGGTTCCATCGACGTGTGTGCCTTGGCAGCCAAAGACTGATCCTGAGCGGCAGCCTACTTTGTGCCCTCAACTCAGCCCTTCTGCGAGACCACAGCCCTGCTGTGGGTTCGGCGTCTGGAGCCTCCTGGGACCTAACCCTAACCCTAACCCAATGTCGGACCGGGACCCTCCACTGAAACCTAAGCCGGCTTCGATATCAAAACGAACACTTGAGTCGCCTGTTCGCATGAGCCCTCACTTCAGCCCTCGATGGAGATCACGAGACCGGAGTCGCTTTGTCCCTGGACACTTGCCTGGACTGAACCCTAACCCTAGCTATGGCACTCTCCCCATGTGAACCCTATACGAAAATCGGACAAGACCATGCGCCTGGGGTCCAGAAGCGGTGCAGGCTCACTCGGCCTGGAACCTGGAGCTCACCATGTCGTTTCCCTGGCCCGCCTGCAGCTGCCCGAGAGGATTCCTGAGGCCTCCCCGACCAGGGGCCCATCGACGTGGGTGTCCTTGGCAGCCAAAGACTTATCCTGATCGGCACCTTCCCTTGTGCCCTCAACTGAGCCCTTCGGGGAGACCACAGCTCTGCTGTGGGTTCGTAGCCTCTAGCTTCCTGGGACCTAACCCTAACCCTAAACCTACCCCGAACCGTACCCTCCACCGGGCCCTCACCCGGTCTCGAACCCTAACCCTACACTTGAGCCGCCCCGTCACATTAGCCCTCACTTGAGCCCTCGAGGGAGATGACGAGAACGGAGTCGCTTCGGCCTCTGCGACGTCCCTGGCCCGAACCCTAACCCTAGCTAAGGCACTGTCCCCATGGGTACCCAATCCCAAAATCTGACAACACCACGCACCTGGGCTTCACAAGCGGTGCAGCCAACTCGGCATGGAACCTGCAAGCTGACCATGTCGTTTCCCAGGCGTGGCTACAGCTCCCCGAGAGGATTCCTGAGGCCTCCCCAACCTCGGTCCCATCAACGTGTGTGGCCTTGGCAGCCAAAGACTGATCGTGAGCGGCAGCCTCCCTTGTGCCCTCAACTCAGCCCTTCGGGGAGACCACAGCTCTGCTGTGTGTTCGTAGCGTGTAGCTTCCTGGGACCTAACCCTAACCCTAACCCTACCCCGAACCGTACCCTCCACCGGGCCCTCACCCGGTCTCGAACCCTAACCCTACACTTGAGCCGCCCCGTCACATTAGCCCTCACTTGAGCCCTCGAGGGACATCACGAGAACGGAGTCGCTTCGGCCCTGGCCACGTCCCTGGACCGAACCCTAACCCTAGCTAAGGCAGTGTCCCCATGGGTACCCAATCCCAAAATCTGACAACACCACGCACCTGGGCTTCACAAGCGGTGCAGCCAACTCGGCATGGAACCTGCAAGCTGACCATGTCGTTTCCCAGGCGCGGCTACAGCTGCCCGAGAGGATTCCTGAGGCCTCCCCGACCTCGGTCCCATCAACGTGTGTGGCCTTGGCAGCCAAAGACTGATCGTGAGCGGCAGCCTCCCTTGTGCCCTCAACTCAGCCCTTCGGGGAGACCACAGCTCTGCTGTGTGTTCGTAGCGTGTAGCTTCCTGGGACCTAACCCTAACCCTAACCCTACCCCGAACCGTACCCTCCACCGGGCCCTCACCCGGTCTCGAACCCTAACCCTACACTTGAGCCGCCCCGTCACATTAGCCCTCACTTGAGCCCTCGAGGGACATCACGAGAACGGAGTCGCTTCGGCCCTGGCCACGTCCCTGGACCGAACCCTAACCCTAGCTAAGGCACTGTCCCCATGGGTACCCAATCCCAAAATCTGACAACACCACGCACCTGGGCTTCACAAGCGGTGCAGTCTCACTCGGCATGGAACCTGGAAGCTGACCATGTGGTTTCCCAGGCGCGGCTGCAGCTGCCCGAGGGGATTCCTGAGTCCTCCCCGACCAGGGTTCCATCGACGTGTGTGCCTTGGCAGCCAAAGACTGATCCTGAGCGGCAGCCTACTTTGTGCCCTCAACTCAGCCCTTCTGCGAGACCACAGCCCTGCTGTGGGTTCGGCGTCTGGAGCCTCCTGGGACCTAACCCTAACCCTAACCCAATGTCAGACCGGGACCCTCCACCGAAACCTAACCCGGCTTCGATATCAAAACGAACACTTGAGTCGCCTGTTCGCATGAGCCCTCACTTCAGCCCTCGATGGAGATCACGAGACCGGAGTCGCTTCGTCCCTGGACACTTGCCTGGACTGAACCCTAACCCTAGCTAAGGCCCTCTCCCCATGTGAACCCTATACGAAAATCGGACAAGACCATGCGCCTGGGGTCCAGAAGCGGTGCAGGCTCACTCGGCCTGGAACCTGGAGCTCACCATGTCGTTTCCCTGGCCCGCCTGCAGCTGCCCGAGAGGATTCCTGAGGCCTCCCCGACCAGGGGCCCATCGACGTGGGTGTCCTTGGCAGCCAAAGACTGATCCTGAGCGGCAGCTTCCCTTGTGCCCTCAACTGAGCCCTTCGGGGAGACCACAGCTCTGCTGTGGGTTCGTAGCCTCTAGCTTCCTGGGACCTAACCCTAACCCTAACCCTACCCCGAACCGTACCCTCCACCGGGCCCTCACCCGGTCTCGAACCCTAACCCTACACTTGAGCCGCCCCGTCACGTGAGCCCTCACTTGAGCCCTCGAGGGAGATGACGAGAACGGAGTCGCTTCGGCCTCTGCGACGTCCCTGGACCGAACCCTAACCCTAGCTAAGGCACTGTCCCCATGGGTACCCAATCCCAAAATCTGACAACACCACGCACCTGGGCTTCACAAGCGGTGCAGCCAACTCGGCATGGAACCTGCAAGCTGACCATGTCGTTTCCCAGGCGCGGCTACAGCTGCCCGAGAGGATTCCTGAGGCCTCCCCGACCTCGGTCCCATCAACGTGTGTGGCCTTGGCAGCCAAAGACTGATCGTGAGCGGCAGCCTCCCTTGTGCCCTCAACTCAGCCCTTCGGGGAGACCACAGCTCTGCTGTGGGTTCGTAGCGTGTAGCTTCCTGGGACCTAACCCTAACCCTAACCCTACCCCGAACCGTACCCTCCACCGGGCCCTCACCCGGTCTCGAACCCTAACCCTACACTTGAGCCGCCCCGTCACATTAGCCCTCCCTTGAGCCCTCGAGGGACATCACGAGAACGGAGTCGCTTCGGCCCTGGCCACGTCCCTGGACCGAACCCTAACCCTAGCTAAGGCACTGTCCCCATGGGTACCCAATCCCAAAATCTGACAACACCACGCACCTGGGCTTCACAAGCGGTGCAGTCTCACTCGGCATGGAACCTGGAAGCTGACCATGTGGTTTCCCAGGCGCGGCTGCAGCTGCCCGAGGGGATTCCTGAGTCCTCCCCGACCAGGGTTCCATCGACGTGTGTGCCTTGGCAGCCAAAGACTGATCCTGAGCGGCAGCCTACTTTGTGCCCTCAACTCAGCCCTTCTGCGAGACCACAGCCCTGCTGTGGGTTCGGCGTCTGGAGCCTCCTGGGACCTAACCCTAACCCTAACCCAATGTCGGACCGGGACCCTCCACCGAAACCTAAGCCGGCTTCGATATCAAAACGAACACTTGAGTCGCCTGTTCGCATGAGCCCTCACTTCAGCCCTCGATGGAGATCACGAGACCGGAGTCGCTTTGTCCCTGGACACTTGCCTGGACTGAACCCTAACCCTAGCTAACGCACTCTCCCCATGTGAACCCTATACGAAAATCGGACAAGACCATGCGCCTGGGGTCCAGAAGCGGTGCAGGCTCACTCGGCCTGGAACCTGGAGCTCACCATGTCGTTTCCCTGGCCCGCCTGCAGCTGCCCGAGAGGATTCCTGAGGCCTCCCCGACCAGGGGCCCATCGACGTGGGTGTCCTTGGCAGCCAAAGACTTATCCTGATCGGCACCTTCCCTTGTGCCCTCAACTGAGCCCTTCGGGGAGACCACAGCTCTGCTGTGGGTTCGTAGCCTCTAGCTTCCTGGGACCTAACCCTAACCCTAAACTTACCCCGAACCGTACCCTCTACCGGGCCCTCACCCGGTCTCGAACCCTAACCCTACACTTGAGCCGCCCCGTCACGTGAGCCCTCACTTGAGCCCTCGAGGGAGATGACGAGAACGGAGTCGCTTCGGCCTCTGCGACGTCCCTGGCCCGAACCCTAACCCTAGCTAAGGCACTGTCCCCATGGGTACCCAATCCCAAAATCTGACAACACCACGCACCTGGGCTTCACAAGCGGTGCAGCCAACTCGGCATGGAACCTGCAAGCTGACCATGTCGTTTCCCAGGCGTGGCTACAGCTCCCCGAGAGGATTCCTGAGGCCTCCCCAACCTCGGTCCCATCAACGTGTGTGGCCTTGGCAGCCAAAGACTGATCGTGAGCGGCAGCCTCCCTTGTGCCCTCAACTCAGCCCTTCGGGGAGACCACAGCTCTGCTGTGTGTTCGTAGCGTGTAGCTTCCTGGGACCTAACCCTAACCCTAACCCTACCCCGAACCGTACACTCCACCGGGCCCTCACCCGGTCTCGAACCCTAACCCTACACTTGAGCCGCCCCGTCACATTAGCCCTCACTTGAGCCCTCGAGGGACATCACGAGAACGGAGTCGCTTCGGCCCTGGCCACGTCCCTGGACCGAACCCTAACCCTAGCTAAGGCAGTGTCCCCATGGGTACCCAATCCCAAAATCTGACAACACCACGCACCTGGGCTTCACAAGCGGTGCAGCCAACTCGGCATGGAACCTGCAAGCTGACCATGTCGTTTCCCAGGCGCGGCTACAGCTGCCCGAGAGGATTCCTGAGGCCTCCCCGACCTCGGTCCCATCAACGTGTGTGGCCTTGGCAGCCAAAGACTGATCGTGAGCGGCAGCCTCCCTTGTGCCCTCAACTCAGCCCTTCGGGGAGACCACAGCTCTGCTGTGTGTTCGTAGCGTGTAGCTTCCTGGGACCTAACCCTAACCCTAACCCTACCCCGAACCGTACCCTCCACCGGGCCCTCACCCGGTCTCGAACCCTAACCCTACACTTGAGCCGCCCCGTCACATTAGCCCTCACTTGAGCCCTCGAGGGACATCACGAGAACGGAGTCGCTTCGGCCCTGGCCACGTCCCTGGACCGAACCCTAACCCTACCTAAGGCACTGTCCCCATGGGTACCCAATCCCAAAATCTGACAACACCACGCACCTGGGCTTCACAAGCGGTGCAGTCTCACTCGGCATGGAACCTGGAAGCTGACCATGTGGTTTCCCAGGCGCGGCTGCAGCTGCCCGAGTGGATTCCTGAGTCCTCCCCGACCAGGGTTCCATCGACGTGTGTGCCTTGGCAGCCAAAGACTGATCCTGAGCGGCAGCCTACTTTGTGCCCTCAACTCAGCCCTTCTGCGAGACCACAGCCCTGCTGTGGGTTCGGCGTCTGGAGCCTCCTGGGACCTAACCCTAACCCTAACCCAATGTCGGACCGGGACCCTCCACCGAAACCTAAGCCGGCTTCGATATCAAAACGAACACTTGAGTCGCCTGTTCGCATGAGCCCTCACTTCAGCCCTCGATGGAGATCACGAGACCGGAGTCGCTTCGTCCCTGGACACTTGCCTGGACTGAACCCTAACCCTAGCTAAGGCCCTCTCCCCATGTGAACCCTATACGAAAATCGGACAAGACCATGCGCCTGGGGTCCAGAAGCGGTGCAGGCTCACTCGGCCTGGAACCTGGAGCTCACCATGTCGTTTCCCTGGCCCGCCTGCAGCTGCCCGAGAGGATTCCTGAGGCCTCCCCGACCAGGGGCCCATCGACGTGGGTGTCCTTGGCAGCCAAAGACTGATCCTGAGCGGCAGCTTCCCTTGTGCCCTCAACTGAGCCCTTCGGGGAGACCACAGCTCTGCTGTGGGTTCGTAGCCTCTAGCTTCCTGGGACCTAACCCTAACCCTAACCCTACCCCGAACCGTACCCTCCACCGGGCCCTCACCCGGTCTCGAACCCTAACCCTACACTTGAGCCGCCCCGTCACGTGAGCCCTCACTTGAGCCCTCGAGGGAGATGACGAGAACGGAGTCGCTTCGGCCTCTGCGACGTCCCTGGACCGAACCCTAACCCTAGCTAAGGCACTGTCCCCATGGGTACCCAATCCCAAAATCTGACAACACCACGCACCTGGGCTTCACAAGCGGTGCAGCCAACTCGGCATGGAACCTGCAAGCTGACCATGTCGTTTCCCAGGCGCGGCTACAGCTGCCCGAGAGGATTCCTGAGGCCTCCCCGACCTCGGTCCCATCAACGTGTGTGGCCTTGGCAGCCAAAGACTGATCGTGAGCGGCAGCCTCCCTTGTGCCCTCAACTCAGCCCTTCGGGGAGACCACAGCTCTGCTGTGGGTTCGTAGCGTGTAGCTTCCTGGGACCTAACCCTAACCCTAACCCTACCCCGAACCGTACCCTCCACCGGGCCCTCACCCGGTCTCGAACCCTAACCCTACACTTGAGCCGCCCCGTCACATTAGCCCTCCCTTGAGCCCTCGAGGGACATCACGAGAACGGAGTCGCTTCGGCCCTGGCCACGTCCCTGGACCGAACCCTAACCCTAGCTAAGGCACTGTCCCCATGGGTACCCAATCCCAAAATCTGACAACACCACGCACCTGGGCTTCACAAGCGGTGCAGTCTCACTCGGCATGGAACCTGGAAGCTGACCATGTGGTTTCCCAGGCGCGGCTGCAGCTGCCCGAGGGGATTCCTGAGTCCTCCCCGACCAGGGTTCCATCGACGTGTGTGCCTTGGCAGCCAAAGACTGATCCTGAGCGGCAGCCTACTTTGTGCCCTCAACTCAGCCCTTCTGCGAGACCACAGCCCTGCTGTGGGTTCGGCGTCTGGAGCCTCCTGGGACCTAACCCTAACCCTAACCCAATGTCGGACCGGGACCCTCCACCGAAACCTAAGCCGGCTTCGATATCAAAACGAACACTTGAGTCGCCTGTTCGCATGAGCCCTCACTTCAGCCCTCGATGGAGATCACGAGACCGGAGTCGCTTCGTCCCTGGACACTTGCCTGGACTGAACCCTAACCCTAGCTAAGGCCCTCTCCCCATGTGAACCCTATACGAAAATCGGACAAGACCATGCGCCTGGGGTCCAGAAGCGGTGCAGGCTCACTCGGCCTGGAACCTGGAGCTCACCATGTCGTTTCCCTGGCCCGCCTGCAGCTGCCCGAGAGGATTCCTGAGGCCTCCCCGACCAGGGGCCCATCGACGTGGGTGTCCTTGGCAGCCAAAGACTGATCCTGAGCGGCAGCTTCCCTTGTGCCCTCAACTGAGCCCTTCGGGGAGACCACAGCTCTGCTGTGGGTTCGTAGCCTCTAGCTTCCTGGGACCTAACCCTAACCCTAACCCTACCCCGAACCGTACCCTCCACCGGGCCCTCACCCGGTCTCGAACCCTAACCCTACACTTGAGCCGCCCCGTCACGTGAGCCCTCACTTGAGCCCTCGAGGGAGATGACGAGAACGGAGTCGCTTCGGCCTCTGCGACGTCCCTGGACCGAACCCTAACCCTAGCTAAGGCAGTGTCCCCATGGGTACCCAATCCCAAAATCTGACAACACCACGCACCTGGGCTTCACAAGCGGTGCAGCCAACTCGGCATGGAACCTGCAAGCTGACCATGTCGTTTCCCAGGCGCGGCTACAGCTGCCCGAGAGGATTCCTGAGGCCTCCCCGACCTCGGTCCCATCAACGTGTGTGGCCTTGGCAGCCAAAGACTGATCGTGAGCGGCAGCCTCCCTTGTGCCCTCAACTCAGCCCTTCGGGGAGACCACAGCTCTGCTGTGGGTTCGTAGCGTGTAGCTTCCTGGGACCTAACCCTAACCCTAACCCTACCCCGAACCGTACCCTCCACCGGGCCCTCACCCGGTCTCGAACCCTAACCCTACACTTGAGCCGCCCCGTCACATTAGCCCTCCCTTGAGCCCTCGAGGGACATCACGAGAACGGAGTCGCTTCGGCCCTGGCCACGTCCCTGGACCGAACCCTAACCCTAGCTAAGGCACTGTCCCCATGGGTACCCAATCCCAAAATCTGACAACACCACGCACCTGGGCTTCACAAGCGGTGCAGTCTCACTCGGCATGGAACCTGGAAGCTGACCATGTGGTTTCCCAGGCGCGGCTGCAGCTGCCCGAGGGGATTCCTGAGTCCTCCCCGACCAGGGTTCCATCGACGTGTGTGCCTTGGCAGCCAAAGACTGATCCTGAGCGGCAGCCTACTTTGTGCCCTCAACTCAGCCCTTCTGCGAGACCACAGCCCTGCTGTGGGTTCGGCGTCTGGAGCCTCCTGGGACCTAACCCTAACCCTAACCCAATGTCGGACCGGGACCCTCCACCGAAACCTAAGCCGGCTTCGATATCAAAACGAACACTTGAGTCGCCTGTTCGCATGAGCCCTCACTTCAGCCCTCGATGGAGATCACGAGACCGGAGTCGCTTCGTCCCTGGACACTTGCCTGGACTGAACCCTAACCCTAGCTAAGGCCCTCTCCCCATGTGAACCCTATACGAAAATCGGACAAGACCATGCGCCTGGGGTCCAGAAGCGGTGCAGGCTCACTCGGCCTGGAACCTGGAGCTCACCATGTCGTTTCCCTGGCCCGCCTGCAGCTGCCCGAGAGGATTCCTGAGGCCTCCCCGACCAGGGGCCCATCGACGTGGGTGTCCTTGGCAGCCAAAGACTGATCCTGAGCGGCAGCTTCCCTTCTGCCCTCAACTGAGCCCTTCGGGGAGACCACAGCTCTGCTGTGGGTTCGTAGCCTCTAGCTTCCTGGGACCTAACCCTAACCCTAACCCTACCCCGAACCGTACCCTCCACCGGGCCCTCACCCGGTCTCGAACCCTAACCCTACACTTGAGCCGCCCCGTCACGTGAGCCCTCACTTGAGCCCTCGAGGGAGATGACGAGAACGGAGTCGCTTCGGCCTCTGCGACGTCCCTGGACCGAACCCTAACCCTAGCTAAGGCACTGTCCCCATGGGTACCCAATCCCAAAATCTGACAACACCACGCACCTGGGCTTCACAAGCGGTGCAGCCAACTCGGCATGGAACCTGTAAGCTGACCATGTCGTTTCCCAGGCGCGCCTACAGATGCCCGAGAGGATTCCTGAGGCCTCCCCGACCTCGGTCCCATCAACGTGTGTGGCCTTGGCAGCCAAAGACTGATCGTGAGCGGCAGCCTCCCTTGTGCCCTCAACTCAGCCCTTCGGGGAGACCACAGCTCTGCTGTGTGTTCGTAGCGTGTAGCTTCCTGGGACCTAACCCTAACCCTAACCCTACCCCGAACCGTACCCTCCACCGGGCCCTCACCCGGTCTCGAACCCTAACCCTACACTTGAGCCGCCCCGTCACATTAGCCCTCCCTTGAGCCCTCGAGGGACATCACGAGAACGGAGTCGCTTCGGCCCTGGCCACGTCCCTGGACCGAACCCTAACCCTAGCTAAGGCACTGTCCCCATGGGTACCCAATCCTAAAATCTGACAACACCACGCACCTGGGCTTCACAAGCGGTGCAGTCTCACTCGGCATGGAACCTGGAAGCTGACCATGTGGTTTCCCAGGCGCGGCTGCAGCTGCCCGAGGGGATTCCTGAGTCCTCCCCGACCAGGGTTCCATCGACGTGTGTGCCTTGGCAGCCAAAGACTGATCCTGAGCGGCAGCCTACTTTGTGCCCTCAACTCAGCCCTTCTGCGAGACCACAGCCCTGCTGTGGGTTCGGCGTCTGGAGCCTCCTGGGACCTAACCCTAACCCTAACCCAATGTCGGACCGGGACCCTCCACCGAAACCTAAGCCGGCTTCGATATCAAAACGAACACTTGAGTCGCCTGTTCGCATGAGCCCTCACTTCAGCCCTCGATGGAGATCACGAGACCGGAGTCGCTTCGTCCCTGGACACTTGCCTGGACTGAACCCTAACCCTAGCTAAGGCCCTCTCCCCATGTGAACCCTATACGAAAATCGGACAAGACCATGCGCCTGGGGTCCAGAAGCGGTGCAGGCTCACTCGGCCTGGAACCTGGAGCTCACCATGTCGTTTCCCTGGCCCGCCTGCAGCTGCCCGAGAGGATTCCTGAGGCCTCCCCGACCAGGGGCCCATCGACGTGGGTGTCCTTGGCAGCCAAAGACTTATCCTGATCGGCAGCTTCCCTTGTGCCCTCAACTGAGCCCTTCGGGGAGACCACAGCTCTGCTGTGGGTTCGTAGCCTCTAGCTTCCTGGGACCTAACCCTAACCCTAACCCTACCCCGAACCGTACCCTCCACCGGGCCCTCACCCGGTCTCGAACCCTAACCCTACACTTGAGCCGCCCCGTCACGTGAGCCCTCACTTGAGCCCTCGAGGGAGATGACGAGAACGGAGTCGCTTCGGGCTCTGCGACGTCCCTGGACCGAACCCTAACCCTAGCTAAGGCAGTGTCCCCATGGGTACCCAATCCCAAAATCTGACAACACCACGCACCTGGGCTTCACAAGCGGTGCAGCCAACTCGGCATGGAACCTGCAAGCTGACCATGTCGTTTCCCAGGCGCGGCTACAGCTGCCCGAGAGGATTCCTGAGGCCTCCCCGACCTCGGTCCCATCAACGTGTGTGGCCTTGGCAGCCAAAGACTGATCGTGAGCGGCAGCCTCCCTTGTGCCCTCAACTCAGCCCTTCGGGGAGACCACAGCTCTGCTGTGGGTTCGTAGCGTGTAGCTTCCTGGGACCTAACCCTAACCCTAACCCTACCCCGAACCGTACCCTCCACCGGGCCCTCACCCGGTCTCGAACCCTAACCCTACACTTGAGCCGCCCCGTCACATTAGCCCTCCCTTGAGCCCTCGAGGGACATCACGAGAACGGAGTCGCTTCGGCCCTGGCCACGTCCCTGGACCGAACCCTAACCCTAGCTAAGGCACTGTCCCCATGGGTACCCAATCCCAAAATCTGACAACACCACGCACCTGGGCTTCACAAGCGGTGCAGTCTCACTCGGCATGGAACCTGGAAGCTGACCATGTGGTTTCCCAGGCGCGGCTGCAGCTGCCCGAGGGGATTCCTGAGTCCTCCCCGACCAGGGTTCCATCGACGTGTGTGCCTTGGCAGCCAAAGACTGATCCTGAGCGGCAGCCTACTTTGTGCCCTCAACTCAGCCCTTCTGCGAGACCACAGCCCTGCTGTGGGTTCGGCGTCTGGAGCCTCCTGGGACCTAACCCTAACCCTAACCCAATGTCGGACCGGGACCCTCCACTGAAACCTAAGCCGGCTTCGATATCAAAACGAACACTTGAGTCGCCTGTTCGCATGAGCCCTCACTTCAGCCCTCGATGGAGATCACGAGACCGGAGTCGCTTTGTCCCTGGACACTTGCCTGGACTGAACCCTAACCCTAGCTAAGGCACTCTCCCCATGTGAACCCTATACGAAAATCGGACAAGACCATGCGCCTGGGGTCCAGAAGCGGTGCAGGCTCACTCGGCCTGGAACCTGGAGCTCACCATGTCGTTTCCCTGGCCCGCCTGCAGCTGCCCGAGAGGATTCCTGAGGCCTCCCCGAACAGGGGCCCATCGACGTGGGTGTCCTTGGCAGCCAAAGACTTATCCTGATCGGCACCTTCCCTTGTGCCCTCAACTGAGCCCTTCGGGGAGACCACAGCTCTGCTGTGGGTTCGTAGCCTCTAGCTTCCTGGGACCTAACCCTAACCCTAAACCTACCCCGAACCGTACCCTCCACCGGGCCCTCACCCGGTCTCGAACCCTAACCCTACACTTGAGCCGCCCCGTCACATTAGCCCTCACTTGAGCCCTCGAGGGAGATGACGAGAACGGAGTCGCTTCGGCCTCTGCGACGTCCCTGGCCCGAACCCTAACCCTAGCTAAGGCACTGTCCCCATGGGTACCCAATCCCAAAATCTGACAACACCACGCACCTGGGCTTCACAAGCGGTGCAGCCAACTCGGCATGGAACCTGCAAGCTGACCATGTCGTTTCCCAGGCGTGGCTACAGCTCCCCGAGAGGATTCCTGAGGCCTCCCCAACCTCGGTCCCATCAACGTGTGTGGCCTTGGCAGCCAAAGACTGATCGTGAGCGGCAGCCTCCCTTGTGCCCTCAACTCAGCCCTTCGGGGAGACCACAGCTCTGCTGTGTGTTCGTAGCGTGTAGCTTCCTGGGACCTAACCCTAACCCTAACCCTACCCCGAACCGTACACTCCACCGGGCCCTCACCCGGTCTCGAACCCTAACCCTACACTTGAGCCGCCCCGTCACATTAGCCCTCACTTGAGCCCTCGAGGGACATCACGAGAACGGAGTCGCTTCGGCCCTGGCCACGTCCCTGGACCGAACCCTAACCCTAGCTAAGGCAGTGTCCCCATGGGTACCCAATCCCAAAATCTGACAACACCACGCACCTGGGCTTCACAAGCGGTGCAGCCAACTCGGCATGGAACCTGCAAGCTGACCATGTCGTTTCCCAGGCGCGGCTACAGCTGCCCGAGAGGATTCCTGAGGCCTCCCCGACCTCGGTCCCATCAACGTGTGTGGCCTTGGCAGCCAAAGACTGATCGTGAGCGGCAGCCTCCCTTGTGCCCTCAACTCAGCCCTTCGGGGAGACCACAGCTCTGCTGTGTGTTCGTAGCGTGTAGCTTCCTGGGACCTAACCCTAACCCTAACCCTACCCCGAACCGTACCCTCCACCGGGCCCTCACCCGGTCTCGAACCCTAACCCTACACTTGAGCCGCCCCGTCACATTAGCCCTCCCTTGAGCCCTCGAGGGACATCACGAGAACGGAGTCGCTTCGGCCCTGGCCACGTCCCTGGACCGAACCCTAACCCTAGCTAAGGCACTGTCCCCATGGGTACCCAATCCTAAAATCTGACAACACCACGCACCTGGGCTTCACAAGCGGTGCAGTCTCACTCGGCATGGAACCTGGAAGCTGACCATGTGGTTTCCCAGGCGCGGCTGCAGCTGCCCGAGGGGATTCCTGAGTCCTCCCCGACCAGGGTTCCATCGACGTGTGTGCCTTGGCAGCCAAAGACTGATCCTGAGCGGCAGCCTACTTTGTGCCCTCAACTCAGCCCTTCTGCGAGACCACAGCCCTGCTGTGGGTTCGGCGTCTGGAGCCTCCTGGGACCTAACCCTAACCCTAACCCAATGTCGGACCGGGACCCTCCACCGAAACCTAAGCCGGCTTCGATATCAAAACGAACACTTGAGTCGCCTGTTCGCATGAGCCCTCACTTCAGCCCTCGATGGAGATCACGAGACCGGAGTCGCTTCGTCCCTGGACACTTGCCTGGACTGAACCCTAACCCTAGCTAAGGCCCTCTCCCCATGTGAACCCTATACGAAAATCGGACAAGACCATGCGCCTGGGGTCCAGAAGCGGTGCAGGCTCACTCGGCCTGGAACCTGGAGCTCACCATGTCGTTTCCCTGGCCCGCCTGCAGCTGCCCGAGAGGATTCCTGAGGCCTCCCCGACCAGGGGCCCATCGACGTGGGTGTCCTTGGCAGCCAAAGACTTATCCTGATCGGCAGCTTCCCTTGTGCCCTCAACTGAGCCCTTCGGGGAGACCACAGCTCTGCTGTGGGTTCGTAGCCTCTAGCTTCCTGGGACCTAACCCTAACCCTAACCCTACCCCGAACCGTACCCTCCACCGGGCCCTCACCCGGTCTCGAACCCTAACCCTACACTTGAGCCGCCCCGTCACGTGAGCCCTCACTTGAGCCCTCGAGGGAGATGACGAGAACGGAGTCGCTTCGGGCTCTGCGACGTCCCTGGACCGAACCCTAACCCTAGCTAAGGCACTGTCCCCATGGGTACCCAATCCCAAAATCTGACAACACCACGCACCTGGGCTTCACAAGCGGTGCAGCCAACTCGGCATGGAACCTGCAAGCTGACCATGTCGTTTCCCAGGCGCGGCTACAGCTGCCCGAGAGGATTCCTGAGGCCTCCCCGACCTCGGTCCCATCAACGTGTTTGGCCTTGGCAGCCAAAGACTGATCGTGAGCGGCAGCCTCCCTTGTGCCCTCAACTCAGCCCTTCGGGGAGACCACAGCTCTGCTGTGGGTTCGTAGCGTGTAGCTTCCTGGGACCTAACCCTAACCCTAACCCTACCCCGAACCGTACCCTCCACCGGGCCCTCACCCGGTCTCGAACCCTAACCCTACACTTGAGCCGCCCCGTCACATTAGCCCTCCCTTGAGCCCTCGAGGGACATCACGAGAACGGAGTCGCTTCGGCCCTGGCCACGTCCCTGGACCGAACCCTAACCCTAGCTAAGGCACTGTCCCCATGGGTACCCAATCCCAAAATCTGACAACACCACGCACCTGGGCTTCACAAGCGGTGCAGTCTCACTCGGCATGGAACCTGGAAGCTGACCATGTGGTTTCCCAGGCGCGGCTGCAGCTGCCCGAGGGGATTCCTGAGTCCTCCCCGACCAGGGTTCCATCGACGTGTGTGCCTTGGCAGCCAAAGACTGATCCTGAGCGGCAGCCTACTTTGTGCCCTCAACTCAGCCCTTCTGCGAGACCACAGCCCTGCTGTGGGTTCGGCGTCTGGAGCCTCCTGGGACCTAACCCTAACCCTAACCCAATGTCGGACCGGGACCCTCCACTGAAACCTAAGCCGGCTTCGATATCAAAACGAACACTTGAGTCGCCTGTTCGCATGAGCCCTCACTTCAGCCCTCGATGGAGATCACGAGACCGGAGTCGCTTTGTCCCTGGACACTTGCCTGGACTGAACCCTAACCCTAGCTAAGGCACTCTCCCCATGTGAACCCTATACGAAAATCGGACAAGACCATGCGCCTGGGGTCCAGAAGCGGTGCAGGCTCACTCGGCCTGGAACCTGGAGCTCACCATGTCGTTTCCCTGGCCCGCCTGCAGCTGCCCGAGAGGATTCCTGAGGCCTCCCCGACCAGGGGCCCATCGACGTGGGTGTCCTTGGCAGCCAAAGACTTATCCTGATCGGCACCTTCCCTTGTGCCCTCAACTGAGCCCTTCGGGGAGACCACAGCTCTGCTGTGGGTTCGTAGCCTCTAGCTTCCTGGGACCTAACCCTAACCCTAAACCTACCCCGAACCGTACCCTCCACCGGGCCCTCACCCGGTCTCGAACCCTAACCCTACACTTGAGCCGCCCCGTCACATTAGCCCTCACTTGAGCCCTCGAGGGAGATGACGAGAACGGAGTCGCTTCGGCCTCTGCGACGTCCCTGGCCCGAACCCTAACCCTAGCTAAGGCACTGTCCCCATGGGTACCCAATCCCAAAATCTGACAACACCACGCACCTGGGCTTCACAAGCGGTGCAGCCAACTCGGCATGGAACCTGCAAGCTGACCATGTCGTTTCCCAGGCGTGGCTACAGCTCCCCGAGAGGATTCCTGAGGCCTCCCCAACCTCGGTCCCATCAACGTGTGTGGCCTTGGCAGCCAAAGACTGATCGTGAGCGGCAGCCTCCCTTGTGCCCTCAACTCAGCCCTTCGGGGAGACCACAGCTCTGCTGTGTGTTCGTAGCGTGTAGCTTCCTGGGACCTAACCCTAACCCTAACCCTACCCCGAACCGTACACTCCACCGGGCCCTCACCCGGTCTCGAACCCTAACCCTACACTTGAGCCGCCCCGTCACATTAGCCCTCACTTGACCCTCGAGGGACATCACGAGAACGGAGTCGCTTCGGCCCTGGCCACGTCCCTGGACCGAACCCTAACCCTAGCTAAGGCAGTGTCCCCATGGGTACCCAATCCCAAAATCTGACAACACCACGCACCTGGGCTTCACAAGCGGTGCAGCCAACTCGGCATGGAACCTGCAAGCTGACCATGTCGTTTCCCAGGCGCGGCTACAGCTGCCCGAGAGGATTCCTGAGGCCTCCCCGACCTCGGTCCCATCAACGTGTGTGGCCTTGGCAGCCAAAGACTGATCGTGAGCGGCAGCCTCCCTTGTGCCCTCAACTCAGCCCTTCGGGGAGACCACAGCTCTGCTGTGTGTTCGTAGCGTGTAGCTTCCTGGGACCTAACCCTAACCCTAACCCTACCCCGAACCGTACCCTCCACCGGGCCCTCACCCGGTCTCGAACCCTAACCCTACACTTGAGCCGCCCCGTCACATTAGCCCTCACTTGAGCCCTCGAGGGACATCACGAGAACGGAGTCGCTTCGGCCCTGGCCACGTCCCTGGACCGAACCCTAACCCTAGCTAAGGCACTGTCCCCATGGGTACCCAATCCCAAAATCTGACAACACCACGCACCTGGGCTTCACAAGCGGTGCAGTCTCACTCGGCATGGAACCTGGAAGCTGACCATGTGGTTTCCCAGGCGCGGCTGCAGCTGCCCGAGGGGATTCCTGAGTCCTCCCCGACCAGGGTTCCATCGACGTGTGTGCCTTGGCAGCCAAAGACTGATCCTGAGCGGCAGCCTACTTTGTGCCCTCAACTCAGCCCTTCTGCGAGACCACAGCCCTGCTGTGGGTTCGGCGTCTGGAGCCTCCTGGGACCTAACCCTAACCCTAACCCAATGTCGGACCGGGACCCTCCACCGAAACCTAAGCCGGCTTCGATATCAAAACGAACACTTGAGTCGCCTGTTCGCATGAGCCCTCACTTCAGCCCTCGATGGAGATCACGAGACCGGAGTCGCTTTGTCCCTGGACACTTGCCTGGACTGAACCCTAACCCTAGCTAACGCACTCTCCCCATGTGAACCCTATACGAAAATCGGACAAGACCATGCGCCTGGGGTCCAGAAGCGGTGCAGGCTCACTCGGCCTGGAACCTGGAGCTCACCATGTCGTTTCCCTGGCCCGCCTGCAGCTGCCCGAGAGGATTCCTGAGGCCTCCCCGACCAGGGGCCCATCGACGTGGGTGTCCTTGGCAGCCAAAGACTTATCCTGATCGGCACCTTCCCTTGTGCCCTCAACTGAGCCCTTCGGGGAGACCACAGCTCTGCTGTGGGTTCGTAGCCTCTAGCTTCCTGGGACCTAACCCTAACCCTAAACTTACCCCGAACCGTACCCTCTACCGGGCCCTCACCCGGTCTCGAACCCTAACCCTACACTTGAGCCGCCCCGTCACGTGAGCCCTCACTTGAGCCCTCGAGGGAGATGACGAGAACGGAGTCGCTTCGGCCTCTGCGACGTCCCTGGCCCGAACCCTAACCCTAGCTAAGGCACTGTCCCCATGGGTACCCAATCCCAAAATCTGACAACACCACGCACCTGGGCTTCACAAGCGGTGCAGCCAACTCGGCATGGAACCTGCAAGCTGACCATGTCGTTTCCCAGGCGTGGCTACAGCTCCCCGAGAGGATTCCTGAGGCCTCCCCAACCTCGGTCCCATCAACGTGTGTGGCCTTGGCAGCCAAAGACTGATCGTGAGCGGCAGCCTCCCTTGTGCCCTCAACTCAGCCCTTCGGGGAGACCACAGCTCTGCTGTGTGTTCGTAGCGTGTAGCTTCCTGGGACCTAACCCTAACCCTAACCCTACCCCGAACCGTACACTCCACCGGGCCCTCACCCGGTCTCGAACCCTAACCCTACACTTGAGCCGCCCCGTCACATTAGCCCTCACTTGAGCCCTCGAGGGACATCACGAGAACGGAGTCGCTTCGGCCCTGGCCACGTCCCTGGACCGAACCCTAACCCTAGCTAAGGCAGTGTCCCCATGGGTACCCAATCCCAAAATCTGACAACACCACGCACCTGGGCTTCACAAGCGGTGCAGCCAACTCGGCATGGAACCTGCAAGCTGACCATGTCGTTTCCCAGGCGCGGCTACAGCTGCCCGAGAGGATTCCTGAGGCCTCCCCGACCTCGGTCCCATCAACGTGTGTGGCCTTGGCAGCCAAAGACTGATCGTGAGCGGCAGCCTCCCTTGTGCCCTCAACTCAGCCCTTCGGGGAGACCACAGCTCTGCTGTGTGTTCGTAGCGTGTAGCTTCCTGGGACCTAACCCTAACCCTAACCCTACCCCGAACCGTACCCTCCACCGGGCCCTCACCCGGTCTCGAACCCTAACCCTACACTTGAGCCGCCCCGTCACATTAGCCCTCACTTGAGCCCTCGAGGGACATCACGAGAACGGAGTCGCTTCGGCCCTGGCCACGTCCCTGGACCGAACCCTAACCCTACCTAAGGCACTGTCCCCATGGGTACCCAATCCCAAAATCTGACAACACCACGCACCTGGGCTTCACAAGCGGTGCAGTCTCACTCGGCATGGAACCTGGAAGCTGACCATGTGGTTTCCCAGGCGCGGCTGCAGCTGCCCGAGTGGATTCCTGAGTCCTCCCCGACCAGGGTTCCATCGACGTGTGTGCCTTGGCAGCCAAAGACTGATCCTGAGCGGCAGCCTACTTTGTGCCCTCAACTCAGCCCTTCTGCGAGACCACAGCCCTGCTGTGGGTTCGGCGTCTGGAGCCTCCTGGGACCTAACCCTAACCCTAACCCAATGTCGGACCGGGACCCTCCACCGAAACCTAAGCCGGCTTCGATATCAAAACGAACACTTGAGTCGCCTGTTCGCATGAGCCCTCACTTCAGCCCTCGATGGAGATCACGAGACCGGAGTCGCTTCGTCCCTGGACACTTGCCTGGACTGAACCCTAACCCTAGCTAAGGCCCTCTCCCCATGTGAACCCTATACGAAAATCGGACAAGACCATGCGCCTGGGGTCCAGAAGCGGTGCAGGCTCACTCGGCCTGGAACCTGGAGCTCACCATGTCGTTTCCCTGGCCCGCCTGCAGCTGCCCGAGAGGATTCCTGAGGCCTCCCCGACCAGGGGCCCATCGACGTGGGTGTCCTTGGCAGCCAAAGACTGATCCTGAGCGGCAGCTTCCCTTGTGCCCTCAACTGAGCCCTTCGGGGAGACCACAGCTCTGCTGTGGGTTCGTAGCCTCTAGCTTCCTGGGACCTAACCCTAACCCTAACCCTACCCCGAACCGTACCCTCCACCGGGCCCTCACCCGGTCTCGAACCCTAACCCTACACTTGAGCCGCCCCGTCACGTGAGCCCTCACTTGAGCCCTCGAGGGAGATGACGAGAACGGAGTCGCTTCGGCCTCTGCGACGTCCCTGGACCGAACCCTAACCCTAGCTAAGGCACTGTCCCCATGGGTACCCAATCCCAAAATCTGACAACACCACGCACCTGGGCTTCACAAGCGGTGCAGCCAACTCGGCATGGAACCTGCAAGCTGACCATGTCGTTTCCCAGGCGCGGCTACAGCTGCCCGAGAGGATTCCTGAGGCCTCCCCGACCTCGGTCCCATCAACGTGTGTGGCCTTGGCAGCCAAAGACTGATCGTGAGCGGCAGCCTCCCTTGTGCCCTCAACTCAGCCCTTCGGGGAGACCACAGCTCTGCTGTGGGTTCGTAGCGTGTAGCTTCCTGGGACCTAACCCTAACCCTAACCCTACCCCGAACCGTACCCTCCACCGGGCCCTCACCCGGTCTCGAACCCTAACCCTACACTTGAGCCGCCCCGTCACATTAGCCCTCCCTTGAGCCCTCGAGGGACATCACGAGAACGGAGTCGCTTCGGCCCTGGCCACGTCCCTGGACCGAACCCTAACCCTAGCTAAGGCACTGTCCCCATGGGTACCCAATCCCAAAATCTGACAACACCACGCACCTGGGCTTCACAAGCGGTGCAGTCTCACTCGGCATGGAACCTGGAAGCTGACCATGTGGTTTCCCAGGCGCGGCTGCAGCTGCCCGAGGGGATTCCTGAGTCCTCCCCGACCAGGGTTCCATCGACGTGTGTGCCTTGGCAGCCAAAGACTGATCCTGAGCGGCAGCCTACTTTGTGCCCTCAACTCAGCCCTTCTGCGAGACCACAGCCCTGCTGTGGGTTCGGCGTCTGGAGCCTCCTGGGACCTAACCCTAACCCTAACCCAATGTCGGACCGGGACCCTCCACCGAAACCTAAGCCGGCTTCGATATCAAAACGAACACTTGAGTCGCCTGTTCGCATGAGCCCTCACTTCAGCCCTCGATGGAGATCACGAGACCGGAGTCGCTTCGTCCCTGGACACTTGCCTGGACTGAACCCTAACCCTAGCTAAGGCCCTCTCCCCATGTGAACCCTATACGAAAATCGGACAAGACCATGCGCCTGGGGTCCAGAAGCGGTGCAGGCTCACTCGGCCTGGAACCTGGAGCTCACCATGTCGTTTCCCTGGCCCGCCTGCAGCTGCCCGAGAGGATTCCTGAGGCCTCCCCGACCAGGGGCCCATCGACGTGGGTGTCCTTGGCAGCCAAAGACTGATCCTGAGCGGCAGCTTCCCTTGTGCCCTCAACTGAGCCCTTCGGGGAGACCACAGCTCTGCTGTGGGTTCGTAGCCTCTAGCTTCCTGGGACCTAACCCTAACCCTAACCCTACCCCGAACCGTACCCTCCACCGGGCCCTCACCCGGTCTCGAACCCTAACCCTACACTTGAGCCGCCCCGTCACGTGAGCCCTCACTTGAGCCCTCGAGGGAGATGACGAGAACGGAGTCGCTTCGGCCTCTGCGACGTCCCTGGACCGAACCCTAACCCTAGCTAAGGCAGTGTCCCCATGGGTACCCAATCCCAAAATCTGACAACACCACGCACCTGGGCTTCACAAGCGGTGCAGCCAACTCGGCATGGAACCTGCAAGCTGACCATGTCGTTTCCCAGGCGCGGCTACAGCTGCCCGAGAGGATTCCTGAGGCCTCCCCGACCTCGGTCCCATCAACGTGTGTGGCCTTGGCAGCCAAAGACTGATCGTGAGCGGCAGCCTCCCTTGTGCCCTCAACTCAGCCCTTCGGGGAGACCACAGCTCTGCTGTGGGTTCGTAGCGTGTAGCTTCCTGGGACCTAACCCTAACCCTAACCCTACCCCGAACCGTACCCTCCACCGGGCCCTCACCCGGTCTCGAACCCTAACCCTACACTTGAGCCGCCCCGTCACATTAGCCCTCCCTTGAGCCCTCGAGGGACATCACGAGAACGGAGTCGCTTCGGCCCTGGCCACGTCCCTGGACCGAACCCTAACCCTAGCTAAGGCACTGTCCCCATGGGTACCCAATCCCAAAATCTGACAACACCACGCACCTGGGCTTCACAAGCGGTGCAGTCTCACTCGGCATGGAACCTGGAAGCTGACCATGTGGTTTCCCAGGCGCGGCTGCAGCTGCCCGAGGGGATTCCTGAGTCCTCCCCGACCAGGGTTCCATCGACGTGTGTGCCTTGGCAGCCAAAGACTGATCCTGAGCGGCAGCCTACTTTGTGCCCTCAACTCAGCCCTTCTGCGAGACCACAGCCCTGCTGTGGGTTCGGCGTCTGGAGCCTCCTGGGACCTAACCCTAACCCTAACCCAATGTCGGACCGGGACCCTCCACCGAAACCTAAGCCGGCTTCGATATCAAAACGAACACTTGAGTCGCCTGTTCGCATGAGCCCTCACTTCAGCCCTCGATGGAGATCACGAGACCGGAGTCGCTTCGTCCCTGGACACTTGCCTGGACTGAACCCTAACCCTAGCTAAGGCCCTCTCCCCATGTGAACCCTATACGAAAATCGGACAAGACCATGCGCCTGGGGTCCAGAAGCGGTGCAGGCTCACTCGGCCTGGAACCTGGAGCTCACCATGTCGTTTCCCTGGCCCGCCTGCAGCTGCCCGAGAGGATTCCTGAGGCCTCCCCGACCAGGGGCCCATCGACATGGGTGTCCTTGGCAGCCAAAGACTGATCCTGAGCGGCAGCTTCCCTTGTGCCCTCAACTGAGCCCTTCGGGGAGACCACAGCTCTGCTGTGGGTTCGTAGCCTCTAGCTTCCTGGGACCTAACCCTAACCCTAACCCTACCCCGAACCGTACCCTCCACCGGGCCCTCACCCGGTCTCGAACCCTAACCCTACACTTGAGCCGCCCCGTCACGTGAGCCCTCACTTGAGCCCTCGAGGGAGATGACGAGAACGGAGTCGCTTCGGCCTCTGCGACGTCCCTGGACCGAACCCTAACCCTAGCTAAGGCACTGTCCCCATGGGTACCCAATCCCAAAATCTGACAACACCACGCACCTGGGCTTCACAAGCGGTGCAGCCAACTCGGCATGGAACCTGCAAGCTGACCATGTCGTTTCCCAGGCGCGGCTACAGCTGCCCGAGAGGATTCCTGAGGCCTCCCCGACCTCGGTCCCATCAACGTGTGTGGCCTTGGCAGCCAAAGACTGATCGTGAGCGGCAGCCTCCCTTGTGCCCTCAACTCAGCCCTTCGGGGAGACCACAGCTCTGCTGTGGGTTCGTAGCGTGTAGCTTCCTGGGACCTAACCCTAACCCTAACCCTACCCCGAACCGTACCCTCCACCGGGCCCTCACCCGGTCTCGAACCCTAACCCTACACTTGAGCCGCCCCGTCACATTAGCCCTCCCTTGAGCCCTCGAGGGACATCACGAGAACGGAGTCGCTTCGGCCCTGGCCACGTCCCTGGACCGAACCCTAACCCTAGCTAAGGCACTGTCCCCATGTGTACCCAATCCCAAAATCTGACAACACCACGCACCTGGGCTTCACAAGCGGTGCAGTCTCACTCGGCATGGAACCTGGAAGCTGACCATGTGGTTTCCCAGGCGCGGCTGCAGCTGCCCGAGGGGATTCCTGAGTCCTCCCCGACCAGGGTTCCATCGACGTGTGTGCCTTGGCAGCCAAAGACTGATCCTGAGCGGCAGCCTACTTTGTGCCCTCAACTCAGCCCTTCTGCGAGACCACAGCCCTGCTGTGGGTTCGGCGTCTGGAGCCTCCTGGGACCTAACCCTAACCCTAACCCAATGTCGGACCGGGACCCTCCACCGAAACCTAAGCCGGCTTCGATATCAAAACGAACACTTGAGTCGCCTGTTCGCATGAGCCCTCACTTCAGCCCTCGATGGAGATCACGAGACCGGAGTCGCTTCGTCCCTGGACACTTGCCTGGACTGAACCCTAACCCTAGCTAAGGCCCTCTCCCCATGTGAACCCTATACGAAAATCGGACAAGACCATGCGCCTGGGGTCCAGAAGCGGTGCAGGCTCACTCGGCCTGGAACCTGGAGCTCACCATGTTGTTTCCCTGGCCCGCCTGCAGCTGCCCGAGAGGATTCCTGAGGCCTCCCCGACCAGGGGCCCATCGACGTGGGTGTCCTTGGCAGCCAAAGACTGATCCTGAGCGGCAGCTTCCCTTGTGCCCTCAACTGAGCCCTTCGGGGAGACCACAGCTCTGCTGTGGGTTCGTAGCCTCTAGCTTCCTGGGACCTAACCCTAACCCTAACCCTACCCCGAACCGCACCCTCCACCGGGCCCTCACCCGGTCTCGAACCCTAACCCTACACTTGAGCCGCCCCGTCACGTGAGCCCTCACTTGAGCCCTCGAGGGAGATGACGAGAACGGAGTCGCTTCGGCCTCTGCGACGTCCCTGGACCGAACCCTAACCCTAGCTAAGGCACTGTCCCCATGGGTACCCAATCCCAAAATCTGACAACACCACGCACCTGGGCTTCACAAGCGGTGCAGCCAACTCGGCATGGAACCTGCAAGCTGACCATGTCGTTTCCCAGGCGCGGCTACAGCTGCCCGAGAGGATTCCTGAGGCCTCCCCGACCTCGGTCCCATCAACGTGTGTGGCCTTGGCAGCCAAAGACTGATCGTGAGCGGCAGCCTCCCTTGTGCCCTCAACTCAGCCCTTCGGGGAGACCACAGCTCTGCTGTGGGTTCGTAGCGTGTAGCTTCCTGGGACCTAACCCTAACCCTAACCCTACCCCGAACCGTACCCTCCACCGGGCCCTCACCCGGTCTCGAACCCTAACCCTACACTTGAGCCGCCCCGTCACATTAGCCCTCCCTTGAGCCCTCGAGGGACATCACGAGAACGGAGTCGCTTCGGCCCTGGCCACGTCCCTGGACCGAACCCTAACCCTAGCTAAGGCACTGTCCCCATGGGTACCCAATCCCAAAATCTGACAACACCACGCACCTGGGCTTCACAAGCGGTGCAGTCTCACTCGGCATGGAACCTGGAAGCTGACCATGTGGTTTCCCAGGCGCGGCTGCAGCTGCCCGAGGGGATTCCTGAGTCCTCCCCGACCAGGGTTCCATCGACGTGTGTGCCTTGGCAGCCAAAGACTGATCCTGAGCGGCAGCCTACTTTGTGCCCTCAACTCAGCCCTTCTGCGAGACCACAGCCCTGCTGTGGGTTCGGCGTCTGGAGCCTCCTGGGACCTAACCCTAACCCTAACCCAATGTCGGACCGGGACCCTCCACCGAAACCTAAGCCGGCTTCGATATCAAAACGAACACTTGAGTCGCCTGTTCGCATGAGCCCTCACTTCAGCCCTCGATGGAGATCACGAGACCGGAGTCGCTTCGTCCCTGGACACTTGCCTGGACTGAACCCTAACCCTAGCTAAGGCCCTCTCCCCATGTGAACCCTATACGAAAATCGGACAAGACCATGCGCCTGGGGTCCAGAAGCGGTGCAGGCTCACTCGGCCTGGAACCTGGAGCTCACCATGTCGTTTCCCTGGCCCGCCTGCAGCTGCCCGAGAGGATTCCTGAGGCCTCCCCGACCAGGGGCCCATCGACGTGGGTGTCCTTGGCAGCCAAAGACTGATCCTGAGCGGCAGCTTCCCTTGTGCCCTCAACTGAGCCCTTCGGGGAGACCACAGCTCTGCTGTGGGTTCGTAGCCTCTAGCTTCCTGGGACCTAACCCTAACCCTAACCCTACCCCGAACCGTACCCTCCACCGGGCCCTCACCCGGTCTCGAACCCTAACCCTACACTTGAGCCGCCCCGTCACGTGAGCCCTCACTTGAGCCCTCGAGGGAGATGACGAGAACGGAGTCGCTTCGGCCTCTGCGACGTCCCTGGACCGAACCCTAACCCTAGCTAAGGCAGTGTCCCCATGGGTACCCAATCCCAAAATCTGACAACACCACGCACCTGGGCTTCACAAGCGGTGCAGCCAACTCGGCATGGAACCTGCAAGCTGACCATGTCGTTTCCCAGGCGCGGCTACAGCTGCCCGAGAGGATTCCTGAGGCCTCCCCGACCTCGGTCCCATCAACGTGTGTGGCCTTGGCAGCCAAAGACTGATCGTGAGCGGCAGCCTCCCTTGTGCCCTCAACTCAGCTCTTCGGGGAGACCACAGCTCTGCTGTGGGTTCGTAGCGTGTAGCTTCCTGGGACCTAACCCTAACCCTAACCCTACCCCGAACCGTACCCTCCACCGGGCCCTCACCCGGTCTCGAACCCTAACCCTACACTTGAGCCGCCCCGTCACATTAGCCCTCCCTTGAGCCCTCGAGGGACATCACGAGAACGGAGTCGCTTCGGCCCTGGCCACGTCCCTGGACCGAACCCTAACCCTAGCTAAGGCACTGTCCCCATGGGTACCCAATCCCAAAATCTGACAACACCACGCACCTGGGCTTCACAAGCGGTGCAGTCTCACTCGGCATGGAACCTGGAAGCTGACCATGTGGTTTCCCAGGCGCGGCTGCAGCTGCCCGAGGGGATTCCTGAGTCCTCCCCGACCAGGGTTCCATCGACGTGTGTGCCTTGGCAGCCAAAGACTGATCCTGAGCGGCAGCCTACTTTGTGCCCTCAACTCAGCCCTTCTGCGAGACCACAGCCCTGCTGTGGGTTCGGCGTCTGGAGCCTCCTGGGACCTAACCCTAACCCTAACCCAATGTCGGACCGGGACCCTCCACCGAAACCTAAGCCGGCTTCGATATCAAAACGAACACTTGAGTCGCCTGTTCGCATGAGCCCTCACTTCAGCCCTCGATGGAGATCACGAGACCGGAGTCGCTTCGTCCCTGGACACTTGCCTGGACTGAACCCTAACCCTAGCTAAGGCCCTCTCCCCATGTGAACCCTATACGAAAATCGGACAAGACCATGCGCCTGGGGTCCAGAAGCGGTGCAGGCTCACTCGGCCTGGAACCTGGAGCTCACCATGTCGTTTCCCTGGCCCGCCTGCAGCTGCCCGAGAGGATTCCTGAGGCCTCCCCGACCAGGGGCCCATCGACGTGGGTGTCCTTGGCAGCCAAAGACTGATCCTGAGCGGCAGCTTCCCTTGTGCCCTCAACTGAGCCCTTCGGGGAGACCACAGCTCTGCTGTGGGTTCGTAGCCTCTAGCTTCCTGGGACCTAACCCTAACCCTAACCCTACCCCGAACCGTACCCTCCACCGGGCCCTCACCCGGTCTCGAACCCTAACCCTACACTTGAGCCGCCCCGTCACGTGAGCCCTCACTTGAGCCCTCGAGGGAGATGACGAGAACGGAGTCGCTTCGGCCTCTGCGACGTCCCTGGACCGAACCCTAACCCTAGCTAAGGCACTGTCCCCATGGGTACCCAATCCCAAAATCTGACAACACCACGCACCTGGGCTTCACAAGCGGTGCAGCCAACTCGGCATGGAACCTGCAAGCTGACCATGTCGTTTCCCAGGCGCGGCTACAGCTGCCCGAGAGGATTCCTGAGGCCTCCCCGACCTCGGTCCCATCAACGTGTGTGGCCTTGGCAGCCAAAGACTGATCGTGAGCGGCAGCCTCCCTTGTGCCCTCAACTCAGCCCTTCGGGGAGACCACAGCTCTGCTGTGGGTTCGTAGCGTGTAGCTTCCTGGGACCTAACCCTAACCCTAACCCTACCCCGAACCGTACCCTCCACCGGGCCCTCACCCGGTCTCGAACCCTAACCCTACACTTGAGCCGCCCCGTCACATTAGCCCTCCCTTGAGCCCTCGAGGGACATCACGAGAACGGAGTCGCTTCGGCCCTGGCCACGTCCCTGGACCGAACCCTAACCCTAGCTAAGGCACTGTCCCCATGGGTACCCAATCCCAAAATCTGACAACACCACGCACCTGGGCTTCACAAGCGGTGCAGTCTCACTCGGCATGGAACCTGGAAGCTGACCATGTGGTTTCCCAGGCGCGGCTGCAGCTGCCCGAGGGGATTCCTGAGTCCTCCCCGACCAGGGTTCCATCGACGTGTGTGCCTTGGCAGCCAAAGACTGATCCTGAGCGGCAGCCTACTTTGTGCCCTCAACTCAGCCCTTCTGCGAGACCACAGCCCTGCTGTGGGTTCGGCGTCTGGAGCCTCCTGGGACCTAACCCTAACCCTAACCCAATGTCGGACCGGGACCCTCCACCGAAACCTAAGCCGGCTTCGATATCAAAACGAACACTTGAGTCGCCTGTTCGCATGAGCCCTCACTTCAGCCCTCGATGGAGATCACGAGACCGGAGTCGCTTCGTCCCTGGACACTTGCCTGGACTGAACCCTAACCCTAGCTAAGGCCCTCTCCCCATGTGAACCCTATACGAAAATCGGACAAGACCATGCGCCTGGGGTCCAGAAGCGGTGCAGGCTCACTCGGCCTGGAACCTGGAGCTCACCATGTCGTTTCCCTGGCCCGCCTGCAGCTGCCCGAGAGGATTCCTGAGGCCTCCCCGACCAGGGGCCCATCGACGTGGGTGTCCTTGGCAGCCAAAGACTGATCCTGAGCGGCAGCTTCCCTTGTGCCCTCAACTGAGCCCTTCGGGGAGACCACAGCTCTGCTGTGGGTTCGTAGCCTGTAGCTTCCTGGGACCTAACCCTAACCCTAACCCTACCCCGAACCGTACCCTCCACCGGGCCCTCACCCGGTCTCGAACCCTAACCCTACACTTGAGCCGCCCCGTCACGTGAGCCCTCACTTGAGCCCTCGAGGGAGATGACGAGAACGGAGTCGCTTCGGCCTCTGCGACGTCCCTGGACCGAACCCTAACCCTAGCTAAGGCAGTGTCCCCATGGGTACCCAATCCCAAAATCTGACAACACCACGCACCTGGGCTTCACAAGCGGTGCAGCCAACTCGGCATGGAACCTGCAAGCTGACCATGTCGTTTCCCAGGCGCGGCTACAGCTGCCCGAGAGGATTCCTGAGGCCTCCCCGACCTCGGTCCCATCAACGTGTGTGGCCTTGGCAGCCAAAGACTGATCGTGAGCGGCAGCCTCCCTTGTGCCCTCAACTCAGCCCTTCGGGGAGACCACAGCTCTGCTGTGGGTTCGTAGCGTGTAGCTTCCTGGGACCTAACCCTAACCCTAACCCTACCCCGAACCGTACCCTCCACCGGGCCCTCACCCGGTCTCGAACCCTAACCCTACACTTGAGCCGCCCCGTCACATTAGCCCTCCCTTGAGCCCTCGAGGGACATCACGAGAACGGAGTCGCTTCGGCCCTGGCCACGTCCCTGGACCGAACCCTAACCCTAGCTAAGGCACTGTCCCCATGGGTACCCAATCCCAAAATCTGACAACACCACGCACCTGGGCTTCACAAGCGGTGCAGTCTCACTCGGCATGGAACCTGGAAGCTGACCATGTGGTTTCCCAGGCGCGGCTGCAGCTGCCCGAGGGGATTCCTGAGTCCTCCCCGACCAGGGTTCCATCGACGTGTGTGCCTTGGCAGCCAAAGACTGATCCTGAGCGGCAGCCTACTTTGTGCCCTCAACTCAGCCCTTCTGCGAGACCACAGCCCTGCTGTGGGTTCGGCGTCTGGAGCCTCCTGGGACCTAACCCTAACCCTAACCCAATGTCGGACCGGGACCCTCCACCGAAACCTAAGCCGGCTTCGATATCAAAACGAACACTTGAGTCGCCTGTTCGCATGAGCCCTCACTTCAGCCCTCGATGGAGATCACGAGACCGGAGTCGCTTCGTCCCTGGACACTTGCCTGGACTGAACCCTAACCCTAGCTAAGGCCCTCTCCCCATGTGAACCCTATACGAAAATCGGACAAGACCATGCGCCTGGGGTCCAGAAGCGGTGCAGGCTCACTCGGCCTGGAACCTGGAGCTCACCATGTCGTTTCCCTGGCCCGCCTGCAGCTGCCCGAGAGGATTCCTGAGGCCTCCCCGACCAGGGGCCCATCGACGTGGGTGTCCTTGGCAGCCAAAGACTGATCCTGAGCGGCAGCTTCCCTTGTGCCCTCAACTGAGCCCTTCGGGGAGACCACAGCTCTGCTGTGGGTTCGTAGCCTGTAGCTTCCTGGGACCTAACCCTAACCCTAACCCTACCCCGAACCGTACCCTCCACCGGGCCCTCACCCGGTCTCGAACCCTAACCCTACACTTGAGCCGCCCCGTCACGTGAGCCCTCACTTGAGCCCTCGAGGGAGATGACGAGAACGGAGTCGCTTCGGCCTCTGCGACGTCCCTGGACCGAACCCTAACCCTAGCTAAGGCACTGTCCCCATGGGTACCCAATCCCAAAATCTGACAACACCACGCACCTGGGCTTCACAAGCGGTGCAGCCAACTCGGCATGGAACCTGCAAGCTGACCATGTCGTTTCCCAGGCGCGGCTACAGCTGCCCGAGAGGATTCCTGAGGCCTCCCCGACCTCGGTCCCATCAACGTGTGTGGCCTTGGCAGCCAAAGACTGATCGTGAGGGGCAGCCTCCCTTGTGCCCTCAACTCAGCCCTTCGGGGAGACCACAGCTCTGCTGTGGGTTCGTAGCGTGTAGCTTCCTGGGACCTAACCCTAACCCTAACCCTACCCCGAACCGTACCCTCCACCGGGCCCTCACCCGGTCTCGAACCCTAACCCTACACTTGAGCCGCCCCGTCACATTAGCCCTCCCTTGAGCCCTCGAGGGACATCACGAGAACGGAGTCGCTTCGGCCCTGGCCACGTCCCTGGACCGAACCCTAACCCTAGCTAAGGCACTGTCCCCATGGGTACCCAATCCCAAAATCTGACAACACCACGCACCTGGGCTTCACAAGCGGTGCAGTCTCACTCGGCATGGAACCTGGAAGCTGACCATGTGGTTTCCCAGGCGCGGCTGCAGCTGCCCGAGGGGATTCCTGAGTCCTCCCCGACCAGGGTTCCATCGACGTGTGTGCCTTGGCAGCCAAAGACTGATCCTGAGCGGCAGCCTACTTTGTGCCCTCAACTCAGCCCTTCTGCGAGACCACAGCCCTGCTGTGGGTTCGGCGTCTGGAGCCTCCTGGGACCTAACCCTAACCCTAACCCAATGTCGGACCGGGACCCTCCACCGAAACCTAAGCCGGCTTCGATATCAAAACGAACACTTGAGTCGCCTGTTCGCATGAGCCCTCACTTCAGCCCTCGATGGAGATCACGAGACCGGAGTCGCTTCGTCCCTGGACACTTGCCTGGACTGAACCCTAACCCTAGCTAAGGCCCTCTCCCCATGTGAACCCTATACGAAAATCGGACAAGACCATGCGCCTGGGGTCCAGAAGCGGTGCAGGCTCACTCGGCCTGGAACCTGGAGCTCACCATGTCGTTTCCCTGGCCCGCCTGCAGCTGCCCGAGAGGATTCCTGAGGCCTCCCCGACCAGGGGCCCATCGACGTGGGTGTCCTTGGCAGCCAAAGACTGATCCTGAGCGGCAGCTTCCCTTGTGCCCTCAACTGAGCCCTTCGGGGAGACCACAGCTCTGCTGTGGGTTCGTAGCCTCTAGCTTCCTGGGACCTAACCCTAACCCTAACCCTACCCCGAACCGTACCCTCCACCGGGCCCTCACCCGGTCTCGAACCCTAACCCTACACTTGAGCCGCCCCGTCACGTGAGCCCTCACTTGAGCCCTCGAGGGAGATGACGAGAACGGAGTCGCTTCGGCCTCTGCGACGTCCCTGGACTGAACCCTAACCCTAGCTAAGGCACTGTCCCCATGGGTACCCAATCCCAAAATCTGACAACACCACGCACCTGGGCTTCACAAGCGGTGCAGCCAACTCGGCATGGAACCTGCAAGCTGACCATGTCGTTTCCCAGGCGCGGCTACAGCTGCCCGAGAGGATTCCTGAGGCCTCCCCGACCTCGGTCCCATCAACGTGTGTGGCCTTGGCAGCCAAAGACTGATCGTGAGGGGCAGCCTCCCTTGTGCCCTCAACTCAGCCCTTCGGGGAGACCACAGCTCTGCTGTGGGTTCGTAGCCTCTAGCTTCCTGGGACCTAACCCTAACCCTAACCCTACCCCGAACCGTACCCTCCACCGGGCCCTCACCCGGTCTCGAACCCTAACCCTACACTTGAGCCGCCCCGTCACATTAGCCCTCCCTTGAGCCCTCGAGGGACATCACGAGAACGGAGTCGCTTCGGCCCTGGCCACGTCCCTGGACCGAACCCTAACCCTAGCTAAGGCACTGTCCCCATGGGTACCCAATCCCAAAATCTGACAACACCACGCACCTGGGCTTCACAAGCGGTGCAGTCTCACTCGGCATGGAACCTGGAAGCTGACCATGTGGTTTCCCAGGCGCGGCTGCAGCTGCCCGAGGGGATTCCTGAGTCCTCCCCGACCAGGGTTCCATCGACGTGTGTGCCTTGGCAGCCAAAGACTGATCCTGAGCGGCAGCCTACTTTGTGCCCTCAACTCAGCCCTTCTGCGAGACCACAGCCCTGCTGTGGGTTCGGCGTCTGGAGCCTCCTGGGACCTAACCCTAACCCTAACCCAATGTCGGACCGGGACCCTCCACCGAAACCTAAGCCGGCTTCGATATCAAAACGAACACTTGAGTCGCCTGTTCGCATGAGCCCTCACTTCAGCCCTCGATGGAGATCACGAGACCGGAGTCGCTTCGTCCCTGGACACTTGCCTGGACTGAACCCTAACCCTAGCTAAGGCCCTCTCCCCATGTGAACCCTATACGAAAATCGGACAAGACCATGCGCCTGGGGTCCAGAAGCGGTGCAGGCTCACTCGGCCTGGAACCTGGAGCTCACCATGTCGTTTCCCTGGCCCGCCTGCAGCTGCCCGAGAGGATTCCTGAGGCCTCCCCGACCAGGGGCCCATCGACGTGGGTGTCCTTGGCAGCCAAAGACTGATCCTGAGCGGCAGCTTCCCTTGTGCCCTCAACTGAGCCCTTCGGGGAGACCACAGCTCTGCTGTGGGTTCGTAGCCTGTAGCTTCCTGGGACCTAACCCTAACCCTAACCCTACCCCGAACCGTACCCTCCACCGGGCCCTCACCCGGTCTCGAACCCTAACCCTACACTTGAGCCGCCCCGTCACGTGAGCCCTCACTTGAGCCCTCGAGGGAGATGACGAGAACGGAGTCGCTTCGGCCTCTGCGACGTCCCTGGACCGAACCCTAACCCTAGCTAAGGCAGTGTCCCCATGGGTACCCAATCCCAAAATCTGACAACACCACGCACCTGGGCTTCACAAGCGGTGCAGCCAACTCGGCATGGAACCTGCAAGCTGACCATGTCGTTTCCCAGGCGCGGCTACAGCTGCCCGAGAGGATTCCTGAGGCCTCCCCGACCTCGGTCCCATCAACGTGTGTGGCCTTGGCAGCCAAAGACTGATCGTGAGCGGCAGCCTCCCTTGTGCCCTCAACTCAGCCCTTCGGGGAGACCACAGCTCTGCTGTGGGTTCGTAGCGTGTAGCTTCCTGGGACCTAACCCTAACCCTAACCCTACCCCGAACCGTACCCTCCACCGGGCCCTCACCCGGTCTCGAACCCTAACCCTACACTTGAGCCGCCCCGTCACATTAGCCCTCCCTTGAGCCCTCGAGGGACATCACGAGAACGGAGTCGCTTCGGCCCTGGCCACGTCCCTGGACCGAACCCTAACCCTAGCTAAGGCACTGTCCCCATGGGTACCCAATCCCAAAATCTGACAACACCACGCACCTGGGCTTCACAAGCGGTGCAGTCTTACTCGGCATGGAACCTGGAACCTGACCATGTGGTTTCCCAGGCGCGGCTGCAGCTGCCCGAGGGGATTCCTGAGTCCTCCCCGACCAGGGTTCCATCGACGTGTGTGCCTTGGCAGCCAAAGACTGATCCTGAGCGGCAGCCTACTTTGTGCCCTCAACTCAGCCCTTCTGCGAGACCACAGCCCTGCTGTGGGTTCGGCGTCTGGAGCCTCCTGGGACCTAACCCTAACCCTAACCCAATGTCGGACCGGGACCCTCCACTGAAACCTAAGCCGGCTTCGATATCAAAACGAACACTTGAGTCGCCTGTTCGCATGAGCCCTCACTTCAGCCCTCGATGGAGATCACGAGACCGGAGTCGCTTCGTCCCTGGACACTTGCCTGGACTGAACCCTAACCCTAGCTAAGGCCCTCTCCCCATGTGAACCCTATACGAAAATCGGACAAGACCATGCGCCTGGGGTCCAGAAGCGGTGCAGGCTCACTCGGCCTGGAACCTGGAGCTCACCATGTCGTTTCCCTGGCCCGCCTGCAGCTGCCCGAGAGGATTCCTGAGGCCTCCCCGACCAGGGGCCCATCGACGTGGGTGTCCTTGGCAGCCAAAGACTGATCCTGAGCGGCAGCTTCCCTTGTGCCCTCAACTGAGCCCTTCGGGGAGACCACAGCTCTGCTGTGGGTTCGTAGCCTCTAGCTTCCTGGGACCTAACCCTAACCCTAACCCTACCCCGAACCGTACCCTCCACCGGGCCCTCACCCGGTCTCGAACCCTAACCCTACACTTGAGCCGCCCCGTCACGTGAGCCCTCACTTGAGCCCTCGAGGGAGATGACGAGAACGGAGTCGCTTCGGCCTCTGCGACGTCCCTGGACCGAACCCTAACCCTAGCTAAGGCACTGTCCCCATGGGTACCCAATCCCAAAATCTGACAACACCACGCACCTGGGCTTCACAAGCGGTGCAGCCAACTCGGCATGGAACCTGCAAGCTGACCATGTCGTTTCCCAGGCGCGGCTACAGCTGCCCGAGAGGATTCCTGAGGCCTCCCCGACCTCGGTCCCATCAACGTGTGTGGCCTTGGCAGCCAAAGACTGATCGTGAGCGGCAGCCTCCCTTGTGCCCTCAACTCAGCCCTTCGGGGAGACCACAGCTCTGCTGTGGGTTCGTAGCGTGTAGCTTCCTGGGACCTAACCCTAACCCTAACCCTACCCCGAACCGTACCCTCCACCGGGCCCTCACCCGGTCTCGAACCCTAACCCTACACTTGAGCCGCCCCGTCACATTAGCCCTCCCTTGAGCCCTCGAGGGACATCACGAGAACGGAGTCGCTTCGGCCCTGGCCACGTCCCTGGACCGAACCCTAACCCTAGCTAAGGCACTGTCCCCATGGGTACCCAATCCCAAAATCTGACAACACCACGCACCTGGGCTTCACAAGCGGTGCAGTCTCACTCGGCATGGAACCTGGAAGCTGACCATGTGGTTTCCCAGGCGCGGCTGCAGCTGCCCGAGGGGATTCCTGAGTCCTCCCCGACCAGGGTTCCATCGACGTGTGTGCCTTGGCAGCCAAAGACTGATCCTGAGCGGCAGCCTACTTTGTGCCCTCAACTCAGCCCTTCTGCGAGACCACAGCCCTGCTGTGGGTTCGGCGTCTGGAGCCTCCTGGGACCTAACCCTAACCCTAACCCAATGTCGGACCGGGACCCTCCACCGAAACCTAAGCCGGCTTCGATATCAAAACGAACACTTGAGTCGCCTGTTCGCATGAGCCCTCACTTCAGCCCTCGATGGAGATCACGAGACCGGAGTCGCTTCGTCCCTGGACACTTGCCTGGACTGAACCCTAACCCTAGCTAAGGCCCTCTCCCCATGTGAACCCTATACGAAAATCGGACAAGACCATGCGCCTGGGGTCCAGAAGCGGTGCAGGCTCACTCGGCCTGGAACCTGGAGCTCACCATGTCGTTTCCCTGGCCCGCCTGCAGCTGCCCGAGAGGATTCCTGAGGCCTCCCCGACCAGGGGCCCATCGACGTGGGTGTCCTTGGCAGCCAAAGACTGATCCTGAGCGGCAGCTTCCCTTGTGCCCTCAACTGAGCCCTTCGGGGAGACCACAGCTCTGCTGTGGGTTCGTAGCCTCTAGCTTCCTGGGACCTAACCCTAACCCTAACCCTACCCCGAACCGTACCCTCCACCGGGCCCTCACCCGGTCTCGAACCCTAACCCTACACTTGAGCCGCCCCGTCACGTGAGCCCTCACTTGAGCCCTCGAGGGAGATGACGAGAACGGAGTCGCTTCGGCCTCTGCGACGTCCCTGGACTGAACCCTAACCCTAGCTAAGGCACTGTCCCCATGGGTACCCAATCCCAAAATCTGACAACACCACGCACCTGGGCTTCACAAGCGGTGCAGCCAACTCGGCATGGAACCTGCAAGCTGACCATGTCGTTTCCCAGGCGCGGCTACAGCTGCCCGAGAGGATTCCTGAGGCCTCCCCGACCTCGGTCCCATCAACGTGTGTGGCCTTGGCAGCCAAAGACTGATCGTGAGGGGCAGCCTCCCTTGTGCCCTCAACTCAGCCCTTCGGGGAGACCACAGCTCTGCTGTGGGTTCGTAGCCTCTAGCTTCCTGGGACCTAACCCTAACCCTAACCCTACCCCGAACCGTACCCTCCACCGGGCCCTCACCCGGTCTCGAACCCTAACCCTACACTTGAGCCGCCCCGTCACATTAGCCCTCCCTTGAGCCCTCGAGGGACATCACGAGAACGGAGTCGCTTCGGCCCTGGCCACGTCCCTGGACCGAACCCTAACCCTAGCTAAGGCACTGTCCCCATGGGTACCCAATCCCAAAATCTGACAACACCACGCACCTGGGCTTCACAAGCGGTGCAGTCTCACTCGGCATGGAACCTGGAAGCTGACCATGTGGTTTCCCAGGCGCGGCTGCAGCTGCCCGAGGGGATTCCTGAGTCCTCCCCGACCAGGGTTCCATCGACGTGTGTGCCTTGGCAGCCAAAGACTGATCCTGAGCGGCAGCCTACTTTGTGCCCTCAACTCAGCCCTTCTGCGAGACCACAGCCCTGCTGTGGGTTCGGCGTCTGGAGCCTCCTGGGACCTAACCCTAACCCTAACCCAATGTCGGACCGGGACCCTCCACCGAAACCTAAGCCGGCTTCGATATCAAAACGAACACTTGAGTCGCCTGTTCGCATGAGCCCTCACTTCAGCCCTCGATGGAGATCACGAGACCGGAGTCGCTTCGTCCCTGGACACTTGCCTGGACTGAACCCTAACCCTAGCTAAGGCCCTCTCCCCATGTGAACCCTATACGAAAATCGGACAAGACCATGCGCCTGGGGTCCAGAAGCGGTGCAGGCTCACTCGGCCTGGAACCTGGAGCTCACCATGTCGTTTCCCTGGCCCGCCTGCAGCTGCCCGAGAGGATTCCTGAGGCCTCCCCGACCAGGGGCCCATCGACGTGGGTGTCCTTGGCAGCCAAAGACTGATCCTGAGCGGCAGCTTCCCTTGTGCCCTCAACTGAGCCCTTCGGGGAGACCACAGCTCTGCTGTGGGTTCGTAGCCTGTAGCTTCCTGGGACCTAACCCTAACCCTAACCCTACCCCGAACCGTACCCTCCACCGGGCCCTCACCCGGTCTCGAACCCTAACCCTACACTTGAGCCGCCCCGTCACGTGAGCCCTCACTTGAGCCCTCGAGGGAGATGACGAGAACGGAGTCGCTTCGGCCTCTGCGACGTCCCTGGACCGAACCCTAACCCTAGCTAAGGCACTGTCCCCATGGGTACCCAATCCCAAAATCTGACAACACCACGCACCTGGGCTTCACAAGCGGTGCAGCCAACTCGGCATGGAACCTGCAAGCTGACCATGTCGTTTCCCAGGCGCGGCTACAGCTGCCCGAGAGGATTCCTGAGGCCTCCCCGACCTCGGTCCCATCAACGTGTGTGGCCTTGGCAGCCAAAGACTGATCGTGAGCGGCAGCCTCCCTTGTGCCCTCAACTCAGCCCTTCGGGGAGACCACAGCTCTGCTGTGGGTTCGTAGCGTGTAGCTTCCTGGGACCTAACCCTAACCCTAACCCTACCCCGAACCGTACCCTCCACCGGGCCCTCACCCGGTCTCGAACCCTAACCCTACACTTGAGCCGCCCCGTCACATTAGCCCTCCCTTGAGCCCTCGAGGGACATCACGAGAACGGAGTCGCTTCGGCCCTGGCCACGTCCCTGGACCGAACCCTAACCCTAGCTAAGGCACTGTCCCCATGGGTACCCAATCCCAAAATCTGACAACACCACGCACCTGGGCTTCACAAGCGGTGCAGTCTCACTCGGCATGGAACCTGGAAGCTGACCATGTGGTTTCCCAGGCGCGGCTGCAGCTGCCCGAGGGGATTCCTGAGTCCTCCCCGACCAGGGTTCCATCGACGTGTGTGCCTTGGCAGCCAAAGACTGATCCTGAGCGGCAGCCTACTTTGTGCCCTCAACTCAGCCCTTCTGCGAGACCACAGCCCTGCTGTGGGTTCGGCGTCTGGAGCCTCCTGGGACCTAACCCTAACCCTAACCCAATGTCGGACCGGGACCCTCCACCGAAACCTAAGCCGGCTTCGATATCAAAACGAACACTTGAGTCGCCTGTTCGCATGAGCCCTCACTTCAGCCCTCGATGGAGATCACGAGACCGGAGTCGCTTCGTCCCTGGACACTTGCCTGGACTGAACCCTAACCCTAGCTAAGGCCCTCTCCCCATGTGAACCCTATACGAAAATCGGACAAGACCATGCGCCTGGGGTCCAGAAGCGGTGCAGGCTCACTCGGCCTGGAACCTGGAGCTCACCATGTCGTTTCCCTGGCCCGCCTGCAGCTGCCCGAGAGGATTCCTGAGGCCTCCCCGACCAGGGGCCCATCGACGTGGGTGTCCTTGGCAGCCAAAGACTGATCCTGAGCGGCAGCTTCCCTTGTGCCCTCAACTGAGCCCTTCGGGGAGACCACAGCTCTGCTGTGGGTTCGTAGCCTCTAGCTTCCTGGGACCTAACCCTAACCCTAACCCTACCCCGAACCGTACCCTCCACCGGGCCCTCACCCGGTCTCGAACCCTAACCCTACACTTGAGCCGCCCCGTCACGTGAGCCCTCACTTGAGCCCTCGAGGGAGATGACGAGAACGGAGTCGCTTCGGCCTCTGCGACGTCCCTGGACCGAACCCTAACCCTAGCTAAGGCACTGTCCCCATGGGTACCCAATCCCAAAATCTGACAACACCACGCACCTGGGCTTCACAAGCGGTGCAGCCAACTCGGCATGGAACCTGCAAGCTGACCATGTCGTTTCCCAGGCGCGGCTACAGCTGCCCGAGAGGATTCCTGAGGCCTCCCCGACCTCGGTCCCATCAACGTGTGTGGCCTTGGCAGCCAAAGACTGATCGTGAGGGGCAGCCTCCCTTGTGCCCTCAACTCAGCCCTTCGGGGAGACCACAGCTCTGCTGTGGGTTCGTAGCCTCTAGCTTCCTGGGACCTAACCCTAACCCTAACCCTACCCCGAACCGTACCCTCCACCGGGCCCTCACCCGGTCTCGAACCCTAACCCTACACTTGAGCCGCCCCGTCACATTAGCCCTCCCTTGAGCCCTCGAGGGACATCACGAGAACGGAGTCGCTTCGGCCCTGGCCACGTCCCTGGACCGAACCCTAACCCTAGCTAAGGCACTGTCCCCATGGGTACCCAATCCCAAAATCTGACAACACCACGCACCTGGGCTTCACAAGCGGTGCAGTCTCACTCGGCATGGAACCTGGAAGCTGACCATGTGGTTTCCCAGGCGCGGCTGCAGCTGCCCGAGGGGATTCCTGAGTCCTCCCCGACCAGGGTTCCATCGACGTGTGTGCCTTGGCAGCCAAAGACTGATCCTGAGCGGCAGCCTACTTTGTGCCCTCAACTCAGCCCTTCTGCGAGACCACAGCCCTGCTGTGGGTTCGGCGTCTGGAGCCTCCTGGGACCTAACCCTAACCCTAACCCAATGTCGGACCGGGACCCTCCACCGAAACCTAAGCCGGCTTCGATATCAAAACGAACACTTGAGTCGCCTGTTCGCATGAGCCCTCACTTCAGCCCTCGATGGAGATCACGAGACCGGAGTCGCTTCGTCCCTGGACACTTGCCTGGACTGAACCCTAACCCTAGCTAAGGCCCTCTCCCCATGTGAACCCTATACGAAAATCGGACAAGACCATGCGCCTGGGGTCCAGAAGCGGTGCAGGCTCACTCGGCCTGGAACCTGGAGCTCACCATGTCGTTTCCCTGGCCCGCCTGCAGCTGCCCGAGAGGATTCCTGAGGCCTCCCCGACCAGGGGCCCATCGACGTGGGTGTCCTTGGCAGCCAAAGACTGATCCTGAGCGGCAGCTTCCCTTGTGCCCTCAACTGAGCCCTTCGGGGAGACCACAGCTCTGCTGTGGGTTCGTAGCCTGTAGCTTCCTGGGACCTAACCCTAACCCTAACCCTACCCCGAACCGTACCCTCCACCGGGCCCTCACCCGGTCTCGAACCCTAACCCTACACTTGAGCCGCCCCGTCACGTTAGCCCTCACTTGAGCCCTCGAGGGAGATGACGAGAACGGAGTCGCTTCGGCCTCTGCGACGTCCCTGGACCGAACCCTAACCCTAGCTAAGGCACTGTCCCCATGGGTACCCAATCCCAAAATCTGACAACACCACGCACCTGGGCTTCACAAGCGGTGCAGCCAACTCGGCATGGAACCTGCAAGCTGACCATGTCGTTTCCCAGGCGCGGCTACAGCTGCCCGAGAGGATTCCTGAGGCCTCCCCGACCTCGGTCCCATCAACGTGTGTGGCCTTGGCAGCCAAAGACTGATCGTGAGCGGCAGCCTCCCTTGTGCCCTCAACTCAGCCCTTCGGGGAGACAACAGCTCTGCTGTGTGTTCGTAGCGTGTAGCTTCCTGGGACCTAACCCTAACCCTAACCCTACCCCGAACCGTACCCTCCACCGGGCCCTCACCCGGTCTCGAACCCTAACCCTACACTTGAGCCGCCCCGTCACATTAGCCCTCCCTTGAGCCCTCGAGGGACATCACGAGAACGGAGTCGCTTCGGCCCTGGCCACGTCCCTGGACCGAACCCTAACCCTAGCTAAGGCACTGTCCCCATGGGTACCCAATCCCAAAATCTGACAACACCACGCACCTGGGCTTCACAAGCGGTGCAGTCTCACTCGGCATGGAACCTGGAAGCTGACCATGTGGTTTCCCAGGCGCGGCTGCAGCTGCCCGAGGGGATTCCTGAGTCCTCCCCGACCAGGGTTCCATCGACGTGTGTGCCTTGGCAGCCAAAGACTGATCCTGAGCGGCAGCCTACTTTGTGCCCTCAACTCAGCCCTTCTGCGAGACCACAGCCCTGCTGTGGGTTCGGCGTCTGGAGCCTCCTGGGACCTAACCCTAACCCTAACCCAATGTCGGACCGGGACCCTCCACCGAAACCTAAGCCGGCTTCGATATCAAAACGAACACTTGAGTCGCCTGTTCGCATGAGCCCTCACTTCAGCCCTCGATGGAGATCACGAGACCGGAGTCGCTTCGTCCCTGGACACTTGCCTGGACTGAACCCTAACCCTAGCTAAGGCCCTCTCCCCATGTGAACCCTATACGAAAATCGGACAAGACCATGCGCCTGGGGTCCAGAAGCGGTGCAGGCTCACTCGGCCTGGAACCTGGAGCTCACCATGTCGTTTCCCTGGCCCGCCTGCAGCTGCCCGAGAGGATTCCTGAGGCCTCCCCGACCAGGGGCCCATCGACGTGGGTGTCCTTGGCAGCCAAAGACTGATCCTGAGCGGCAGCTTCCCTTGTGCCCTCAACTGAGCCCTTCGGGGAGACCACAGCTCTGCTGTGGGTTCGTAGCCTGTAGCTTCCTGGGACCTAACCCTAACCCTAACCCTACCCCGAACCGTACCCTCCACCGGGCCCTCACCCGGTCTCGAACCCTAACCCTACACTTGAGCCGCCCCGTCACGTGAGCCCTCACTTGAGCCCTCGAGGGAGATGACGAGAACGGAGTCGCTTCGGCCTCTGCGACGTCCCTGGACCGAACCCTAACCCTAGCTAAGGCACTGTCCCCATGGGTACCCAATCCCAAAATCTGACAACACCACGCACCTGGGCTTCACAAGCGGTGCAGCCAACTCGGCATGGAACCTGCAAGCTGACCATGTCGTTTCCCAGGCGCGGCTACAGCTGCCCGAGAGGATTCCTGAGGCCTCCCCGACCTCGGTCCCATCAACGTGTGTGGCCTTGGCAGCCAAAGACTGATCGTGAGCGGCAGCCTCCCTTGTGCCCTCAACTCAGCCCTTCGGGGAGACCACAGCTCTGCTGTGGGTTCGTAGCGTGTAGCTTCCTGGGACCTAACCCTAACCCTAACCCTACCCCGAACCGTACCCTCCACCGGGCCCTCACCCGGTCTCGAACCCTAACCCTACACTTGAGCCGCCCCGTCACATTAGCCCTCCCTTGAGCCCTCGAGGGACATCACGAGAACGGAGTCGCTTCGGCCCTGGCCACGTCCCTGGACCGAACCCTAACCCTAGCTAAGGCACTGTCCCCATGGGTACCCAATCCCAAAATCTGACAACACCACGCACCTGGGCTTCACAAGCGGTGCAGTCTCACTCGGCATGGAACCTGGAAGCTGACCATGTGGTTTCCCAGGCGCGGCTGCAGCTGCCCGAGGGGATTCCTGAGTCCTCCCCGACCAGGGTTCCATCGACGTGTGTGCCTTGGCAGCCAAAGACTGATCCTGAGCGGCAGCCTACTTTGTGCCCTCAACTCAGCCCTTCTGCGAGACCACAGCCCTGCTGTGGGTTCGGCGTCTGGAGCCTCCTGGGACCTAACCCTAACCCTAACCCAATGTCGGACCGGGACCCTCCACCGAAACCTAAGCCGGCTTCGATATCAAAACGAACACTTGAGTCGCCTGTTCGCATGAGCCCTCACTTCAGCCCTCGATGGAGATCACGAGACCGGAGTCGCTTCGTCCCTGGACACTTGCCTGGACTGAACCCTAACCCTAGCTAAGGCCCTCTCCCCATGTGAACCCTATACGAAAATCGGACAAGACCATGCGCCTGGGGTCCAGAAGCGGTGCAGGCTCACTCGGCCTGGAACCTGGAGCTCACCATGTCGTTTCCCTGGCCCGCCTGCAGCTGCCCGAGAGGATTCCTGAGGCCTCCCCGACCAGGGGCCCATCGACGTGGGTGTCCTTGGCAGCCAAAGACTGATCCTGAGCGGCAGCTTCCCTTGTGCCCTCAACTGAGCCCTTCGGGGAGACCACAGCTCTGCTGTGGGTTCGTAGCCTCTAGCTTCCTGGGACCTAACCCTAACCCTAACCCTACCCCGAACCGTACCCTCCACCGGGCCCTCACCCGGTCTCGAACCCTAACCCTACACTTGAGCCGCCCCGTCACGTTAGCCCTCACTTGAGCCCTCGAGGGAGATGACGAGAACGGAGTCGCTTCGGCCTCTGCGACGTCCCTGGACCGAACCCTAACCCTAGCTAAGGCACTGTCCCCATGGGTACCCAATCCCAAAATCTGACAACACCACGCACCTGGGCTTCACAAGCGGTGCAGCCAACTCGGCATGGAACCTGCAAGCTGACCATGTCGTTTCCCAGGCGCGGCTACAGCTGCCCGAGAGGATTCCTGAGGCCTCCCCGACCTCGGTCCCATCAACGTGTGTGGCCTTGGCAGCCAAAGACTGATCGTGAGCGGCAGCCTCCCTTGTGCCCTCAACTCAGCCCTTCGGGGAGACAACAGCTCTGCTGTGTGTTCGTAGCGTGTAGCTTCCTGGGACCTAACCCTAACCCTAACCCTACCCCGAACCGTACCCTCCACCGGGCCCTCACCCGGTCTCGAACCCTAACCCTACACTTGAGCCGCCCCGTCACATTAGCCCTCCCTTGAGCCCTCGAGGGACATCACGAGAACGGAGTCGCTTCGGCCCTGGCCACGTCCCTGGACCGAACCCTAACCCTAGCTAAGGCACTGTCCCCATGGGTACCCAATCCCAAAATCTGACAACACCACGCACCTGGGCTTCACAAGCGGTGCAGTCTCACTCGGCATGGAACCTGGAAGCTGACCATGTGGTTTCCCAGGCGCGGCTGCAGCTGCCCGAGGGGATTCCTGAGTCCTCCCCGACCAGGGTTCCATCGACGTGTGTGCCTTGGCAGCCAAAGACTGATCCTGAGCGGCAGCCTACTTTGTGCCCTCAACTCAGCCCTTCTGCGAGACCACAGCCCTGCTGTGGGTTCGGCGTCTGGAGCCTCCTGGGACCTAACCCTAACCCTAACCCAATGTCGGACCGGGACCCTCCACCGAAACCTAAGCCGGCTTCGATATCAAAACGAACACTTGAGTCGCCTGTTCGCATGAGCCCTCACTTCAGCCCTCGATGGAGATCACGAGACCGGAGTCGCTTCGTCCCTGGACACTTGCCTGGACTGAACCCTAACCCTAGCTAAGGCCCTCTCCCCATGTGAACCCTATACGAAAATCGGACAAGACCATGCGCCTGGGGTCCAGAAGCGGTGCAGGCTCACTCGGCCTGGAACCTGGAGCTCACCATGTCGTTTCCCTGGCCCGCCTGCAGCTGCCCGAGAGGATTCCTGAGGCCTCCCCGACCAGGGGCCCATCGACGTGGGTGTCCTTGGCAGCCAAAGACTGATCCTGAGCGGCAGCTTCCCTTGTGCCCTCAACTGAGCCCTTCGGGGAGACCACAGCTCTGCTGTGGGTTCGTAGCCTCTAGCTTCCTGGGACCTAACCCTAACCCTAACCCTACCCCGAACCGTACCCTCCACCGGGCCCTCACCCGGTCTCGAACCCTAACCCTACACTTGAGCCGCCCCGTCACGTGAGCCCTCACTTGAGCCCTCGAGGGAGATGACGAGAACGGAGTCGCTTCGGCCTCTGCGACGTCCCTGGACCGAACCCTAACCCTAGCTAAGGCACTGTCCCCATGGGTACCCAATCCCAAAATCTGACAACACCACGCACCTGGGCTTCACAAGCGGTGCAGCCAACTCGGCATGGAACCTGCAAGCTGACCATGTCGTTTCCCAGGCGCGGCTACAGCTGCCCGAGAGGATTCCTGAGGCCTCCCCGACCTCGGTCCCATCAACGTGTGTGGCCTTGGCAGCCAAAGACTGATCGTGAGGGGCAGCCTCCCTTGTGCCCTCAACTCAGCCCTTCGGGGAGACCACAGCTCTGCTGTGGGTTCGTAGCCTCTAGCTTCCTGGGACCTAACCCTAACCCTAACCCTACCCCGAACCGTACCCTCCACCGGGCCCTCACCCGGTCTCGAACCCTAACCCTACACTTGAGCCGCCCCGTCACATTAGCCCTCCCTTGAGCCCTCGAGGGACATCACGAGAACGGAGTCGCTTCGGCCCTGGCCACGTCCCTGGACCGAACCCTAACCCTAGCTAAGGCACTGTCCCCATGGGTACCCAATCCCAAAATCTGACAACACCACGCACCTGGGCTTCACAAGCGGTGCAGTCTCACTCGGCATGGAACCTGGAAGCTGACCATGTGGTTTCCCAGGCGCGGCTGCAGCTGCCCGTGGGGATTCCTGAGTCCTCCCCGACCAGGGTTCCATCGACGTGTGTGCCTTGGCAGCCAAAGACTGATCCTGAGCGGCAGCCTACTTTGTGCCCTCAACTCAGCCCTTCTGCGAGACCACAGCCCTGCTGTGGGTTCGGCGTCTGGAGCCTCCTGGGACCTAACCCTAACCCTAACCCAATGTCGGACCGGGACCCTCCACCGAAACCTAAGCCGGCTTCGATATCAAAACGAACACTTGAGTCGCCTGTTCGCATGAGCCCTCACTTCAGCCCTCGATGGAGATCACGAGACCGGAGTCGCTTCGTCCCTAGACACTTGCCTGGACTGAACCCTAACCCTAGCTAAGGCCCTCTCCCCATGTGAACCCTATACGAAAATCGGACAAGACCATGCGCCTGGGGTCCAGAAGCGGTGCAGGCTCACTCGGCCTGGAACCTGGAGCTCACCATGTCGTTTCCCTGGCCCGCCTGCAGCTGCCCGAGAGGATTCCTGAGGCCTCCCCGACCAGGGGCCCATCGACGTGGGTGTCCTTGGCAGCCAAAGACTGATCCTGAGCGGCAGCTTCCCTTGTGCCCTCAACTGAGCCCTTCGGGGAGACCACAGCTCTGCTGTGGGTTCGTAGCCTGTAGCTTCCTGGGACCTAACCCTAACCCTAACCCTACCCCGAACCGTACCCTCCACCGGGCCCTCACCCGGTCTCGAACCCTAACCCTACACTTGAGCCGCCCCGTCACGTTAGCCCTCACTTGAGCCCTCGAGGGAGATGACGAGAACGGAGTCGCTTCGGCCTCTGCGACGTCCCTGGACCGAACCCTAACCCTAGCTAAGGCACTGTCCCCATGGGTACCCAATCCCAAAATCTGACAACACCACGCACCTGGGCTTCACAAGCGGTGCAGCCAACTCGGCATGGAACCTGCAAGCTGACCATGTCGTTTCCCAGGCGCGTCTACAGCTGCCCGAGAGGATTCCTGAGGCCTCCCCGACCTCGGTCCCATCAACGTGTGTGGCCTTGGCAGCCAAAGACTGATCGTGAGCGGCAGCCTCCCTTGTGCCCTCAACTCAGCCCTTCGGGGAGACAACAGCTCTGCTGTGTGTTCGTAGCGTGTAGCTTCCTGGGACCTAACCCTAACCCTAACCCTACCCCGAACCGTACCCTCCACCGGGCCCTCACCCGGTCTCGAACCCTAACCCTACACTTGAGCCGCCCCGTCACATTAGCCCTCCCTTGAGCCCTCGAGGGACATCACGAGAACGGAGTCGCTTCGGCCCTGGCCACGTCCCTGGACCGAACCCTAACCCTAGCTAAGGCACTGTCCCCATGGGTACCCAATCCCAAAATCTGACAACACCACGCACCTGGGCTTCACAAGCGGTGCAGTCTCACTCGGCATGGAACCTGGAAGCTGACCATGTGGTTTCCCAGGCGCGGCTGCAGCTGCCCGAGGGGATTCCTGAGTCCTCCCCGACCAGGGTTCCATCGACGTGTGTGCCTTGGCAGCCAAAGACTGATCCTGAGCGGCAGCCTACTTTGTGCCCTCAACTCAGCCCTTCTGCGAGACCACAGCCCTGCTGTGGGTTCGGCGTCTGGAGCCTCCTGGGACCTAACCCTAACCCTAACCCAATGTCGGACCGGGACCCTCCACCGAAACCTAAGCCGGCTTCGATATCAAAACGAACACTTGAGTCGCCTGTTCGCATGAGCCCTCACTTCAGCCCTCGATGGAGATCACGAGACCGGAGTCGCTTCGTCCCTGGACACTTGCCTGGACTGAACCCTAACCCTAGCTAAGGCCCTCTCCCCATGTGAACCCTATACGAAAATCGGACAAGACCATGCGCCTGGGGTCCAGAAGCGGTGCAGGCTCACTCGGCCTGGAACCTGGAGCTCACCATGTCGTTTCCCTGGCCCGCCTGCAGCTGCCCGAGAGGATTCCTGAGGCCTCCCCGACCAGGGGCCCATCGACGTGGGTGTCCTTGGCAGCCAAAGACTGATCCTGAGCGGCAGCTTCCCTTGTGCCCTCAACTGAGCCCTTCGGGGAGACCACAGCTCTGCTGTGGGTTCGTAGCCTGTAGCTTCCTGGGACCTAACCCTAACCCTAACCCTACCCCGAACCGTACCCTCCACCGGGCCCTCACCCGGTCTCGAACCCTAACCCTACACTTGAGCCGCCCCGTCACGTGAGCCCTCACTTGAGCCCTCGAGGGAGATGACGAGAACGGAGTCGCTTCGGCCTCTGCGACGTCCCTGGACCGAACCCTAACCCTAGCTAAGGCACTGTCCCCATGGGTACCCAATCCCAAAATCTGACAACACCACGCACCTGGGCTTCACAAGCGGTGCAGCCAACTCGGCATGGAACCTGCAAGCTGACCATGTCGTTTCCCAGGCGCGGCTACAGCTGCCCGAGAGGATTCCTGAGGCCTCCCCGACCTCGGTCCCATCAACGTGTGTGGCCTTGGCAGCCAAAGACTGATCGTGAGCGGCAGCCTCCCTTGTGCCCTCAACTCAGCCCTTCGGGGAGACCACAGCTCTGCTGTGGGTTCGTAGCGTGTAGCTTCCTGGGACCTAACCCTAACCCTAACCCTACCCCGAACCGTACCCTCCACCGGGCCCTCACCCGGTCTCGAACCCTAACCCTACACTTGAGCCGCCCCGTCACATTAGCCCTCCCTTGAGCCCTCGAGGGACATCACGAGAACGGAGTCGCTTCGGCCCTGGCCACGTCCCTGGACCGAACCCTAACCCTAGCTAAGGCACTGTCCCCATGGGTACCCAATCCCAAAATCTGACAACACCACGCACCTGGGCTTCACAAGCGGTGCAGTCTCACTCGGCATGGAACCTGGAAGCTGACCATGTGGTTTCCCAGGCGCGGCTGCAGCTGCCCGAGGGGATTCCTGAGTCCTCCCCGACCAGGGTTCCATCGACGTGTGTGCCTTGGCAGCCAAAGACTGATCCTGAGCGGCAGCCTACTTTGTGCCCTCAACTCAGCCCTTCTGCGAGACCACAGCCCTGCTGTGGGTTCGGCGTCTGGAGCCTCCTGGGACCTAACCCTAACCCTAACCCAATGTCGGACCGGGACCCTCCACCGAAACCTAAGCCGGCTTCGATATCAAAACGAACACTTGAGTCGCCTGTTCGCATGAGCCCTCACTTCAGCCCTCGATGGAGATCACGAGACCGGAGTCGCTTCGTCCCTGGACACTTGCCTGGACTGAACCCTAACCCTAGCTAAGGCCCTCTCCCCATGTGAACCCTATACGAAAATCGGACAAGACCATGCGCCTGGGGTCCAGAAGCGGTGCAGGCTCACTCGGCCTGGAACCTGGAGCTCACCATGTCGTTTCCCTGGCCCGCCTGCAGCTGCCCGAGAGGATTCCTGAGGCCTCCCCGACCAGGGGCCCATCGACGTGGGTGTCCTTGGCAGCCAAAGACTGATCCTGAGCGGCAGCTTCCCTTGTGCCCTCAACTGAGCCCTTCGGGGAGACCACAGCTCTGCTGTGGGTTCGTAGCCTCTAGCTTCCTGGGACCTAACCCTAACCCTAACCCTACCCCGAACCGTACCCTCCACCGGGCCCTCACCCGGTCTCGAACCCTAACCCTACACTTGAGCCGCCCCGTCACGTGAGCCCTCACTTGAGCCCTCGAGGGAGATGACGAGAACGGAGTCGCTTCGGCCTCTGCGACGTCCCTGGACCGAACCCTAACCCTAGCTAAGGCACTGTCCCCATGGGTACCCAATCCCAAAATCTGACAACACCACGCACCTGGGCTTCACAAGCGGTGCAGCCAACTCGGCATGGAACCTGCAAGCTGACCATGTCGTTTCCCAGGCGCGGCTACAGCTGCCCGAGAGGATTCCTGAGGCCTCCCCGACCTCGGTCCCATCAACGTGTGTGGCCTTGGCAGCCAAAGACTGATCGTGAGGGGCAGCCTCCCTTGTGCCCTCAACTCAGCCCTTCGGGGAGACCACAGCTCTGCTGTGTGTTCGTAGCGTGTAGCTTCCTGGGACCTAACCCTAACCCTAACCCTACCCCGAACCGTACCCTCCACCGGGCCCTCACCCGGTCTCGAACCCTAACCCTACACTTGAGCCGCCCCGTCACATTAGCCCTCCCTTGAGCCCTCGAGGGACATCACGAGAACGGAGTCGCTTCGGCCCTGGCCACGTCCCTGGACCGAACCCTAACCCTAGCTAAGGCACTGTCCCCATGGGTACCCAATCCCAAAATCTGACAACACCACGCACCTGGGCTTCACAAGCGGTGCAGTCTCACTCGGCATGGAACCTGGAAGCTGACCATGTGGTTTCCCAGGCGCGGCTGCAGCTGCCCGAGGGGATTCCTGAGTCCTCCCCGACCAGGGTTCCATCGACGTGTGTGCCTTGGCAGCCAAAGACTGATCCTGAGCGGCAGCCTACTTTGTGCCCTCAACTCAGCCCTTCTGCGAGACCACAGCCCTGCTGTGGGTTCGGCGTCTGGAGCCTCCTGGGACCTAACCCTAACCCTAACCCAATGTCGGACCGGGACCCTCCACCGAAACCTAAGCCGGCTTCGATATCAAAACGAACACTTGAGTCGCCTGTTCGCATGAGCCCTCACTTCAGCCCTCGATGGAGATCACGAGACCGGAGTCGCTTCGTCCCTGGACACTTGCCTGGACTGAACCCTAACCCTAGCTAAGGCCCTCTCCCCATGTGAACCCTATACGAAAATCGGACAAGACCATGCGCCTGGGGTCCAGAAGCGGTGCAGGCTCACTCGGCCTGGAACCTGGAGCTCACCATGTCGTTTCCCTGGCCCGCCTGCAGCTGCCCGAGAGGATTCCTGAGGCCTCCCCGACCAGGGGCCCATCGACGTGGGTGTCCTTGGCAGCCAAAGACTGATCCTGAGCGGCAGCTTCCCTTGTGCCCTCAACTGAGCCCTTCGGGGAGACCACAGCTCTGCTGTGGGTTCGTAGCCTCTAGCTTCCTGGGACCTAACCCTAACCCTAACACTACCCCGAACCGTACCCTCCACCGGGCCCTCACCCGGTCTCGAACCCTAACCCTACACTTGAGCCGCCCCGTCACGTGAGCCCTCACTTGAGCCCTCGAGGGAGATGACGAGAACGGAGTCGCTTCGGCCTCTGCGACGTCCCTGGACCGAACCCTAACCCTAGCTAAGGCAGTGTCCCCATGGGTACCCAATCCCAAAATCTGACAACACCACGCACCTGGGCTTCACAAGCGGTGCAGCCAACTCGGCATGGAACCTGCAAGCTGACCATGTCGTTTCCCAGGCGCGGCTACAGCTGCCCGAGAGGATTCCTGAGGCCTCCCCGACCTCGGTCCCATCAACGTGTGTGGCCTTGGCAGCCAAAGACTGATCGTGAGCGGCAGCCTCCCTTGTGCCCTCAACTCAGCCCTTCGGGGAGACCACAGCTCTGCTGTGTGTTCGTAGCGTGTAGCTTCCTGGGACCTAACCCTAACCCTAACCCTACCCCGAACCGTACCCTCCACCGGGCCCTCACCCGGTCTCGAACCCTAACCCTACACTTGAGCCGCCCCGTCACATTAGCCCTCCCTTGAGCCCTCGAGGGACATCACGAGAACGGAGTCGCTTCGGCCCTGGCCTCGTCCCTGGACCGAACCCTAACCCTAGCTAAGGCACTGTCCCCATGGGTACCCAATCCCAAAATCTGACAACACCACGCACCTGGGCTTCACAAGCGGTGCAGTCTCACTCGGCATGGAACCTGGAAGCTGACCATGTGGTTTCCCAGGCGCGGCTGCAGCTGCCCGAGGGGATTCCTGAGTCCTCCCCGACCAGGGTTCCATCGACGTGTGTGCCTTGGCAGCCAAAGACTGATCCTGAGCGGCAGCCTACTTTGTGCCCTCAACTCAGCCCTTCTGCGAGACCACAGCCCTGCTGTGGGTTCGGCGTCTGGAGCCTCCTGGGACCTAACCCTAACCCTAACCCAATGTCGGACCGGGACCCTCCACCGAAACCTAAGCCGGCTTCGATATCAAAACGAACACTTGAGTCGCCTGTTCGCATGAGCCCTCACTTCAGCCCTCGATGGAGATCACGAGACCGGAGTCGCTTCGTCCCTGGACACTTGCCTGGACTGAACCCTAACCCTAGCTAAGGCCCTCTCCCCATGTGAACCCTATACGAAAATCGGACAAGACCATGCGCCTGGGGTCCAGAAGCGGTGCAGGCTCACTCGGCCTGGAACCTGGAGCTCACCATGTCGTTTCCCTGGCCCGCCTGCAGCTGCCCGAGAGGATTCCTGAGGCCTCCCCGACCAGGGGCCCATCGACGTGGGTGTCCTTGGCAGCCAAAGACTGATCCTGAGCGGCAGCTTCCCTTGTGCCCTCAACTGAGCCCTTCGGGGAGACCACAGCTCTGCTGTGGGTTCGTAGCCTCTAGCTTCCTGGGACCTAACCCTAACCCTAACCCTACCCCGAACCGTACCCTCCACCGGGCCCTCACCCGGTCTCGAACCCTAACCCTACACTTGAGCCGCCCCGTCACGTGAGCCCTCACTTGAGCCCTCGAGGGAGATGACGAGAACGGAGTCGCTTCGGCCTCTGCGACGTCCCTGGACCGAACCCTAACCCTAGCTAAGGCACTGTCCCCATGGGTACCCAATCCCAAAATCTGACAACACCACGCACCTGGGCTTCACAAGCGGTGCAGCCAACTCGGCATGGAACCTGCAAGCTGACCATGTCGTTTCCCAGGCGCGGCTACAGCTGCCCGAGAGGATTCCTGAGGCCTCCCCGACCTCGGTCCCATCAACGTGTGTGGCCTTGGCAGCCAAAGACTGATCGTGAGCGGCAGCCTCCCTTGTGCCCTCAACTCAGCCCTTCGGGGAGACCACAGCTCTGCTGTGGGTTCGTAGCGTGTAGCTTCCTGGGACCTAACCCTAACCCTAACCCTACCCCGAACCGTACCCTCCACCGGGCCCTCACCCGGTCTCGAACCCTAACCCTACACTTGAGCCGCCCCGTCACATTAGCCCTCCCTTGAGCCCTCGAGGGACATCACGAGAACGGAGTCGCTTCGGCCCTGGCCACGTCCCTGGACCGAACCCTAACCCTAGCTAAGGCACTGTCCCCATGGGTACCCAATCCCAAAATCTGACAACACCACGCACCTGGGCTTCACAAGCGGTGCAGTCTCACTCGGCATGGAACCTGGAAGCTGACCATGTGGTTTCCCAGGCGCGGCTGCAGCTGCCCGAGGGGATTCCTGAGTCCTCCCCGACCAGGGTTCCATCGACGTGTGTGCCTTGGCAGCCAAAGACTGATCCTGAGCGGCAGCCTACTTTGTGCCCTCAACTCAGCCCTTCTGCGAGACCACAGCCCTGCTGTGGGTTCGGCGTCTGGAGCCTCCTGGGACCTAACCCTAACCCTAACCCAATGTCGGACCGGGACCCTCCACCGAAACCTAAGCCGGCTTCGATATCAAAACGAACACTTGAGTCGCCTGTTCGCATGAGCCCTCACTTCAGCCCTCGATGGAGATCACGAGACCGGAGTCGCTTCGTCCCTGGACACTTGCCTGGACTGAACCCTAACCCTAGCTAAGGCCCTCTCCCCATGTGAACCCTATACGAAAATCGGACAAGACCATGCGCCTGGGGTCCAGAAGCGGTGCAGGCTCACTCGGCCTGGAACCTGGAGCTCACCATGTCGTTTCCCTGGCCCGCCTGCAGCTGCCCGAGAGGATTCCTGAGGCCTCCCCGACCAGGGGCCCATCGACGTGGGTGTCCTTGGCAGCCAAAGACTGATCCTGAGCGGCAGCTTCCCTTGTGCCCTCAACTGAGCCCTTCGGGGAGACCACAGCTCTGCTGTGGGTTCGTAGCCTCTAACTTCCTGGGACCTAACCCTAACCCTAACACTACCCCGAACCGTACCCTCCACCGGGCCCTCACCCGGTCTCGAACCCTAACCCTACACTTGAGCCGCCCCGTCACGTGAGCCCTCACTTGAGCCCTCGAGGGAGATGACGAGAACGGAGTCGCTTCGGCCTCTGCGACGTCCCTGGACCGAACCCTAACCCTAGCTAAGGCAGTGTCCCCATGGGTACCCAATCCCAAAATCTGACAACACCACGCACCTGGGCTTCACAAGCGGTGCAGCCAACTCGGCATGGAACCTGCAAGCTGACCATGTCGTTTCCCAGGCGCGGCTACAGCTGCCCGAGAGGATTCCTGAGGCCTCCCCGACCTCGGTCCCATCAACGTGTGTGGCCTTGGCAGCCAAAGACTGATCGTGAGCGGCAGCCTCCCTTGTGCCCTCAACTCAGCCCTTCGGGGAGACCACAGCTCTGCTGTGTGTTCGTAGCGTGTAGCTTCCTGGGACCTAACCCTAACCCTAACCCTACCCCGAACCGTACCCTCCACCGGGCCCTCACCCGGTCTCGAACCCTAACCCTACACTTGAGCCGCCCCGTCACATTAGCCCTCCCTTGAGCCCTCGAGGGACATCACGAGAACGGAGTCGCTTCGGCCCTGGCCACGTCCCTGGACCGAACCCTAACCCTAGCTAAGGCACTGTCCCCATGGGTACCCAATCCCAAAATCTGACAACACCACGCACCTGGGCTTCACAAGCGGTGCAGTCTCACTCGGCATGGAACCTGGAAGCTGACCATGTGGTTTCCCAGGCGCGGCTGCAGCTGCCCGAGGGGATTCCTGAGTCCTCCCCGACCAGGGTTCCATCGACGTGTGTGCCTTGGCAGCCAAAGACTGATCCTGAGCGGCAGCCTACTTTGTGCCCTCAACTCAGCCCTTCTGCGAGACCACAGCCCTGCTGTGGGTTCGGCGTCTGGAGCCTCCTGGGACCTAACCCTAACCCTAACCCAATGTCGGACCGGGACCCTCCACCGAAACCTAAGCCGGCTTCGATATCAAAACGAACACTTGAGTCGCCTGTTCGCATGAGCCCTCACTTCAGCCCTCGATGGAGATCACGAGACCGGAGTCGCTTCGTCCCTGGACACTTGCCTGGACTGAACCCTAACCCTAGCTAAGGCCCTCTCCCCATGTGAACCCTATACGAAAATCGGACAAGACCATGCGCCTGGGGTCCAGAAGCGGTGCAGGCTCACTCGGCCTGGAACCTGGAGCTCACCATGTCGTTTCCCTGGCCCGCCTGCAGCTGCCCGAGAGGATTCCTGAGGCCTCCCCGACCAGGGGCCCATCGACGTGGGTGTCCTTGGCAGCCAAAGACTGATCCTGAGCGGCAGCTTCCCTTGTGCCCTCAACTGAGCCCTTCGGGGAGACCACAGCTCTGCTGTGGGTTCGTAGCCTCTAGCTTCCTGGGACCTAACCCTAACCCTAACCCTACCCCGAACCGTACCCTCCACCGGGCCCTCACCCGGTCTCGAACCCTAACCCTACACTTGAGCCGCCCCGTCACGTGAGCCCTCACTTGAGCCCTCGAGGGAGATGACGAGAACGGAGTCGCTTCGGCCTCTGCGACGTCCCTGGACCGAACCCTAACCCTAGCTAAGGCACTGTCCCCATGGGTACCCAATCCCAAAATCTGACAACACCACGCACCTGGGCTTCACAAGCGGTGCAGCCAACTCGGCATGGAACCTGAAAGCTGACCATGTCGTTTCCCAGGCGCGGCTACAGCTGCCCGAGAGGATTCCTGAGGCCTCCCCGACCTCGGTCCCATCAACGTGTGTGGCCTTGGCAGCCAAAGACTGATCGTGAGGGGCAGCCTCCCTTGTGCCCTCAACTCAGCCCTTCGGGGAGACCACAGCTCTGCTGTGGGTTCGTAGCCTCTAGCTTCCTGGGACCTAACCCTAACCCTAACCCTACCCCGAACCGTACCCTCCACCGGGCCCTCACCCGGTCTCGAACCCTAACCCTACACTTGAGCCGCCCCGTCACATTAGCCCTCCCTTGAGCCCTCGAGGGACATCACGAGAACGGAGTCGCTTCGGCCCTGGCCACGTCCCTGGACCGAACCCTAACCCTAGCTAAGGCACTGTCCCCATGGGTACCCAATCCCAAAATCTGACAACACCACGCACCTGGGCTTCACAAGCGGTGCAGTCTCACTCGGCATGGAACCTGGAAGCTGACCATGTGGTTTCCCAGGCGCGGCTGCAGCTGCCCGAGGGGATTCCTGAGTCCTCCCCGACCAGGGTTCCATCGACGTGTGTGCCTTGGCAGCCAAAGACTGATCCTGAGCGGCAGCCTACTTTGTGCCCTCAACTCAGCCCTTCTGCGAGACCACAGCCCTGCTGTGGGTTCGGCGTCTGGAGCCTCCTGGGACCTAACCCTAACCCTAACCCAATGTCGGACCGGGACCCTCCACCGAAACCTAAGCCGGCTTCGATATCAAAACGAACACTTGAGTCGCCTGTTCGCATGAGCCCTCACTTCAGCCCTCGATGGAGATCACGAGACCGGAGTCGCTTCGTCCCTGGACACTTGCCTGGACTGAACCCTAACCCTAGCTAAGGCCCTCTCCCCATGTGAACCCTATACGAAAATCGGACAAGACCATGCGCCTGGGGTCCAGAAGCGGTGCAGGCTCACTCGGCCTGGAACCTGGAGCTCACCATGTCGTTTCCCTGGCCCGCCTGCAGCTGCCCGAGAGGATTCCTGAGGCCTCCCCGACCAGGGGCCCATCGACGTGGGTGTCCTTGGCAGCCAAAGACTGATCCTGAGCGGCAGCTTCCCTTGTGCCCTCAACTGAGCCCTTCGGGGAGACCACAGCTCTGCTGTGGGTTCGTAGCCTGTAGCTTCCTGGGACCTAACCCTAACCCTAACCCTACCCCGAACCGTACCCTCCACCGGGCCCTCACCCGGTCTCGAACCCTAACCCTACACTTGAGCCGCCCCGTCACGTGAGCCCTCACTTGAGCCCTCGAGGGAGATGACGAGAACGGAGTCGCTTCGGCCTCTGCGACGTCCCTGGACCGAACCCTAACCCTAGCTAAGGCACTGTCCCCATGGGTACCCAATCCCAAAATCTGACAACACCACGCACCTGGGCTTCACAAGCGGTGCAGCCAACTCGGCATGGAACCTGCAAGCTGACCATGTCGTTTCCCAGGCGCGGCTACAGCTGCCCGAGAGGATTCCTGAGGCCTCCCCGACCTCGGTCCCATCAACGTGTGTGGCCTTGGCAGCCAAAGACTGATCGTGAGCGGCAGCCTCCCTTGTGCCCTCAACTCAGCCCTTCGGGGAGACCACAGCTCTTCTGTGGGTTCGTAGCGTGTAGCTTCCTGGGACCTAACCCTAACCCTAACCCTACCCCGAACCGTACCCTCCACCGGGCCCTCACCCGGTCTCGAACCCTAACCCTACACTTGAGCCGCCCCGTCACATTAGCCCTCCCTTGAGCCCTCGAGGGACATCACGAGAACGGAGTCGCTTCGGCCCTGGCCACGTCCCTGGACCGAACCCTAACCCTAGCTAAGGCACTGTCCCCATGGGTACCCAATCCCAAAATCTGACAACACCACGCACCTGGGCTTCACAAGCGGTGCAGTCTCACTCGGCATGGAACCTGGAAGCTGACCATGTGGTTTCCCAGGCGCGGCTGCAGCTGCCCGAGGGGATTCCTGAGTCCTCCCCGACCAGGGTTCCATCGACGTGTGTGCCTTGGCAGCCAAAGACTGATCCTGAGCGGCAGCCTACTTTGTGCCCTCAACTCAGCCCTTCTGCGAGACCACAGCCCTGCTGTGGGTTCGGCGTCTGGAGCCTCCTGGGACCTAACCCTAACCCTAACCCAATGTCGGACCGGGACCCTCCACCGAAACCTAAGCCGGCTTCGATATCAAAACGAACACTTGAGTCGCCTGTTCGCATGAGCCCTCACTTCAGCCCTCGATGGAGATCACGAGACCGGAGTCGCTTCGTCCCTGGACACTTGCCTGGACTGAACCCTAACCCTAGCTAAGGCCCTCTCCCCATGTGAACCCTATACGAAAATCGGACAAGACCATGCGCCTGGGGTCCAGAAGCGGTGCAGGCTCACTCGGCCTGGAACCTGGAGCTCACCATGTCGTTTCCCTGGCCCGCCTGCAGCTGCCCGAGAGGATTCCTGAGGCCTCCCCGACCAGGGGCCCATCGACGTGGGTGTCCTTGGCAGCCAAAGACTGATCCTGAGCGGCAGCTTCCCTTGTGCCCTCAACTGAGCCCTTCGGGGAGACCACAGCTCTGCTGTGGGTTCGTAGCCTCTAGCTTCCTGGGACCTAACCCTAACCCTAACCCTACCCCGAACCGTACCCTCCACCGGGCCCTCACCCGGTCTCGAACCCTAACCCTACACTTGAGCCGCCCCGTCACGTGAGCCCTCACTTGAGCCCTCGAGGGAGATGACGAGAACGGAGTCGCTTCGGCCTCTGCGACGTCCCTGGACCGAACCCTAACCCTAGCTAAGGCACTGTCCCCATGGGTACCCAATCCCAAAATCTGACAACACCACGCACCTGGGCTTCACAAGCGGTGCAGCCAACTCGGCATGGAACCTGCAAGCTGACCATGTCGTTTCCCAGGCGCGGCTACAGCTGCCCGAGAGGATTCCTGAGGCCTCCCCGACCTCGGTCCCATCAACGTGTGTGGCCTTGGCAGCCAAAGACTGATCGTGAGGGGCAGCCTCCCTTGTGCCCTCAACTCAGCCCTTCGGGGAGACCACAGCTCTGCTGTGGGTTCGTAGCCTCTAGCTTCCTGGGACCTAACCCTAACCCTAACCCTACCCCGAACCGTACCCTCCACCGGGCCCTCACCCGGTCTCGAACCCTAACCCTACACTTGAGCCGCCCCGTCACATTAGCCCTCCCTTGAGCCCTCGAGGGACATCACGAGAACGGAGTCGCTTCGGCCCTGGCCACGTCCCTGGACCGAACCCTAACCCTAGCTAAGGCACTGTCCCCATGGGTACCCAATCCCAAAATCTGACAACACCACGCACCTGGGCTTCACAAGCGGTGCAGTCTCACTCGGCATGGAACCTGGAAGCTGACCATGTGGTTTCCCAGGCGCGGCTGCAGCTGCCCGAGGGGATTCCTGAGTCCTCCCCGACCAGGGTTCCATCGACGTGTGTGCCTTGGCAGCCAAAGACTGATCCTGAGCGGCAGCCTACTTTGTGCCCTCAACTCAGCCCTTCTGCGAGACCACAGCCCTGCTGTGGGTTCGGCGTCTGGAGCCTCCTGGGACCTAACCCTAACCCTAACCCAATGTCGGACCGGGACCCTCCACCGAAACCTAAGCCGGCTTCGATATCAAAACGAACACTTGAGTCGCCTGTTCGCATGAGCCCTCACTTCAGCCCTCGATGGAGATCACGAGACCGGAGTCGCTTCGTCCCTGGACACTTGCCTGGACTGAACCCTAACCCTAGCTAAGGCCCTCTCCCCATGTGAACCCTATACGAAAATCGGACAAGACCATGCGCCTGGGGTCCAGAAGCGGTGCAGGCTCACTCGGCCTGGAACCTGGAGCTCACCATGTCGTTTTCCTGGCCCGCCTGCAGCTGCCCGAGAGGATTCCTGAGGCCTCCCCGACCAGGGGCCCATCGACGTGGGTGTCCTTGGCAGCCAAAGACTGATCCTGAGCGGCAGCTTCCCTTGTGCCCTCAACTGAGCCCTTCGGGGAGACCACAGCTCTGCTGTGGGTTCGTAGCCTCTAGCTTCCTGGGACCTAACCCTAACCCTAACCCTACCCCGAACCGTACCCTCCACCGGGCCCTCACCCGGTCTCGAACCCTAACCCTACACTTGAGCCGCCCCGTCACGTGAGCCCTCACTTGAGCCCTCGAGGGAGATGACGAGAACGGAGTCGCTTCGGCCTCTGCGACGTCCCTGGACCGAACCCTAACCCTAGCTAAGGCACTGTCCCCATGGGTACCCAATCCCAAAATCTGACAACACCACGCACCTGGGCTTCACAAGCGGTGCAGCCAACTCGGCATGGAACCTGCAAGCTGACCATGTCGTTTCCCAGGCGCGGCTACAGCTGCCCGAGAGGATTCCTGAGGCCTCCCCGACCTCGGTCCCATCAACGTGTGTGGCCTTGGCAGCCAAAGACTGATCGTGAGCGGCAGCCTCCCTTGTGCCCTCAACTCAGCCCTTCGGGGAGACCACAGCTCTGCTGTGGGTTCGTAGCGTGTAGCTTCCTGGGACCTAACCCTAACCCTAACCCTACCCCGAACCGTACCCTCCACCAGGCCCTCACCCGGTCTCGAACCCTAACCCTACACTTGAGCCGCCCCGTCACATTAGCCCTCCCTTGAGCCCTCGAGGGACATCACGAGAACGGAGTCGCTTCGGCCCTGGCCACGTCCCTGGACCGAACCCTAACCCTAGCTAAGGCACTGTCCCCATGGGTACCCAATCCCAAAATCTGACAACACCACGCACCTGGGCTTCACAAGCGGTGCAGTCTCACTCGGCATGGAACCTGGAAGCTGACCATGTGGTTTCCCAGGCGCGGCTGCAGCTGCCCGAGGGGATTCCTGAGTCCTCCCCGACCAGGGTTCCATCGACGTGTGTGCCTTGGCAGCCAAAGACTGATCCTGAGCGGCAGCCTACTTTGTGCCCTCAACTCAGCCCTTCTGCGAGACCACAGCCCTGCTGTGGGTTCGGCGTCTGGAGCCTCCTGGGACCTAACCCTAACCCTAACCCAATGTCGGACCGGGACCCTCCACCGAAACCTAAGCCGGCTTCGATATCAAAACGAACACTTGAGTCGCCTGTTCGCATGAGCCCTCACTTCAGCCCTCGATGGAGATCACGAGACCGGAGTCGCTTCGTCCCTGGACACTTGCCTGGACTGAACCCTAACCCTAGCTAAGGCCCTCTCCCCATGTGAACCCTATACGAAAATCGGACAAGACCATGCGCCTGGGGTCCAGAAGCGGTGCAGGCTCACTCGGCCTGGAACCTGGAGCTCACCATGTCGTTTCCCTGGCCCGCCTGCAGCTGCCCGAGAGGATTCCTGAGGCCTCCCCGACCAGGGGCCCATCGACGTGGGTGTCCTTGGCAGCCAAAGACTGATCCTGAGCGGCAGCTTCCCTTGTGCCCTCAACTGAGCCCTTCGGGGAGACCACAGCTCTGCTGTGGGTTCGTAGCCTCTAGCTTCCTGGGACCTAACCCTAACCCTAACCCTACCCCGAACCGTACCCTCCACCGGGCCCTCACCCGGTCTCGAACCCTAACCCTACACTTGAGCCGCCCCGTCACGTGAGCCCTCACTTGAGCCCTCGAGGGAGATGACGAGAACGGAGTCGCTTCGGCCTCTGCGACGTCCCTGGACCGAACCCTAACCCTAGCTAAGGCACTGTCCCCATGGGTACCCAATCCCAAAATCTGACAACACCACGCACCTGGGCTTCACAAGCGGTGCAGCCAACTCGGCATGGAACCTGCAAGCTGACCATGTCGTTTCCCAGGCGCGGCTACAGCTGCCCGAGAGGATTCCTGAGGCCTCCCCGACCTCGGTCCCATCAACGTGTGTGGCCTTGGCAGCCAAAGACTGATCGTGAGCGGCAGCCTCCCTTGTGCCCTCAACTCAGCCCTTCGGGGAGACCACAGCTCTGCTGTGGGTTCGTAGCGTGTAGCTTCCTGGGACCTAACCCTAACCCTAACCCTACCCCGAACCGTACCCTCCACCGGGCCCTCACCCGGTCTCGAACCCTAACCCTACACTTGAGCCGCCCCGTCACATTAGCCCTCCCTTGAGCCCTCGAGGGACATCACGAGAACGGAGTCGCTTCGGCCCTGGCCACGTCCCTGGACCGAACCCTAACCCTAGCTAAGGCACTGTCCCCATGGGTACCCAATCCCAAAATCTGACAACACCACGCACCTGGGCTTCACAAGCGGTGCAGTCTCACTCGGCATGGAACCTGGAAGCTGACCATGTGGTTTCCCAGGCGCGGCTGCAGCTGCCCGAGGGGATTCCTGAGTCCTCCCCGACCAGGGTTCCATCGACGTGTGTGCCTTGGCAGCCAAAGACTGATCCTGAGCGGCAGCCTACTTTGTGCCCTCAACTCAGCCCTTCTGCGAGACCACAGCCCTGCTGTGGGTTCGGCGTCTGGAGCCTCCTGGGACCTAACCCTAACCCTAACCCAATGTCGGACCGGGACCCTCCACCGAAACCTAAGCCGGCTTCGATATCAAAACGAACACTTGAGTCGCCTGTTCGCATGAGCCCTCACTTCAGCCCTCGATGGAGATCACGAGACCGGAGTCGCTTCGTCCCTGGACACTTGCCTGGACTGAACCCTAACCCTAGCTAAGGCCCTCTCCCCATGTGAACCCTATACGAAAATCGGACAAGACCATGCGCCTGGGGTCCAGAAGCGGTGCAGGCTCACTCGGCCTGGAACCTGGAGCTCACCATGTCGTTTCCCTGGCCCGCCTGCAGCTGCCCGAGAGGATTCCTGAGGCCTCCCCGACCAGGGGCCCATCGACGTGGGTGTCCTTGGCAGCCAAAGACTGATCCTGAGCGGCAGCTTCCCTTGTGCCCTCAACTGAGCCCTTCGGGGAGACCACAGCTCTGCTGTGGGTTCGTAGCCTCTAGCTTCCTGGGACCTAACCCTAACCCTAACCCTACCCCGAACCGTACCCTCCACCGGGCCCTCACCCGGTCTCGAACCCTAACCCTACACTTGAGCCGCCCCGTCACGTGAGCCCTCACTTGAGCCCTCGAGGGAGATGACGAGAACGGAGTCGCTTCGGCCTCTGCGACGTCCCTGGACCGAACCCTAACCCTAGCTAAGGCAGTGTCCCCATGGGTACCCAATCCCAAAATCTGACAACACCACGCACCTGGGCTTCACAAGCGGTGCAGCCAACTCGGCATGGAACCTGCAAGCTGACCATGTCGTTTCCCAGGCGCGGCTACAGCTGCCCGAGAGGATTCCTGAGGCCTCCCCGACCTCGGTCCCATCAACGTGTGTGGCCTTGGCAGCCAAAGACTGATCGTGAGCGGCAGCCTCCCTTGTGCCCTCAACTCAGCCCTTCGGGGAGACCACAGCTCTGCTGTGGGTTCGTAGCGTGTAGCTTCCTGGGACCTAACCCTAACCCTAACCCTACCCCGAACCGTACCCTCCACCGGGCCCTCACCCGGTCTCGAACCCTAACCCTACACTTGAGCCGCCCCGTCACATTAGCCCTCCCTTGAGCCCTCGAGGGACATCACGAGAACGGAGTCGCTTCGGCCCTGGCCACGTCCCTGGACCGAACCCTAACCCTAGCTAAGGCACTGTCCCCATGGGTACCCAATCCCAAAATCTGACAACACCACGCACCTGGGCTTCACAAGCGGTGCAGTCTCACTCGGCATGGAACCTGGAAGCTGACCATGTGGTTTCCCAGGCGCGGCTGCAGCTGCCCGAGGGGATTCCTGAGTCCTCCCCGACCAGGGTTCCATCGACGTGTGTGCCTTGGCAGCCAAAGACTGATCCTGAGCGGCAGCCTACTTTGTGCCCTCAACTCAGCCCTTCTGCGAGACCACAGCCCTGCTGTGGGTTCGGCGTCTGGAGCCTCCTGGGACCTAACCCTAACCCTAACCCAATGTCGGACCGGGACCCTCCACCGAAACCTAAGCCGGCTTCGATATCAAAACGAACACTTGAGTCGCCTGTTCGCATGAGCCCTCACTTCAGCCCTCGATGGAGATCACGAGACCGGAGTCGCTTCGTCCCTGGACACTTGCCTGGACTGAACCCTAACCCTAGCTAAGGCCCTCTCCCCATGTGAACCCTATACGAAAATCGGACAAGACCATGCGCCTGGGGTCCAGAAGCGGTGCAGGCTCACTCGGCCTGGAACCTGGAGCTCACCATGTCGTTTCCCTGGCCCGCCTGCAGCTGCCCGAGAGGATTCCTGAGGCCTCCCCGACCAGGGGCCCATCGACGTGGGTGTCCTTGGCAGCCAAAGACTGATCCTGAGCGGCAGCTTCCCTTGTGCCCTCAACTGAGCCCTTCGGGGAGACCACAGCTCTGCTGTGGGTTCGTAGCCTCTAGCTTCCTGGGACCTAACCCTAACCCTAACCCTACCCCGAACCGTACCCTCCACCGGGCCCTCACCCGGTCTCGAACCCTAACCCTACACTTGAGCCGCCCCGTCACGTGAGCCCTCACTTGAGCCCTCGAGGGAGATGACGAGAACGGAGTCGCTTCGGCCTCTGCGACGTCCCTGGACCGAACCCTAACCCTAGCTAAGGCAGTGTCCCCATGGGTACCCAATCCCAAAATCTGACAACACCACGCACCTGGGCTTCACAAGCGGTGCAGCCAACTCGGCATGGAACCTGCAAGCTGACCATGTCGTTTCCCAGGCGCGGCTACAGCTGCCCGAGAGGATTCCTGAGGCCTCCCCGACCTCGGTCCCATCAACGTGTGTGGCCTTGGCAGCCAAAGACTGATCGTGAGCGGCAGCCTCCCTTGTGCCCTCAACTCAGCCCTTCGGGGAGACCACAGCTCTGCTGTGGGTTCGTAGCGTGTAGCTTCCTGGGACCTAACCCTAACCCTAACCCTACCCCGAACCGTACCCTCCACCGGGCCCTCACCCGGTCTCGAACCCTAACCCTACACTTGAGCCGCCCCGTCACATTAGCCCTCCCTTGAGCCCTCGAGGGACATCACGAGAACGGAGTCGCTTCGGCCCTGGCCACGTCCCTGGACCGAACCCTAACCCTAGCTAAGGCACTGTCCCCATGGGTACCCAATCCCAAAATCTGACAACACCACGCACCTGGGCTTCACAAGCGGTGCAGTCTCACTCGGCATGGAACCTGGAAGCTGACCATGTGGTTTCCCAGGCGCGGCTGCAGCTGCCCGAGGGGATTCCTGAGTCCTCCCCGACCAGGGTTCCATCGACGTGTGTGCCTTGGCAGGCAAAGACTGATCCTGAGCGGCAGCCTACTTTGTGCCCTCAACTCAGCCCTTCTGCGAGACCACAGCCCTGCTGTGGGTTCGGCGTCTGGAGCCTCCTGGGACCTAACCCTAACCCTAACCCAATGTCGGACCGGGACCCTCCACCGAAACCTAAGCCGGCTTCGATATCAAAACGAACACTTGAGTCGCCTGTTCGCATGAGCCCTCACTTCAGCCCTCGATGGAGATCACGAGACCGGAGTCGCTTCGTCCCTGGACACTTGCCTGGACTGAACCCTAACCCTAGCTAAGGCCCTCTCCCCATGTGAACCCTATACGAAAATCGGACAAGACCATGCGCCTGGGGTCCAGAAGCGGTGCAGGCTCACTCGGCCTGGAACCTGGAGCTCACCATGTCGTTTCCCTGGCCCGCCTGCAGCTGCCCGAGAGGATTCCTGAGGCCTCCCCGACCAGGGGCCCATCGACGTGGGTGTCCTTGGCAGCCAAAGACTGATCCTGAGCGGCAGCTTCCCTTGTGCCCTCAACTGAGCCCTTCGGGGAGACCACAGCTCTGCTGTGGGTTCGTAGCCTCTAGCTTCCTGGGACCTAACCCTAACCCTAACCCTACCCCGAACCGTACCCTCCACCGGGCCCTCACCCGGTCTCGAACCCTAACCCTACACTTGAGCCGCCCCGTCACGTGAGCCCTCACTTGAGCCCTCGAGGGAGATGACGAGAACGGAGTCGCTTCGGCCTCTGCGACGTCCCTGGACCGAACCCTAACCCTAGCTAAGGCACTGTCCCCATGGGTACCCAATCCCAAAATCTGACAACACCACGCACCTGGGCTTCACAAGCGGTGCAGCCAACTCGGCATGGAACCTGCAAGCTGACCATGTCGTTTCCCAGGCGCGGCTACAGCTGCCCGAGAGGATTCCTGAGGCCTCCCCGACCTCGGTCCCATCAACGTGTGTGGCCTTGGCAGCCAAAGACTGATCGTGAGCGGCAGCCTCCCTTGTGCCCTCAACTCAGCCCTTCGGGGAGACCACAGCTCTGCTGTGGGTTCGTAGCGTGTAGCTTCCTGGGACCTAACCCTAACCCTAACCCTACCCCGAACCGTACCCTCCACCGGGCCCTCACCCGGTCTCGAACCCTAACCCTACACTTGAGCCGCCCCGTCACATTAGCCCTCCCTTGAGCCCTCGAGGGACATCACGAGAACGGAGTCGCTTCGGCCCTGGCCACGTCCCTGGACCGAACCCTAACCCTAGCTAAGGCACTGTCCCCATGGGTACCCAATCCCAAAATCTGACAACACCACGCACCTGGGCTTCACAAGCGGTGCAGTCTCACTCGGCATGGAACCTGGAAGCTGACCATGTGGTTTCCCAGGCGCGGCTGCAGCTGCCCGAGGGGATTCCTGAGTCCTCCCCGACCAGGGTTCCATCGACGTGTGTGCCTTGGCAGCCAAAGACTGATCCTGAGCGGCAGCCTACTTTGTGCCCTCAACTCAGCCCTTCTGCGAGACCACAGCCCTGCTGTGGGTTCGGCGTCTGGAGCCTCCTGGGACCTAACCCTAACCCTAACCCAATGTCGGACCGGGACCCTCCACCGAAACCTAAGCCGGCTTCGATATCAAAACGAACACTTGAGTCGCCTGTTCGCATGAGCCCTCACTTCAGCCCTCGATGGAGATCACGAGACCGGAGTCGCTTCGTCCCTGGACACTTGCCTGGACTGAACCCTAACCCTAGCTAAGGCCCTCTCCCCATGTGAACCCTATACGAAAATCGGACAAGACCATGCGCCTGGGGTCCAGAAGCGGTGCAGGCTCACTCGGCCTGGAACCTGGAGCTCACCATGTCGTTTCCCTGGCCCGCCTGCAGCTGCCCGAGAGGATTCCTGAGGCCTCCCCGACCAGGGGCCCATCGACGTGGGTGTCCTTGGCAGCCAAAGACTGATCCTGAGCGGCAGCTTCCCTTGTGCCCTCAACTGAGCCCTTCGGGGAGACCACAGCTCTGCTGTGGGTTCGTAGCCTCTAGCTTCCTGGGACCTAACCCTAACCCTAACCCTACCCCGAACCGTACCCTCCACCGGGCCCTCACCCGGTCTCGAACCCTAACCCTACACTTGAGCCGCCCCGTCACGTGAGCCCTCACTTGAGCCCTCGAGGGAGATGACGAGAACGGAGTCGCTTCGGCCTCTGCGACGTCCCTGGACCGAACCCTAACCCTAGCTAAGGCAGTGTCCCCATGGGTACCCAATCCCAAAATCTGACAACACCACGCACCTGGGCTTCACAAGCGGTGCAGCCAACTCGGCATGGAACCTGCAAGCTGACCATGTCGTTTCCCAGGCGCGGCTACAGCTGCCCGAGAGGATTCCTGAGGCCTCCCCGACCTCGGTCCCATCAACGTGTGTGGCCTTGGCAGCCAAAGACTGATCGTGAGCGGCAGCCTCCCTTGTGCCCTCAACTCAGCCCTTCGGGGAGACCACAGCTCTGCTGTGGGTTCGTAGCGTGTAGCTTCCTGGGACCTAACCCTAACCCTAACCCTACCCCGAACCGTACCCTCCACCGGGCCCTCACCCGGTCTCGAACCCTAACCCTACACTTGAGCCGCCCCGTCACATTAGCCCTCCCTTGAGCCCTCGAGGGACATCACGAGAACGGAGTCGCTTCGGCCCTGGCCACGTCCCTGGACCGAACCCTAACCCTAGCTAAGGCACTGTCCCCATGGGTACCCAATCCCAAAATCTGACAACACCACGCACCTGGGCTTCACAAGCGGTGCAGTCTCACTCGGCATGGAACCTGGAAGCTGACCATGTGGTTTCCCAGGCGCGGCTGCAGCTGCCCGAGGGGATTCCTGAGTCCTCCCCGACCAGGGTTCCATCGACGTGTGTGCCTTGGCAGCCAAAGACTGATCCTGAGCGGCAGCCTACTTTGTGCCCTCAACTCAGCCCTTCTGCGAGACCACAGCCCTGCTGTGGGTTCGGCGTCTGGAGCCTCCTGGGACCTAACCCTAACCCTAACCCAATGTCGGACCGGGACCCTCCACCGAAACCTAAGCCGGCTTCGATATCAAAACGAACACTTGAGTCGCCTGTTCGCATGAGCCCTCACTTCAGCCCTCGATGGAGATCACGAGACCGGAGTCGCTTCGTCCCTGGACACTTGCCTGGACTGAACCCTAACCCTAGCTAAGGCCCTCTCCCCATGTGAACCCTATACGAAAATCGGACAAGACCATGCGCCTGGGGTCCAGAAGCGGTGCAGGCTCACTCGGCCTGGAACCTGGAGCTCACCATGTCGTTTCCCTGGCCCGCCTGCAGCTGCCCGAGAGGATTCCTGAGGCCTCCCCGACCAGGGGCCCATCGACGTGGGTGTCCTTGGCAGCCAAAGACTGATCCTGAGCGGCAGCTTCCCTTGTGCCCTCAACTGAGCCCTTCGGGGAGACCACAGCTCTGCTGTGGGTTCGTAGCCTGTAGCTTCCTGGGACCTAACCCTAACCCTAACCCTACCCCGAACCGTACCCTCCACCGGGCCCTCACCCGGTCTCGAACCCTAACCCTACACTTGAGCCGCCCCGTCACGTGAGCCCTCACTTGAGCCCTCGAGGGAGATGACGAGAACGGAGTCGCTTCGGCCTCTGCGACGTCCCTGGACCGAACCCTAACCCTAGCTAAGGCACTGTCCCCATGGGTACCCAATCCCAAAATCTGACAACACCACGCACCTGGGCTTCACAAGCGGTGCAGCCAACTCGGCATGGAACCTGCAAGCTGACCATGTCGTTTCCCAGGCGCGGCTACAGCTGCCCGAGAGGATTCCTGAGGCCTCCCCGACCTCGGTCCCATCAACGTGTGTGGCCTTGGCAGCCAAAGACTGATCGTGAGGGGCAGCCTCCCTTGTCCCCTCAACTCAGCCCTTCGGGGAGACCACAGCTCTGCTGTGGGTTCGTAGCCTCTAGCTTCCTGGGACCTAACCCTAACCCTAACCCTACCCCGAACCGTACCCTCCACCGGGCCCTCACCCGGTCTCGAACCCTAACCCTACACTTGAGCCGCCCCGTCACATTAGCCCTCCCTTGAGCCCTCGAGGGACATCACGAGAACGGAGTCGCTTCTGCCCTGGCCACGTCCCTGGACCGAACCCTAACCCTAGCTAAGGCACTGTCCCCATGGGTACCCAATCCCAAAATCTGACAACACCACGCACCTGGGCTTCACAAGCGGTGCAGTCTCACTCGGCATGGAACCTGGAAGCTGACCATGTGGTTTCCCAGGCGCGGCTGCAGCTGCCCGAGGGGATTCCTGAGTCCTCCCCGACCAGGGTTCCATCGACGTGTGTGCCTTGGCAGCCAAAGACTGATCCTGAGCGGCAGCCTACTTTGTGCCCTCAACTCAGCCCTTCTGCGAGACCACAGCCCTGCTGTGGGTTCGGCGTCTGGAGCCTCCTGGGACCTAACCCTAACCCTAACCCAATGTCGGACCGGGACCCTCCACCGAAACCTAAGCCGGCTTCGATATCAAAACGAACACTTGAGTCGCCTGTTCGCATGAGCCCTCACTTCAGCCCTCGATGGAGATCACGAGACCGGAGTCGCTTCGTCCCTGGACACTTGCCTGGACTGAACCCTAACCCTAGCTAAGGCCCTCTCCCCATGTGAACCCTATACGAAAATCGGACAAGACCATGCGCCTGGGGTCCAGAAGCGGTGCAGGCTCACTCGGCCTGGAACCTGGAGCTCACCATGTCGTTTCCCTGGCCCGCCTGCAGCTGCCCGAGAGGATTCCTGAGGCCTCCCCGACCAGGGGCCCATCGACGTGGGTGTCCTTGGCAGCCAAAGACTGATCCTGAGCGGCAGCTTCCCTTGTGCCCTCAACTGAGCCCTTCGGGGAGACCACAGCTCTGCTGTGGGTTCGTAGCCTGTAGCTTCCTGGGACCTAACCCTAACCCTAACCCTACCCCGAACCGTACCCTCCACCGGGCCCTCACCCGGTCTCGAACCCTAACCCTACACTTGAGCCGCCCCGTCACGTGAGCCCTCACTTGAGCCCTCGAGGGAGATGACGAGAACGGAGTCGCTTCGGCCTCTGCGACGTCCCTGGACCGAACCCTAACCCTAGCTAAGGCACTGTCCCCATGGGTACCCAATCCCAAAATCTGACAACACCACGCACCTGGGCTTCACAAGCGGTGCAGCCAACTCGGCATGGAACCTGCAAGCCGACCATGTCGTTTCCCAGGCGCGGCTACAGCTGCCCGAGAGGATTCCTGAGGCCTCCCCGACCTCGGTCCCATCAACGTGTGTGGCCTTGGCAGCCAAAGACTGATCGTGAGCGGCAGCCTCCCTTGTGCCCTCAACTCAGCCCTTCGGGGAGACCACAGCTCTGCTGTGTGTTCGTAGCGTGTAGCTTCCTGGGACCTAACCCTAACCCTAACCCTACCCCGAACCGTACCCTCCACCGGGCCCTCACCCGGTCTCGAACCCTAACCCTACACTTGAGCCGCCCCGTCACATTAGCCCTCCCTTGAGCCCTCGAGGGACATCACGAGAACGGAGTCGCTTCGGCCCTGGCCACGTCCCTGGACCGAACCCTAACCCTAGCTAAGGCACTGTCCCCATGGGTACCCAATCCCAAAATCTGACAACACCACGCACCTGGGCTTCACAAGCGGTGCAGTCTCACTCGGCATGGAACCTGGAAGCTGACCATGTGGTTTCCCAGGCGCGGCTGCAGCTGCCCGAGGGGATTCCTGAGTCCTCCCCGACCAGGGTTCCATCGACGTGTGTGCCTTGGCAGCCAAAGACTGATCCTGAGCGGCAGCCTACTTTGTGCCCTCAACTCAGCCCTTCTGCGAGACCACAGCCCTGCTGTGGGTTCGGCGTCTGGAGCCTCCTGGGACCTAACCCTAACCCTAACCCAATGTCGGACCGGGACCCTCCACCGAAACCTAAGCCGGCTTCGATATCAAAACGAACACTTGAGTCGCCTGTTCGCATGAGCCCTCACTTCAGCCCTCGATGGAGATCACGAGACCGGAGTCGCTTCGTCCCTGGACACTTGCCTGGACTGAACCCTAACCCTAGCTAAGGCCCTCTCCCCATGTGAACCCTATACGAAAATCGGACAAGACCATGCGCCTGGGGTCCAGAAGCGGTGCAGGCTCACTCGGCCTGGAACCTGGAGCTCACCATGTCGTTTCCCTGGCCCGCCTGCAGCTGCCCGAGAGGATTCCTGAGGCCTCCCCGACCAGGGGCCCATCGACGTGGGTGTCCTTGGCAGCCAAAGACTGATCCTGAGCGGCAGCTTCCCTTGTGCCCTCAACTGAGCCCTTCGGGGAGACCACAGCTCTGCTGTGGGTTCGTAGCCTGTAGCTTCCTGGGACCTAACCCTAACCCTAACCCTACCCCGAACCGTACCCTCCACCGGGCCCTCACCCGGTCTCGAACCCTAACCCTACACTTGAGCCGCCCCGTCACGTGAGCCCTCACTTGAGCCCTCGAGGGAGATGACGAGAACGGAGTCGCTTCAGCCTCTGCGACGTCCCTGGACCGAACCCTAACCCTAGCTAAGGCACTGTCCCCATGGGTACCCAATCCCAAAATCTGACAACACCACGCACCTGGGCTTCACAAGCGGTGCAGCCAACTCGGCATGGAACCTGCAAGCTGACCATGTCGTTTCCCAGGCGCGGCTACAGCTGCCCGAGAGGATTCCTGAGGCCTCCCCGACCTCGGTCCCATCAACGTGTGTGGCCTTGGCAGCCAAAGACTGATCGTGAGGGGCAGCCTCCCTTGTGCCCTCAACTCAGCCCTTCGGGGAGACCACAGCTCTGCTGTGGGTTCGTAGCGTGTAGCTTCCTGGGACCTAACCCTAACCCTAACCCTACCCCGAACCGTACCCTCCACCGGGCCCTCACCCGGTCTCGAACCCTAACCCTACACTTGAGCCGCCCCGTCACATTAGCCCTCCCTTGAGCCCTCGAGGGACATCACGAGAACGGAGTCGCTTCGGCCCTGGCCACGTCCCTGGACCGAACCCTAACCCTAGCTAAGGCACTGTCCCCATGGGTACCCAATCCCAAAATCTGACAACACCACGCACCTGGGCTTCACAAGCGGTGCAGTCTCACTCGGCATGGAACCTGGAAGCTGACCATGTGGTTTCCCAGGCGCGGCTGCAGCTGCCCGAGGGGATTCCTGAGTCCTCCCCGACCAGGGTTCCATCGACGTGTGTGCCTTGGCAGCCAAAGACTGATCCTGAGCGGCAGCCTACTTTGTGCCCTCAACTCAGCCCTTCTGCGAGACCACAGCCCTGCTGTGGGTTCGGCGTCTGGAGCCTCCTGGGACCTAACCCTAACCCTAACCCAATGTCGGACCGGGACCCTCCACCGAAACCTAAGCCGGCTTCGATATCAAAACGAACACTTGAGTCGCCTGTTCGCATGAGCCCTCACTTCAGCCCTCGATGGAGATCACGAGACCGGAGTCGCTTCGTCCCTGGACACTTGCCTGGACTGAACCCTAACCCTAGCTAAGGCCCTCTCCCCATGTGAACCCTATACGAAAATCGGACAAGACCATGCGCCTGGGGTCCAGAAGCGGTGCAGGCTCACTCGGCCTGGAACCTGGAGCTCACCATGTCGTTTCCCTGGCCCGCCTGCAGCTGCCCGAGAGGATTCCTGAGGCCTCCCCGACCAGGGGCCCATCGACGTGGGTGTCCTTGGCAGCCAAAGACTGATCCTGAGCGGCAGCTTCCCTTGTGCCCTCAACTGAGCCCTTCGGGGAGACCACAGCTCTGCTGTGGGTTCGTAGCCTCTAGCTTCCTGGGACCTAACCCTAACCCTAACCCTACCCCGAACCGTACCCTCCACCGGGCCCTCACCCGGTCTCGAACCCTAACCCTACACTTGAGCCGCCCCGTCACGTGAGCCCTCACTTGAGCCCTCGAGGGAGATGACGAGAACGGAGTCGCTTCGGCCTCTGCGACGTCCCTGGACCGAACCCTAACCCTAGCTAAGGCAGTGTCCCGATGGGTACCCAATCCCAAAATCTGACAACACCACGCACCTGGGCTTCACAAGCGGTGCAGCCAACTCGGCATGGAACCTGCAAGCTGACCATGTCGTTTCCCAGGCGCGGCTACAGCTGCCCGAGAGGATTCCTGAGGCCTCCCCGACCTCGGTCCCATCAACGTGTGTGGCCTTGGCAGCCAAAGACTGATCGTGAGCGGCAGCCTCCCTTGTGCCCTCAACTCAGCCCTTCGGGGAGACCACAGCTCTGCTGTGGGTTCGTAGCGTGTAGCTTCCTGGGACCTAACCCTAACCCTAACCCTACCCCGAACCGTACCCTCCACCGGGCCCTCACCCGGTCTCGAACCCTAACCCTACACTTGAGCCGCCCCGTCACATTAGCCCTCACTTGAGCCCTCGAGGGACATCACGAGAACGGAGTCGCTTCGGCCCTGGCCACGTCCCTGGACCGAACCCTAACCCTAGCTAAGGCACTGTCCCCATGGGTACCCAATCCCAAAATCTGACAACACCACGCACCTGGGCTTCACAAGCGGTGCAGTCTCACTCGGCATGGAACCTGGAAGCTGACCATGTGGTTTCCCAGGCGCGGCTGCAGCTGCCCGAGGGGATTCCTGAGTCCTCCCCGACCAGGGTTCCATCGACGTGTGTGCCTTGGCAGCCAAAGACTGATCCTGAGCGGCAGCCTACTTTGTGCCCTCAACTCAGCCCTTCTGCGAGACCACAGCCCTGCTGTGGGTTCGGCGTCTGGAGCCTCCTGGGACCTAACCCTAACCCTAACCCAATGTCGGACCGGGACCCTCCACCGAAACCTAAGCCGGCTTCGATATCAAAACGAACACTTGAGTCGCCTGTTCGCATGAGCCCTCACTTCAGCCCTCGATGGAGATCACGAGACCGGAGTCGCTTCGTCCCTGGACACTTGCCTGGACTGAACCCTAACCCTAGCTAAGGCCCTCTCCCCATGTGAACCCTATACGAAAATCGGACAAGACCATGCGCCTGGGGTCCAGAAGCGGTGCAGGCTCACTCGGCCTGGAACCTGGAGCTCACCATGTCGTTTCCCTGGCCCGCCTGCAGCTGCCCGAGAGGATTCCTGAGGCCTCCCCGACCAGGGGCCCATCGACGTGGGTGTCCTTGGCAGCCAAAGACTTATCCTGATCGGCACCTTCCCTTGTGCCCTCAACTGAGCCCTTCGGGGAGACCACAGCTCTGCTGTGGGTTCGTAGCCTCTAGCTTCCTGGGACCTAACCCTAACCCTAACCCTACCCCGAACCGTACCCTCCACCGGGCCCTCACCCGGTCTCGAACCCTAACCCTACACTTGAGCCGCCCCGTCACGTGAGCCCTCACTTGAGCCCTCGAGGGAGATGACGAGAACGGAGTCGCTTCGGCCTCTGCGACGTCCCTGGACCGAACCCTAACCCTAGCTAAGGCAGTGTCCCGATGGGTACCCAATCCCAAAATCTGACAACACCACGCACCTGGGCTTCACAAGCGGTGCAGCCAACTCGGCATGGAACCTGCAAGCTGACCATGTCGTTTCCCAGGCGCGGCTACAGCTGCCCGAGAGGATTCCTGAGGCCTCCCCGACCTCGGTCCCATCAACGTGTGTGGCCTTGGCAGCCAAAGACTGATCGTGAGCGGCAGCCTCCCTTGTGCCCTCAACTCAGCCCTTCGGGGAGACCACAGCTCTGCTGTGGGTTCGTAGCGTGTAGCTTCCTGGGACCTAACCCTAACCCTAACCCTACCCCGAACCGTACCCTCCACCGGGCCCTCACCCGGTCTCGAACCCTAACCCTACACTTGAGCCGCCCCGTCACATTAGCCCTCCCTTGAGCCCTCGAGGGACATCACGAGAACGGAGTCGCTTCGGCCCTGGCCACGTCCCTGGACCGAACCCTAACCCTAGCTAAGGCACTGTCCCCATGGGTACCCAATCCCAAAATCTGACAACACCACGCACCTGGGCTTCACAAGCGGTGCAGTCTCACTCGGCATGGAACCTGGAAGCTGACCATGTGGTTTCCCAGGCGCGGCTGCAGCTGCCCGAGGGGATTCCTGAGTCCTCCCCGACCAGGGTTCCATCGACGTGTGTGCCTTGGCAGCCAAAGACTGATCCTGAGCGGCAGCCTACTTTGTGCCCTCAACTCAGCCCTTCTGCGAGACCACAGCCCTGCTGTGGGTTCGGCGTCTGGAGCCTCCTGGGACCTAACCCTAACCCTAACCCAATGTCGGACCGGGACCCTCCACCGAAACCTAAGCCGGCTTCGATATCAAAACGAACACTTGAGTCGCCTGTTCGCATGAGCCCTCACTTCAGCCCTCGATGGAGATCACGAGACCGGAGTCGCTTCGTCCCTGGACACTTGCCTGGACTGAACCCTAACCCTAGCTAAGGCCCTCTCCCCATGTGAACCCTATACGAAAATCGGACAAGACCATGCGCCTGGGGTCCAGAAGCGGTGCAGGCTCACTCGGCCTGGAACCTGGAGCTCACCATGTCGTTTCCCTGGCCCGCCTGCAGCTGCCCGAGAGGATTCCTGAGGCCTCCCCGACCAGGGGCCCATCGACGTGGGTGTCCTTGGCAGCCAAAGACTGATCCTGAGCGGCAGCTTCCCTTGTGCCCTCAACTGAGCCCTTCGGGGAGACCACAGCTCTGCTGTGGGTTCGTAGCCTCTAGCTTCCTGGGACCTAACCCTAACCCTAACCCTACCCCGAACCGTACCCTCCACCGGGCCCTCACCCGGTCTCGAACCCTAACCCTACACTTGAGCCGCCCCGTCACGTGAGCCCTCACTTGAGCCCTCGAGGGAGATGACGAGAACGGAGTCGCTTCGGCCTCTGCGACGTCCCTGGACCGAACCCTAACCCTAGCTAAGGCAGTGTCCCGATGGGTACCCAATCCCAAAATCTGACAACACCACGCACCTGGGCTTCACAAGCGGTGCAGCCAACTCGGCATGGAACCTGCAAGCTGACCATGTCGTTTCCCAGGCGCGGCTACAGCTGCCCGAGAGGATTCCTGAGGCCTCCCCGACCTCGGTCCCATCAACGTGTGTGGCCTTGGCAGCCAAAGACTGATCGTGAGCGGCAGCCTCCCTTGTGCCCTCAACTCAGCCCTTCGGGGAGACCACAGCTCTGCTGTGGGTTCGTAGCGTGTAGCTTCCTGGGACCTAATCCTAACCCTAACCCTACCCCGAACCGTACCCTCCACCGGGCCCTCACCCGGTCTCGAACCCTAACCCTACACTTGAGCCGCCCCGTCACATTAGCCCTCACTTGAGCCCTCGAGGGACATCACGAGAACGGAGTCGCTTCGGCCCTGGCCACGTCCCTGGACCGAACCCTAACCCTAGCTAAGGCACTGTCCCCATGGGTACCCAATCCCAAAATCTGACAACACCACGCACCTGGGCTTCACAAGCGGTGCAGTCTCACTCGGCATGGAACCTGGAAGCTGACCATGTGGTTTCCCAGGCGCGGCTGCAGCTGCCCGAGGGGATTCCTGAGTCCTCCCCGACCAGGGTTCCATCGACGTGTGTGCCTTGGCAGCCAAAGACTGATCCTGAGCGGCAGCCTACTTTGTGCCCTCAACTCAGCCCTTCTGCGAGACCACAGCCCTGCTGTGGGTTCGGCGTCTGGAGCCTCCTGGGACCTAACCCTAACCCTAACCCAATGTCGGACCGGGACCCTCCACCGAAACCTAAGCCGGCTTCGATATCAAAACGAACACTTGAGTCGCCTGTTCGCATGAGCCCTCACTTCAGCCCTCGATGGAGATCACGAGACCGGAGTCGCTTCGTCCCTGGACACTTGCCTGGACTGAACCCTAACCCTAGCTAAGGCCCTCTCCCCATGTGAACCCTATACGAAAATCGGACAAGACCATGCGCCTGGGGTCCAGAAGCGGTGCAGGCTCACTCGGCCTGGAACCTGGAGCTCACCATGTCGTTTCCCTGGCCCGCCTGCAGCTGCCCGAGAGGATTCCTAAGGCCTCCCCGACCAGGGGCCCATCGACGTGGGTGTCCTTGGCAGCCAAAGACTTATCCTGATCGGCACCTTCCCTTGTGCCCTCAACTGAGCCCTTCGGGGAGACCACAGCTCTGCTGTGGGTTCGTAGCCTCTAGCTTCCTGGGACCTAACCCTAACCCTAACCCTACCCCGAACCGTACCCTCCACCGGGCCCTCACCCGGTCTCGAACCCTAACCCTACACTTGAGCCGCCCCGTCACGTGAGCCCTCACTTGAGCCCTCGAGGGAGATGACGAGAACGGAGTCGCTTCGGCCTCTGCGACGTCCCTGGACCGAACCCTAACCCTAGCTAAGGCACTGTCCCCATGGGTACCCAATCCCAAAATCTGACAACACCACGCACCTGGGCTTCACAAGCGGTGCAGCCAACTCGGCATGGAACCTGCAAGCTGACCATGTCGTTTCCCAGGCGCGGCTACAGCTGCCCGAGAGGATTCCTGAGGCCTCCCCGACCTCGGTCCCATCAACGTGTGTGGCCTTGGCAGCCAAAGACTGATCGTGAGCGGCAGCCTCCCTTGTGCCCTCAACTCAGCCCTTCGGGGAGACCACAGCTCTGCTGTGGGTTCGTAGCGTGTAGCTTCCTGGGACCTAACCCTAACCCTAACCCTACCCCGAACCGTACCCTCCACCGGGCCCTCACCCGGTCTCGAACCCTAACCCTACACTTGAGCCGCCCCGTCACATTAGCCCTCCCTTGAGCCCTCGAGGGACATCACGAGAACGGAGTCGCTTCGGCCCTGGCCACGTCCCTGGACCGAACCCTAACCCTAGCTAAGGCACTGTCCCCATGGGTACCCAATCCCAAAATCTGACAACACCACGCACCTGGGCTTCACAAGCGGTGCAGTCTCACTCGGCATGGAACCTGGAAGCTGACCATGTGGTTTCCCAGGCGCGGCTGCAGCTGCCCGAGGGGATTCCTGAGTCCTCCCCGACCAGGGTTCCATCGACGTGTGTGCCTTGGCAGCCAAAGACTGATCCTGAGCGGCAGCCTACTTTGTGCCCTCAACTCAGCCCTTCTGCGAGACCACAGCCCTGCTGTGGGTTCGGCGTCTGGAGCCTCCTGGGACCTAACCCTAACCCTAACCCAATGTCGGACCGGGACCCTCCACCGAAACCTAAGCCGGCTTCGATATCAAAACGAACACTTGAGTGGCCTGTTCGCATGAGCCCTCACTTCAGCCCTCGATGGAGATCACGAGACCGGAGTCGCTTCGTCCCTGGACACTTGCCTGGACTGAACCCTAACCCTAGCTAAGGCCCTCTCCCCATGTGAACCCTATACGAAAATCGGACAAGACCATGCGCCTGGGGTCCAGAAGCGGTGCAGGCTCACTCGGCCTGGAACCTGGAGCTCACCATGTCGTTTCCCTGGCCCGCCTGCAGCTGCCCGAGAGGATTCCTGAGGCCTCCCCGACCAGGGGCCCATCGACGTGGGTGTCCTTGGCAGCCAAAGACTGATCCTGAGCGGCAGCTTCCCTTGTGCCCTCAACTGAGCCCTTCGGGGAGACCACAGCTCTGCTGTGGGTTCGTAGCCTCTAGCTTCCTGGGACCTAACCCTAACCCTAACCCTACCCCGAACCGTACCCTCCACCGGGCCCTCACCCGGTCTCGAACCCTAACCCTACACTTGAGCCGCCCCGTCACGTGAGCCCTCACTTGAGCCCTCGAGGGAGATGACGAGAACGGAGTCGCTTCGGCCTCTGCGACGTCCCTGGACCAAACCCTAACCCTAGCTAAGGCAGTGTCCCGATGGGTACCCAATCCCAAAATCTGACAACACCACGCACCTGGGCTTCACAAGCGGTGCAGCCAACTCGGCATGGAACCTGCAAGCTGACCATGTCGTTTCCCAGGCGCGGCTACAGCTGCCCGAGAGGATTCCTGAGGCCTCCCCGACCTCGGTCCCATCAACGTGTGTGGCCTTGGCAGCCAAAGACTGATCGTGAGCGGCAGCCTCCCTTGTGCCCTCAACTCAGCCCTTCGGGGAGACCACAGCTCTGCTGTGGGTTCGTAGCGTGTAGCTTCCTGGGACCTAACCCTAACCCTAACCCTACCCCGAACCGTACCCTCCACCGGGCCCTCACCCGGTCTCGAACCCTAACCCTACACTTGAGCCGCCCCGTCACATTAGCCCTCACTTGAGCCCTCGAGGGACATCACGAGAACGGAGTCGCTTCGGCCCTGGCCACGTCCCTGGACCGAACCCTAACCCTAGCTAAGGCACTGTCCCCATGGGTACCCAATCCCAAAATCTGACAACACCACGCACCTGGGCTTCACAAGCGGTGCAGTCTCACTCGGCATGGAACCTGGAAGCTGACCATGTGGTTTCCCAGGCGCGGCTGCAGCTGCCCGAGGGGATTCCTGAGTCCTCCCCGACCAGGGTTCCATCGACGTGTGTGCCTTGGCAGCCAAAGACTGATCCTGAGCGGCAGCCTACTTTGTGCCCTCAACTCAGCCCTTCTGCGAGACCACAGCCCTGCTGTGGGTTCGGCGTCTGGAGCCTCCTGGGACCTAACCCTAACCCTAACCCAATGTCGGACCGGGACCCTCCACCGAAACCTAAGCCGGCTTCGATATCAAAACGAACACTTGAGTCGCCTGTTCGCATGAGCCCTCACTTCAGCCCTCGATGGAGATCACGAGACCGGAGTCGCTTCGTCCCTGGACACTTGCCTGGACTGAACCCTAACCCTAGCTAAGGCCCTCTCCCCATGTGAACCCTATACGAAAATCGGACAAGACCATGCGCCTGGGGTCCAGAAGCGGTGCAGGCTCACTCGGCCTGGAACCTGGAGCTCACCATGTCGTTTCCCTGGCCCGCCTGCAGCTGCCCGAGAGGATTCCTGAGGCCTCCCCGACCAGGGGCCCATCGACGTGGGTGTCCTTGGCAGCCAAAGACTGATCCTGAGCGGCAGCTTCCCTTGTGCCCTCAACTGAGCCCTTCGGGGAGACCACAGCTCTGCTGTGGGTTCGTAGCCTCTAGCTTCCTGGGACCTAACCCTAACCCTAACCCTACCCCGAACCGTACCCTCCACCGGGCCCTCACCCGGTCTCGAACCCTAACCCTACACTTGAGCCGCCCCGTCACATTAGCCCTCACTTGAGTCCTCGAGGGAGATGACGAGAACGGAGTCGCTTCGGCCTCTGCGACGTCCCTGGCCCGAACCCTAACCCTAGCTAAGGCACTGTCCCCATGGGTACCCAATCCCAAAATCTGACAACACCACGCACCTGGGCTTCACAAGCGGTGCAGCCAACTCGGCATGGAACCTGCAAGCTGACCATGTCGTTTCCCAGGCGTGGCTACAGCTCCCCGAGAGGATTCCTGAGGCCTCCCCAACCTCGGTCCCATCAACGTGTGTGGCCTTGGCAGCCAAAGACTGATCGTGAGCGGCAGCCTCCCTTGTGCCCTCAACTCAGCCCTTCGGGGAGACCACAGCTCTGCTGTGTGTTCGTAGCGTGTAGCTTCCTGGGACCTAACCCTAACCCTAACCCTACCCCGAACCGTACACTCCACCGGGCCCTCACCCGGTCTCGAACCCTAACCCTACACTTGAGCCGCCCCGTCACATTAGCCCTCACTTGAGCCCTCGAGGGACATCACGAGAACGGAGTCGCTTCGGCCCTGGCCACGTCCCTGGACCGAACCCTAACCCTAGCTAAGGCACTGTCCCCATGGGTACCCAATCCCAAAATCTGACAACACCACGCACCTGAGCTTCACAAGCGGTGCAGCCAACTCGGCATGGAACCTGCAAGCTGACCATGTCGTTTCCCAGGCGCGGCTACAGCTGCCCGAGAGGATTCCTGAGGCCTCCCCGACCTCGGTCCCATCAACGTGTGTGGCCTTGGCAGCCAAAGACTGATCGTGAGCGGCAGCCTCCCTTGTGCCCTCAACTCAGCCCTTCGGGGAGACCACAGCTCTGCTGTGTGTTCGTAGCGTGTAGCTTCCTGGGACCTAACCCTAACCCTAACCCTACCCCGAACCGTACCCTCCACCGGGCCCTCACCCGGTCTCGAACCCTAACCCTACACTTGAGCCGCCCCGTCACATTAGCCCTCCCTTGAGCCCTCGAGGGACATCACGAGAACGGAGTCGCTTCGGCCCTGGCCACGTCCCTGGACCGAACCCTAACCCTAGCTAAGGCACTGTCCCCATGGGTACCCAATCCCAAAATCTGACAACACCACGCACCTGGGCTTCACAAGCGGTGCAGTCTCACTCGGCATGGAACCTGGAAGCTGACCATGTGGTTTCCCAGGCGCGGCTGCAGCTGCCCGAGGGGATTCCTGAGTCCTCCCCGACCAGGGTTCCATCGACGTGTGTGCCTTGGCAGCCAAAGACTGATCCTGAGCGGCAGCCTACTTTGTGCCCTCAACTCAGCCCTTCTGCGAGACCACAGCCCTGCTGTGGGTTCGGCGTCTGGAGCCTCCTGGGACCTAACCCTAACCCTAACCCAATGTCGGACCGGGACCCTCCACCGAAACCTAAGCCGGCTTCGATATCAAAACGAACACTTGAGTGGCCTGTTCGCATGAGCCCTCACTTCAGCCCTCGATGGAGATCACGAGACCGGAGTCGCTTCGTCCCTGGACACTTGCCTGGACTGAACCCTAACCCTAGCTAAGGCCCTCTCCCCATGTGAACCCTATACGAAAATCGGACAAGACCATGCGCCTGGGGTCCAGAAGCGGTGCAGGCTCACTCGGCCTGGAACCTGGAGCTCACCATGTCGTTTCCCTGGCCCGCCTGCAGCTGCCCGAGAGGATTCCTGAGGCCTCCCCGACCAGGGGCCCATCGACGTGGGTGTCCTTGGCAGCCAAAGACTTATCCTGATCGGCAGCTTCCCTTGTGCCCTCAACTGAGCCCTTCGGGGAGACCACAGCTCTGCTGTGGGTTCGTAGCCTCTAGCTTCCTGGGACCTAACCCTAACCCTAACCCTACCCCGAACCGTACCCTCCACCGGGCCCTCACCCGGTCTCGAACCCTAACCCTACACTTGAGCCGCCCCGTCACGTGAGCCCTCACTTGAGCCCTCGAGGGAGATGACGAGAACGGAGTCGCTTCGGCCTCTGCGACGTCCCTGGACCGAACCCTAACCCTAGCTAAGGCACTGTCCCCATGGGTACCCAATCCCAAAATCTGACAACACCACGCACCTGGGCTTCACAAGCGGTGCAGCCAACTCGGCATGGAACCTGCAAGCTGACCATGTCGTTTCCCAGGCGCGGCTACAGCTGCCCGAGAGGATTCCTGAGGCCTCCCCGACCTCGGTCCCATCAACGTGTGTGGCCTTGGCAGCCAAAGACTGATCGTGAGCGGCAGCCTCCCTTGTGCCCTCAACTCAGCCCTTCGGGGAGACCACAGCTCTGCTGTGTGTTCGTAGCGTGTAGCTTCCTGGGACCTAACCCTAACCCTAACCCTACCCCGAACCGTACCCTCCACCGGGCCCTCACCCGGTCTCGAACCCTAACCCTACACTTGAGCCGCCCCGTCACATTAGCCCTCCCTTGAGCCCTCGAGGGACATCACGAGAACGGAGTCGCTTCGGCCCTGGCCACGTCCCTGGACCGAACCCTAACCCTAGCTAAGGCACTGTCCCCATGGGTACCCAATCCCAAAATCTGACAACACCACGCACCTGGGCTTCACAAGCGGTGCAGTCTCACTCGGCATGGAACCTGGAAGCTGACCATGTGGTTTCCCAGGCGCGGCTGCAGCTGCCCGAGGGGATTCCTGAGTCCTCCCCGACCAGGGTTCCATCGACGTGTGTGCCTTGGCAGCCAAAGACTGATCCTGAGCGGCAGCCTACTTTGTGCCCTCAACTCAGCCCTTCTGCGAGACCACAGCCCTGCTGTGGGTTCGGCGTCTGGAGCCTCGTGGGACCTAACCCTAACCCTAACCCAATGTCGGACCGGGACCCTCCACCGAAACCTAAGCCGGCTTCGATATCAAAACGAACACTTGAGTCGCCTGTTCGCATGAGCCCTCACTTCAGCCCTCGATGGAGATCACGAGACCGGAGTCGCTTCGTCCCTGGACACTTGCCTGGACTGAACCCTAACCCTAGCTAAGGCCCTCTCCCCATGTGAACCCTATACGAAAATCGGACAAGACCATGCGCCTGGGGTCCAGAAGCGGTGCAGGCTCACTCGGCCTGGAACCTGGAGCTCACCATGTCGTTTCCCTGGCCCGCCTGCAGCTGCCCGAGAGGATTCCTGAGGCCTCCCCGACCAGGGGCCCATCGACGTGGGTGTCCTTGGCAGCCAAAGACTGATCCTGAGCGGCAGCTTCCCTTGTGCCCTCAACTGAGCCCTTCGGGGAGACCACAGCTCTGCTGTGGGTTCGTAGCCTCTAGCTTCCTGGGACCTAACCCTAACCCTAACCCTACCCCGAACCGTACCCTCCACCGGGCCCTCACCCGGTCTCGAACCCTAACCCTACACTTGAGCCGCCCCGTCACGTGAGCCCTCACTTGAGCCCTCGAGGGAGATGACGAGAACGGAGTCGCTTCGGCCTCTGCGACGTCCCTGGACCGAACCCTAACCCTAGCTAAGGCACTGTCCCCATGGGTACCCAATCCCAAAATCTGACAACACCACGCACCTGGGCTTCACAAGCGGTGCAGCCAACTCGGCATGGAACCTGCAAGCTGACCATGTCGTTTCCCAGGCGCGGCTACAGCTGCCCGAGAGGATTCCTGAGGCCTCCCCGACCTCGGTCCCATCAACGTGTGTGGCCTTGGCAGCCAAAGACTGATCGTGAGCGGCAGCCTCCCTTGTGCCCTCAACTCAGCCCTTCGGGGAGACCACAGCTCTGCTGTGTGTTCGTAGCGTGTAGCTTCCTGGGACCTAACCCTAACCCTAACCCTACCCCGAACCGTACCCTCCACCGGGCCCTCACCCGGTCTCGAACCCTAACCCTACACTTGAGCCGCCCCGTCACATTAGCCCTCCCTTGAGCCCTCGAGGGACATCACGAGAACGGAGTCGCTTCGGCCCTGGCCACGTCCCTGGACCGAACCCTAACCCTAGCTAAGGCACTGTCCCCATGGGTACCCAATCCCAAAATCTGACAACACCACGCACCTGGGCTTCACAAGCGGTGCAGTCTCACTCGGCATGGAACCTGGAAGCTGACCATGTGGTTTCCCAGGCGCGGCTGCAGCTGCCCGAGGGGATTCCTGAGTCCTCCCCGACCAGGGTTCCATCGACGTGTGTGCCTTGGCAGCCAAAGACTGATCCTGAGCGGCAGCCTACTTTGTGCCCTCAACTCAGCCCTTCTGCGAGACCACAGCCCTGCTGTGGGTTCGGCGTCTGGAGCCTCGTGGGACCTAACCCTAACCCTAACCCAATGTCGGACCGGGACCCTCCACCGAAACCTAAGCCGGCTTCGATATCAAAACGAACACTTGAGTCGCCTGTTCGCATGAGCCCTCACTTCAGCCCTCGATGGAGATCACGAGACCGGAGTCGCTTCGTCCCTGGACACTTGCCTGGACTGAACCCTAACCCTAGCTAAGGCCCTCTCCCCATGTGAACCCTATACGAAAATCGGACAAGACCATGCGCCTGGGGTCCAGAAGCGGTGCAGGCTCACTCGGCCTGGAACCTGGAGCTCACCATGTCGTTTCCCTGGCCCGCCTGCAGCTGCCCGAGAGGATTCCTGAGGCCTCCCCGACCAGGGGCCCATCGACGTGGGTGTCCTTGGCAGCCAAAGACTGATCCTGAGCGGCAGCTTCCCTTGTGCCCTCAACTGAGCCCTTCGGGGAGACCACAGCTCTGCTGTGGGTTCGTAGCCTCTAGCTTCCTGGGACCTAACCCTAACCCTAACCCTACCCCGAACCGTACCCTCCACCGGGCCCTCACCCGGTCTCGAACCCTAACCCTACACTTGAGCCGCCCCGTCACGTGAGCCCTCACTTGAGCCCTCGAGGGAGATGACGAGAACGGAGTCGCTTCGGCCTCTGCGACGTCCCTGGACCGAACCCTAACCCTAGCTAAGGCACTGTCCCCATGGGTACCCAATCCCAAAATCTGACAACACCACGCACCTGGGCTTCACAAGCGGTGCAGCCAACTCGGCATGGAACCTGCAAGCTGACCATGTCGTTTCCCAGGCGCGGCTACAGCTGCCCGAGAGGATTCCTGAGGCCTCCCCGACCTCGGTCCCATCAACGTGTGTGGCCTTGGCAGCCAAAGACTGATCGTGAGCGGCAGCCTCCCTTGTGCCCTCAACTCAGCCCTTCGGGGAGACCACAGCTCTGCTGTGGGTTCGTAGCGTGTAGCTTCCTGGGACCTAACCCTAACCCTAACCCTACCCCGAACCGTACCCTCCACCGGGCCCTCACCCGGTCTCGAACCCTAACCCTACACTTGAGCCGCCCCGTCACATTAGCCCTCCCTTGAGCCCTCGAGGGACATCACGAGAACGGAGTCGCTTCGGCCCTGGCCACGTCCCTGGACCGAACCCTAACCCTAGCTAAGGCACTGTCCCCATGGGTACCCAATCCCAAAATCTGACAACACCACGCACCTGGGCTTCACAAGCGGTGCAGTCTCACTCGGCATGGAACCTGGAAGCTGACCATGTGGTTTCCCAGGCGCGGCTGCAGCTGCCCGAGGGGATTCCTGAGTCCTCCCCGACCAGGGTTCCATCGACGTGTGTGCCTTGGCAGCCAAAGACTGATCCTGAGCGGCAGCCTACTTTGTGCCCTCAACTCAGCCCTTCTGCGAGACCACAGCCCTGCTGTGGGTTCGGCGTCTGGAGCCTCCTGGGACCTAACCCTAACCCTAACCCAATGTCGGACCGGGACCCTCCACCGAAACCTAAGCCGGCTTCGATATCAAAACGAACACTTGAGTCGCCTGTTCGCATGAGCCCTCACTTCAGCCCTCGATGGAGATCACGAGACCGGAGTCGCTTCGTCCCTGGACACTTGCCTGGACTGAACCCTAACCCTAGCTAAGGCCCTCTCCCCATGTGAACCCTATACGAAAATCGGACAAGACCATGCGCCTGGGGTCCAGAAGCGGTGCAGGCTCACTCGGCCTGGAACCTGGAGCTCACCATGTCGTTTCCCTGGCCCGCCTGCAGCTGCCCGAGAGGATTCCTGAGGCCTCCCCGACCAAGGGCCCATCGACGTGGGTGTCCTTGGCAGCCAAAGACTTATCCTGATCGGCACCTTCCCTTGTGCCCTCAACTGAGCCCTTCGGGGAGACCACAGCTCTGCTGTGGGTTCGTAGCCTCTAGCTTCCTGGGACCTAACCCTAACCCTAACCCTACCCCGAACCGTACCCTCCACCGGGCCCTCACCCGGTCTCGAACCCTAATCCTACACTTGAGACGCCCCGTCACGTTAGCCCTCACTTGAGCCCTCGAGGGACATCACGAGAACGGAGTCGCTTCGGCCTCTGCGACGTCCCTGGACCGAACCCTAACCCTAGCTAAGGCACTGTCCTCATGGGTACCCAATCCCAAAATCTGACAACACCACGCACCTGGGCTTCACAAGCGGTGCAGCCAACTCGGCATGGAACCTGCAAGCTGACCATGTCGTTTCCCAGGCGCGGCTACAGCTGCCCGAGAGGATTCCTGAGGCCTCCCCGACCTCGGTCCCATCAACGTGTGTGGCCTTGGCAGCCAAAGACTGATCGTGAGGGGCAGCCTCCCTTTTGCCCTCAACTCAGCCCTTCGGAGAGACCACAGCTCTACTGTGTGTTCGTAGCGTGTAGCTTCCTGGGACCTAACCCTAACCCTAACCCTACCCCGAACCGTACCCTCCACCGGGCCCTCACCCGGTCTCGAACCCTAACCCTACACTTGAGCCGCCCCGTCACATTAGCCCTCCCTTGAGCCCTCGAGGGACATCACGAGAACGGAGTCGCTTCGGCCCTGGCCACGTCCCTGGACCGAACCCTAACCCTAGCTAAGGCACTGTCCCCATGGGTACCCAATCCCAAAATCTGACAACACCACGCACCTGGGCTTCACAAGCGGTGCAGTCTCACTCGGCATGGAACCTGGAAGCTGACCATGTGGTTTCCCAGGCGCGGCTGCAGCTGCCCGAGGGGATTCCTGAGTCCTCCCCGACCAGGGTTCCATCGACGTGTGTGCCTTGGCAGCCAAAGACTGATCCTGAGCGGCAGCCTACTTTGTGCCCTCAACTCAGCCCTTCTGCGAGACCACAGCCCTGCTGTGGGTTCGGCGTCTGGAGCCTCGTGGGACCTAACCCTAACCCTAACCCAATGTCGGACCGGGACCCTCCACCGAAACCTAAGCCGGCTTCGATATCAAAACGAACACTTGAGTCGCCTGTTCGCATGAGCCCTCACTTCAGCCCTCGATGGAGATCACGAGACCGGAGTCGCTTCGTCCCTGGACACTTGCCTGGACTGAACCCTAACCCTAGCTAAGGCCCTCTCCCCATGTGAACCCTATACGAAAATCGGACAAGACCATGCGCCTGGGGTCCAGAAGCGGTGCAGGCTCACTTGGCATGGAACCTGGAGGTCACCGTGTCGTTTCCCAGGACCGGCTGCATCTGCCCGAGAGGGTTCCTGAGGCCTCCGCGACCAGGGGCTCATCGACGTGTGTGGCCTTGGCAGCCAAAGACTGATCCTGATCGGCACCGTCCCTAGTGCCCTCAACTCAAACCTTCGGGGAGACCCCTGCCCTTATGTGGTTTCATAGCCTGTAGCTTCCTGGGACCTAACCCTAACCCTAACCCTACCCCGAACCGTACCCTCCACCGCGCCCTCACGTCTCGAACCCTAACCCTACAATTGAGCCGCCCCGTCTCGTGAGCCCTCTCTTCAACCCTCGAGGGCGATAACGTGAACGGAGTCGCTTCTGCCCTGGCGACGTCCCTGGACTGAACCCTAACCCTAATAAGTCCCTGTGTCCATGGATACCCAATCCCAAAATCTGACAGCACCACGCACCTGGACTTCACAAGCGGTGCAGGCTCACTCGGCATGGAACCTGGAAGCTCACCATGTCATTTCCCAGGCCGGGCTGCAGCTGCCTGAGAGGATTCCTTAGGCCTCCAGGACCAGGGTCCCAATCGCGTGTGTGGCCTTGGCAGAGAAAGACGGATCCTGACGGGCACCGTCCCTTGTGCCCTCAACTCAGCCCTTCGGGGAGACCACTGACCTGCTGTGGGTTCATGCCTGGAACCTCCTGGGACCTAACGCTAAACCTATCCCTACCCCGTATCGGGACCCTCCACCTCCACCTAAGCCTACCTCGAACCCTAACCCTACATGAGCCGCCTTGCTGCATGGGCCCTCACTTCAACCCTCGAGGGAGATCACGAGACCGGAGAGCTTCGGCCCTGGCGACGTCCCCGGACCGAACCCTAACCCTAGCTAAGGCTCTCTTCCCATGGGGACCCAATTCCAACGTCTGAGAACACCAGGCGCCTGGGGTCCAGAAGCGGTACAGGCTGACTCGGCATGGAACCTGGAAGCTCACCATGTCGTTTCCCAGGTCTGGCTGCAGCTGCCCGAAAGGATTCCGGAGGCCTCCTCAAACATGGGCCGATCAACGTGTGTTGCCTTGGCAGCCAAAGACGGAACCTGACCGGCACCATCCCTTGTGCCCTCAACTCAACCCTTCGGGGAGACCACAGCTCTGCTGTGGGTTCGGCGCCTGGAACCTCCTGGGACCTAACGCTATACCTAACCCTACCCCAAACTGGGACCCTCCACCTCCAGCTAAGCCTGCCTCGATCCCTAACCCTTCACTTGAGCCGCCTTGCTGCATGGGCCCTCACTTCAGCCCTCGAGGGAGATCACGAGACCGGAGTCGCTTCGGCCCTGGCGACGTCCCTGGACCGAACCCTAACCCTAGCTAAGGCTCCCTCCCCATGGGGACCCAATTCGAACGTCTGAGAACACCAGGCGCCTGGGGTCCAGAAGCTGTGCAGGCTGACTCAGCATGGAACCTGGAAGCTCACCATGTCGTCTCCCAAGCCCGGCTGCAGCTGCCCGAGAGGATTCTGGAGGCCTCTTCCAATAGGGGCTGATCGACCTGTGTGGCCTTGGCAGCCAAAGACGGATCCTGACCGGCACCATCCCTTGTGCCCTCAACTCAACCCTTCGGGGAGACCACAGCTCTGCTGTGGGTTCGGCGCCTGGAGCCTCCTGGGACCTAACCCTAACCCTAACCGTACCCCGAACCGGGACCCTCCGCCACAACCTAACCCTGCCTCGAACCCTAACCCTGCACTTGAGCCGCCTTGCTGCATGGGCCCTCACTTCAGCCCTCAAGGGAGATCACAAGACCGGAGTCGCTTCGGCCCTGGCGACGTGGCTGGACCGAACCCTAAACCTAGCTAAGGCACTGTCCCCATGGGCACCCAATCCCAAAATCTGACAACACCACGCACTTGGGCTTCACAAGCTGTGCAGTCTCACTCGGCATGGAACCTGGAAACTGACCATGTCTTTTGCCAGGTGCGGCTGCGGCTGCCGGAGAGGATTCCTGAGGCCTCCCCGACCAGGAACCCTGTTGGGGAACCCAACGTGTGAGGCCTTGGCAGCAACAGAAGATCCTGACCGTCAGCCTCCCTTGTGCCCTCAACTCAGCCCTTCGGGGAGACCATAGCCCTCCAGTGGGTTCGGCGCCTGGAGCCTCCTGGGACCTAACCCTAACCCTAACACAACGTCGAACCGGGACCCTCCACCGAAACCTAAGCCGGCCTCAATCCCTCAACATACACTTGAGACGCCTGTTCGCATGAGCCCTCACTTCAGCCCTCAAGGGCGATCACGAGACCGGAGTGACTTCGGCCCTGGCAACGTCCCTGGACCGAACCCTAACCCTAGCTAAGGCTCTCTCCCCATGGGGACCCAATCCCAAAGTCTGACAAGACCACGCGCCTGGGGTCCAAAAGCGGTGCAGGCTTACTCGCCATGGAACCTGGAAGCTCAGCAGGTCGTTTGCCAGGCCTGGCTTGAGCTGCCGGAAGGGATTCCTGTGGCCTCCCTTACCAGGGACCCATCGACTCTTGTGGCATTTGCAGCCAAAGATTGATCCTGACCGGCACACTCCCTTGTTCCCTCAACTCCGCCCTTCGGGGAGACCACTGCCCTTTTGTGATTTGGCCCCTGGAGCCTCCTGGGGCCTAACCCTACCCCGAACCAGAACCCTCCACTGAAACCTAGGCCGGCCTCGACCCTAACCCTCCACTTGAGCCGCCCCGTCACATGAGCCCTCACTTCAGCCCTCGAGGTTCACGAGACTGGAGTCGCTTCAGCCCTGGCAAAGTTCCTGGACCGAACCCTAACCCTAGCTAAGGCTCTCTCACCATGAGGACCCAATACCAAAGTCTGACACCACGCCCCTGGGGTCCAGAAGCGGTGCAGGCTCACTAGGCATGGAACCTGGAAGCTCAGCATGTCGTTTTCCCAGCCTGGCTGCATCCGCCCGGAGGTTTCCTGAGGTCTCCCCGACCAGGGACCCATGGAGTTGTTGTCCTTGGCAGCCAAAGACTGATCCTGACTGGCCCCCTCCCATGTACCTTCTACTCAGCCCTTCGGGGAGACCACTGCCCTGCTGTGGGTTCGGCGCCTGGAGCCTCCTGGGACCTAACCGTAACCCTAACCTTACCCCGTGCTGGAACCCTCTATGGAAACCTAAGCTGGCCTTGAACCCAAACCCTCCATCCGCCCCGTCACATAAGCCTTCACTTGAGCCCCAGAGGGAGATCAAGAGACCGGAATCGCTTCGGCCCTGGCGACGTCCCTGGACCGAACCCTAACCCTAGCTAAGGCTCCCTCCCCATGGGGACCCAATCTCAAAGCCTGACAACACCACGCGCCTGGGGTCCAGAAGTGGTGTAGGCTCACTCGCCATGGAACCTGGAAGCTCAGCATGTCATTGCACAGGCCGGGCTGTAGCTGCCGAGTGGATTCCTGAGGCCTCCTTACCAGGGGCCCATCGAATTATGTGTCCTTGGCAGCCATAGGCTGATCCTGACCTGCACCCTCCATTGTGCCGTCAACTCAGCCCTTCGGGGAGACCACTGCCCTGCTGTGGGTTTGGCCCCTAGAGCCTCCTTGGACCTTACCCTAACCCTAACCTTACCCCGAACCAGAACCCTCCACTGAAAACTAAGCCGGTCTCGAAACCTAAAGCTCCACTTGAGCCGCCCCATCGCATGGGCCCTCACTTCAGCCCTCGAGGGAGATCACGAGACCAGAGTCGCTTCGGCCTTGTTCCCAGAGGATTGCTGTGGGCCGCCGAAGGGGGAGAGGCCGAGGGGGCTGCTGTCTTGGGATACCAAAGAATCCCACTGTGCAAGGGCCTGGCATCT